>NC_133650.1:70382094-71582094 GCF_009905375.1 Apium graveolens | reverse complement strand
AGATCAAGGCCGAAGATATTCCAAAGACAGCATTTAGAACGAGGTACGGACACTATGAATTTTTTGTGATGGATTTTGGATTAACGAATGCACCTGCAGCGTTTATGGATTTGATGAATCGAATATTCAAGAAGTATTTGGATAAGTTTATCATTGTATTTATTGATGACATTTTGATCTACTCAAAGACGGGAAAAGAGCATGCAGCACATTTAAGAACGACATTGGAGATATTACGAAAGGAGCAGCTTTATGCAAAATTTTCAAAATGTGAATTTTGGTTGAAAGAAGTGCAGTTTCTAGGGCATATCATCAGCAGAGAAGGCATTCAAGTTGATCCAGCAAAGATTGAAGCTGTGTTGAACTGGGAAAGACCAAAGACGCCGACAGAGGTTCGAAGTTTCTTAGGTTTGGCAGGATATTATCGAAGATTTGTCAAAGATTTTGCGAAGATAGCAACACCGTTGACCAAATTAACTCGACAAAGTGAAAAGTTCGAATGGAATAGTAAATGTGAAGAAAGTTTTCAAGAGTTGAAGAATCGGTTGGTGACTGCACTAGTATTAGTACTGCCAGACGAGCAAGGAAATTTTGTTATTTACAGTGACGCTTCATATCGTGGTTTAGGATGTGTGTTGATGCAACATGGTAACGTCATTGCATATGCGTCGAGACAACTTAAACCTCAAGAGCAGAAATATCCTACGCATGATCTGGAATTGGCAGCAATTGTATTTGCATTGAAGCTTTGGAGACATTATCTGTATGGTGAAAAATGCGAAATCTACACGGATCATAAAAGTCTGAAGTATATCTTCACGCAAAAGGAACTGAACATGCGACAACGTCGATGGCTGGAATTGATTAAAGATTATGATGTTACAATCAGTTATCATCCAGGAAAAGCAAATGTTGTAGCAGATGCACTAAGCAGAAAAGAAAGATTGAATCGGTTAACTTCATGTGAAGAATTGGTTAAAGAATTCGACAAATTGGAAATTGAGATTCGTATTCCTCATGAATCTGCAGGAACTATTTACGCTATGACTTTTCAACCAGGGTTGCTAGAAAAGATTCGCCATTGTCAAGATAAAGTGATGAGTCAAGACGACAACTTAACAGGAGAAGAGATTACAACTCAGAAAGATAATGAAGGAATTTTACGTTTTACGTCAAGAATCTGGATCCCTAACGTGGTAGAATTAAAAGAAGAAATTATGCGAGATGCGCACAATTCGAAGTATTCCATTCATCCAGGAAGCACGAAAATGTATCGCGATTTGAAGGAAAACTTTTGGTGGCCGAATATGAAGAAGGAGATAGCAGAATGGGTGAGTAAATGCTACACATGCCAGTGAGTTAAAGCAGAGCATCAACGTCCGAGTGGGTTATTGCAACCATTAGACACTCCAGAATGGAAATGGGAACATCTAGCGATGGATTTCGTAGTGGGACTTCCAAGGACGAAAGCCAATCACGATGCAATTTGGGTTATTATTGATCGATTGACGAAATCAGCACATTTTCTTCCAATTAATGAGAGATTTTCATTGGACAAGCTAGTGCATTTATATCTTAAAGAAATTGTGATGCGTCATGGAGTACCAGTATCAATTGTATCGGATCGAGATCCTCGTTTCAATTCAAGATTTTGGAGACAATTCCAAGAATGTCTAGGAACGAAGTTGAATATGAGTACAGCCTATCATCCGCAAACTGACGGTCAAAGTGAAAGGACAATTCAAACGATTGAAGACATGTTACGAGTTTGTGCGATCGATTTTGAAGGTAGTTGGGATGAACATTTACCCCTAATGGAATTTTCTTATAATAACAGCTATCACGCCAGTATTGGAATGCCACCGTATGAAGCATTATATGGAAGGAAATGCAGATCACCAGTGCATTGGGATGAAGTTGGAGAACGCAAGATTTTGGGTCCAGAATTAATTCAGCAGACAAAAGAAAAGATTAAACTCATTCGAAAACGAATCGAGACAGCACAAAACAGGCAAAGCAGATATGCAGACCAAGCAAGGAAGGATGTGGACTATCAGGAAGGAGAACGCGTATTGCTCAAAATATCGCCATGGAAAGGAGTGACCAGATTTGGCAATAAAGGAAAATTGAAGCCACGATACGTTGGACCATTTGAGATTTTGAAGAAAATTGGGAAGGTTGCGTACGAGTTAGCTCTACCACCCCATATGCAGCACATTCACAACGTATTTCATGTATCTATGCTTAAAAAGTATAATCCTGATACAAGGCATGTAATAGAATATGAACCAGTAGAACTTCAGGCAGATTTGTCATATGTAGAGCAGCCAATAAGAATTTTAGATAGGCAAGAGAGGATATTAAGAAATAATTCTGTGTCATTAGTGAGAGTTTTATGGAGAAACCCAGTGGTTGAAGAATCAACCTGGGAGCTTGAGAGTGAAATGTTAGAAAGGTATCCTCAGTTATTTGCATAATGTGATTCTGAGGACAGAATCTTGTTAAAGGGGGGGAGAATGTAACGACCGAGGAATTATGCTTGTATTATATTATAATAATGATAAATTATGTGTATTATTATGTGGTTAAATGTGTTAAGTCATTAAACCCTAACTGCTATGTGATATGTGTTGGCTGTTTTGATCCAAACGTGTTTTGGATATTTATTGAGCATTTTATCATCAGTTATATATATATTATATCAAAACCTTTACAGCTCAAAACTATGTTTTAAAAGCCCGTATTTCAAACAAAAATCATTGGCCCTATTTTGCCAAAAATGTCCTATCCCATATCGCTATTCTGAACCCCTAGACGTTTTACAAATTGACCTTTTTCGCGAAAAACAACTTTTCCGGACCCCTTCGGGTACCAAAAACCCCACAAAAATTACATTTTTATTTTTATATGATCATGAAATTATCATATATCATTTTTCTTTGTATTTTTGTATTTTTCACAATTTTTGGGAATTATTAGTATTTATTTTGTATTTATTGGATATTTAAAAATTCAATATTAATACCCAAAAATTATAAAAATTGGGGCCAAATATTTTTAATAGGAGTATAATTAGACCCTTAATTTTACTTAGGAGTATTATTTTCATAAATATAAAAACCTGATTTGCTATTAATTTTTCAGTTAATTACAATTAAAAATCAGAAAATAAAAAGAAAAAAAAAGGAATTAGGGTTAGGGTTTCTGTGAAGAACAGAGCAGGAGAATCAAGGTCGAATTTCATCGTGATTCCGGAGTCCAAATCGAGCGTGTAAGTAGTCAAATTGAAGCTGGTGATTCGTAGTTTATGATTATGTCAACGTTTTTGTTGATTGATTTCTTGATTTTTGATTTGTTATTTCGGGTTTAATCTTTAAATTCGGGTTTTGATTTCTGTTGATTGTTTGATGATTCTGTTAGCATAGTCGTGTAGATCGTCGTTTTTCCTGTCGTTTGGTATCGGGTTTGTGATTGTTGAAGTCCGTTTTAGCATCGCCGGAAAACGACGACGCCGCCGCTGTTCTTTGCGGTTCCGGCGTCGTGTTCGACGAAGACGAGGGAGAAAGGTTGGGGGAGACGTCGTGGTGTTGTTATGCTTCGAAAACGCAGGAGAATCGACTGGAATCAAGTGTTTTGGTCGCCGGATTATCGTCGGGAATCGTCACCGGCGTCGGAGTTGCTGGGCAATTCGGGTTGTTCTTCGTGACCCGATAACCCGAGGTCGACCCGGTTTGCAACCCGGAAACGACCCAGGTTTGATCCTAAAAACCCAACCCCTGTTTCTGTTTTTGTGTTTTTGATTAAATTAACTAATTATTTATATTTTAGTAATTAAAATCAGTTTTTAATAATTCTAAAAATTAATTAAAAATTAGTTTTATATTCTGAAAAATAGTATTTATAATTTCTGAATTATTTTATTTAATTATAAATTCAAATTTATTTATTTAATTAAATATTTAATTATTTATCTAATTATTTATTAATTATCTAATTAATAATTGGGTAATTAATTAATAATTAGGTAATTAATTAGTAAATAAAGATTAGAAATAATTAAGTGAGGTAATTAATAATCTAATAATTAGTTAATAGTGCGAATAATGATTTGATAATTAGAATTATTATTCGAGCGTTAGTTAATCGAATAATATTGTAATAATTATTCGTATCGTATAAATAGTTATCGGTAATTATCTGTTTAGCGAATCGTACGAGTTTCAATAATAATCTAATAGATCGATAATTATGCGGGAGTTGCGAGTGGCTCGTGAATATACGAGTGATTAATCGTTAAGTGATCTATAATTCGAATAATTCGTAGCTATTCGATAAATAGCGTATCAGTTAATTAAGTTGATTGATTATTTGTAAATAATCGATCTAATCAAATAAATATCGATAAGTTATAAATATTATAATAAATTATGATTAATCCTAATAATTAGGGATTTATTATTTTAAATTATTAAATAAGTAATTATTAATTATATATTAATTATTTATTTATTAAATATTTAAAAATTGATTAATTATTTCGATAATTAATTACATAATTTTCAATAAATCGTAACTTCTTCGTTTTAACTCCAAAAATTATAAAAAAATTATTTTTGACTTTGATTTTTCTTAAATAATTATTTAAAAATTATTTTAGGATTTAAGAGGTTGCAATAATTATTTATATTGACCAATAAATTGAATTATCAGTGTTTAATTGATAATAATTCAACCGTTAATCCGATTTGAGTGAAACGAAGACCCCTAGACTCAGAAAAATGAGACAAATATAATAAAAATAGTTGTAAGTTATAATTCTTCCAAAAGAGAGTAGTTTGGTGATAATTGATAGTTCGTAGGTCCTAGTAGGGGTATAATTGAACCGAATAAATCCCGAAAAATTATAATAAAATCAGATAAGACTAGTTAACGCAGGTATAAGCCTAGAATTGATTCTAAAAATAATTATAAATCTAGAAATTAATTATGTACTTTATGTGCTACGTGCTTTATATGATTCTGTGAATAGACGTGCTGTATAAATGTATATGTATATATACGAGTTAGATAGAAACGCATGGGTAAACTGATAAGGTTACGTGATATCAATTCAAGATACACGTATATAGTAAATTATCTAAACACCTATCTTTCAATGATTTGTTCAGTGTTAGCAAGGCAGAGCAAGCTAGGGTCAGAAGGCAGTGAGTTAAACCAGGTTAAGTACGCGCAAGGCAAGTTTTTCCCCTATTCTAAATTCAGAATAGTGATTTATATTTCTTTTCTATCATATCAATTCTCTTTGATAATCATTGTTCATATACACTGTTATCCATTTATTATTACTTGTTCCAGTTTCATTTCAATTCTTGATTTACCCAATTTATTGAATTCCCTGTTCATATTTCAATTCTTTTACCCTACATATACTCTGGTATATCCTGGTGTTGGGATATATCAATAGCATACCGATTGTTCCGGATGCTCAGCCTTGGACTGGATGGTTACTATAAAGGCTGGGTTTTTCCCAAACCATTAATTAATAGGCCATAGTTGCCTGAGTACTCCTTATGTTGGTTGGGTCTATGCAGTTGGGTATAGATCCGCACTATATTCTGACTGATCAGCAGATTATAGTGCATATATTGGTTCTTGTTTCCAGTCTTGTTCATTTGGCACTCGCCATCATTGGCAAATTACTATTCGATACAGATACAGATGGTTGTTACAACCAACAGCTTATTGTTTCTCTTATTTCTCTTTCTCTATACCATATATATATACTTTTGCAGGCTTGTTGAGCAATTTTGGCTCATCCCTTTTTATTGTTACTCCTATTGTTTTACAGTTAAGGTAGAGAATGAAACCTATCAGGACCCGCATAGTCAAGAAGCGAGTCAAGCAGCGGGACCCTCTTATACCAAGAGTGTTCCTTCCTATTCCCGAAGAGAGCTTTGAATTGCCAGATCAGGTGTAGCAGGATATGTAGTAATATTGGGTTGAATAAAAGTCTTGTGTAGTTTGAATAAAAGTCGTGTAGTGAAACTGTAGATATAATAAATTTTTGTATCAAGATAGTTCTTGAGACAGGTTTTATTTAGTTGGGTTTGTAATAAAGTGTAGTGTGTGATTCTTGTTTTCAAACTCAGACCTTAAAAGATCCTGAGTAGTGATAGTTCGGGGTAATTATTATATTTATATTCCGCTTATGCAGTTTTAGTTGGTAATTGTTGTTAATAACGCCCCAAATCTATACCCCGGATTTGGAGGGTGTTACAAAGATAGAGCTGTTTCTCCCCTATATTACCCTCAGGTAGAGTGTGTTCAACAGTAGTCTTCCTTGGTTCCGCCGCTTTCTCCTTCTTCCTAGATTCTTCATCTCTAACTTCAGCTTCTCCTTCTTTTGCCTTTTCAGCATCAGCAACTTTCCCAGACCTTAAGGTAATAGCCTTGACTTGCTATTTAGCTTCCTTTCTGCCTGGTACTTCCGTGTCACTAGGAAGTGTTCCAGGTTGATGATTGAGCAATGCATTGGCTATTTGACCGATTTGATTTTCCAAGGTCTTGATAGAAACCGCCTGACTCTTGCATAACAGCTTAAGTTCCTCAAAATCAGCACTAGTAGGTGCAGCTGCACTTCCCTGTTGAGGATATGATTTCCTTTGAGCATACTGCTGTGGTTGCTGGAATCTAGGTGGAGTAAACTGTTTACTCACACCTTGCTGATATGGTAGCTGAATAGCATTCTGATTATTACCCCGGCTAAAATTTGGATGATTTCTGTTGTTAGGATGATAAGTAGCTGGCACAGGCTGCTGTTGTCACTGATAATTGTTCACATACTGAACAAATTCATTGACAAGAGAACACTGATCCGTAGTATGAGAACCTGCACAAAGCTCACAGACCATAGCTATTTGATTAACTCCATATGTAGCTAGAGAATCAACCTTCATCGACAGCGCTTGGAGCTGCGCTGCAATAACGGTGGTTGCATCGACTTCCAGAATACCTGCTACCTTCCCAGGCATCATCCTCTGAGTTGGGTTTTGGTGCTCATTTGCAGCCATAGTCTCGATAAGATTATAAGCCTCAGTATAGCTTTTCGCCCACAAGGCGCCTCCAGCTGCTACATCGAGCATGGGCCGAGATTGGGCCCCCAAACCATTATAAAAACCAGTGATCACCATCCAATCGGGCATTCCATGATGTGGACACTTTCTCAACATTTCCTTGTAGCGTTCCCAAGCTTCGCACATAGATTCTGTAGGTTGCTGCGCAAACTGAGTAAGAGCACTCCTCATAGCAGCAGTCTTTACCATCGGATAAAACTTCACCAGAAACTTTTACGCAAGATCTTGGCAAGTAGTGATGGACCCAGCTGGCTCAAAATGTAACCAGTCCTTAGCTTTGTCCCTCAGTGAGAATGGGAAAAGCCTCAGCTTGATAGCCTCATCAGTCACGCCATTATACTTGAAAGTGCTGCAGATCTCGACAAAATTCCTTATGTGCATGTTGGGGTCTTCAGTCGCAGCACCTCCAAAAGAAACAGAATTCTGCACCATCTGAATAGTGCCCGGCTTGATCTCAAAGGTGTTAGCTTGAATAGCCGGATGAAAAATGCTTGACTGAATGTCATCAATTTTAGGCCGAAAAAAGTCCATAAGAGCTGGATCGGCCTGAACAATACGATCACCCATGATTACTAGTTCTTTCTGCTCACTTCCTGAATCTGAATCTTTAAAATCTATCTTTTCCGGAATATCAAGAACTTCGTCTGTCTCCTCAGCTGTATCTAAAGTCCTCTTGCGAGTACGAGAACGAGTTTGCATAAACGCTCGCTAAAGTACCTGAAATACAACCAGAAACAATAAGTAACAAATACGTCCTAATCAATGAGTCCTAACGACCAATGATGGTAAGTACATAAACTAAACAAATACGCCGAGTCCCCGGCAGCGGCGCCAAAAACTTTTTAGGGCGAAAACACGCGCTAATATTCACGCAAGTATACGCGTTCGCAAGTAATATAGAATACTTTCTAGTTCGTTCCCACAGAGACTCAAACTAATTATTGTTCAATTAAACTCACTCACCAATGTATGATTACTTCTCAATGTTAAGACACTAACACTTAGAATTGTTAACTAAATATTAACTACAATTAACTACTTAATTAATCACTTAATTAACACTTCGAATTAACAATATTAAAACTCTCATGAGATCACAACTTCATTACTACTTCCTTCAATAGTTATTGTTATTACCCTTAGCATGCAACATTGATGATATTAATCGAATAACACGAAACTGATAAAAGCCAACTTTCATTGTACTAATACCATTCTACCAAGCATATACAATTGAGATAGAAGTTGAATAGGTATCAATTATGTTGAGTCCCTATATGTCTACAGAAATTGACAACATAACGATTTAAGCACAAGTTATTCCTTTTGATTACACAGGGCGAATAAAACGGTTAGAGTTACCCACAAATCATGCACATCATACATGAACCTATGCTAGCATGGCAAGTTCTAAACCTCGAGATCCACTGTCGCTTCACAAGAGATTAACACCCTATCTTATATGTTCGCGATGCACATAAGACGAATACGCACAACCAATACTAGATATCATACAATCATCACACACTAAGGTATCAAACAATTAACTAAAGAATTCCATAGTAAATCCGTTATAACCCCATGATCACGATTAGCCCATAATAGCACTCATCGTTATCATGGGTTCATATGAAAACATGATAAACAAACACATGAGAATAATAACTAAACTAATTATATTAAACCAGAGTACATCACAAGAGTAATTAGGTTCAAACAAAGAAAACTAGCATCCAAGTTACAACAAAATAAAGAATCACAAGAAAATATGCTTTCTCTTCGTTGCGGTGTGCTAAAACGGTCTTCTTCCTTTTCTCCTTTGCTCCATGCTTAATACAATGATCCAACCTTGTGAAAACGTCTCTAAATCTACTTATATAATAGTCCCATAAAACTCAGATTACATTGAAGTTGGAAGCCAAACAAAAGTAGAAGTCTAAAATAATTTATCAAAATTCCCGACCCTGTGCGGCCGCTCAGCATAGCTGAGCGGGCGCTCAGCTTTCTGCGCGGCCGCTCAACATAGCTGAGCGGGCGCTCAGGACCCTACTGGAAAATTCCTGAGTTTGCTCCGTTTCTTTGCTGCAATCTGCCCCTTTCTTTCCTCTCGCAATGCTAAACAGATGCCAAGACTTATTCTTGATGATTACTCCTCCGAAATACAACTAATACCCTGAAATGCATAAACACTAGAAAAACGCATCTAATACACAAAATACTTGATTTCAAGACACCAATTTAAGCTATTTTAAGACGTTCTAAGTGGTATAAAATGCCACTTATCACGTATAAAAATCATTTGCAGACAGATAATTATATCATTTTCAGAGAAAAACCATAATTTCATACACTGTTCTAAGAATCAAACAGCAAAACGAAGGCGTTACTGATCTCTGTTTTCAAAGCTCGAGTACTCAATCCAAAGGATTTGAAGTGTTCTGTCAGATTCTGAGTTTCGTTTTACTGCAGAAATCAAGGTTTATTTTCTATATTTTTATTTATTTTCGAATTAATTTTATTAAAAATATGAATTTTTGTTCGGATGATTATTTGTATGATTTGATGATTGCATGTTGTAGAGCTTGTTTTCCTGATGATTTTGATATATTATACGTCTGATTTGGAGTTCAATAACATGTTCAAATTTGAGTTTAATTTTTGAATTTCAAAATTAGGGTTTATAACCCGTATGAATGTTCTTAATTGAAATTTGGGGGTTTCTTATTCTGGAATAGATAGATGTTGTGATATAGTGGATTGTGTTCTCTGTGAAATTTGCAATTCAGTCGTATAAGTTTCATGAATCAACGAGGTCTGTAGAGAAGGAAGTTGTGTTTTGAATATTTTCGAAGTTCGCCGGAAACTGGCAAACTTCACGGCCAAATTCCGACCAACTCAGGGATTGTTAGGTTGTTTTGATTGCATGGTTGTGTTTTTGGTAGTTTATAGATGTGATCTGGAGATTGTGGTAAGGTGAGGAGGCCGGAATCGTGTTCCCCGGCAACCCCTGCATTTTCCGGCGACGGGGTGTAAAATTGCAGTTTGATACCTGAACTTTTGGGGACGATGCAGTTTGGTCCCTGAAGTTTCCAGACTTTGCAAATTTAGGATTCCTGTTTTAAAAATGTTTAAAAATCATATTTCCTATTTATTTTTATTATAAAAATTCGTTTTTAATTTCTGAAAATTCTAAAAATTATTATTTTAATTCCGAAAATTATTTTTAATTCAAAAGTAAATCTGAATTAATTAGTTAATTAATTTCAGTTAATTTTTAATTGATTAATTGGTCGATTAATTCAAAAATTAATTGATTTAATTAATTATTAATTGATTTTAATTAATTATTTAATTAGATTTAATTATTTAAAAATGATTTAAAAATTCCGAAAAATAGTTTCGAGCTTTAAAATATTATTCTAAATTATTTCCAAGGCTCGATAATTATTATAAAATTGTTTCGAAGCCAGAATTGGCCAACCGAACCCTGTTTGTTACCCCGAAATTGATCCAATGGCCCATTTTAATTCCGAAAAATGTTTTAAAAATCATTTCAAATACCAGAAAGCTTATTTATGACCCGAAATGTCTTTATAAATGCTATGTCATTGATTATGTGACGTGTTATGTGTTATATGTGACATGTTGGTTGACTGTCAGTCTATATATATTCGATGTTTACTATTTCTTGCGTAACTTTCTGTCCGTTAATCGGATTTGGGTGAAACGAAGGGTAGATAGGAGTATGTGTTGAATAGAATCCTATGAGTTGAATATTGATAGATGCTTATGATATGTGAGCAGAAGAGGCAAGGCGTAGGAAAGGGAAACAGGTAGTTGAGGAGTAAGGCGGTTGAGATTGAAAGCGAGTGCAGTGTAATAAGCTAATACCAGGCAAGTGTTCTGAACTTTCTCGAGATATTGTCGTGATTGATATTCCTGTTTTATATTGCAAGTGCTTTGAAGCACTAAACCCTAAACCTTGATTCCAGTTATTGATCTTGAGCCGTAACCTGATTTTTTCTAGACCATTGATTGTTGTATACCCAAACACGAACCTCAAGTATACGATACTACTCCACAAATACATATAAACTAAATATTAAACACTGAACCAGATTGCTTACACATTCAAATCTTTGTATTTTACGCTTTGAAAGACCAAATCCTTGAACCCTGAAACATTGATTCATTGTTAGCCAATTCTTTCATTACCTAGCATCCAAACTTTGAAAATACTCTTTTCATCCTTATGCAGATTAAAACCATTTCATTATGGAACATCAAATATTGTTAATGATTCTGGTTATTGTTTATTATTGTTTATTCTGTTATTATGTTCGAATTGGATTGTTTTTATAAAATTGGGGACCAGATTCGTGGTTAGACCATATAATGGTCAAGTTAGGCCAATGTGTGCCTTGGATCCAGTAGTTAGAGCAGTGATGTGTGCTTTGCTCGGGGTTAGTGCATGACTGATCAGCAGCCTAACCTTGGTTTTTAATATGAAAATATAATATCTAATTCTAAATCATAATCCATTGTTCACTTGATATCATAACCATGTTCACCTGATGATCATTATTCTCAGTTTTGTCATTGTGACTTGCTAAGCTAGTTAGCTCATTTGCGCGATATTGTTTCTGTTCTTTTCCAGTTAAAAAGGAACCGGTTGGTACAGAGGTTCCCCAGTCCAGCGCGAGAGCTAGGGGTTCAGGTTGATTGAGCTGAGCTTGTAGGCTTCTTTTGGAATAATTAAGTCTGTAAAAGTTGTAATAATGTTTAATACTCAATTTTGAGTTTGGAATAGTTGGGATTTAAACGTTTGTAATATAATAGTGTGTTTGGCTTGTGTGCATACTTTAACCTGTTACGGTCCGTGGTGATTGGTAAGTAGGGTCACTGCATATTATCATTATCTTTATTAATGTTATTAGCAGGTTATAAATAAGGTGTGTGGACCCCAAACTTCTGACCCGGGTTTGGAGGGTGCCACAAGAGTTCTGCAAAGACTATGGAATCAAGCAGGAATTTTATGCTCCCGGAACTCCACAGCAAAATGGAATTGTTGAAAGAAAGAATATAACTCTTATTGAATCTGCACGAACTATGCTTGATGAAGCAAAGTTACCAACCTATTTTTGGGATGAAGCTGTGCAGACTGCTTGTTTTACTCAGAATGCAACACTTATCAACAAGCATGGAAAGACACCATATGAGATGGTGAAGAAAAAGAAGCCAAATATGAAGTATTTTCATGTATTTGGAAGCAAGTGTTTTGTTCTTAAGACTCATCCTGAACAGCTATCCAAATTTGATCTAAAAGTTGATGAAGGAATTTTTGTTGAATATCCACTTTCCACAAAAGCCTTCAGAGTCTACAATTTAAGAACAAGGGTAGTCATGTAATCTATCAATGTCTCTTTTGATGATAAGAAGATTACAGGACTTGAAGAATTCAATGATCATGATTAGCTGAAATTTGAGAATGAAATTTTAAATTCTGATTCTGTAAATCCTGACAGTCTAAATCCTGATACTGCAAACTCTGATGGGTTAAACTCTAATGTTATTGAAACTGTGATGAATATGCCAAAGGAAAATGCACCTGTGTTGGGGGAGCATACTGAAGATCCAACCACATCTCAAGAAGCATCAGAACCTAGAACAGGCTCTTCAAGTTCTGATTCGTCAAGTTCTGATGGGCCAAGTTCTGATAAATTTGGAAACTCAAATTCTGATTCATCAAGTTCTGATGGGCCAAGTTCTGATAATTCTGGAAACCTAAATTCTGAAGGATCCAACTCAGAGAGCATAATTTCAGGGGGATCATCAAAAAATGTTGATGGAGACAACATGGATCATGGGGGAGCATCCTGTTCTAGAGATAATCTTCCATCTGCAAGGAAGTGGACTAAAGCACATACACCTGACTTGATTATTGGAGATCCTGAAGCAGGTATAAGAACTAGAACATCAACATCAAATGAATGTCTCTATCATTCTTTTCTTTTTCAGGCTGAACCAAAGAAAGTGGAAGAAGCTCTTCAAGATGCTGATTGGGTGCAAGCAAAGCAGGAAGAGTTAAATTAACTTGAAAGAAATAAAGTCTGGACCCTAGTGCCAAGACCAAAGAACAGATCTGTTATTGGTACAAAATGGGTGTTCAGAAACAAAACTGATAGTGATGACATAATTACAAGGAATAAAGCAAGGCTTGTTGCAAAAGGATACTCAACACATGAGGGAATTGATTATGATGAAACATTTGCACCAGTTGCTAGATTGGAAGCCATAAGGATATTTTTGGCTTATGCTGCTGACAAAAAGTTTACAGTCTTTCAAATGGATGTAAAAAGTGCTTTTCTTAATGAAGCATTGGAAGAAGAAGTATATGTTGAATAACCTTCAGGTTTTGTAGATTCAAAATTTCCTCATCATGTCTACAGACTTGATAAAGCACATTATGGCCTTAAGCAAGCTCCAAGAGCATGGTATGAGACATTAGCTCAGTTTCTTCTGGAAAGTGGATTTAACAGAGGGACTATTGACAAAACTTTATTCTATCTCAACCATGTAAAGGACTAACTTTTGGTGCAGATATATGTTGATGATATCATTTTTGGTTCTATAAATGACAGACTTTGTAAAAGGTTTGCCAAGCTAATGCAGTCAAGATATCAAATGAGTATGATGGGAGAACTTAGCTATTTTCTGGGCCTTCAAGTTAAGCAGAATGAAGAAGGAACTTTTATTTGTCAATCCAAGTACACCAGAAATTTGTTGAAGAAATTTAGAATGCAAGACTGTTCAAGTGCATCCACTCCTATGGCCACTGTAACAAAATTGGATAAGGATACTGGTATATCAGTAGATATTACTGATTATAGAGGTATGATTGGCTCACTACTCTATCTAACTGCAAGTAGACTTGATATCATGTATGCTACCTGTCTTTGTGCAAGATTTCAAGCAGATCCAAGAGAACCTCACTTAACAGCTGTGAAAAGAATTTTCAAGTACCTTCAGGGTATAGCTGATATGGGATTGTGGTATCCTAGAGAATCGGACTTTAAGCTAATAGGTTACTCAGATGCAGATTTTGCAGGATGCAAAATTGACAGGAAAAGCACAAGTGGAAGCTGCCACTTTCTTGGAGGCAGATTGGTTTCTTGGTTTAGCAAGAACCAAAAGTCAATTTCCACATCAACTACAGAAGCAGAATACATTGCTGCAAGAAGCTGTTGTGCATGGATTCTTTGGATGAAGAATCAGTTTCTGGATTATGGGTTAACATATTCTAAAATCCCTATTTACTGTGATAATCAAAGTGCTATTGCTATGACAGGTAATCCAGTTCAACACTCAATGAAAAAGCACATCAATATTAGGTACCACTTCATAAGGGAACATGTGATTGAGGGTACAGTGGAATTGCACTTTGTTCCAACAGATCAACAACTAGTAGATATCTTCACAAAACCACTGTATGAAGCTACTTTTACAAGATTGGTAAATGAACTTGGAATGGTTTCAGGTTCTTTTTCTAAATCTGCTTAGTTTATGTTCTGTTACATCAGACTTTATGATCAGTATTTACAGATATTACTATATTTGTGTATTTTGTGCTTAAATTGAAATTTCTAAGTGCTGATTGTTGTCTGATGTGAATTTCTAAACTCTGATAGTGATATGAATGTTTCTGTGACTATTCAATCCAATGAGGATAACTGTACTAGATGTTGACCTAGTAGTCTATAATATACTAAAGATCTCATGTTTTAAGTAATTGTTTAAGTGGAAATTTTTTAACACAAGCAAATTCTGATATTGAGCTTGGTTAAGTTTACTTTGTGTATCTTATTACTAAGTCAAAAACTAGAATAGTGCTTCTTATCTGTTAAGTTCTGATGTTAGTAAATCTTATGGATGTACTAAGTGCTGATAAACCTCACTTATCAAAAGAAAAAGAAAAAGAAAAGAAATAAAAATCAGGTACTCCTTTAAGATCTAGAGAAAAATATATGTAGAAGGGAAGACCCAAGTGCATTACTGGTATTAAGTAATATGCATTAGAAAAGCAAAATAAATTTTTCTTGGTGACTTTTCACATTCTCTGATTACTGGAGAAATACTCTGATGATAGCATAAATTCTGATAAGCAGTCGTGACTCACTTACACTGAGAAGCCAATGTAAAAAGGAATTTCAAAAGATGCATAAAATGAGCACAAAATAGTTGAGGTGGACTCATGCATGAACTCATTCTATAGTAGGCTTCAGACTAATGACAGATTTTAAGCAAAGTTCTTAGTTATCAACTGACAGATCTTTGTCTGATATTTAGCTTAATGAACACACTTACACTCCATATGAATGATGAAAATTACTGTGGTCATCAATGTTGTTTTAGATGAACAATCTATGTGTCAGTTGCATAAATTCTGAGGACAAGTTCTGATGGAAGTTCTGATGATTAAGTTCTGATGTACTCATATCAGTATTTGTGTGAAGAATTACAGAAATAAACATTCACTTTTTGAGTTAAGGAGCCATATTCTGATGACTTTTAAATTCTGATAATAATCCAATTCTGATGCTGACATGACAGTATTTATTTACTTGGTTTACTTTTAAGTCAATACTTGAACGGTTATATTTTTCAGAATATTGGACTATGTGAGCTAAAGCAGTAATAATCATTTGTTTAGTGGGAACGGTTTCTTTTTTGAAAAACTGAACGTGCATAGTAATAATTACTTATTTACTGTGCCCATTAACTTTTGTCTTAACTGCTGCATGGCTGACAGATGTAAGGTTTGTTCCACTTCTCAATAACTGTTGTCACGTGGGTTGGCTAAGTAAAAGAGATAAAATATTATCAAATCTTTTATTTTAATTTCTATTCTACTCACTCTCTCTCTTTTCTTATTCTCTCACATTTTCTGACGGTTTTCTATACAGACATTTCATCAAACACCTTTCAGGCAATCTTATTTCTCACCTATTTCTTATGGCGCCCAAGGATTTAATTGTTGATGGAGCCAAGTTTGTACCAAATAACTATGATGCAATCCTGAACAAGGCTAAAGCTCCATCAGATCTGCACTTTGTGCAAGATTTCTTAGCTAATTGTGAGATTGGGTACGCTTTGACCCAACCTCAATCTATTTCAAGCAAACAAGTGCTGACATTTTGGTGAACTGGGCTTTTTGATAATGGTGGTGCTGCTGGTTCATCAAGCATAATTTTCACAATAGGAGATGTCGAGCATGTGGTGACTCCAGGAGCAGTTCGTAAAGCTCTCCACTTACCTGAAAGTTGTATATGCTCTTATCCATCAAACTCATTTTGATTTTGCAAGTGCTGTGCTAGGTTTCATAGGGGATAGGATGACATATGATAGGAATGTAGTATACTTTGCTAGATTCTGTCAGCTTATATATATTTTTTGTTGTGCTGATGATCCCCCACTGGCCAGTGATTTAATTCCACCCTTTAAGCTTGCAAAAAGGGCTTTAATTATTTATTAAATGCTGACAATAAGAAACAAGTGCTGAGACCCTTACAGATTCCTCAGTCAGTAAAACAGATCTTGGTAAATGCTGATCCACAAGCATATACATCTGTCTATCCTGATGTCCAACCCACCAACTCCTCACAACCAACCCAATCTCCATCCGCACCTACCACAACTACACAAACACCTCAAACTTGTCAACCTCAACCAACTCAACCCTCCATCAGGACATATTACAAACCAACACAGTCATCTCAACCTAAACCTTTAGCACATCCAGTGAAGCCTTCATCTTCAAAACCCAAGAGGACTAAGATAGTACCTCAATCTCAACAGAAGAGAAGGAGAATTATTCTGAGAGATGAGTCAGATAATGAGGAACAGGTTCCTATATCAGAACCTGTTGTTTTAGAAGTTGAGAAGATCTCTTCTCAGAAAGATACTGAAACTGGGAGTTCTAGGCCCCTCAAATGGCTTAGAAAGCTAAATTCTGATGATGAAGCTCCCAAAGTCTCAACTTCAGCAAAGAGACTTAGAAAAGAAAGAACCAGGAGGGCTATAAGTGAATCATCACACTCTGAAGAAATCCTCGAAGCAGTAGCTAAGGAAGGGGGTCAGGAATCTCTGATCCCAACAGAACCTGTGGTAATTGAATTACTTCCCACTGCTGAATCAGCTCACAAGTCTCCTACTTAAGAACAAGAGGATATTCCAGAGAAAGTGCCTACACCTCCTATATCTCCTATAATTGATCCAGTACATGCAGAAGACCCAGGTACAAGTGCTGAAATATACATACATAACTTGGTTGTGCCTGAGGTTCTGTACTTGGAAGCTCCACCAACTTAACTCACTCCACCAACAACATCAATTTTGGATGCTGATTTCAATGTAGATATTCCAAGAACACCAGTTCTGAATCTAGATGATGAAGATCAGATTGTAGGTGGGCATCAAAATTTGGATGTTGATCAGACTTAGTTGCAGATCAGAATTTAGAGGATGATGTTGAAACCTCTATAGCCTCACATACTTTTATTCTATCATAGGATGCTGATACTGCAAGCTCTATAAGTTCTGATGCTGACAATGCTGAAATTACTGGTGACGCTGCTACAAATGTAGATGCTGATGCAGCTGGTCCATCTGGATATGCACCTTAACAAGCTCCATGCAAAGCTGATCTAATCTAGAAGTTTGTTAGAGAGGATGCACCAGTACCTTGGAGTGAAACTCCTAGAGGAAAGGAGTGGACTAAGGAATGGAACACAGTTAGTTTTGTTCCTACTGAAAAATTCTTGCTGAGCACCTAGCCAAAGCTGATGAAATACTGATAAATGATGATTTCAAGGCACAGCTGAGAGTTACTGCATTGAGAACTAGGCACCTTCAAGGCCAACACTCAATAACTCATGCAAGGTCTGATCCAACAAGATATGAATGTAAAATTGGAAAAGAACAGATTTTTTAAGCCAGTCTTTGACCGAATTGGGTATATTGAAAAGAATCAAGAGAAGCAACAAGATCAGATTTCTGAAATTCTAAAGAATCAAGCTTCTCAGCAAACTAAACTCAATGAGATCCAATCCTGAGTGGAATTGCTTGTCTCTCTTCTTCTACCTGCTGATGCCAGAAAGGGGGAGAAAGTGATTACGTCCAAATGCAAATCTAGTCAAGTACTGAAGGGTAAGGATGATGGAAATGATGACCAGGGAAACTATGAAAGGGGTAGAGGTCATGGTCAAGGCAAAGTTTTTTCATCAAGCAAAGTTGGAACTACAAGTCAAAGAACAAGTTCTGATGCTGGGAGAAGAATAAGTTCTGATACTGGTAAAAAAATAAGTTCTAGTGATCAAACTCTAGAGTTTGATGAAGAGATTTCCAAAAGACTATTCCTAAAGGACAATCCAGGCATGGATATTGAAAGTCCGAAGGAAGAAGAAGACAGACTTAAAGCAGAAAATGTCAAGTCAAAGTCTAAAGCTCAAGTCATGGAAAAGAAGCCACCTAAGCCTAAGGGCATTGTGATAAAAGAAAAGTCAAATTCTGAGGCAACCAAAGCCAAATCACAAGTGGAGGTAGATCCTAGATTAAAGGGCAAAGCAAAAATTGATGAACCTGTAAAGGTATATATGCCAATCATGGATCTGAAGACAAAATCTGATGAAGATACTAGTCTGATTTTGAAGAAAAAGGATATTCAAACAACCTCTGACAGAGCTCATGTTGTTCAAGATCAGGAATTAGTAAATTCTGATATTACAGTGAAGCAAGCAACCTCTGACATAGCTCAAGTTGGCTTGATATTAGAGAAGATAAAGAAAAGGAACCTCTGACATTGCTCATGTTAAACCTTCAAAGATGCTACTACCAAGATTCACAAAAGCTCAACAGACTCAACCTTTGAAGACTACATCAAGTGGTTTTGAAGCAAGAGTTGTTCAGGGAAAGGAAGCAAGAGACAAATCAGGATTGGGTAGTTCTAATGAGAAGAGAGTAAACAATACTACCAATGATCCAACTTCCTTAAGTGAACCAGGAGTAGGAGCAACTCCTGAAAGATTGAATCAACTTGAATCTATACAAATGGTTTACCACTCTGTTTTGAAAGAAGATATCATGTTATACTTTCTGACGGATGGGAGTGTATTCCAGATCAGGGAGAATGCTATTCCATTGAAGTATTTTGAAGAACTGGAACATGTTTTATTTCTACTTCAAGTGAAAAATAGATCAACAGATGGTGTTGCAGGTTGTTTAAAATCAAATATTCAAAGACAGAAGAGGCTTTACTCTGTAAAGTCTGACAAGCCATATTGTCCTAAGTACAGATCTCATAGTGGATATACTGTTGAAATGAAGCCTAATACTACTAAAATCATCACTACATTTTCTAGTATTAAGGGACTTGAATTCAATCTAGAGTCTGATAAAGCCTGTATCATCAGACTAGATCAGGATATAAGGAAAGCAAAAATAAATGATCTCAGGGCTGCTATCTTTCAAACTGGTGAAGTTACAGTTGAACTGAAAAATGCTAAAAGGAGGATGGTCAATGAACTTGAATATGCTGAGAGAACACTTTTGAAGAACTATCTCAGAACAACTCCTGACATCAAAGAGATCAGAAATTGAAGCCAAGTCAAAGATCTACAACTGCTTAAATTTTGAAGGATATACAGACTGAAGCTGATATCAGACTTTAAGGATGGTAAAGTTGTAAGGACTATAAGTTGTAGTTATCTAGTCAAATTCTCATGCATTTGTACTTAATGTTTTTGACATCATCAAATATATGTTGAACTCTAATTTACAAGTTAGGGGAGATTGTTAGATATATTTGTGATGTCATGTCTAATGATGATTTGTGTTTAGTTTTTAGATCTTATCTAACAGGACAAATCAGGACTTAACTGAAAATCAGTACTTATACTGAAGTCATGACTTAAGATATCAGAACTTAAGCTGTCAGAACTTAAGTTATTAGAAGATATTTATCAGGAGATAATATCAGGACTTAAGGAGACTTTCAGATAAGGAAGGCGGCTGATTAAAAGGAAAGAAGATCGAGACTAAAACAAGAAGAGATATGCATGAAGAAGAATTCTATGAAGAATAGAATACTTGGAAGAAAAGATAACTAGTTGATATATATTAGGAAGCATAATTATATTCGATATCAATTAGAAGATTATCTTATAACTGTGTGTCTATATAAACAGACCATAGGGTTTACACTATGTGTGTTATCTTAATTCGAGAATATTATTCATTGTAACCCTACCAGCTCTCGTGATATTTGTTCATCACTGAGAGAGGATGGTTCCATTGTAATACTGTTTTATTAATAAGATTATTCTGTGTTTCATACTTGTGTTCTTAATTCGATTTGATTGTGCTAGAACTGTATTCAACCCCCTTCTACAGTGTGTGTGACCTAACATTGTCATACCCGTGCATCATTAAAAATTATATTGAACCCATGAAACTCATTGGTTCTCCGATTGATACCTTTCCAAACAGCTTGTGCTCTAACATGAACATACCATGTAATCTTATCAGTAGTCATCTCCAACAGAGTATGATATTGGTGAACCATTTGTTTGAATCTATGAAGGAGCAAGTATTCAGGAAAGTGGGTTCTGCAATTAGCAAAGAGTGACAACCTGGACAATAATGTTTAGATGTATATTTATAAAAAAGTGATCTCCTTGATTATCGAAATTACTTGTACTTGTATAGAAAGGAAGTGAATTTACTTTATCTGTAGTATTCCTTAGTGAAAATTAAGCATTACAAAATGAGAAATCTATGTTACAGAATAAATTCGTAACATCTTGGAATTATTTAGGAAGATGGAAATAATGTTTGATGAAAAAGGCAATAAATTTCCTAATTTCTATTAATTTAATTTTAAATTTCTATCTATTTCCTAAATAAATCTTGTATATTATATTTTTGAAAAATGTACAAAACTATTCAAAATTATTAGACAGGTTTTTAAGTTAATTTAACAGAAAATGAAATTTATTACGGGTGTATACCTATAGGTTTTTTATTTATTATGAATAGGTTTGTGACAACAAATTGTATACTTTACACTGCTGTAACACCCCCAAATCCGGGGTCGGGGATCCGGGTTGTCACGAGTTCCATTTCCCTTAATAACACCCAATCTTAATAAATTATCAACTACTCTGTACTGTGACCCCACAATAAACACACACACCACAAGTTATAGTCTCAGAGATGAATATCCAAAAATAATCACAAGTCATTTTATTCCACAATTATATGCCAATACACCTTAAAAAGGTTTCTGAATAAATTTACATTTCTTTGCCATTATTACAATTCATAATTATACATAAGTCTGGTACATCATAAGTTGAAAACCTAGCCTATTGGTAGTTCCTACCTCAGCTACAGCGACATCCACGCCTACAGGAAACTGCGGAATGTTTCCTATCCGCCTGCGAATTGGGAGCTTAGTCCTGTTCATCTTTTCTATCTGTTGTTGTGTGATGAAAGAAGAAAGCAAGGGTGAGCAGCAAGCCCACCAAAATAATATGTATAATGATTAACAATATATGAGCCTTCTCATAGTACTCATGAAAGTCTTGGTCAAAAGAAATGAACCAAGTTTGATATCTTAATACGATGAAGTCGCAAAATATTCAGTATATATACATATATATACTTTTCAAAATATGGGAAGTCCTCTTCCATGCATAATACACACAGAGTTCCAGTGTATAACTGTATAAAAATACCGTTGGAAGGTGATCTCATATATCTAACCTTGTCTCAACGTTTTTCTGAAAATCTTTGTCATTCATAAGACAACCATTAACTAGATATAAGTTTAAAAGATGAAGTTACAAGATACTCCAATATACTTATATCTTTCCAAATACTAATTGAACTACCACCGTTCAAGTTATAATTAGTTAAAAAGTTCATCACATAGATGAGACTACAAGATAATACTTGAATAGATTCAATCTTTGAAATATTATTGAATGAAATGAAGTTACAAGATACTTCATTAAGTCCTGATATATATATCCATATATATATATATCTCATACATTTCCTGAAAATCTCTGTCATGTAAA
This sequence comes from Apium graveolens, assembly GCF_009905375.1. NCBI lineage: Eukaryota > Viridiplantae > Streptophyta > Magnoliopsida > Apiales > Apiaceae > Apium > Apium graveolens. The sequence continues at coordinate 71,559,824 of NC_133650.1, read as the reverse complement.
GTATGAACAGAGTTGTAATATCCAATGAATTTTGGAAAGAAAAGAAATTTTGGCATAAACCTGATATCTTGCTGATCAGGCAAAGATACCAATAAGTAACCTTTTCTACTAGTAGATGGATGAATCCCCCACCGGTCATCACCCTGGCCACATAAGGACCTTGTGCTGGACCGCCACCCGGCCTCTTACGCGTTGATGGACTGCCACCCAGCCACTTACACTTTGATAGACCGTACCCCGGCCTGTCGCTTATGCCGACTCAATTAGATGGGCTTACTTCCCGAACGTTGGGTAAGTAATCAATTCATTTATTTTCTCAAAACAGCAACCACGTTGCGAATGTAAAATGCACCACAGAGCTGGATCCCCCAGGTTTTGAGCGAGTATTTAAATCCCCTTTGAAAGGAAGATCTTAAATATAAAAAAAAATGAGTTTTGGGGTCTACTCTAACTTTAAAAATCATTTTGAAGACTCGAAAATATTATTAAGAATGTTTGGAGTACTGCTGATTTATTAAAATAAATCAGTCCCAATATTTTTAGAAAATGTCTGAATATTATTATTTAAATAATATTCCCATAAAGAATAATCTTTATACAAATAATTGAAGTAGAAGTTGTAAGACTTATACTTGAAATGAGTATTAAATAACCAAAGATATACTTATACGAAAGTACTATCTTTATTTGAATAATCGAAAATAAGTTTGATTATCGAAACATTATTCTTTAATAGAATAAAGAATATTATTAAATAATAAGCGGAGTCATAATACCTCGAATGAATATTATAAATAATATTCATTAAAGACAATAAAGGAGTCAATACATCCTCAAATGACTATCCAATTAATAATCATTAAATAATATAAACTGAGTCATAAGCCCTCAGATGAATATTCGAAATAATATTCAATAATAAAATAAAGTTATCGAATAAACCTTATTCGATTAATAGTTTTGAAAACTATAACCATATATATATAAATATATATATATATAAAATCTACTCGGGATCCTCGACTCCCGGTTTTAGAAAATGTTTTCACCTTTGGGTCCCTATACTAAGGGTATATGCAAATTACTGCTATTCTCTAGCATAGGTATTATCAATTGAACCAACAGATATACATGGCAAGAATACGAAACAGGCATGCATATATATACCATATCAGCATGCTTCAATATATCACAACATTTGCTAATTAACCAACATGCATCTATCGCAAGATAATGCATATACAAATATACATCACAACAACAGTATAACGGGTAGAAAACTTGCCTGAGCGACTGGGGGTTACGAATGGCTCGGGATGAGTCTGGTAACCTATAAGCAACAAGTAAGTTGGAATTAAACCAAAGTCACTTGTAAATCTATACTTTAACCAACTCAGACTCTAACGCTCGTTTTGCGCTTACTGATTCTCTTAAGTCACTCGAGTACCCTCGGCTCCACCATTTTTAATAAATTTATGAGTTTTAAGGCGATTCTTTCGCAAGTGTCTTACCAACTGCCTATTACACCTTACATAAATGTTTCATGCTTCAATTAGTCCTTTAAGGTCTTTAACCTATGTTTCAAAGTAAGGCGAGGGGAAAAGTTTCGTTCGCGAAACGCCGTTACTTGAAATGGTCGTTTCTCCTAAACCGTGCATCGGAATCGAACGAACTACATATCAAAATGAAGCTCGTAACATGAGATATCTAAACATGGCAATGGTCAACATCTAGAAGGGGGTTCTCGGGTCCTAATGTTATGAACAAACGCAGTCTAAAGTAAATCGGACATTACGACGGCTATATTTACACGATTTCCCAATTTTAAACCATTCAAAAACCATCACAATTCAACCTCAATCCATTCATACAACCAAAGTCCATCCTTATCACATCATAACAGCCCCAATCAATTCAATATTAACATTTATACTTATGCCTAAGCTTGAATTTAACTATACTTAAGTTCTTTTAACCAAAACAACAATATTCACCATTCCATTTCACTACCACTCCAACCCAAACTCTAAACCACAAGCATTAAGCTACTATATCACCATAATAATCAAAATCATCTTATTATACAAATGAATCTAGGGTTTGGAAATGATATACCTTCCTTGAAGTGGTGGGAGTAGCTAGGAAGCCTGAGGAAGCCTTAAGGAGTCTTAGGAAAGCTTGGATCTTAAAGGAAAAACAAGAAAATCAAGTTAAAATTCTTGAAGTCACTATTCATTGTCTTCTTCATTGATTTATTGAAGAAGATTGAGAATGAATTGAAGGCTTAAACTCATAAGATAGCCATATCTATGCATAAGGATGATTAGGGAATTAACTCACCAATTTAGGAAGCTTGGATCTTGGATTTTGAAAATTCTTGCCTTTAAAAAGTGAAAAAGCCGAGAGCAAATGAAGAAATAATGCCTTGGTTCCTTTTTGTTTTGATGAAGAATGAATTATTTGGCTTGGTTGGTTGGTTTTGTTTTTGTTTTAGTTAATTACCTATTTAACCTTGGACTTTGTGTGGTTCTCATTCAACCACACTTCCTTCCTTCCCATGTCATGCTTGTGTCATGCTATGATGTCATCTTTCCCTCCTTGTCCTCTTCTCATTGGTTGGGTGACATCATCCCCACTAATCTCTTTGATTAACTTCCTAATTGTTTGCCTAATGACCGCTGATCTGTTATATGGTTCGCTTAACTTTTGTTTTCGTTTATCGTTTGAGGGATCATACCCGGGATCTTATTACTTAGGTTCCCTTAACCTTTCTCAATATATCATCTTCCTTTTATGATCCTCTCTTATAATCCTTTAATTTAAATCCTTTTTATCCTGTTACCCTATACTCAATTCTTTCCGTATCTAGTGGATTTCCGGGAAAATCAAAGTGTTCGGAATTTGGATTCTGACGATCTTTACATACACTTATATCCCATATAAAGTACTAATAAAATCTCAAAATATCCATACCAGAACCCCTACATAGTGTGGCATGAAAAGTTTTCCCATTCAGCAAAAACACTATTCATAAGGGTTTCAAAAATTTCCAAAAATTGGGGTTATTACAGTCTCCCCTCCTTAAAAGGATTCCGTCCCGGAATCAGATAGAAAATGAATAGGGATACTCTCTTAGCATTGCACTTTCTAACTCTCGAGTAAATTTTCCGACATTGTGGTCCCACCACCAAACTCTGCCTAGTTTGATAATCCTTCTCCTAAGCACTTGTTCCTTTTCACTCTATAACCCTTCCAGGTTGCTCCATATAGGTTACGTCGGGTTGCATGTCTATGCGCTCATATGCCCCTATTTATCTGGCATCCGAATTATACTTCCTGAACATTGATATGTGAAACACGTTATGACTTTCTACATGTTCTGGGGTAGGGCTAGCTCATATACTAACTTCCCAATACTTCTTAATATATCCAAGGGTCCAACCATTTGTGGACTTAGCTTTCCTTTCTTTCCGAACCTCATCAATCCTTTCTAAGGGATACCTATAACATTACTAGGTCCCCTATTTCATACTCTTTGTCCTTCCGAGTCAAATCAGCATACCTCTTATGTCCATCTTGGGCTACTACCAGCCGTCCTCTGATTAGATCTATTATATCCTTGGTCCCTTGGACCACTGCTGGTCCGAACATCTAGCACTCTGCAACTTCATTCTGATACAAGGGAGATCGGCATCTCTTTCTGTATAGGGCCTCGTAAGGCGACAATCCAAAACTGTCATATCATCCATCGTCATAAGAAAACTCAATTCGTGCTAAGTGATCATTCCAAACTCTTTCAAGTCTATTGCACTGGCTCTCATCATAGCTTCTATCATTATAGCTTTTGCTTCTCAATGCCCATTCTTTTCCAGTTCGTAATCGCTACTACCTTCCGTTCCTAATATTATACTGGTTATACTTTTGCTCGTTAGCGTTCTATAACCTTTTAATAACCATGTCAACCTTAGTATCACGAATGTGTTTCCATTCCGAATACCACCATAACTTTACTACTCCTTTTTCAGCTGTTTCTATTTTCCAAAATTTGATCAATCATATAGAAGTAAATGAATTTGTTGAGAGATCACTATGATCATGAACACTTGTTATATCGCATAGTTAGTACAGAAGGTGGCCAGCCTTTAGTACTTGACAAGCAATTAAACAAAAGCTGGTATCCTACTCGGCTTCTATCACACAGATAGATAGTCATTCGGCAATACCTCCCCTTCTGGAAGGGTTGTTCTTCTCAGTGTATATGAAATGAAAAGAAGAGAAAAGAACGAATTGAAGAGAATTGTATATATGAAAAAAATATACTGCCACAAAATATCTGGCTTGGAACCTACCTCTGAACTATAGAGGTTTGTCATAGGAGAACAAAACATATATGTATTTATATCAATATCAAGTATTATAGCATCGTATTTCACATGCCTAAATATTTTTGCTATTCCGTCCATCATTCTATGGACCCATGCTCTTCCTCGTGCTTATACACAATCACCTTTGAAACTTCCTCGATATCGAAAATCGAATCTGGGATCTCATTCTAGACATCATCGTTACTAGAATTCTATGCTTGCACCGCAACCTTCCTCGTATAATAATACGACTCTCTATTGATAAGAAAGAATAAATATTCAATAGGTAGATACTCTACTTAATTAGTCTATCAATGATAACTTATACACTACCACGACCCGATTAGTGGTACCCAATCTCAACATCCATTCCAATACAACTCTCACGGTTGTAACCAGCTCATTACTCGCAGAATCATTGCTGCATTACTATGGTCCACTACTGACCTACTGTCGTCATTCATTTTCCATGAAATCTTAATATCTAACCATACGGAGTCCATACATGTCGTATAGAATTCTCCTAAGGAGGTAACATAATTTCCATTCACGATTCATGAAGAACACTCTAGATTCCTGATATATATACATGGCATGAAGCAGATAAAATTGCAGAAGAGTTTCAATCAAAGTAATGATAGCAGGTTAATACCATTCTTAATCATATACCTTCAATAGAAGACTTAACTCGAAGGTTCGTTTAGTCCTTTTTGAAACATGGTCCTGGATTATCCTCAGGATAAGACCTTCTAAGATAGATAGCCCGCTCATGGCGATTACACGAATTAAACCTTTACCAACTATTATTACGGTTGGGTATTGCACAGTCATCAGAAGGAATGTCAATCTTTCAAACCATAATACAACCTTTACGGCTTCAACCATTATCACTGTATTCCTATGGCACGAGCGCCTGTAATTGTCCTCTTATACTTAAAGTGTCGGCCACCTCTTTGGCCTTTCCTGATAGTAAAATTTCCTTACAGGCAATGTCATTTTAACCACCTCCAAATAAATTTTCTACCTTATTTCAATCACAGCTTATGTGAAGATGTTTTCCTTAAATCTGATGAGTAAAAAAAATCACCATTTTTCCATAAGTTATTGCCTCAGTCTTTAGAGGTTAATCACTGTCACGACTGACTCTCAATCATACTTAGAACATCTTTTATCTTAAGTCCTAATTGCCCTGAAGAATTTCGACCATTACTGGTTCGATCCATACTTTCTCGTGGTTTAACACGTGCCCCACTTGGCATCATTATAATTACGTCATATTTCCTTTATCAACATGTCTATTCTTGAGAACTTTGATTATTACCTTTCTCCTTGTAAAACCTCTAAGGTTATCCTTGAATCGTTCCTCCTGTATTCCCTAGATACAGGGCATATCAAAATACCATTTACTACTACTAGAACCATTGTCTATATACTTTTGAAAAATTTCTCCACTGATCCTTAAAGGTTGTTATTACCTTAATCCTTTCCAATTCATACTGTCAAAACTCATACTATCCCTATTAAGGGTGAAATGCCAACATGTATGCATTCCCCTAGGATTCGTTTTAAGTTACCGATGTTCTATCTTTAATACCACCTTTAAAAAGGTACATGCATCCTTCCATGGATAAATCAAGTCATATATCCCTGATAAGGGTGTCTTATTCAATCATTCCCACCTCGATAGTATATGCCTAATTTCACAATAACATCTGTATACAAAATGAGGTTAATCAAAATGGCCTCCAAAAGATAACAATGGTTATCTGCTTTTCTTGCCTAATCTGGTAACGATAACAAGGATGTTCTGGAAGATATTGGTCGTGTTCAACATGAACTTCTTCTTAATAATTCCTTATTTACTTTTGTTGTTTATCTCAACAGTTATCTCAATGTTGGGATATCTTTCATACCTGGCGTCTCCCTTTCTGGGTATCAAGCCACCGGTCTTACACTTCACATTCTTGAAGGTCACTTCCTTCATCCAATTTTCCTAATTTCTTACTTCCTTGTCTCCTCAGTCTATCCGCGTCTCATTATTTATCCTTCGAACTATCTCAAGGTTTCCTTGAATCCTCCCAACTTACAGGGGATAAAATATATGTATCTCTTATGCCTTCAACCATCAATTTTAACTCATGGTAAATCACCCTCATCCTGACGAATGCATACTTTTCTATTTCTATTGCTACGAGTCTTTAGGGTTTCCTCATACCCAACTCCCTTATCATACCTCAAACTCTATTGCCTTTATATTCCTTTCCACTTCAGTTTCTTTTTATTTTCCTTTCTCTTGTCATTATTTCATGAACCAACACAACATAAGCATTGATTTCAAACATCCCGTCATTCTGGATTCGTGTCCTCAGAACGAATCTTGATAACTTTTACAACTTAGATTCATAATTCATCATACTCGTCTGCCTTTGTTCTGGCTCTAAAGCTTTTACACTACCTCCATAACCTTGGGAAGTACTTTCCTGAAAACAATTGACTGAACTTAAATCAGTTTATTATAATCTCTTGCTCCGTGCCTTCCTTGGCCTTTCACCAGCGGGTGGTCTCTCTCTTAGGAGGGTAAGTGACCAAAAACAGTCTTTTGTGGTTCGTCCATCATTTAGAATCTCAAATGATTCCTATATTTCCTTTAGCGAGGCTCTTGCCTCGACTGGGCCAGCTTGTTCCTTGGAACTCTGAGAGCTTAGCGACTTAGAGGTCCTGAAAGAATTTCCCACTACCTTGTTTCCCTCAAGGTGGTGGTTGGGAATAAAGTATAAGTTCTGTTTAGACAGGTCCCTGAATTTCCGTATAGGAGTACCGTCTCGGGTCTCCTGACCTCGCTCGACTTCTGTTTTCTCAGTCTAAATATTTCTTCCTACTCCCCATAATTGGGGTCATCTTTTAATTTAAACTCCTCATTTTCCACTTTAGTATATTCTGGGTTCCTTATATCTTAATTGCAACCTCCCTGATTATCACATTCAAGGTTTGCCCCTAAACTTATTTCTTGTGGGGGCATATTAGTTGGAATTTTTTTGAGAATCTCTGGATATTTGTCTTACTTACTTTGCTCAAGTCTTTCCCTCGTTCAGTCCTTGCACGATTGCAAATTATGAATTCTCAAGTTCGATAAACTTCATGACACTCTCTTAAGTGTTAATAGAGCAATTAACAATGTGATCTTATCACAAACAAACTGATCTGAACTGAAATTAACGAATATATACATAACCATTTGTTCGAGGGTACAACAACTGAACACATTAAAGAGAATTACATCATTTGATATGATCGTTTCTATCCCAAAAGTACTACCATAGATAATCATCTAGTCATTAAAACTAATCATTCATAACTTAGGCTAATCCTTCCAAAAGCGGTGCTACATGAAATTCTTGTCAGATTGTTCAGACTCTGCACACTATTATGGATCAAGAAATGCGGGCACGCACGACATCCCTAACCTGCTCCATTAAAGCGGTGATGAGGTCTAGGATAGTTGCAAGTAGAGCTGGATCAATCTAACCCTCAAGATGGCCTCTAGCTGTAACACGGGTGGTAGCCTCAATCCTTTCCATGCTATGAGCTAATCCCACCGGAAGTACCCCGCCCTCAATCCTTGGTGTAGTAAGTCGATCCAACAGATCACTCCTAACATTACGGGCCTCGGACAGGCCACCCAGGGTCATCTGATAATCAGCGATAAGAGAAGCCTGAGTGGTAGCATCTAGCGGTCCATGGGGTGCAGGTGGCGCAGACCCAGGAGATCCAAATGGATAACCAAGCACGGTATCTGGGGACAATGGTGCAGGAGATAAATGTGGCATTTCCTCAGTAGGTGCTGGGCTCTGTACCGGGGATGGAACAGGAATTGGTGGAACCTCATGGATGTCTACAGGAACCTCTGGAAGAGGGTCTGATACTGGTATAATTGGTGTCGTGGAAGGCCCCACTCCTTCTGCCCTCATTAACCTTTGTGCCCTTGGTAACTCTTCATCCTCTAGTGCCACCCTCGCGGCCATTCTTGCTATGGTAGTCGCCCTGACTACGGTCATCAATTCCTCAGCGGTCCTCTCTTCATTCTCATCAGGATCCTCCATGAGATCCTCCTCAGCCACAATCCTTTCCGGAATAACATCCTCAACCGCAACATTTTCAATATAAATCTCATCCGGTCCCTCATTAGGGTACTCCATCGGATTCACAATTTGGTCTCCAACTTGTAATAAAACATCCTCATGCTGATGCTCCTGAACCTCAGGGTTCGGTGCCCCGCTGCCCTATACGAGAATGAACTATGTTACTATCACGATATTTATAAGGGTTCCCGTAAGGGTTTTAATTGTCAGTACTACGTTAGGTAGCCCGACTATGAACTTGGAAAGAGTTCTTATTATCTTAGTGAACTTATTATCTTAACGTCACATCATCTCTAAGGTTTAATAATATGTATAATGATTAACAATATATGAGCCTTCTCATAGTACTCATGAAAGTCTTGGTCAAAAGAAATGAACCAAGTTTGATATCTTAATGCGATGAAGTCGCAAAATATTCAGTATATATACATATATATACTTTTCAAAATATGGGAAGTCCTCTTCCATGCATAATACAGACATAGTTCCAGTGTATAACTGTATAAAAATACCGTTGGAAGGTGATCTCATATATCTAACCTTGTCTCAACGTTTTTCTGAAAATCTTTGTCATTCATAAGACGACCATTAACTAGATATAAGTTTAAAAGATGAAGTTACAAGATACTCCAATATACTTATATCTTTCCAAATACTACTTGAACTACCACCGTTCAAGTTATAATTAGTTCAAAAGTTCATCACATAGATGAGACTACAAGATAATACTTGAATAGATTCAATCTTTGAAATATTATTGAATGAAATGAAGTTACAAGATACTTCATTAAGTCCTGATATATATATCCATATATATATATATATCTCATACATTTCCTGAAAATCTCTGTCATATAAAGTATGAACAGAGTTGTAATATCCAATGAATTTTGGAAAGAAAAGAAATTTTGGCATAAACCTGATATCTTGCTGATCAGGCAAAGATACCAATAAGTAACCTTTTCTACTAGTAGATGGATGAATCCCCCACCGGTCATCACCCTGGCCACATAAGGACCTTGTGCTGGACCGCCACCCGGCCTCTTACGCGTTGATGGACTGCCACCCAGCCACTTACACTTTGATAGACCGTACCCCGGCCTGTCGCTTATGTCGACTCAATTAGATGGGCTTACTTCCCGAACGTTGGGTAAGTAATCAATTCATTTGTTTTCTCAAAACAGCAACCACGTTGCGAATGTAAAATGCACCACAGAGCTGGATCCCCCAGGTTTTGAGCGAGTATTTAAATCCCCTTTGAAAGGAAGATCTTAAATATAAAAAAAATGAGTTTTGGGGTCCACTCTAACTTTAAAAATCATTTTGAAGACTCGAAAATATTTTTAAGAATGTTTGGAGTACTGCTGATTTATTAAAATAAATCAGTCCCAATATTTTTAGAAAATGTCTGAATATTATTATTTAAATAATATTCCCATAAAGAATAATCTTTATACAAATAATTGAAGTAGAAGTTGTAAGACTTATACTTGAAATGAGTATTAAATAACCAAAGATATACTTATACGAAAGTACTATCTTTATTTGAATAATCGAAAATAAGTTTGATTATCGAAACATTATTCTTTAATAGAATAAAGAATATTATTAAATAATAAGCGGAGTCATAATACCTCGAATGAATGTTATAAATAATATTCATTAAATACAATAAAGGAGTCAATACATCCTCAAATGACTATCCAATTAATAATCATTAAATAATATAAACTGAGTCATAAGCCCTCGGATGAATATTCGAAATAATATTCAATAATAAAATAAAGTTATCGAATAAACCTTATTCGATTAATAGTTTTGAAAACTATAACCATATATATATATATAAATATATATATATATATAATCTACTCGGGATCCTCGACTCCCGGTTTTAGAAAATGTTTTCACCTTTGGGTCCCTATACTAAGGGTATATGCAAATTACTGCTATTCTCTAGCATAGGTATTATCAACTGAACCAACAGATATACATGGCAAGAATACGAAACATGCATGCATATATATACCATATCAGCATGCTTCAATATATCGCAACATTTGCTAATTAACTAACATGCATCTATCGCAAGATAATGCATATACAAATATACATCACAACAACAGTATAACGGGTAGAAAACTTGCCTGAGCGACTGGGGGTTACGAATGGCTCGGGACGAGTCTGGTAACCTATAAGCAATAAGTAAGTTGGAATTAAACCAAAGTCACTTGTAAATCTATACTCTAACCAACTCAGACTCTAACGCTCGTTTTGCGCTTACTGATTCTCTTAAGTCACTCGAGTACCCTCGGCTCCACCATTTTTAATAAATTAACCATTATGAGTTTTAAGGCGATTCTTTCGCAAGTGTCTTATCAACTGCCTATTACACCTTACATAAATGTTTCATGCTTCAATTAGTCCTTTAAGGTCTTTAACCTATGTTTCAAAGTAAGGCGAGGGGAAAAGTTTCGTTCTCGAAACGCCGTTACTTGAAACGGTCGTTTCTCCTAAACCGTGCATCGGAATCGAACGAACTACATATCAAAACGAAGCTCGTAACATGAGCTATCTAAACATGGCAATTGTCAACATCTAGCAGGGGGTTCTCGGGTCCTAATGTTATGAACAAAAGCAGTCTAAAGTAAATCGGACATTACGATGGCTATGTTTACGCGATTTCCCAATTTTAAACCATTCAAAAACCATCACAATCAACCTCAATCCATTCATACAACCAAAGTCCATCCTTATCACATCATAACAGCCCCAATAAATTCAATATTAACATTTATACTTATGCCTAAGCTTGAATTTAACTATACTTAAGTTCTTTTAATCAAAACAACAATATTCACCATTCCATTTCACTACCACTCCAACCCAAACTCTAAACCACAAGCATTAAGCTACTATATCACCATAATAATCAAAATCATCTTATTATACAAAGGAATCTAGGGTTTGGAGATGATATACCTTCCTTGAAGTGGTGGGAGTAGCTAGGAAGCCTGAGGAAGCCTTGAGGAGTCTTAGGAAAGCTTGGATCTTAAAGGAAAAACAAGAAAATCAAGTTAAAATTCTTGAAGTCACTATTCATTGTCTTCTTCATTGATTTATTGAAGAAGACTGAGAAAGAATTGAAGGCTTAAAATCATAAGATAGCCATATCTATGCATAAGGATGATTAGGGAATTAACTCACAAATTTAGGTAGCTTGGATCTTGGATTTTGAAAATTCTTGCCTTTAAAAAGTGAAAAAGCCGAGAGCAAATGAAGAAATAATGCCTTGGTTCCTTTTTTTTTTGATGAAGAATGAATTATTTGGCTTGGTTGGTTGGTTTTGTTTTTGTTTTAGTTAATTACCTATTTAACCTTGGACTTTGTGTGGTTCTCATTCAACCACACCTCCTTCCTTCCCATGTCATGCTTGTGTCATGCTATGATGTCATCTTTCCCTCCTTGTCCTCTTCTCATTGGTTGGGTGACATCATCCCCACTAATCTCTTTGATTAACTTCCTAATTGTTTGCCTAATGACCGCTGATCTGTTATACGGTTCGCTTAACTTTCGTTTTCGTTTATCGTTTGAGGGATCATACCCGGGATCTTATTACTTAGGTTCCCTTAACCTTTCTCAATATATCATCTTCCTTTTATGATCCTCTCTTATAATCCTTTAATTTAAATCCTTTTTATCCTGTTACCCTATACTCAATTCTTTCCGTATCTAGTGGATTTCCGGGAAAATCAAAGTGTTCGGAATTTGGATTCTGACGATCTTTACATACACTTATATCCCATATAAAGTACTAATAAAATCTCAAAATATCCATACCAGAACCCCTACATAGTGTGGCATGAAAAGTTTTCCCATTCAGCAAAAACACTATTCATAAAGGTTTCAAAAATTTCCAAAAATTGGGGTTATTACAACTGCGCCATCTCTGCATTTCATGACAACATATGACAGATAACACCTACAAAGTAGGAATACTGCCAATATGAAGTAGAGGCTGCAGAAAGTATGGCTTTGACATAAAGTAAATTATAGTACATGGAAATCTACACAAAATATTTACTGACTGGTGGGAAACTCTGAGTGGCGAAAGCAGTTGGAAAATAATGAGTGAGCAAAGAACGACCCTAACTATTTGGTTAAAATTTTATAATATCTCGCAGGGGTTGATTTGCAACCTTGGCAAAACCGTAGGGAATAATAGGTTTGGTATTGAAAATGTAAAATGTAACCATGTATGGTAAATATTATAACTTGTATTCAGAAACTTATTCTTCAGTTGTTTTCGAAATACAGTGTTTTTTTCAATTTCAATTCCTTCAGGTTTAAACCAAATAAATATTATAAATTACAGAACCTTTTTTAAGTATATCGGGATTGATTAGTAGTTTTATAATGACCTGGCAGTTAGAATCTTAAGTTAAATTTCTTAAGTATATGAATAGAAAATATGGAAAAGGATAATTTGTTGATGGTCAATTTTACAAATGTGAAAGTTACAAAGTCAAAGCTAATACAAAATTAAAATAATAATATTCTCAAAATACATTGATTAAATAGATAGATTAGGATATGCTTAGGAAAAACATGGGACTCAGTTCTGTGCCGGGAGCCATACTTCAGCACCATGGACATTTCGAAACCTGCACATCATAAAGTGATTAAACGACAACAGTATAAAATCAGAAAACGGGATTACAATCACCAATAACAGATAATCACTACTGTATTAGTACCTTCTTCTTATATTGTTTGTCCTATTCATGTTTGGGTTAATGTGGAACCGTGTGGCAGCTACATTGGTCAAATATGTTAAATGGTTCAATATAAGAACTTTAGCAGATTGGATGACAATTACCACCGGTTATTCATTTTCTTCATGAAATGCAGTTTGAAATGACAAAGCTAATACATCCCAAATCATGACATTGATAAAGAACTTGTAAAGAAGAATTTAAGTATTATATATTACAGCACGTTATTTAATATAATGAATGTGACTAATGGGAATGATGTTATTGAAACATCTAGTACCTGGTCGTTTCACACAGATCGAAACACAAACACCTCACACCCACACTGTTTCGGTTGGCGTACTCGCAAATTGGTTGGATTGATTGAATCATACCTATAACGTCTGTAATAGAATGGAAATATAGAATTTGTAGGTTTGGTATTAAGAAATGGAAAATAGAAATTTCTTCATAGAAGGTGTACCTATGAGATAACTTGGATGCTCATTTAGATCAAAAATCACATCTAGTGTAGTGAACTTCCATAAATGCGTGGCAATAAGGGGATGAGCACCATCAAGTCTTCTTATATTAGTTGTAATTGTGAAAGCAACGTGCATAGTATGTTTGAAATATATGTCAATAACATTAATCATGTCATTCCTCACTTGAAAATTCTCAAATGAGTTTGTGTCGCCTTTCACAATCTAATCATCGAACTGAGACATTAGTTGACTACATATCCACACATGTATTCTCGCATCCTGCAGGATAATATCTGGTATTAAGAAAAATTGACTTTAGTGTTTAAGAATATTATGAAATAACTCACATTTTCATCAACTAAGATCAAGTATAATCCAGTAACTTGGCCGGTATGCCGATGAACTTTCCTCCATTTCGTTGACATTCTTGCTTTTATTTTCCAATCTTCTTTTACATTCGGTTCCAATTCTTCAAGACTGCTATAGTTATTCAAGGCCATAGAGACCTATTTTTCTAAATTATGTAGAAAATATGGTTTCTTCTGTATGACTTTATAAAAGGAAGAAAGTTCATGGAAAATGTTAACCCAATCTTGTTTCATATGCTTTTTTTCTGACACATTAGGGTCAGAACATGGTTAAAAGATTATGTTTGATTCTAATATATAAAAATTACATTTAAACTATAAATATAAAATTAGAATACATTTTTTACATCACACTTATAATTTGTTACATTTGAAAAAGATATTGTTAGGATATTGTAATGTATTACAATTCTTATAATATTAATTTAGTGGCATTATGTACCCTGTATAAGGTACGTTTTTCAATTTATATTTGGTTTAAAACTTATATTTCTATTTTAAAAACATAAAATATTCATATCGCGTGTATTTTTTAAAAATTTTATATATTCAATTTCTCAATATATATTTCGCACATCTACATTTTATGTATCATTAGGATCTAAACAGTTGTACCTTAACATGATAAAGTTTTGGTCTCATAGTGCAATATTAATCATCTATCAAATGTCTGGATATCTCAGTAATAGGCTTAAATTTGTGCAAGTGTTAAAGAATGAAAACTCTATTGCCGAACGTGAATAATATCACAGATGTGTAGAAATAGCCTTTTAATAAATTATAATAGAGGAATATAAAATTACTACAGGAATAACATTAAGTCGCATAATTCATGTCATACCACCCAAGTTTTATACTTAGATATTGCCATCACATAACTTAATATCCATAATTACTTAAACAACGTCATAAAAAGATTCATGCATGGAAATTTGGAGTTTTGAAGACCGCATGGTCCATGTATCATCACAGATCTAACAACATCATAACCAACAGGATCGGTAAAAGGATCACGAATCTAAGCACTTACATATTTGTCTACATTAGCTGCAAGATCCCTCTTCGATGCACCATCAAGCCAAATCAACATATGAACATGAGGAAGACCGCATTTTTGAAACTCAACAACGTACATGACTGTAAACGATTAAAATACCGATAAATAGTTACATTTAGAGGTTGAATTGTTATAAGATAGATATCAAGCTCATGAAATATAAGATTTTATAAACATATTTGAGATTAAATAATTACCTCCAACACAAGTTCCAAAATATTTTTCCTTCTTAATGTCATCTAATATTTGTTCCAGTTTGAGATGAAAAACTTGTGCAATTATATAAGGGGAGTCTCTCGCAGAGCATCCAGGCATCAATTTCATCATTTGAACAATCTCATCCCATAAAGAGTTACATGTCATTGCTAGGAAAATGTCAGGATGACTGACTACGCGACAAACAGCAAGTGCGTCTTGGAAATTTTGTTGCATATAGCATGTTGAACCTAAGAAGTTGGCAGGCAAAATAAAACCTTTTCCAACATTTGACGAATCATTTGTACCACTAACAACCTTCTTAGTAGGAGTTATAAATATCGCTCCTAAGATTAGTTTGGTGTGTACGCAACCACCACAAACATGCTTGCTCAACACAAGAAAAACATCAACTACATACTGCTGGTAAAGACGTCCAACTAGCCTAACATGAAGACCTGAGTGTTTATGTAAAATAATTTTTTTATCAAATGGGTTATATGTTGGTTCTAAAAACATGTATTAAAAAACTTAATCATATGAAAAACATACCTTCATCCTTGCGAAACTGTAACCTGTATGAGTAATATTCCTTCATAGTAATTCTCTTGCGCTTCTTTTTGGTCTGCATCTCAGAATTCACATATGAAATTCCGTCATGGTATCCGTCTTCACCAAGAGGAAAAAGAATGGGATATTGAAGTGCCATCAATGATGGATGAACGCTAGAGATACGTTTAAGGGGTTTGTCACTCTTTTCCATTATGATATCCCTAACATTCACATCAGGCTATTTTTCAACAATAATATCCCTTTCACCAACAGTAGTCTCAATATCACCAACCATCATGCACGCAGCTTCGTCAGATGGGCCAATTAAGTTTTCTCGACCACTCTCAGAACGGCTTACTTCCATTTTAATCCTCAAATTTCTGATTGGATATTCCTTGAAATGATCACGAGCATAACAAAACTTCTTTACCAATTGGTTAGAGTCATCTAACATTTTGACCAAACCTTGAACTATTTAAGTATCAATTATATCACCATCATCAACCTTAACCCATTTGATTTGATTCTGAACCTCATGCTCAGTGTCATAAATGTATAACTGACAAAATTTAGGATAATCTCCTTCATTGGGTATAAGCGTGCCAAAAACATGATGATTTTGACCATTTAGACGATAAACGTAAGGAGCTCTACCACAATTAATGGTGCGATCAACTTTACCCCCCATCGAAGTAAAAGCAAATATTGTATTATATAAACGAATATTTCTCTTAAAATAGTTGCATTTTACAGGATCATTATACAACCCCATCAAATAGGCAGGTGTTGGTGGTGTGGGGGGAAGTTTAATCTGACCTTGTGCACAACATAAACTGAACTTCAGAATGCCTTTCTTAACATCTTTATTAGTCCTCTCTTTCTTCCACATAACAACACCACATTTTTGACATGAAGCAGTTGGGGGCCGAGACTGGCATAACCCTTTGGTACTGCAACAGAATAGGTAGAACTTTTACTCATAATTTGCTTTTAAAAAATATTTATAAGGTAAATGTAAATTATATTAATCTAAGAACCTGTAGGAAAAGTTTCATGATTATTTTAAATGTTCATATTCTCTGCTTTGTGGACGTCGTGGTCTACAAAAATTAAACTTTTCAATTTGTAAAATATATTTACCATCAAAGCAGTAGAGAAAATTCATGACATTGTATACTTTGTAATTACCATAATCACAAAACAGTTCACCCTCATCTGCTTGTAGCTCTGCAATTGTAGAATGCTCTAGAAAGATAATAAATTCTAATGTTAAATATGAACAATACAGTAATAGCACCAAAATCAAAAAGAGAGTGAAGAAATGTTACACAACCGGCTGAATCATAGTCAGTGTCAGTTGCATTATCATCAAACAAATGCCTCGTGCTATGAGAAAACTTTGTACAATCAACCCTATGAGTTGTTTTTGAAAGGTTAATTCCTCCAACTTTTTGGGGTTTGAATGTAGAAAACTGACCTGTTTCTAAAAAAAATGCATTCCTTTGTCAGTATGCTAATTTTCATAGTTCATGAAACGGAGAATTAAGTGAGCGAGGTAAGGTCTCTGTATCAAAAGTGCCCTAATTTGTGAGGTTAAACACTACCTTGTATTTTTGTATAACAACTGTCCTGATTTTTGATATTAACTACTCCTTGAATTTTGGATTTTTTCCTTCCTCCTTTCATTTTAGCAAACTGATTGGAATCTAAGTGATAAAACAAAGTATCAAGAATAAAGAGTGGTATTTGAATCAAAAAAATTATGAAACAGAATTTCGGTAAAACCTCTGTCTTGGTTTGTGATATCAGCAAATGGAACTCTAAATGCAACAGGTGTAACAGGGGTTTTAGAATATAAAACACTATTGTTAACAGAAGATGAAGGAGTAAATCCTGTATGATCAGGGCATATATTCTGACAATTCTTTACTAGGCTAGTTGTTCGGCCAACAGGAGTGCGTTCCAAAACAACTCCATACATGAAATTAAAAAGCTAAATTTCTAAAATTGCGTGAAGAATATTATATCTGTAAACATAAAGTGGTTGTACTCAACAACCTTGGAAGTGTAACGAAACACAAACCTCCATTACTCTTATCAGTATCACCATGATTGTTAACGTTGTCACAACTTGCCTGGAAGAACTGTTCAATTCTCCTAAATTTCCTAGGTTGGAAACCTAAAATAAAGTTAACAATTACAAATCAATACTTAAATACAGAGTTCATATTTTAAGTCAAAAGGCAATTTAGAAATTATGAAATGATATATTTATCTTTACGTAAAGAGGTGAAATTATCCAATTTCAAATGCTCATAACTTCCCTGCAAAACACAACATTATTGGAATAACAAAATTAAAAGTATACACGATACACACAACTAATTGAAATCATATAGTTGAACAAAACTAATACAAAAAACAAATGAAAAAGTATTAAATACGGGAATAGTTTTAAACAATACAAAAACTGAGAAGACAGGTTAAGAACATGTACCTGTTTCATGTTCAATTGGTTTTGAAAGAAACAGAAGATAAGAAATGTTAAAGGTGAAAGTGCTGGATTAGATCTCCTTTCTAATTTGAAATTTGAAATTTGAAATGCCCATGTCCTGAGGTACAAATGTACAAAATAATAGGTAAAAGAAGAATAGGTAGATTAGTCAGAAGTAGGCACGCTAAGAATAAAAAAAGAGAAGGTGGGAAGCTGTGCATGGTTGAGTGTCTGAGTTAAAAAAGTAGGATTTCTGTGATAGGCCGCACGTGTGCTTGGAAGGCAGAAATGTTCAGCAAATGGCATATTCTGTAATTTAATGGGAAGTGTTGGGGCATGGGGTGTAAAATGGCTTGTTTTTTGGGGGATCAGGAATTATTATATAGGTAGATGTTAATTTTATTATGTCCAGAATAGTATATAGATAATTAGGGTATTTTTATCGTAATTTTGGAATTTTATATGATTTTATAATGATTTATGAAATTAATAATTATTTTTAGAATAATTACAAAACTATTTTATAACGCCGGAAATCGTCCAACTTCAACCGTTTTTGCACTTTTACAACCCGAAACTTTTCGAAAAACTCCTTCCTAACCTAATCTGAGTATTCCGGATATTTTTCGTGTTTTGACTTTTTCAATTTGGATTACGGTTTGACCCGTACGCGTCCCGACACAAAATTTTCGATATGATAATCATTTCGATAAATCAATAAAACCCGTATTCTTGAAAAAAGAGATATTATTACATTATTTTCGTATAAAGTGTTCTATAAGAAGCCCGATTTGGATAATTATCCAATACGGGTATCAAATCGGATCGTTTTTGCAGTTACTTAGCGGCTATGTAACTTATATTTCGATCCAACGGGTATTAATATTCTATAAATATAAATAACCTTTTACTTATTTCATTTTATTCATATAATCATAATCAACCAGTTAAAACTAATAAATTACAGAGAAAAACCCGTAAAATCATTTCGATCTTGATAATCAAACTCAAATCCGAAGGAGTTATCGAAGTCATAATTAGGCGTGCATATAGTCGAATCGAAGCTATCGAAGAGTAGAATCTAGTTTTTCAAACCAAAACACTGCAGATTTATCAGGTAAATTTCTAATTTCTGTTTTAAATTCAGATTTATCAAAGATTAAATAGGTGTTTCGAATTCGGAAAGTTGTTAATGTGATTTGATGCTTGAATATTGTAGATCTTTTCTCCCTAATCATTTTGGTATGTCATACGTGTGATTTGGAGTTCCATAACGCATTCAAATTGTTGTTTGATTCTCGAATTGAAGAACTAGGGATTATAACTATGAATATTTGCAATTAGAAATTGGGCGTTTCTTCTTTAGGGGTTATTAGTTGAAATTGATTGCATGATTGAGTAGATCGTTTAACAACGAATCAAATGGTATAATTGAAATTAACAAACGATTCCTAGAATGATTCAATCGAGCTTCGCCGGAAAACGACCACGTGGCTTCGTCGGGCTTTTTAGTTGAGTTTTCTGGGTGTTTCAGCGATTATTTGCACGAGATAATGATATGACTAAGTTGCTGGGAACGAGGGGAACAAACCCGTTAATTTGGTCTAGTTCTAGGCAGTATTTCGCTCGCTGGAAAAGCTCGGCGGTCGTCATTAATGGCGACCGGCCGGTGAACGGCGGTGAAGGTGACAAAAATGCAAATTGGCCCCCTGAGTTTGTAATACTTGCATTTCAGTCCCTTCTTTTTAAAAATATTTTAAAAATGATATTTTGTTATTTTAAAAATCAGAAAAATGTTTATTTAATTATTTAAAATTCAAAAAATTATTTTTAATTAATTAATTTATAAAAATAAATCTGATTTATTTTATTAATTAATTTTAATTAATTTTAATTATTTTAATTAATTGATTAATCTAATATAATATTAATTGATTAATTAATTTAATTAATTATTAATTAATTTAATATTTAGATTTTATTATTCTTTTTGATTTAAAAATTCTAAAAATTAGATCCGAGCTTTAAAATATTATTTTAAATTATTTTCAAGGCTCGATAATTATTGCTAAATTATTTTTAAAGTCAGATTCGGGTGTCCGAACCCCATTATTTAATTATAAAATGATTCAGAGACCCGTTTTAATTCCAAAAAATATTCAAAAATTCGTATTAAATATCTGGAAAATTATTTTATCCCCTAATCTCCTTTAAAAAATTATTTTGATCAAATGTCTTACGTGCTATGTGTTATATATGATCCGATTGATGTACAATATGACTATATGTGCATTGTTTGACGGTTTTTGCTGTAACTTTCAATCCGTACGTCGGATTTGGGTGAAACGAATTGTAGATAGAAGCTTGTAACGAATAAAATGAGATGAGAAGTCGAATTGATAAGTACATGTGATGTCTAACAGAGGAAGCGAGAGATAGTAAGGGAAAATAAGTGGTCAGTGAGTGGGAACCAATTAACATGTGCTAGTAAAGTAAAAGCGGATTGATAAGGCAAGTGTTCCTACTCTTCCTTGTAGTATATTGCAAGTATTCTCGAACCTTCTTGTTATATTGCAAGTACTTTTGAACTCTCTTCATTGTGTTGCAATTATTCCAAATAGTTCTTATTCTATATTGCAAGTACTTTAGAGTACTTAACCCTAAACCCTGATTCTTATTGATTTTGAGCCACAAGCCTGATTTCTTGTAAACCATTGATTGTTGAATTCTTAAATATGAGTCACACACATATGATACTACTCCACAAATACATATATTACACATATTGATTCTTGATATACCATTGCTAAATATACGAACCCTTATGCCTTGTATAACACAAGACCAATCCTTGTAATCATTGAACCCTTGGTCTTCTACATTCTGATTCTTTCCCTGGATTGAAAGTCAATCTTCCTGTTTACCTTGTTATACCTTCAGGATATTGTGAATCACCATATGCTTCAAGATAAATATTGTTTATGGTTCAGTTTATTGAATTACATTATTTTTCATGTTATTATTATATATTTGGCTTATTTTTAAATATGGACCAGATTCGTGATTGGACCGGATTCGTGGTCATAATAGGCCAATGTGTGCCTTTGATCCGGTCTATAGAGCAAAGCTCGGAGCCTTGCTCGGGGTTAGTGCGTGACTAATCAGTGGCCTAACCTTGGTTTTTTAAAATAAAAGTGATTATCCAATTTTAATCATTGCTTATCAGGAAACTTGATTCCTTATATCATTTCAATTGATCAATACTAATCTCAGTGATTGTCATTATGACTTGCTGAGCTAGTTAGCTCACTCTTGCAAATCTGTTTATGTTTTTTTTCCAGTTAAAAAGGAAATTGGTGGTAGCGATGATCCTCAGTCGAGTGCGCGATCTAGGTTTTCAGGTTGAAATGGAATAAGCTAGCGGAAGATGTGTGGATTAGTTTGTGTTAAAAGTTTATAATAAAGTTTTACATCAATTGTAAGATAAATAAATTGGGATTTGGTACATTATAATAAATAAGATTGTCTAGTAGAGATACTTTGAACTATTGCGATCCGTGGTTATGGTAAGTAGGGTCATTGCATAAATTATTATTATATAAACAGGTTTATATATGATGTGTGTGTGCTGTGGACCTTAAACTTCTGACCCGAGTTTAGAGGGTGCAACAAAAATTGTGTTTTCACATGGAGCTGTAGAGATTTTTGATAAGCATCCGGACCAAGCGTTCAAAGTAAATGGACAGACGTTGAAGCATTATTATGGTGATACGGAGAACCGTGAGGTGGTGAGCGCCATTCTTGTGATAATCCATGCTTTGTTGTATAGTAGCTTCGAAAAAAAGAAAGAAGAAAAAAAGCAAAAAAATCAAAATTCTGAAAAAAAATTCCCGAAGCACGGCGCGCCCGCGCCGGAAGCTGGGCGGTTGCGCTGACTCCCTGGAAAAGAAAAAAAAGTAAAAAAAATTGAAAATCAATTTATTCAAACCCAAACCCAAATTTTATCCTATTTTACCCTAATTCTACAACCTAAACACTTTTAAACCCACACCCATGCCTTTACCTCTTATATATATACATCTCTTCTTATATACACAATTATCTCATATACTTATAAAACCCTAGCCTCTCCTACACAATACAAACACCCAATTCTCTATCACTTGTTTGCTATGACACCCAAAAGAGCACAAACCGCATGTAGTAGTAACACTAATCTCTCGTCTACCGAGGATTCTAGTGTGGGAGGCACGACTAACAGATTTTCTTCTCCAGAGAATCAGGTAGAGTTTACTAGGTTGATGTTTAAGCCGATTAATAAGGAAAGGGGTTTCTTACCCACGACTAAGGATGGGAAGCTTTTGGAGATGGGCTGGCAGACTTTCTGTGAGGCACCCGCTGCGGTCCCAATGAGCATTGCACGGGAATTTTATGCGAATGCTAAGGTAGACAAGAATGGGTTTTCTGTTTTTCGTGGGTTGACGGTGGATTATCATCCCGCTGCTATTCGCCGGGTCATAAATCAACCAGCGAGAAAACGGACTGCTGAGGATTGGGCGAGCAATACTAGGGAGGATTTGGACTTGGATTATATTGTGGCAGAGTTGTATGTTTCTGGCACAGAGTGGGAGTACAAGGCGGGCATGAATGAGTCGCTTACTTTTCATGCTTCGTGTATGGAAGAGCTTGGAACCTGTTTGTGTGTGCTAATATCATGCCATTTTCACATTCTCACGAGGTTCCAGTGGATCGTGCTATTCTGCTGCGGAGGATTTTGAATGAAGAATATGTGGATCTCGGCTATGTGATTCATCAGAGTTTACTGCGTTTTCTGCGAGAAAGGACCACAAGGGCGATTCCTCATGCCTCTATTATTACGAGGTTGTGCACTGCAGTGGGTGTTAAGTGGCCCGAGCATGAGGAGCTACAGATACTAAGTGCTCCTATTGATAGCTCGATGATTCAGCAGCTAAAGGAGTGGTATGGCGGTAAAGCCAATGAGAAGGGCTTGGGTTATACATATGATCATCTACTGGATGGCCAACCAGCTGATCATACTTATGCAAGGGGTTCCTCATGCCAGACAGCTACTAGACCCTCTCGTGGAGCCGCTAGATCTTCTCATGATCAGAAGACAGGGATAATTCTGGACTTGAAGATGCACAGTATAGGAGATTAAATAGGCGCATGGATGCGATGGATGACATCCATAGTCATTTTGCTGCGGATTTGATACGGGCTTGGGGTACTGCATTTTGAGCCACTAGTGTCGAGGTCAATTAGCCTATATTTGAAGCTGATTCTGTGTACCTGTCACCTGATATTCCACTCAAGGAGGGTGATCCTACAAACAACTAGGTATGCCTTGTATCCTTATTATTACCTTCAATGAGGACATTGAAAATTTTAAGTTTGGGGGTGATAATGTAAGGATTAGTGTGTGTTGTGTCCATATAGATTAATTTTGCATGATTAGTTGTAGTTCATTCATATTTTTGCATGATTGTTCATATCGTTGTTTGCATTTCTGTTTTGCATATTTGTTCGTGTTTGTATGTGAGTCCATTTAGTTATATGTGCATGCATATAATATGATCCCGTAGGATGACCTATTTTCGATTGGTAGGTTGATGTTAATTGAGTGTAGTTATGTCAAATAGAGGGATGATTAAGTCCTAATGAATTGATTTGCATGCCCAGAAACAATTTTTTTCATAAGTCTTATATGTTGCTTTTGAACTAGATCATGATCATACCTGTTTGTTTGTTGGAATTTAATCACGATGTTATATTTAGAATTTTTTCTATTCTCATAATGACGTAGGAACACTGATTTTTAAATTAGGGGAAATCATAGATTTCATTGCTTGATGTGAATAAAGCTAGGTGTCAAATGGCTAGTAGCCGGCTCATATTTTTTTTTATGAGTAGTCTAGGGTTGAATGAGATGGAGCGAAATGCACTCATTCATAATCATTGAAAAAAAATAAAGAAAAAAGAAAAATAAAAAATTGACCAAGAGTGAGCTCTTTAATACTCGAGTTATTAAGTTCTAGGGGACTTTGTGCCTAGTGACTTAAGGCTTGTATAGTCTGGGATCCGCTAACCTCACGTTCGCTACATGGGTATTTTTGTATAAGTCTTTTGGGACCTCATTCATTGTACGATGAAATAAGCATTTTTTTTGTTTATGTTTCAGTATTATAGCATGAATCTTTGTCTTACTCTACTAAAATTGAGGTGTTGTGAGTCATTATGTGTTTAACGTTCATTCTATTTATAAACTTATGATTGTTTTGGTGTAAAATAGGATATGATTATTGATCTAGTACTGAGAGTATATCTGATAAACATGTCACACAAACACATTTCCGGTTTATAAGTTGGTTTATTGGATTTAGTCAAGCTCTGTTTAGAGTCATTGTAATCTTAGCGACATTTGCTTGTTAATTGGTCATGGTTATTCCGAGGGGATCATTGCATTATCATATTAGTTGCATTCATGCATTAGTTGTGTTTTTATTGTTGAGTCTGTTTATGCTTGAGGACATACATCGATTTAAGTTTGGGGTTGTGATAAATGGAATTTATATCCATTTGGAACACTTCATATCGGCTTCAGTTAGTGTTTTGGGGGTGTGATATATGTTATGTTGAGTAGTTGCAGGGCGCTAGTATGGAGGTGGAAAGGAGTTTTACAATGATTTTATACTAATAAGAGGTCAGGAATGGAGTTGCGGAAGGTTGCATGAAGATCAGAATACAAAAGAAGAAACTACTGAAAATTATCCAGAGAGCAGGCATGCTCGCGCATAAAGGAGCGCGCCCGCACCCATGCTCATAGGGAGAGAGCACGCCTGCGCTAGAGAGAGCGCGCCCACGCCTGAAACTTGCTGCAGAATCCTAATTTGAGTCTGATTGGGGGATTTGAAGAGTCCAGGTCTACCGGGGGCTTATATATAATGAAAAGAAGATGTTTTTAATAAAATGAATCCAGGGAGAACATTAAGAAGACCTAGAGCACACGAGACGGCTAAGGAGAAGAAGAATTAGTTCATTCTTTTGTATTCTTCGATTTAGGCGATACTTTTGGATGCTTGTTTTGTTCTTGTTCTAAACCCTAGTACTTATATATTATTTAGTAGTATTCCGAACTTATTTATCACCATATTTTCATTGGAACCCGTGGTGATGATGTGGGATCATGAACTAATCCTTGTCATGGGGTTCTAGCGGATTTATTTATGGATTTCAATAGTTGATTGTTCTAAATCTTTAGTGTGTGGTGATTTATGATTTCATAGTTTGGTTGTGCTTATTCGTCTTTGATGCGTAGCTAACATCTAAGATTTTTTATTAATCTCTATTGAAGCGACAATGAATATAGAGGTTTAGAACTTGCCATGCTAGCATAGGTTTATGTATGAATTGACATGCATAATTCATATTGTAATTTTAACCATCTTACACACCTTATGTAATCACAATAGATAACTTGTTCTTAAACCATTATATTTTCAAATCTTATAGACATATAGGGTCTAAGCATAATTGGTGTCTACTCAACTTCTATCTTGATTGTGGATGCTTAGTAGTAGGGTATATGTATATCTAAAGATAGCGTATACTAATTTCGTGTTAGCTGATTAGTTATCATCACCATCGCATACTATTGATAATGACATAAACTTTGAATAAAGTATTTAATGAATTTAGAATCCCATGTTTTATTCTCATATAAGTAATTTACTTTTAATCTCTTAGTTAATGCATGCTAGTATAATCTCTTAAGTAGTTAATCAACTAAACTTTGTTACTTGTCTTAGTTATGAACGATAATCATACATTGTTGCATAAGTGCATAATCTGAACTTAACCTAAACCAGTCTCTGTGGGAATGAACTTGACTTAAATCTTATACTACTTGTAATCGCGTACGCTTGCGTGACTTTTCGTGTGTGTTTTATTACGAACATTTGCATCAATCAAAAGCTGGAAATTCTATCATTCACAAGAATGATTGAATTGGACTAATCTCATTTGGACTAAAAACCAAAGGTTAGGCTGCTTATCAGTCACGCACTAACCCCGAACATGGAACACAACCATGTTCTCTATATTGGATCCAAGGCACACATTGGCCTACATTTGACCACGAATCTTGTCTGACCATGAATCTGGTCCACATGTTTTATAAAAACAATCTAATTCTAATAATTCAATTCAATAAAAAAATTCATTTCCATAAACAAGATCATAATCAACAGTTATAAAATATTTAACTTAAAACAACATTTGCATTTAATACTCAAATCATATACGACAAGATTTTTAACATTGTAATAACAAGGGTTTGGTATTCATGAAATGAAATCAAGTATTCAGGTTTGTGTATTTGTTGAATGAAAGGTATCTGATGATTTTGCTGGTATCGTATCGTAGGGTATGTGTTCATAGGATATGATAAGAAGTTTGGCTTTTCAGAACTTGAAGGTAGAAAGGAATCATGTGTTTCGTTCTCAGAAGTAAAGGTTTACCATATGTAGTTCATAGTATAAACATGATACCATAATTTTGAAAGAAATATCACAATTTATGCAACATTTATGAGAAAAGAATTAGGAAACTTTGTTAGATATTGAATACAACATAGAGGGGGGTGAATGTGTTTTGGATATTTTTAAGCCTTTTTGAATTTGTTTGGATGTGTGAACAAAGCAGATAAGAAATGCAGTTATATTATGTTAGCAGAAATAAAACAGCAAACTCAATATTTCAAAACATATTTAATTTTATATTAAAATTAAGTTAGGTCTTGCTACAAATCCTGGGTTCTTTGTAAGTAAAGAACTCAGCTTCTAACTTCAGAGAATACAAGAGTGTTAAATATGTTTGTTACATGTGAACTAAGGACCCATGTATGCTTTATACACTTGCAGCACGGGTTTATAAAACTTGCACTAAAAAGAACTAAACAAATTTCTAAAGCAACCTTTTTCTATTTTCCAAGCTTGCTGGTCTGTGACCACCTTTTGTCCAGTTAATCTTGGCCCTTGATCTTGTATTCTTCCCAGCTACTTTGTAGACTTTTCGATCTATATGATAGATCATTTGTTGACTAATAATCTTGGATCTAGAATTTTTTTGCATTCTGTATTTGAGAGGCATATCGAGATCACCAGTTTGTTCTATAGAGAAGTGACACCTCGATAAGTATAATGACTTATCGAGATCCCTGAGTCCTGTATAGGTATATTTGACTTATCGAGGTCTCTTGATATTTTCATGCTAAATGACTTGTCAATATGTCTGAGATCTCTACATGTAGAATTGACTTGTCGATATCTCAGAGATCTCTATATATATTTTGACTGGTCGATATCTCTGAGATTTGTAATGATAATTTGACTTATTGATATCTCCAATCTTCACATCTTCATTTTGACTTGTCGATATCTCTGAGTTCTCTACATGCGGAAATGACTTGTCGATATGCCCAATCTTCATATCTTTATTTGACTTGTCGATATCTCCGAGACTTCTCTATAAGCCATTTTGGACTTCTCGATAAGTCATTCTGGAGTTCTCGAATGACTTCTCTATATTGCTTGATGTGTGACTTTTCGATATCTTGAGTTAGAACATTTTTCATAAAACAGATTTATTCAGCTCCAAGCTTCTGTATCATTTCTCTAAGACATGATCTATCTTGATTATCTTCCAGAGTTTATTCCCTAGGCTTGAACTGTTTACAGAAAAATACTACAGTCTAATCTTCTAACCATTTAACAGACTCAAGTAGTACAACAAAAAATAAAAATTTAGATTACCAATACAAATGAATCTTAGGGTTGTCAATTTGACCTAGTCTTGTTATTGTATAGACATGTCTTGCAGAACAATCTCCCCCAATTTGTGAGAAGATTTCTTATCACAAATTCATGCATGATAACAAGACTATCCCCAAGTTACAAAAAATATATAACATGATTACTGTTAAGTGGAATTTATGACATTTATTTATACTTTAATAAGCTTTGAATTGGTGTATTTTTACTGAATTTAATTGTGTTTTAACGTGTTTTCAAGTGTTTTCGCATTTTAGGCTTTATTTCATGAATCGGGTGAATTAGCATTGTTTTGAAGCTAATATGGTATTTAAGATGTACTGGAATAAAAGCTTGAAAGATTGGATCGAAGCTGCAAGGAATAAAGAAGAAGAAAAAAAAAGAATTTTTGGTAGAAGGCAGGCGCACCCGCGCTGGGGTTGCGCGCGGCCGCGCCGGGAAAACAGGAAACCAGCGCGCCCGCGCTGGTGAAGAGCGCGCCCGCGCTGGTGAAGAGCGCGCCCGCGTTGGGTCAGGATATTAAAATCCTGATTCAATTATAATTCGATTTGCTGGACTCCTGGGATGCATGGACTGCTATATAAACATAACTTAGGTCATTTTTAAGGGATATTTAGAGATATTAAGACAATCAAGCAAGGTGAAGACGACAAGAGACCTTTTGGGCATAATTCAACAAAGGCGAAGATGATCTAGTTTATTCTTGTGAATCTTTTTTTAAGTTGCATTTGGATGCTTGTTTCTTGTTTTGCTGAACCTTTACTCTTGTTTGTACTTTGCTTTATTTATTCATATAAAGACTACGTTTGTTATATCATGTTTTCATTGGAACCCACGTTGGCAATGAGTTCGATTATGGGCTAATTGTTATCGTGGGGTTCTAGCGGATTTACATATGGATTTCTTTAGTTAAATTTTTTCGATGCCTTAGTTTGTGGTAATTGTGTGATATCCTAGTTATGGTTATGCGTATTCGTCTTGTGAGCGTCGTGAACTTATAAGATAGTGTGTTAATTCTTAATGAAGCGAAAGTAAATTTAAGGGTTTAGAACTTGCCATGCTAGCATTGGTTCATGTATTATTATGAATGATTCGTAGGTAATTTTAACCATCTTACTTGCCCTATGTAATCAAGATAGATAACTTGTGCTTAAACCGTTATGTTGTCAAATTCTGTAGACATATAGGGTCTCAATATAATTGGTGCCTATTCAGCTTCTATCTCTTTTGTGGATGTCTGGTAGAATGGTACTCTTACAACGAAAGTTGGCGTTAATCAGTTTCGTGTTGTCTGATTAGTGTCGTCACCATTGCATGCTAAGGTTAAGAATAATAAGGCTATTGAATGAAGTACTTAATGAAGTTAGAATCCCATATTTGTCATATATATTTACTCAGTCAATCTTATTCTTGTAGTTACAATAATTAGTTTAATTCTTAGTTATAAACAACCTCACTTTGTTATCGTCTTAGCATTGAATAATAACCATACATTGTTGCTTAAGTGCATGAGTTGATTAGTTAACCAATACAGTCTCTGTGGGATCGAATCTGATTTATATCTGATACTACTTGCGAACTCGTATACTTGCATGTAATATTAGCGTGTGCTTAGCGACTAACAAGTTTTTGGCGCCGCTGCCGGGGACTGCAGTGTTACTAATTAGTTTATGTGCTTTCCATCAGTGGTCGTTAAAGTTTATTGACTCAGACATTGTTACTTATTTGTTTCTTTGTTTTATTTCAGGTGATCTAGCGAGGGTGTAAGCATATGTGTTCGCGTACTCGTAAGAGAACACTGGATAAAGCTGAGGAAAAACTTGTGGTAGTTAGTAGGGAAGTTTTTGAGGAAGAAAAGAAGGTAGAAGAAGAAGATAAAGTTGAAGAGCCAATTATAGTATCTTTGGGTGATCAAGCGGAAAATCCGAAGGCTTTGATGGACTATTCTAAGCCTAAGATTAATGACATTCAGTCTAGCATCATTAGACCAGCCATCAGGGCTAACACTTTTGATATCAAGTCAAGCACGTTCCAGATGATACAGAACTCAGTTCAGTTTGGGGGTTCTCCTACCGAATGCCACAACATGCATATCAGGGATTTCATTGAGATCTGCGACACTTTTAAGTTCAATGATGTGACTGAAGATGCTATCAAGCTACGACTCTTCCCATTCTCTCTGAGGGACAAAGCTAAGTGCTGGTGACAATCTCTACCAGCTGGGTCTATCACCACTTGGGAAGATCTCGCTCAAAAGTTTCTCACTAAATTCTTCCCCATGGAGAAAATTGGAGAATCTCTGTGTGAGGCTTGGGATCGATATAAGGAGATGTTAAGGAAGTGCCCACACCATGGCATGCCTGATTGGATGATTATCAACTATTTCTACAATGGATTGGGTGCTACTTCTAGACCCATGCTTGATGCAGCATCAGGAGGAGCCTTGTGGGCTAAGTGCTACGATGAAGCTTATAAACTTATTAAACTGATGGCTGCTAATGAGTACCAGAATCCTTCCCAGAGACTAACTCAGGGAAAAGTAGCAGGAATTCTGGAGTTGGACGCAGCAACTGCTATAGCGGCCCAACTTAAAGCTTTTACAATGAAGATGGACACTTTGGCTAATTATGGAGTTAATCAAATCACTAGTGTCTGTGAGCTTTGTGTTGGTGCCTATGAGACCAATCAGTGCATACTTTCTAATGAACCAGCTCAGTTCGTGAGCAAGTTCCAGCGATCACAATAACTTGTGCCAGCCACCTATCATCCCAACAACCACAATCATCCTAGTTTCAGTTGGAGTAACGCTCCGAATGCGGTTCAACAGCCTTATCAGCAGTATCCAGCTAAGCTGTACAACCCTCCTGGTTTTCAGCAACCACAGTATGCACCAAAATAACAACTCCAACTGCAACAAGCTAATGAAAAATATGAATTAGAGGAGTTGAAGCTCATGTACAAGAGTCAATCTATTTCTATCAAGACCTTGGAAAATCATATTAGGCAAATTGCAAATGCCTTGCTAAATCGTCAACCTGGTACATTGCCTAGTGACACTGAAGTGCCAGGAAAGAAGGAAGCTAAGGAGCAGGTAAAGGCAATCACTTTGAGGTCTGGGAAGGTTACGAATCCCGAACAAACTCAAGAGTTGACTAAAGAAGCTGGGCCAGAGAAAGAAGCGAAGCAGCAGGATGAAGAAGTGGAACCAAGGAAGACTATTGTTGAGAACACTCCGCCTGAGGGTAATATAGGGGAGAAACAGATCTATCCTCCACCGCCTTTTCCTTTGAGGCTGCAGTAGAAAAAGCTGGACAAGCAATTCGAGCAGTTTCTGGAGGTGTTCAAGAAACTTTATATCAACATACCTTTCGCTGAGGCTCTCGAGTAGATGCCTAGTTATGCAAAGTTTATGAAAGGTATTCTCTATCAGAAAGTGAAGCTAGATGATTTAGAGACGGTCGCTCTTACGGAGGAATGCAGTGCTGTGCTGTAGCAGAAGTTTCATATGAAGCTTAAAAATCCAGGAAGCTTTACTATTCCATGTACTACTGGAAAAGTGTCTTTTGATAGATGCTTATGTGACTTGGGAGCTAGCATCAATATGATGCCTTTGTCAATCTTCAAGCAGTTGGATCTACCTGATCCTAAACCGACGTATATGACTTTGCTGTTGGCCGACCGTTCTATTACATATCCGCAAGGTATTGTGGAGGAAGTCTTCGTCAAGGTTGATAAACTCATCTTTCCTGCTGATTTTGTAATTCTTGATTTCGAGGAGGATAAGAAGATTCCCATAATCTTGGGAAGGCCTTTCTTGGCAACTGGCCGAACCTTGATTGATATGTAGAAGGGTGAGCTTATAATGCGAGTGTTGGATCAGGATGTTACCTTTAATGTTTTCAATGCTATGAAATTTCCTACTAATAATGAGGAGTGCTTAAAAGTGGAGTTGGTCGATTCGGTGGTCACATCGAAACTTGATCAAATGCTAAGGTCTGGCACCTTAGAAAAAGCCTTATTGGGAAATTCGGACAGTGAAGATGATGAAGGTGATGAGCAGTTGCAATATTTGAATGCTTCTCCATGGAAGGGGAAGATCGATATGCCTTTTGAATATCTTGGAATGGAAGAATTGAACAAAGCTCCTAAACGCCTCAAGCCTTCTATTGAGGAAGCCCCCTCTCTTGAGCTTAAGCCGTTACCTGAACATTTGAGGTATGCTTTTTAGGTGATGCATCTACTCTACCTTTTATTATTACATCTGACCTTTCAGGTAGTGATGAGGAAAAGCTTTTTAGAATTCTGAGAGAGTTCAAATCGGTAATTGGATGGACTATAGCAGATATCAAGGGAATCAGCCCTTCTTAATACATGCATAAAATTCTTCTAGAAGAAGGTAGTAAGCCTACAGTCGAGCAGCAAAGATGACTTAATTCAATCATGAAGGAAGTAGTGAACAAGGAAATTCTGAAGTGGCTAGATGCAGGGATCATCTATCCTATCTCTAACAATTCATGGGTAAGCCCGGTTCAATGTGTACCAAAGAAATGTGGAATTATTATGGTGGCAAATGAGAAGAATGAGCTTATCCCTACACGGACAGTCACGGGGTGGAGAGTCTGCATGGACTATCGGAAGCTGAACAAAGCCACTAGGAAGGACCACTTCCCATTGCCCTTTATTGATCAGATGTTTAACAGGTTAGCTGGTCATGAGTATTATTGTCTTCTGGATAGCTATTCGGGTTACAATCAGATTTGTATCGGCCTAGAAGATCATGAGAAGACTACCTTCACTTGTCCATTCGGTACTTTCGCCTTCAGACTAGTTTCTTTTGGTCTGTGTGGTGCACCAGCCACATTTCAGAGATGTATGATGGCCATCATTTCTGACATGATTGGTCCGAATGTTGAGGTGTTCATGGACGACTTCTCAGTTTTGACGATTCTTTTGATGAATGCTTGAAAAATCTTGGACATGTTCTCAAGAGGTGTGTTGAGACCAATTTGGTTCTCAATTGGGAGAAATGTCACTTTATGGTGCGTCAAGGCATAATGCTCGGGAACAAGGTTTCTAATAAAGGTGTTGTGGTAGATAAAGCCAAGGTGGGGGTCATTGAGAATCTTCTTCCACCTATTTTTATTAAGGGAATTCACAGTTTTCTTGGTCATGCGGGTTTCTACAGGCGTTTCATCAAAGATTTCTCAAAAATTTCAAAGCCTTTGTTCAGTCTGTTAGAGAAAGATGTTTCTTTTAAATTTGATGACGAATGCCTTGCAGCTTTTGAGACATTGAAGAAGAGTTTAATCACGACACCCCTCATAACCACAACTGATTGGAATGAGCCTTTTGAGATGATGTGCGATGCAAGTGATTATGCAGTTGGAGCAATTCTTGGGCAGAGGAAGAACAACGTATTTCATGTGGTCTACTATGCTAGTAAGACACTCAACGGTGCTCAACTGAATTATACTACGATGAAGAAAGATTTTTTGGCTATTGTCTATGGTTTTGAGAAATTTTGATCTTATCTACTTTGGACTAAGGTGACAGTTTTCACTAACCACGCTGCCATTCGATATCTCATCTCGAAAAAGAACTCGAAGCCTAGATTGATTAGATGGGTTCTTTTGCTCCAAGAATTTGAACTAGAGATCAAGGACAAAAAAGGAACTGAAAATCAAGTTGTTGATCATCTCTCGTGTTTAGAGAATCCTAATGCTACTTTATTGGATAAGACATTGATAAATGAGTCTTTTCCTGATGAGCAGCTGTTTGGAGTGAAAGAAGAAGAGCCGCGATTTGCAGACATTGTGAACTACCTTGTGAGTAACATCATGCCTCCCGACTTATCTTATGCTCAACGAAAGAAGTTTCTTCATGAAGTGAAGTGGTATATGTGGGATGAGCCATTTCTTTTTTGCCAAGGAGCTAACCAAATCATCAGGAGATTTAGTCCTTACAGTGAAACGGGGGGGGGGGGATTTTGCGAGATTGCCACTCAACGGCTTATGGAGGACATTATGGTGGAGAAAAGACAGCAGCTCGTGTTCTTCAAGCAGGATTTTTTTTGCCAACATTATTTAAAGATGCTCATCAGTTTATTTTGAAATATGATTGATGTCAACGGGTGGGTAATATGTCTAAGAAGAATGAGATGCCTCTTAATGTGCTTCTCGAGGTTGAGGTCTTCAATGTTTAGGGAATTGACTTCATGGGGCCATTTGTCTCGTCTTGCAACAATCAGTATATCCTGTTGGCGGATGATTACGTGTCAAAATGGGTTGAAGTTAAGGCGTTGCCAATGAGTGATGCGAAAGTGGTGCGTAATTTTCTTCACAGGCAGATATTCACAAGGTTTGGGACTCCAAGATTCATAATCAGTGATGAGGGATCACATTTTTACAACCGCAAGTTCACTGCGATGATGAAAAGGTATAATGTGAATCATCGCATTGCTACGGCTTATCATCCTTAGACAAATGGTCAAGATGAGGTGTCTAACAGGGAGATCAAGCGTATTTTGGAGAAGGTGGTATGTCCATCAAGGAAAGATTGTTCTTTGAAGCTTGATGAAGCTGTTTGGGCGTATAGAACAATATATAAGACTCCACTGGGAATGTCGCTGTTTCAATTGGTTTATGGTAAGGGGTGTCATTTTCCTGTGGAGCTCGATCATAAGGCTTATTAGGCTTTGAAGAAATTAAATTTGGATTTGGATGCGGCTGGAAAGAAGAGGATGCTTCAATTGAATGAACTTGATGAGTTTCGACTTCAAGCTTATGAGAACAACAAGATGTACAAGGAGAAAGTCAAGAGGTGGCACGATCGGGGTCTAGTGCTCAAGAAATTTGTGTCAGGGCAACAAGTTCTTTTATTCAACTCTCGTCTTTGTCTTTTTCCTGGAAAGTTGAAGTCAAGATGGTCAGGGCCCTTCATAATCAAAACT
Source organism: Apium graveolens (assembly GCF_009905375.1). Classification (NCBI taxonomy): domain Eukaryota; kingdom Viridiplantae; phylum Streptophyta; class Magnoliopsida; order Apiales; family Apiaceae; genus Apium; species Apium graveolens. The sequence goes on along the minus strand of NC_133650.1, from coordinate 71,524,619 downwards.
GTGTTTCCACATGGAGTGGTGGAAATTTTTGAGAATGATCCGGGCTAAGCATTTAAGGTAAATGGTCAAAGGTTGAAGCATTATTATGGTGGTACGACAACCCATGAGGTAGTTACTGCCGTTGTATTGTCCACTTGATCTCGAGATTCTACGTCGAGCTAGCAACGTAAAAGAAGCGCTTCTTGGGAGGCAACTCAAGTATGTTGTACATTAGTAGGTAGAGGAAGCAAGAAGAAAAGAGAAAAACACAAAAAAATTCAGAAAAAGGAAAAAATTCAGGGCCAAGTACAGAAGTTGGGCGCGCCCGCGCTGGCCAAGCGCTCGGCCGCGCCGTTTTTCCAGAAACCAAGCGCTGGACCGTCAGGATCACAACAGCAGCATGAGGTAGCAGGAGCAGAGATGGGAGCTGGTTTGAGTTCGACGTAGTATAGGCATCTTGCGAGGAGGATGGATGCGATGCACGACATCCATAGTCGCGTTGCATGCGATCTCACCCAGGCACTTGGGACTGCATTCAGAGCCACCAGAGTTGACATTCAGTGGCCAGTTTTTGGTGAGGATTCCGTGGATCCACCTCCGGACATGCCTGACACTCCATCCCTTGAGGGTGAGGATTCTAATTTATAGTAGGTATGCCTGATTCCTTACTATTACATTCACTAAGGACAATGAATATTATAAGTTTGGGGGTAGTAGTTGAAGGAATATAGTTTGTGTGAGTCTCATATAGTTTGCATGTTCATGACAGTTTTATTTCATATAGTTGCATATATTTTGCCATGTAGTTTTTTTAATTTGTTAGTTTTTTTATAATAATTTGTTCATGTAGTTCATGCATTTGCATTATATCATGATTCCCTTAGATAATTTTTCCGATTAATTGGTGATATTGATGCTAGTGTAGTGATGTCGTATTTAGTGATGTTGAGTCTTATTGGATTGATTTGCATGCTAGAGATACTTGTATTTCACTAAGTCTTATAGGTTGCTAGAGTGCTAGACCATAGTCATGATTTGTTTGATTGTCAAGGTTTAATCGCTTGTTTATATTTAGAATCTATGATATGCTCTTAATAATAAAAGACATGGATATTTATAAAAATTGGAGAAATTGGATTTCATATCTAGTTGTGTGGCTAGGTGTCAAATGGCTAGTAGCCGACTCATATTTTTATGAGTAGTCTAGGGTTGAATGAGATGAAGCGAAACACACTCATTCAGAAATTGTTGAAAAAAAGAAAAAAGAAAAAAAAAGGAAAAAGCGAAAAGAAAAAAAAAGAATAAGTGTTATGCATAATTGATCATGAGTGGGCTCTTTAGTACTCGAGTTATTAAGTTCTTAGGGGACTTTATGCCTAGTGACCTAAGGCTTCTCTAGTATGGGATCCGCTAACTTAACGCTCGCTACATGGGTGCTATTGTATAAGTCTTTTATGGACCTCACTCATTGCACGATCAAATAAGCATATTTGTGTTATTTTTTTGCGAATAAAAGCATGAATCCATGTTAACTCCGATATAAGAATTGAAGTGTTATAAGTTATTTTGAGTCTAGATTTTATTCTCTTTATAAACTTGTGATTGTTTTGATAAGTAGTGAGTTATGATTGTCGATCTAGTTGCGATAGTATATCTGTAAGCACTTACACACACACACGTCTTTGGTGTGTAGATTGATTTATGAGATTTGATGGATCTTTATGCGAATAATTGTATTTACTGAGGAATTGCTGGTTGATTGGTTTAGTTATTCTTTGGGGATCGTTGCATTCATATTAGTTGCATTCATGTATTTTTATTTCTTGTTCTTTGAGCCTGTTTATGCTTGAGGACAAACATCGATTTAACTTTGGGGGTGTGTTAAGTGGTATTTATGACACTTATTTATACTCTAATAAGCTTTGTGTTGGTGTATTTGTACTCAAGTTATTTGTGTTTTAATGTGTTTTCAAGTGCTTTTGCATTTCAGGCTTTATTTCGTAAATTAGGTGAATTAGCATTGTTTTGATGCTAATATGGTGTTTAGGATATGCTTGAATAAAAGCTTGAAAGATTGGCTCGAAGCTGCAAGGAATAAAGAAGAAGAAAAAAAGATTTTTTGACAGAAGGTAGGTGCGCCCGCGCTGGTGTTGCGCGCGGCCGCGCCGGGAGAACAGGAAGCTAGCGCGATCGCGCTGGGTCGGGATATTAAAATCTTGATTCAATTTTTATTTGATTTGCTGGACTCCTGGGATGCATGGACTGCTATATAAACATAACTTTGGTCATTTTTTTACAAGATATTCAGAGATATCAAGACAATCAAGCAAGGAGAAGACGACAAGAGACCTTTTGGGCATAATTCAACAAAGGCGAAGACGATCTAGTTTATTCTTGTAAATCTTTGTTTTAAGTTTTATTTAGATGCTTGTTTCTTGTTTTGTTGAACCTTTACTCTTGTTTGTACTTTGGTGTATTTATTCGTATAAAGACTACGTTTGCTATATCATGTTTTCATCGGAACCCATGTTGGTGATGAGTTCGATTATGGGCTAATCGTTATCGTGGGGTTCTAGCGGATTTATTTATGGATTTCTTTAGTTAAATTATTTCGATGCCTTAGTGTGTGGTGATTGTATGATATCCTAGTTATGGTTGTGCGTATTCGTCTTGTGAGCGTCGCGAACTTATAAGATAGTGTGTTAATTCTTAAAGAAGCAAAAGTGAATTTAAAGGTTTAGAACTTGCCATGCTAGCATAGGTTCATGTATTGTTATGCATGATTCATAGGTAATTTTAACCATCTTACTTGCCCTATGTAATCAAGATAGATAACTTGTGCTTAAACCATTATGTTGTAAAATTCTATAGACATATAGGATCTCAATATAATTGGTGCCTATTCAGCTTCTATCTCTTGTGTGGATGCCTGGTAGAATGGTACTCGTGCAACGAAAGTTGGCGTTTTTCAGTTTCGGGTTGTCTGATTAGTGTCATCACCATTGCATGCTAAGGTTAAGAACAATAAGGCTATTGAATGAAGTACTTAATGAAGTTAGAGTCCCATGTTTGTCATATATATTTACTCAGTCAATCTAATTCTTGTAGTTAAAATAATTAGTTTAATTCTTAGTTATAAACAACCTCACTTCGTTATCGACTTAGCATTGAATAATAACCATACATTGTTGCTTAAGTGCATAAGTTGATTGGTTAACCAATACAGTCTCTGTGGGATCGAATTTGATTTATATCTTATACTAATTACGAACTCGTATACTTGCATGTAATATTAGCGCGTGTTTAGCGACTAACAATTACATAAAACTGACAGAATAACAAATACTGCTTTTATACACTGAATGATTACATGGGTTCAGTAAGTACATTCATCCCATGTAATTCTCATAGCCTGATTGTTTTCTAATGAAGTCCTTTATATTTTCAAGTACTGGAAGTTCCTCTAGGACTTTAGTCCCTTTTAGAGCTTTCACAAGCTTGAGCCAATCATCCTTGAATGGAGCAGTTAACCACCATGGATATAGCTTGATTCTCATGCACTATTGTCCTCATCACAGCCGAGTTCCATAAATTACTGAGAACATCCAAATACAGAATTGGATTTGCAATTAGATCACCTGCAAAGTATGTTTCAGAAAGGAACTTCACAAAGCTCTTGAAGCTATCAGGAGCTTGGTTAGCATCTGTAAATGCAAGGTAATTGGTGCCATTCTATAAGATAAAAGCTCTAACTGTGTTTGATTCCATTTTAAGTGTTTGAATTTGAGTGGGTAAGAAAAATTATAGAGAAAGAGTTTGAGATGAGAGAAAATGGGTTGGATTTACAGAAATTATGTCACTTAGAGATCTCGAAGGTGTAAAGAGGTGTATGTCGAGATATCTGGGTATTTATAGTAAAAAGTAAATGACTTATCGAGAAGTAGAGATAAATGGTTGGGATTTGCTTATCGAGAAGTCATATGTGAGAATAGACACATATCGATATGTCACTTTCCTGACTCTTATCGAGAACTAGATAGTGACTTACCGAGATGTCAAATAAATACCCAATTTGTCCCAAATGGACTGAATTTTCAATTTTTTATTTGAATAAATCAAAATAAAATTAGAATGATTTTATATCCAAAAGTATTTTACTGAAATAATTTATTGATTTAAATTATTTCAGTTCTGAGTTATCGAGAAGTCTAAGAATGATACTTGTAGAGAAATCTATAGAGAAGTATTAAAGTGACTTATTGAGATCTCTACAATGACTTATCGAGAAGTCATAATGAAGCTTGTCGAGAAGTCATTCGAAAAGTCTAGAAAAAGACTTATCGAGAGCTCTATCGAGAAGTCTCAAAATGACTTGTCGAGAAGTCAATTAGACTTATCGAGAACTCAGTTTTCCATATACTTTTGTTTGCTTTTAATTATGCCTTATGCTAATTTTATATATTGAAAAATGTAAATTAACAGTTAAACAGTTTCCTTAGAATTTGAAAAATTCCAAGCTAAATTTTGAATTTGAAAATTAAATATACAGGGAATTATGAAATATTTATAACTCATATTCCAGATAATTTCCAATTCAATAATATTAAATTTGATTTACTAGAAATTAATCTGCTGCAACATATTAGCTGAGTTTTTGCCTTAAGGATGAAGAATTTAACATTCCAAATTCACCAACAAGTCTAATGAAAGTTGCTTCATCCAATATTTTAGTAAAAATGTCAGCTAATTGTTTTTTTATTGGAACAAAAATAAGCTCAATAGTACAATTCACATCATGTTCTCTAATAAAATGGTACCTTATATCAATGTGCTTTGTTCTAGAACGATTAATTGGATTAGCCACAATAGAAATAACACTAGTATTATCACACTTAATTGGAATCTTGTGTAATACTAGGCCATAGTCCATTAGCTAATTTCTAATCCAAAGCACCTGAGCACAGCAACTTCCAACAGCTATATATCCACCCTCAGATGTGGAAGTTGACATAAATTTTTGGTTTTTCTATACCAGGATACAAGTATTTGTCCAAGAAATTGACAGCTTCCAGAAAATTTGCACTAAAAAGAACTAAACCAATTTCTAAAGCAATTTTTTTCTATTTCCATTTTTGGCTTAGCAAATCTGTGCAGAATCTTGCTGGTCTATGACCACATTTTTTCCAGTTAATCTTGGCCCTTGATCTTGTAATCTTCCCAACTACTTTATAGATTCAATCTAGATGATAGATCGTTTATTGACTGATAATCTTGGATCTTGAATTTGTTTGCATTCTGTATTTGAGAGGCATATCGAGATCTCCAGTTTGTTCTATAAAGAAGGGACATCTCGATATGTATAATGACTTATCGTCTCTGTGTTCTCTATATGTATATTTGACTTGTCGAGGTCTCTTGATATTTTCATATTAAATGAATTATCGATATGTCTGAGATCTCTACATGTAGAATTGGCTTGTCGATATCTCAGAGATCTCTATATACATTTTGACTTGACGATATCTCTGAGTTCTCTAATGATAATTTGACTTATCGATATCTCCAATCTTCACATCTTCATTTTGACTTGTCGATATCTCCGAGTTCTCTACATGCAAAAATGACTTGTCGATATCTCCAGTCTTCATATCTTTATTTGACTTTATCGATATATCTGAGACTTCTCTATAAGCCATTTTAAACTTCTCGATAAGTCATTCTGGAGTTCTTTAAAGAGTTCTCTATATTGCTTGATTCGTGACTTGTCGATATCTTGACTTAGAACATTTTTCATAAAACAAATTTATTCAACTCCAAGCTTCTGTATCATTTCTCTGAGGCATGATCTATCTTGATTTTCTTCCAGCATTTAATCTTTAGGCTTGAAGTGTTTATAGAAAAATACTTCAGTCTAATCTTCTAACCATTTTACAGACTCAAGTAATACAACATAAAATAAAAATTTAGATTACCAACACAACTGAATCTTAGGATTGTCAATTTGACTTAGTCTTGTTATTGTATACGCATGTCTTGCACAACATACTTGCCTTAAATTGAGTTCTCAACTCACAGCTCAGTCTCATACCTCATTATTCACAATTTGTGCATATCAATACCCCGATAACCTCTGACTATATTTTGTTTACAACACATTATTGCTTTCTCGACTTGTTCTTTATTCGCTTTGTGACACCATTCGACCTTCTATACATCTTTGATATTGCGCATCTCGTTTAGATCCTTTACTAGAATAACACAATACTATAATCACTAAATATTCTATTGACTTTAACTTATAACTGTCAAACCTTGTATCTATCCCCTTTCGCATATACATATCACGTATCTCGATAAACACTTAACACGTAATCAAAAATTAACTCATGTAATCCTTCTGGCTTACCAATAATCAGTTAATACATAATCATACTTTTAATCTATCTTACAGTCAAACCATTTTAAACACAATATTTTAATAAACCAATGTTTGCACCATTCATATTGAAAATATAACATTATCTCATCTAGGTATTAGACTATCCCCTGTTATTATATTTCAATAAACAATCAATCAATCAAACTGAATTCTAATATCAATCTGAACACTGCATTATGTTACTCAATTCACTTTTCATGTTCTTAACACAGGAAATAAACATATTCATTTCATAATCGTCAATTAATACATAATCAGATCACTTATAATCACATTATGCATATCAAATGATATGTACTCACATTTCCGACTCAATCATTTTATTATAAAATATCAAAATAGACAATATAAGCTTCTAATCACTTTTCATTTCGTTTGAATCCGAATTACGAATCAGAAGATACGAGTAAACATGTTTTCAGACACTCTTATTAGCACGTAATTCCTATAACATGTAAAAACTTATTCGACGTATCCCATAATTCATATAACATATGACTCAGTTTGTCACAACATTCCACTCAGTAAGTTTAAGACTAAAATCGAGTGAAACTATAACTCTTTGATAGTTACGCAACTCAGAAACATTTATAAAATCAAGCGACCTTTCAAAATGAAAGATTTTATGTCTCGAAAGTAATTTTAATAAAAGAATAATATTTTTCGAAGTGTACACGCGTACATTTCGTATTAAACGGATGAACGGTCTATTTAATATGAATAAAATTAGAATTATTCAATTAATAAAAATATTAATTGAATTTCAGATACATTTATATAATTAATAAAAGCCTAAAATGATTTTTAAATCATTATTTGGCTAAATTATTAATAATTACATTTTATTTAACCATTTATATATAATATTAATTGATTAAATAAATTAATCAATTAATAAAATCAGTAAATAATTATTCAAAATAAATTATAATAATTAAATCAAATTTTGAATTTTTGGAAATAATAAAGAAAATATTTTTTTGGAAATAAAATAATTCAGTTAATTATTTAAAAATAATTAACCAAATTAATTTTGAATTTAAATGAATTTTAGAATTCAAAATAAGAATTTTAAATTATTTTTAAAAAGAAATTCACAGAGACAACACTAAGACTGGATTTTTGGGGAGAAACAGATCAAAAGCGGGTCAAACCCGGGTCATCACGCGGGTCACTGAGAACGGAATCGGGTAATGAAGAACCCAGATTCCGGTGAACTATTCGGCCACCGGAGAATTTTTCCGGCCAGCCCGATTCATGGCCAAATCAATACAGTTTAGCTTCGTTTTTATTTCCAATTGATCCTATGTGTTTCCAACAACTCGACTACACTTCTAACACAATCAACAACATCGATATTAAAAAATCCGGCCAAAAAGCCATTGAATCCGGCGATAACTTCGAGTTTTTTGTCCAACTTGTGCCTTTTCTATACAAAAATAAAGCAATGAACGCATACAATCTATTCATGTACTTACAACAATCAAAAAATCAACAAAAAATAAAACCCCAAATTCAATTAAGAACATTCATAGAACATAAATCCTAATCTCTTAAATTCGAGAATCAAACTCAAATTTCTCTATGATATGAAACTCAAAATTCAACGTATAATATACACTACACCATATATGGTCTATTGCAAGCCCAATATGTATTAGTGTTATATGAAGTGTTGCCAAAAACATAAAACTTAGTAATCTATTGCAATACTTTAAAAATGTTACATAAAATGTAAAAATGTTGCTAGTAAAATGAGAGTTTTGAAATTTTCGATACAATTGCAATACTATTACAAAGTGTTACAATAAACGAAACACTTTTTATTCTTTTTCACGAAAATAATTCCGAAAATAAACAAAGGAGACGCTGCCCGATTTTCGGGAAATTAATTCCGAAAATATGGGAACGTAACCTATAATTATCGGAGACGTCAAATAACCATATATAATTGTATTATATCAACTTAATTGTGGTTGAGACAAGATAACTTATAAATAATCGATTACCCTATTTTTCAAAACGACGAATATACGTATTTTCAGAAAATAAATACCGAACCGAGTTTTGAAGGTGCAAGCCATAATTGCTATGTGTATTTCAATAATACCTATAAATACAAGACGAGATATGAAACCGTATGGGTAGAAGTGATAGAGAATTGATGTTAAACTTAAGCGATTATCTGAATTAGGGTATTTCAACCCTGTAGGTCCTAGACGGAAAACCCGAGTATCGACGTCGGACTAGGAATGATTTAGTGATTAGACATCGAGATCAACGAAGTTTTAATCGAAGGGTCTGAGGATTGGGGTCGTATCTAGAATGGGATAATAGTTTGACGATAAGGTCGAACGTTCAAGTCGAACCAAAGTCAACTAGTAATAGCGATTAAAGCTTATTGAGGCAAGTATTCTGAACTTTCTTTTAAAATACTGCAATTATTTCTTCGATCCTATTTTAAGTTCAGAATAGATAAATATTTTTACATTTCGCTGTAATTACTCTTATTATGCATGTTCTTTTCATTATTGTTCCAATAATTCGATTGCTCTCTTGAGCAAATACCCATTCTCCCGGGTTATTTGCGAACCCTGAATTGGGATGTTTTGAATTCAAAATGATTTGACATCAAAATATTCCACGGGCTGGATAATGATGATGTTTGGGATTAAGTTTTACTTAATCCTAAGGACCGGGACATGACCAGTGCCTTGAGATGGGCCGTAGAGCCTGGGGACCCGACTGGATCTATATAGGTAGGTATAGATCTGCACTGTATCCTGGCTGATCAACATGATATAGGTGCGAACTAGTGTCCAGTCTAATTTGTTGTTGATCTCCATTAACGACATTTTTTCTCGAAAGTTTTATGATTCCAAAAACCAGACAGAACCCTGACTCTGGAGAAGAATTTGGGAATCGCTTGTCACTTTTGGATTTATAGTTAGAGGTTGGTGACAACCAACTTTTATTCGCTCAACTCACTCAAATAAATAGAATTGTTTAAAATTGTTAAAAGATTTTGTCCGAAAATTTTTCTTTGGTATTAATGTTTGAAACTTAAATTATATACTTACTGGGCATTTTTGGCTCACTCTTGCTTTGTAAACTCTTATTTTTTTCAGAAGCAGAGAAAGATAAAAGTGAATAGCTTTCGTTAGACAGCAGAAGTTAGAGAGATATCTCCGCTGCGAAAGGACGAAGATGTGAGATAATAAGACACAGGCATTAGCATAAAGGTACTTAAACTTGTATTCTAGTTATTGTGAGTTGTTAAAGGTTAGATTCTTGTTTCATACCATAACCTGTAAACGATCCGGATTCAAGTGGTTAATTGAATATTCTTTTATTTTATGTAAAGATTGTTTAGTGACACCAAATCTTGACCCCGGATTTGGGTTGTTATAAGTTGGCATCAGTGCTGCAGGTTATTGGTCACTGAAATAAGAATAGGTTAGAGTAAGATAGGGATGATAGGTCATACAGGATAGGAAAGACCGTAGGCATACTCATGTTAAGTTGAGTTGAGTGCGAATTAGGGTTAGCATTTCCGATATGGAGTTGGTAAGATAGGATTGTCGAGAAAGTGTAAGGCGAATATCGCAACGGTATAGGTATATTGAGTTCTCAGATCCTATAGTAATGAGGAATCGACAGATCGACGGAGATTGGGTATGTTACCCTAATTTTTATGTGATTTTAAAGAAAATGCGATTGAGTCTTGTGAGAACTTCGTTTAAAAGAGGCTAGGTGAGTTTTGGGTACGATTTAACTTAGAATTAGGTAGTAGGACGAGCTTCACGCTGGAGGAAACGAGTTGATGAAAGTTGATGAAGAACCAACATTTCACGTTTCGAATGCACCGCCGTTATGAAAAGATTCTTATCACGTATCGGGCGCTGCGCAAGGAATTGTATCTACCTTATTGGGTATAGGAAAGTCTAGCAAGGAGGTGCGACCCTATCTACAGACAGAACGTCGAATCACATGCATGGTTGTAAGCATAACGTCACGGATGATGACAAGAATGTCAAAGATAGTACCAGATGTCAGCGTTGAGGTAGAATTGCGAATAAAATAATATATAGCGGTAAATGAAGTTTCGCCGACTAATAAATGCGAAAGGAATCCAAGGAAAAATATAAGGCGTACCAAAGTGGAGGGACCCTTATATGGGAATTCTTTAAATTAGATATTTCATTGGTAAATCATAAAAATAGCAAGTAGCTCATATAGTAATGACGACCAAATATTTGATTTCCAAAACTTTAAAATGAGATTTCGAAAAAGATTTTCTTAATAAACTTTCAGAAGATTTTTGCAAAAAATGAGTTTTACAATTTGGTTGTCGAGTTACTACTTAAGTTCTTGTTATTAAAAACAGAAAATGACTTAAAAAGAAGAATGTATATAGACTCAGTGTTTTTAGTTCGAAGGACCAAGTAGACCCACCAGCAGGAAGAAAAGTTTTCCGTGAAAGATGAAAGTAAACTTTGTTTAATAATATCAATAATTGAATCAACATGTTAAAACATTATTTACCCAATTCATGAAATTTTTAAAATTAACGAGATTCGTAATTTGAACGGACAGCGGATGATTGAAGGAAATGGAAGAATTTTCCAGATGATTGGAGAAAAATAGTATCCCTATCGACGGAATTGAGGCGTTGCGCGATCGATGGGTATTTTACCCGACATAGATGAGATCTGAAACAGTGATTACTATTGCGCATATGTTGTGTACTTGATGATTTCATAAATAAAACATCTAAGTAGATTTTACTTAGTGAAATTATGTAACACTCGACGGATAAGAATTATAGTCCCGACGGATAACTCATTATAGTCCCGACGGATGATTAACTTATTATCCATCGAGTGAGTAGCTTATGTAATAATAAGTTTGTAGCACAGTTATGTATGCACCTTTGTATAGAATCTGTAGTAGCATATAAGTCATGTTGACTTTAACTAGATATGCAGAATAGGTTGATTAATTGTACATAAATGATGTCTTGTAATTCTGCATAAGTGAAATAGAGTCAAGTGCCAAAATAGCTACCGACGGATGATTAACAAAGCCATCGACGGATGATCAAATGATTATCAACGGATGTTTAATATAGCAGTGGACGGATGATCAATTAAACCATCAACGGATGTTCTGAAAGTCGACGGATGATCATATGAAGAATTCAAACAGCAGTTGAATAGTGAAAGCTGACACACAGCCATCGAGATGTATACAAACACATTATGGAAGCCCATTAACTGGGTAATAGAGGATGAAAAGCAACAAAGCTTAAGACTGATAGTTTTTATATTTGTTCAGTCTTTTTGACTTTGTAATCTTGGTATTATATAAACCAAGAGAGTAGCAAATAGAAAAACAACCGAGATAGCTGAGAAACAAAAACCGAGAAATCTTTGTAAGCAGAATTATTAGCATTTCCTGTATTCTCAATAGTTTCATTTTGTAAGCAGCTGTGAGCATTCTTGCACACAGAGTCCTCTCGATATATTATATATATCTCTGGTGGAATTGTTTAAATCCACCAGAAAGTATTTAAAGACTCTTGTTTTTAATTACTTATGCTTTGATTCAATTAAGTTTCTATTCCGCATTGTGCTAATCAAAACATTATATCTATATTCGAGTTGAACATTTTTATTTCGAGAAAAAGGTTCAAGAATTCCATTCAACCCCCCTTCTGTAATTCTTGCTATATTGTTAAGGGACTAACAATTGGTATCAGAGCAAGCTCTTAATCTACAAAGAGTTTAAAGATCAAAACAATTCAGCAAGATGAACAAGAAAGATGTTGGAGTCAAGATTCCTTTTCTTGATAAAGATAATTACCATCATTGGAAGGTAAAGATGCATCTTCATATACTTTCTCAAGATGAGGCCTATGTGGACTGCATAGAAAAAAGCCCTCATGTTCCAATGAGAGCTGCAACAGGAAACGAGCCATCTATTCCAAAGCCAAGGCATGAATGGTCTGATCCTGACATTGAACAAGTCAGGAAAGATAAAAAGGCCATGAACATTATGTTCAATGAAGTTGATGCAGATATGTTTGATAACATTATCAACTGCAAAACTGCCAAGGAAGTTTGGGACACAATACAGATAATTTGTGATGGCACTGAGCAAGTAAGAGAAAATAAAATGCAGCTCCTGATTCAGCAATATGAGCATTTTCACAATGAAGAAAGTGAGTCACTCACTGACATTTTTAGTAGATTCCAAAAACTACTAAATGCTCTTAAGTTGCATGGAAGAGTCTATCAGACTAAAGACTCCAATCTGAAATTTCTCAGATCTCTTCCAAAGGAATGGAAACCAATGACAGTCTCATTGAGAAACTCACAAGATTATAAGGAGTTTACTTTGGAGAGACTGTATGGCATTCTGAAGACCTATGAGCTTGAGATAGAGCGGGATGAAAGAATGGAGAGAGGAAAGAAGAAAGGAGGATCCATTGCACTAGTTGCTGATCTGGAAAAGGAGAAGGAAGTGAAGATGGAAGCTGTAGAATCAACTTCAAAGGTCTGTGAGAATAAGGGTAAGGGGCTAGCTGCAGAAAGTGAAGAATCATTGAGCCAAGATGACATGGAGGACATTGATGAGCACCTAGCATTTCTTTCAAGGATATTTTCCAAGCTCAAGTTCAAGAAGAACTTTGGAGCAGCCAAGCCAAATAGAAACATGGTGGATAAGTCAAAATTCAAATGTTTCAAATGTGGCTTGGCAGGGCATTTTGCAAATGAGTGTAGAAAGTCATATTCCAGTAAGAAAAAGTTTGAGTCTGTGGATTATAAGCAAAAATACTTTGATCTACTCAAACAAAAGGAAATGGCTGTTATTACACAAGAGAATGACTGGGCAGCAGATGGTTTGGATGAAGATGAAGATGTCAGCTATGTCAATCAAGCCCTAATGGCCAAGTCTGATGAAACAGAGACAAGTTCCTCAAGCAATCATGTAATCACTACAAACCTTGCACATTTATCTAAAGCTGAGTGTAATGATGCCATAAATGACATGTCTACAGAATTGTATCATTTGCGTGTTACACTTAAGTCCCTCAATAAAGAAAATGCTAAAATCAAAGAAAACAACTTGTTTTTAAGTGAGAGGAATAATGTGCTTGAGTCTCAGTTTGTTGAGTTTGAGAAACTAAAAATTGAGTGTAAGATTGCCAAGAAGGAATTATCTGAGTCCTTGAAAAAGGAAGAAATTTTGAAGAAGCAGCTCGAGCGTGAACAAGAGGTGATTAAAGCATGGAAAACATCCAGTGATGTTCATGCTCAAATCACTAAAGTTCAAGGAATTGGGTCTTTTTGTGATGAAGCCTGAAAGAAGAATAAAGAGAAACTAGAACCTATTTTGGTAGATGGGTTATTGACAGATGTAGACTCGACGGATGATGAGGACTATCCGTCGGATAATAAAAAGTGTTATCCGTCGAATGATGAAAATCCTCATCCGTCGGCTGTAAGCAAACCCATTAGCAAAGCCAAATTAATCAAGCTAAATGAAAAGTATGGGTCTATTTCCAAGAACTTTGTTTCAGGAGAGTCAAGTCAAGCTAAGAAAGGGAAAAAGGCTAATATTGGTCACATGACTGTCAAACAGTTAAGTGACAGACTTGAGAAAATTGAGGTAAAAACAGAGACTAAAAGGAAAAACAATAGGAATGGTAAAGTAGGGATTAACAAACACAATAACTACACACCTGATAAATATGCTCCTAGAAAAATCTATGTCAAGTTTGGTAGTGTAAATCATTTGTCTGTTAATTGCAAATCTGTCATGCCTACTCCCATGTATGTTCAGTCTCAATTTCCTAACATGAATGCCATGCCTCCCATGCATGTTAATGCTATGCCTACACATAATATGAATGCACAGTTTGCTAATATGCCATTTGCACCTAATCCATATTATACTGCATACAATATGCCTCAAATGCCATTTAGCATGCCTTACTGGAATAATATGTTTGCACCAAGCATGCCATTTCCTGTTAGCCATAACATGCATGATAATTCTGTTGCATCTAGTGGTTTCAAAGGCCCAACCCAAATGACTAAGGAAGAATCTGAAATTCCCAAGTCAAATGAGTTAAGACCTAAGAAACAGAAGAAGAAAGCTAACAAGGCAGGACCCAAGGAAACTTGGGTACCAAAATCAACTTGATTTGATTTTGATGTGTGCAGGGAAATAGAAGGAATCTTTGGTACTTGGATAGTGGTTGTTCAAGACACATGACTGGTGATTCTACCCTGCTCACAGAGTTTAAGGAGAGAGCTGGCCCAAGTATTACTTTTGGAGATGACAGCAAGGGTTATACTGTGGGATATGGATTGATTTCAAAGGATAATGTCATCATTGAAGAGGTTGCCTTAGTGGATGGTCTCAAACACAATCTGTTGAGTATCAGCCATCTTTGTGATAAAGGCAACTTAGTAACCTTCAAGAAAGAAGCCTGTGTTGTGACTAATAATCAAAACAACAAAGTGGTTCTCACTGGTGTGAGAAGAGGAAATGTGTACCTAGCTGACTTCAACTCAACTAAAGCAGAATCTGTAACTTTTCTTCTCAGTAAAGCAAGTCAAGATGAAAGTTGGTTATGGCACAAGAAGCTATCCCATTTAAATTCAAGACCATGAATGAGCTGGTAAAGAAAGAACTAGTAAGAGGCATTCATCTAGTGGAGTTTACAAAGGATGGACTGTGTGATGCGTGCCAAAAAGAGAAGTAGATCAAAGTATCATTCGGGAAGAAACTTGATTCAGCAATTGAAGTGCCTCTGCAACTGCTTCACATGGATCTATTTGGACCAGTCAATGTATTGTCAATTTCAAAGAAAAGATTTTGCCTAGTAATTGTAGATGATTTTTCAAAGTTCTCTTGGACATATTTCCTAAAGTCTAAAGATGAGGCTAGTGAAATCATCATCAATCACATAAGGCAAGTTAACAATCATCCTGATTTCAAAGTTAGAAGAATCAAGAGTGACAATGGAACTGAGTTCAAGAACTATGTCATGAGAGCATTTTGTGAGGAAAATTGAATCTTACATGAGTTCTGAGCAGCAAGGACTCCACAACAGAATGAAGTAGTGGAAAGGAAGAATAGATCACTTATTGAAGCTGCAAGGATAATGCTTGAAGAATCAAAATTACCAACATATTTATGGGCTGAAGCTGTAAACACTGCATGCTACACTCAGAACATCTCTCTGATTAATCAAGCAAGATGCATGACTCCTTATCAATTATTCAAGAACAAGAAGCCAACTCTAAACTTTCTTCATGTCTTTGGCTGTAAATGCTATATTCTGAGAAATCAAACAGATCAAAATGGGAAGTTTGATGTTAAAGTAGATGAAGGAATTTTTGTTGGATATGCTGTTGGTAAAGCATATAGAGTCTACAATCTAAGAACCAACATTGTTGTGGAATCTATACATGTTGTGTTTGATGATAAAAAGATTGAAGGACTGAAAGATGGAGATTACCATGAGAGCCTCAAATTCGATAATGTTGAGATGGTCAGTGATGAAAGTGATGATGAGAGTGATCAAGAAACAGTGTCTAAGAATAATGCAGACAAATCTACCACCAATGAAGCACAAAACTCAACATCCGTCGAGTTGCATAATGCTTCATCCATCGGAAGGCAATCTGTGTTATCCGTCGGAAGACAACCTTCCTCATCCGTCGGTACTCAAAATTCACCATCCGTCGGGTTATCAAAAGGAGCAGGAAGTCAATGTAGATCACCAATAGAAAGTACCCCTTTCTCAAATCAAAGATCCACAAACTCAGGGGGAGTTTCTAGAAATCAAAACTCAATCACACATCAAGAAAACATTGAGGTCTCTTCATCAAGAGCTAATCTACCTCAACCAAGGAAATGGACAAATGATCACCCCTTTGAACTGATTATTGGTGATGTTTCTTCTAGAGTTCAAACAAGGAGAGCAACTCAGGAAGAATGTCTATACAGCAGCTTTCTGTCAAAGGAAGAACCAAAGAAGGTAGAAGAAGCCTTGTTAGATCCTGATTGGATTTTAGCTATGCAGGAGGAGCTAAACCAATTTGAAAGGAATAAAGTATGGAAGCTGGTACCCAAGCCTAAAGGAAAGAATCCAATAGACACCAAATGGGTATTCAGAAACAAGATGGATGAAAATGGCATAGTAGTAAGGAACAAAGCCAGATTGGTTGCTAAAGGCTATTGCCAGCAAGAAGGAATAGATTTTGATGAAACATTTGCTCCTGTTCCAAGACTTGAAGCCATCAGAATCTTCTTAGCCTATGCAGCCCATGCCAATTTCAAGGTCTATCAAATGGATGTCAAAAGTGCCTTTCTGAATGGAGATTTGGAGGAAGAAGTGTATGTTAGTCAACCTCCTGGCTTTGAAGATCCAAATTTTCCAGAGTATGTCTATTATCTACTGAAAGCACTTTATGGACTAAAGCAAGCACCTAGAGCCTGGTATGACACTTTATCAAAGTTCCTTTTGGAAAATCACTTCACAAGAGGTACTGTAGATAAAACTTTATTTTTCAGAAATTTTAATGGCTCTAGCATACTTGTTCAAATTTATGTAGATGATATTATTTTTGGCTCTACAGATGAGAAACTTTGTAAAAAGTTTGCTAAACTGATGCAAAGTAAGTATTGAGTATGATGGGAGAACTAACTTACTTTCTTGGTTTACAAGTTAAACAAGTTAGTGATGGTATATTCATTAGTCAAACTAAATATATTTTTGATCTTTTAAAGAAGTTTGATCTAATGGATTGAACATCTGCAAAAACTCCCATGGCCACTGCAACTAAGCTTGAATTAAACACTACTGAAAAGTCTGTGGATATTTCAAGCTATAGAGGCATGGTTGGCTCACTTCTGTACTTAACAGCTAGTAGGCCAGATATAATGTTTGCTACATGTTTATGTGCTAGATTTCAGGCTGATCCTAGAGAATCTCACTTGATAGCTATTAAGAGAATTTTCAGATATCTCAAGGGAACACCAAAACTTGGCATTTGGTATCCTAGAGATTCTGGTTTTGATCTAACTGGTTATTTAGATGCAGATTATGCAGGTTGCAGAATTGACAGAAAGAGCACAACAGGAACTTGTCAATTTCTAGGAAACAATCTTGTGTCCTGGTTCAGTAAAAAGCAAAATTCAGTTTCTACTTCTACAGCTGAAGCTGAATATATTGCTGCTGGCAGTTGCTGTGCACAGATTTTATGGATGAAAAATCAATTGCTAGACTATGGTTTGCAAGTTGAGAGGATTCCTATTTTCTGTGATAACACAAGTGCAATTGCCATCACTGAAAATCCAGTACAACATTCAAGGACAAAGCACATAGACATCAAGTACCATTTCATAAGGGAACATGTAATGAATGGTACTGTAGAGTTACATTTTGTTCCAAGTGAGAAGCAACTTACAGATATCTTTACCAAGCCACTGGATGAATCCACTTTTTCAAGGTTGGTAAGTGAGTTAGGTATGCTTAATTACTCTTGAATTTATCTGAGTTATTTTGCAAGTTGAAATGTAGCCAGAAATTTAGCTGATTTTTAGTCATGGATGAAATTTTGGCTAAGTCAAAATTTGCATCTCGACGGATGACCATTATCCATCGAGTTGAGTCATCCGTCGATATACTATTTGCAAATAAAAATCAATTACTTTTCTAGAACCTTTTTAAAACTCGACGGATAACAGTTTATTCTCATCCGTCGAATTGTCTAAATCTTAACCATTAATTCCCTGAACATTATCCATCGAGTATACTTACAGTTTGTAAGCATTACACGACGGATAATGGGTGGAATTTTTACAGTTTATTTTTAAAAAACGGCTATTTTAGGCAATTTCTATTGGTTAATTTACTCTTCTTTATTATTTTTATCCATTGTTTTTGAGACAGTATAAAAGCTTATTTCATTTCAATTATTTTCTTTTATCATTCTCAAATTCAACTGCTTTTATTTCATTCTCTCTCAAGCAAATATTCTCTTTCTCTTCAAGCTTTTATTCTCTAACAATGGCACCTGTAGTAAAGATTATATCTCAGACTGGGTTCATTTATGAGAAGAACAACTTCACTACTTTGGTCAATAAGGGTATTCAGCAATCAGAAGACTATCACAAGATGATGGACTTTGTGAAGAACTGCAAGTTAAGTTATGCCATGCTTGAATCACCCATAATTTTCTGTGAAGTTGTTGAAGAGATGTGGACCACTGCAATCTACAACTCTACTGACAAAACCATCACTCTAACTATCAAAGGTAATGAGTTCTGTATCATTAGTGATGTGATAAAAGCATGTTTCAAAATTCCTGATGATAATGTAACTTCACCACACACTGACACGGATATTATCAATATGCTTAATTCCAAGCATTATGCACTTCCTACTACTAAGCTAAGTGATATTAGAAGATTAGGTCTTAGGAAGGAATGGAGTTTCATGTGTGATGTTGTGACTAAAGTTTTCTCTGGAAAAATCAGTAATTTTGATTCTGTGAACATTTCCATGCTTAACATGCTATACATGCTAGTTACAGATAAATTTTACAATTTCAGTGACCTTGTCTTGTATGAGTTAGGTTTTAAACTAGGTGAGTTAGCCAAAAGGGGAAAGAATGTATATTATGCTAGATTTTTCATGCTATTGGCTAACCATCTTTGTCAATAGATTGTACTTGAGAACCCAAACAACAAATTGGCTTGTTGGGTTCAAGAGAGAAGAATCATTGCAGATTTGAATAGAGCCAACCATCATAGGGATGTGCCAATGTTCTACTTTCCTGTAATGCAGACACCTCAGGTAAGTGAGGTAAGTTCATCCATACCCTCAACTATTCCAATCTCCTCAATTTCTTTGAGTTAAGGAGTAGCTATGGCAAGTGTGACAATGACCAAACAGTTGCCTACTAAAGCTGCCAAAACAACTGAAATTTCTAAATCCACGTCAAAGAAAACCCCCTCTGGTATCTCTCAAAAGGTACCAGTTGAAAAATCTACCAAAGCCAAAGAGGGGAGTGTGAAGGAGGGTCAGTTAGGTGAGGGAAGGGGTGAACATCAAAGAAACCCCAAGGATAAGGTTGGAGAGTTGAGTGAATCCCAGCCTAGCCACACTGCAGTTTCCCAACAAACTGCTGTGCTTAAAAAGGACAAAAGCTCACTTCTAGCTACATCCTCCCAAAAGGATGTGGCTATTGAACAAAGCTCTCAGCCAAGAGCACAGGCCTAAAGGGTTAGGGACACAAGCTCACCCCAAACTTACACAATAAAGAAGAAATCCAAAACCACTGGGGATGCACAGGGCACGCACACAGTGCAAACTGGTGCTAAAGACACAGTCCCTGCATTTTCTCAAATTCAGTTTGATGTGGCTCCAATAAATGTGGAGTCACAGCCAAAATCTCTTATAATAGAAGCCTCTGAAACACCATACTCACCAACAAACTCTCTGGAAGTGGATATGATAAACACTTCAATTCCTAATTCCCCTTCTTTAACTCTGTTGGGGAAACCAAAATCTAGTGCAAGTGAGCATCATCTTTTAGATGATTTGTTGGCTCACTTGCCAATTCTTTCAGATACTATTGTGACATATGTGCCTCAAATAACTTCAATCAACATAGAGTCAACAATAGTTTCTCTTCCCACCTCATTCATTTCTACTCTCTCGATGGATATTGCTCATCCGTCGAGTAGTGATTGTATCCCGACGGATAAGCCTAACAGTAGTTATCCGTCAGATAGCTTTACCACTCACCCGATGGAAAACTTCAAACTTCAATTATTTCTAGTACATAAGATTTAGTGGTAATACAGTCACTCTTAGGACTGAGAGAGGAGAGTGCATTGAGTGAGAGGCTGGGTTGCTCCCAGGCAAAAGGAGAGGAAAATAGTGAATCTCAGCAATCCATTTATTCAGGATTGGAAAAAGTGAGTGAGAGGAGTCCCACCTTAGTAGGCGAAGGTGAGGGTGTGAGGGTGGGAAGCCAGGGTGAGACCCTGATGCAACAAAAGAGAGATTATGAGAGAAAGGCAGGTACATGAGAAATAAGGGTGGATCCAGCCATTGCTAGTGAGTCAATGATTGTGGATGATGTTGAAAAGGAAAGACAATTTCAGCAACATTACAAAGCTGAAATTGATAACATTTCCTTGGATGCTGACACTTTTACTCATCCTTTGTCAGCCTATCAATTGTTGGCTGCTCAGGGAAATGTGGAGGCATAACAGACTTTGAATTTAGTACACACCTCAGAATCTCTTCAAAGAGATAAAGCTGCTGTCAATAGGATGCCTTCTCAAGCTGGTGAGCCATCTGAAGAATTTGGAGTAAATTCTAATGATGATGACTCTGTTTCTTTGGATGGAAGCATGAACTTAGGGGGAGATGAAGGCCCAATTTCTGTTTCAAATTTACCTGGATGGGCATGGACAAAGGAATTTACACCAGGACAATTTGGTGTATCTTTGGTCAAGCAAGTGATGGCTATTCAAAAGGCCCTTCAGGAAACTTCGGATGCTGGTACCAAGGCTATTCTTCAAGCTCACCTAGACTCTCTACATCTCATGAAGATCCAGCACTTAAGACAGAATCTGAGTGTGGATGAACTAAAAAGAGATATAGCTGACTTGAAAACATATAATTCTGAGAAGTTGGATTCAGTAATGCCATATGATAGCATGCAAGATCTAATACTAAGACTGAGGAGAGAATCAGATTCTGAAAAGAAGCTAGCCAAGCTGGAAGACAGAGTTTAAGTAATTGAGAATTCAATGGCTATCCTTCTTCAAAATCAACAGACTCAGACAAATCTTCTCATGCAACTGGCTAAAGCACAAGGCCTAACTCCTCAACTTGATGATAACAAAAAGGGGGAGAGAGAATCAAGTAAGGGGGAGAAAGGACCAACTGAGGGGGAGAAACTTCAAGTACAAATCAGCAAAGTAATTGTACCTTCAATTACTGTCTCCAAGCCAACAGTTGCAGATGGTATATATCTAATTAAAGTAGCAGCAGCAAATTTGAAAGTTACTGAAAAAGGAAAGTTGAGTTTGATCAACTAGAATAATATTAATGAGGAGATACAGAAAAAGTTTGAACTAGTCAAGGAGCCAGTTCAGTCAGCCATCCATCACTCTCATATCAAGCCAATCAGTGTGAATGAGATGAGCATGAATTATCTGAAAAAAGGACAATCTTCCTGCATCAAGTCTACAAAGGCTGAAACAATTCTTAAACCAAGGGCAAATTATCCAAAATCATCTTGGAAGAACCCTATGGACACTGTGTATGAGACACCCAAGCTTGATAAAAAGAAGCTTCTGTCAAGATCTATTGTCTTCTATAAAGATCCAGCTGATTCAGCTTCAAAAAGGAGAATTGCTAAGATATTCAGAAATGGAAAGGAAATTTGTGTGGTAGCTGGACATCCACAATTTGCTCAAGCAAAGAAAGAAGAAAAAGCCAGATTAAAGCAGGAAAAGAGGCAAGCTGCTCTAGATGTAAAGAAGTCTAAACAAAAGAAAGAACAGATTGCTATCTTGGCCAAGCTACAGGCTGTAAACTCTTCTCAACAAATTCCCTCTCAACCATCTGAAGCTGCTGAATCAAAGAAGAAAATTGAAGAACAGAAGAAATCCCCAAGGAAGAAAGAATTGGCTAGAAGAACAAAAAGGAAACCGGATGTTGTTGACAAGGAATTGGAAGATCAATTTCCTAAGGAATCCACACCAGCTACAACTCAAGCATCAAAGCCCTCTGTGGTATTTGAAGACATAAGGGTGGTGGATCCCTACAGGAACATACATGGTGAACCTATTGTGCCAAAGGATGAGCCAATAGAGTGGGATAACCTACCAATTCCTGACTTCAGCTTACCAATCCTTAGCAAGCCAAAAAAGACAAAGTCAAGGGCAGTCAAGAAAGTGAAGCTATCACCTCTCAAATCCAAGTCATTAGTTAAAGCTCAATCCAAGGTCAACAGGGGAGACTACTTGTACTTGTGTGACATCAAAGAATTTTCAGATCTAAATCTTTATCTGGATGAACTGGATGAAGTAAGGGCAATTGATGCATACAGAAACCTACCTGAAAGGTTGGTGTTCAAGTACAAAGGAGGAAGGGAGATTCAGTGGCCACTTCACAGGATTCTTCAAGAAAGCCAAGCTGTGCTGATTAAAGTCTATTCATCCTTTAAGAAAAACTTTGGGTTCAATGTAACTACAAGAAGACTAGTATTGAAGAAGATTGAAGAGCTGAGGAGTGTTAGAGCTAAAGATGCACTCCCAAAGACACTAATCATCCCATGTACAGGGAGAAGAGTGCATCTAAGGCCCTACTGGCTGATGGAATTCATGGATGACAAGGGTGTGAGAAGATTCTTCAGATTAGAAGACCAACTGAGTATATCTAGCAATAAGACTCTCTTGGAAATGCAAGAAAAGCTAGATCTCTCAGAATCTGATGAACTGGAATTCCACAGGCAGCTCCAGAATCAAATTGAGGAAAATAACAGAAAGCTTGGAAGAAGATCCAGACCTTCAAGGAACTAGAAAAACCTGCTCAAGCTAGAGGAGCATCTTGAATTGACTGTGAGCCAAACCTTGTACATTTTGTTTAATTGAAGCACTTTCAGTTTATCTACTTATCTTTAAAGATGTATGTTCAGGATGTTTTGTTATCATCAAGTATCTCTTAATTTATGGCTACAATTCCAGTAGACATAAATTGGGGGAGATTGTTGTGCATATGTTGTGTACTTGACGATTTCATAAACAAAACATCTAAGTAGATTTTACTAAGTGAAATTATGTAGCACTCGACGGATAAGAATTATAGTCCCGACGGATAACTCATTATAGTCCCGACGGATGATTAACTTATTATCCATCGAGTGAGTAGCTTATGTAATAATAAGTTTGTAGCACAGTTATGTATGCACCTTTGTATAGAATCTGTAGTAGCATATAAGTCATGTTGACTTTAACTAGATATGCAAAATAGGTTGATTAATTGTACATAAATGATGTCTTGTAATTCTGCATAAGTGAAATAGAGTCAAATGCCAAAATAGCTACCGACGGATGATTAACAAAGCCATCGACGGATGATCAAATGACTATCAATGGATGTTTAATATATCAGTCGATGTATGATCAATTAAACCATCAATGGATGTTCTGAAAGTCGACGGATGATCATATGAAGAATTCAAATAGCAGTTGAACAGTGAAAGCTGACACACAGCCGTCGAGATGTATACAAACACACTGTGGAAGCCCATTAACTGGGTAATAGAGGACGAAAAGAAGCAAAGCTTAAGACTGATAGTTTTTATATTTGTTCAGTCTTTTTGACTTTGTAATCTTGGTATTATATAAACCAAGAGAGTAGCAAATAGAAAAACAACTGAGATAGCTGAGAAACAAAAACAGAGAAATCTTTGTAAGCAGAATTATTAGCATTTCCTGTATTCTCAGTAGTTCCATTTTGTAAGCAGTTGTGAGCATTCTTGCACACAGAGTCCTCTCGATATATTATATATATCTCTGGTGAAATTGTTTAAATCCACCAGAAAGTTTTTAAAGACTCTTGTTTTTAATTACTTATGCTTTGATTCAATTAAGTTTCTATTCCGCATTGTGCTAATCAAAACATTATATCTATATTCGAGTTGAACATTTTTATTTCGAGAAAAAGGTTCAAGAATTCCATTCAACCCCCCTTCTGTAATTCTTGCTATATTGTTAAGGGACTAACAATTACAAATTTCGGAAGGATGCGATGAAGATCAAATTATTGAAGCATTGGATGTAAAGGCATTTCCAGACAGCATTTCGTAGCAATGATGTGACTTGAATCGTGAACCTGTATTGGAACAATCCTGAAGGCATATGTAGGCGAAGCGTGGAAGATGATTAACACTGACATTCTTTCTTCTCATACGATAGTATATTTTTTTCTTGATTCTTGAATACGTATGAGCTTCTTCTGTTGATAAATCATATGAGGCAAAAATGAAAGAAAATTATTGTATTCCTTTTGAATTGTTTCTTTTCTCAAATTATTGATTCTTGATTGAGACAGATAGTGTTGTGGTGTGACGCTTTGTCAAAATGATGAAGAGTCGGGTGGGACACCACCTAATCATGTGATGTATGCCATATAGTATGAAAGACTGGCCATCTTGAGTACAAATATGGTTGTCTCATTATTCACTCATTTTTCTTCTTCCTTCAATTTCCTGATTTGCAAATTCTCCCAATCGTTTGTGACATTGTTATTCCTTATTCAGTTTTCAATCAAAATCATATTCATAAACTCTTCTCTTGCATAGAGTCTGTTCTTAGACGATTACAAAAGAAATGGAATAGTCCCATGTGATAGGTAGAATTACGTGTCGAAGGAGGATATGATTGCAAACTGATAAATGGTGGACACCTGGGAAAGAAAGAATGGATACACCGACAAATGTGGACATGGCGAAGATATCTATAACGACTCGTATACTTTTATATTATTTAAAAGTGTAATTATTAAATAAATAGTTAAATAAAATATGTGTATTGGTTTCGATCGCTATGTGTTATTTTATTATGATCCTTGTGTGAATTAGGGTGTACCGGGTTGTTTATGTAATTAAATATTGAGTTGTATCGAATCGTTTTCACTTTTAAAAGTGAATTTAGTGCAAATTTATTTGCATAAATATTTGGAATGTCTCTAAAATTGTTTTTATAGTTTTATAATTATAATAATTATTTTTGGGATTTTATAAAATTTAGAAATCAATATTTCATCAATTATTTAGCCCTGTATAATTTTCTGAGTACCTTTATTTGCAAAATCCGTATTTAATTCTATAATTCTTCAAAAATTATGAACTCATATTTATTTAAGTTGGGAATATTCCGGGAATTTTAAAATTATTTTGGGGATTTTTGAGATTAATTTCACCTGTGCGTTGATTCGTTTATTTGTTAAAATTGGGTATAAATTACGTTTCAGAAATTGTTTTAAAATTTCGAAATTCATATTTTTATTAACTTCGGGATATTTGCAACATTTTAAAACTATTTTCGTAATTTTTTGAAATTGTTTTGTGGGCACCTCGGTTCGTTAAATTCGAATTTCGGAATAAACCGGGTCTCAGAATCTTCGTAATTATCCAGTAGTACACGTGTTTAACTCTAGGAAACCAGGTGGGAGCGTGGCAGCAGATTATTGCTTGCCTTGTGTACTGATAAATATCAATTAAAAAAATATAGCAGGTAATACCCCTGTGACCCCTTTTACTCTTGATCACTCTCTATAAAATCGAATTCTCGAGGGCTTAATCTCTTCCCCTCGCGTTTTCTGATCTCTCCCTTTTAATTCCACCTCTCCCACTCTGTTTCCCCTTGTTACCGTTTGTGCTCCTGCGTTTTCCGGTAAGTCACCGGCGGTTATGTGGGTGATTCAGTCGTGTATATATTTATGTATATGCGTATATATACGCCTGTGGTTAGTTGGTGCGAGTCTGTGTTTGTGTTGTGCTCGATCTCTGTTTTTGCTTCACGGTACGCTGCCTAGTCGTCGCCCTTCCGGGTTTTTCCAATAAGAGGTGGCGCATGGCCGTTACCTCACTATGGTTCTGTTGCCGCCTGTGCGGTGCTAATATGGCTGTGGTTGTATCTGCTTTTCTTTTTCGTGTGCGCGTGTGTTTGTGGTTAAGATTTTTATTATTTTTTATGTTATTTTCTGCAGGAATTCATTGAGTAAAATTCATGAAATAAAATAGAATTACGTGCGGAAATTATTTAATCGGTAGAATTTAGCGTTGGAAACCCGAATTAATCGGGTACCCGCGAATTTTACCGCCGTCCGCGATGAATTTTGACGAGCGGACGGTGGACGATGATGATGTTTATCTGAGTCCTAATATTTGAAAATAAATAAATATGAATAATAATTAATAATTGTAATTAAGTTGAAATTTAGAAATGCGTGGAATTATAATTGTTATTATTGAGTTGAATCGGAGGTTGGGAATTGTATCTGGATTAATTGTGGGTTGTTTGTTGTTGATTTGACGTCGAGTTGGTCGACGGGTAGTCCGGTAAACAAAGGAGACGCTGCCTGATTTCCGGGAAATTGAATCACGGAAATACGGGAGTGTATCCGATGATTATCGGGACGTCGAGTGACTATATATATATATATGTATATTTTATACAAAACTTGATTGTGCGATGTGATGAAATATTTTTCCAAATCGATAACCCTGATTTCGTAAAATTACGAGTATACGTATTTTTTGGAAACGAACACTGAACCGATTTCTCGAGAACGTGAACCCTGACTGTTATGTGTTTTATTGTATTATAATAATGCATACAAGTACGAGTCGGGATTGTTATCGTTTGGATATGATTGGTATTGAGGATATGTCAAGCATACCTAGACGTCTAACGTAGGGTATTTCGGCTCTGTAGGTTCTAGTTGAAGGACTCCAGAAGTGATATTGAACTAAAGATAACCTAGTGATTAGTCGACAAGCGCAGTAAGGTTCCTAAGCAAAGGACCTGAGCGTTGAGGTCAGATCCAGGATAGTGAAATAGTAAAGCAATAAAGCCTGAGCGTCCGAGTCGGCTCAGAGTCGATTAGTAACAGTTGTAAAGCTCTGCAAGGAATGTACCCCTGACCATTCTTTTATGGTTCAGTACGTATGAATAGCTAAATGTTTTACTTTCGTAATGGAATAGAAACATTTTAAGTTACGTAACCCCTGTAGTTATAAATCACTGTTTTCAAATTGTTTTAGGGAAAAGTAACTTCAAAAGGTACCTATCTCGAATAGAATGATTTGTGATATGGATTTTTATGTGTGCTGGTTAAATAAATGATTTTGAAAATGAGATAGGTACAAGTGTTTTGAAAACTGGATAAAACGGTCAGATATGGGATACATTGGGGCCAGAGTAGGCCTATGAGGTGGCGTAAGAGGCTAATTCGGTTGCGCGCAATATATAACCGATTAGTCCAGCAAGTCAGAGACCTAGCTAGTCTCTGAGTTTCAGAATAGGTATATAGGATGGCAGTGGGAGATGTCCGGTGTTGATAGCCTGATGAACTATCTTCACATATCCACTAAGTATCTGATTTGGGTTTTGCGGTTCCGTAATGGAACAAGTGATTTATACAGTAGATTTGGAAATGAAGATAGCATGCTAAAATTAAACTCTGGTATTTATACACAACACACTAATGATGATATTGTTTTACAGAGCATGCTAATTTTGAATATCCAGTTTACGTATGTTTTTACTTGATGTGCAGCAAATTATAATTTCTGTTCCGATAACTATTTTACCATAAGTTGTTTTGCTTGTTATTCATATAGCGGTACTGCGGAGCAAGCGATTGCTCACCCTTGCAGAATGTTTTATATATGTATTGTAGATTCCTAGGAGATTCTTCTGTGATAGTCGGGCAGAGTTCCAGTTCCTTTCGTGTCAGACTCCTCTGAGATGGTTGTGTTGGACCAAGGATGGTCTGTTGAGTTGATGTGTTAAGTCAGCTGCGTCAGGATGATTGTTGTAAGTTGGTTTGTGTTAGTTGTAACCTAAATCATACTTAAACCTGGAAAAGATCTTGGTAAAGGGGTTGTAGTTATATCATATTATTGGATTGTTTATCTTATGGTTGTTGTTGATGAGGTCAACTCCTGACCCCGGGGTTGAGGCCGTCACAATATCAAGTCAGATAGTTATTCTTTCTACGGGGATCTCATCAATACGGTAGGTTACGTTAACGCGATCCACTTCGAATTGGAAGATTTCGACGAGAAATGAATCGTCAGTGAACCATAATAATTAGATTAATTACAAAATAAGGAAGTAAAGTTGTGTGCGTCACACAAAGCAAACGAGTATCGGGATAACAATCAAAGATCAAGGAAATTCTGAACAATAATTCAGACAGGAAATTAATATGTGAAGCATCCCTTCTTCGCGGGAAGATATTTGTTGTGAAGATTCAAGATAGAAGGAATCTTAATTGCAACCAAATTTCAAACGTGTTCTTCAAGAAACTGTGAGGTTCTCCAATTTGGGTAAATAAGTTATGGTGAATTTGATACCCATTACTGTACCTGAGACGAAAGTTGATATGGAACCATAAGTGAAGATGAAGAAATGGTGACTCGACTGTGAAACCTTTTATGAAATAATGATATAACAACTAAGTTTCCACCAGATTGCGATAATAATAATGAAGACCATGCGCAGTTATTAAAAGATAAACCGATTAATAATAGTCAGAAATAAATTAAACGAATCGAGAAATAAAATCTTTGAAAAACAACAAGATAAATTTTAAGTTCACTAATAATCTTTTGTAATATTGTGAAAGAACTAAGAAATGCATGGCTATGTTAATCCTTGTTGGTTTAAGACCTTAGTCCAATTGAAAAGAGTTATGCTATCACAGTCAGATGCTGATCAAAATTATATAATTTGAAGTATGGTGAATTGATGATTTTGGTTAACGGAAGTGGATGGATATAATATTGGAAGATTTGGTTGGTTGATGGTGTCAGCTTGAGTCCAACTGGTAGTCAATGGTGGAAGGGAAGTGCAGCCCGAATTTTCAGAAATTACCCTACTTTTAAGGATAAAGAAGTACACTTTCATTCTCATTGATACTCCAAATGATTGCGATCTCGGTTTTTGGAAAGGGTTGTCATGACCAAACCGACTTTATATAATTAGTCTTTGATTCCAGTTAGCTAGTTAGCACTTGGTTTAATTGATCAATTAAAAGAATTAATTGATTAAATTTACCAACTAATGGTTAGTTAAATGGAGATCGATTCCAATTATATTAAGTCAAACTCTGACATGATTTTCAGTCTGAAATCAAAGCGATTAGCAATTTGGAGGAAGTAATGATATTATCAAAAATTGGGAATTTAGTAAAAGTAGCATGATATTACCGCAAGCCTGTGCGAGGTTTTATCTAGATGAATACGCCCTTCTTGATAAACAAGAGGAACAGAAAGTTATTGGTAAATGCTAGTATGAAGAATATTTTCAAGAACTGAAAGTTCAAGATAAATCAAAGAAATTCTATCATCTGTAATAGCATTCCAGGAAGAGCTTGGATGTATACCCATATCGAAGGACGATTTAATGAAAGATGCTGTGAAATACTGGAAAACTCGCAAATCCAAGTATCCGATGTAAGATAGAGACTGACGAAGTCTGCATGTGAACTGGGGAAAAAGGAATGTTGATCAAATAGGGAAAGCCAAATATGCGATCAGTGATGATTTAAGCGAGGTTAGGAAAATCACTATCGAGGAATTTTAATAATTTTGTTAGTAAGAATTTAAATGTTATAAATAAAAGCCTTCATTCCAGTATGAACTCCATAAATGGCTTATCTAATAATGAACAGATTAATATTGTCAATAAAAAGAGATCCCTTATGTTTAAAAAGGGATAGTGAATAAGGAGAATGGAGAAATAAATAAGAAAAGAAATGGAATCAAAAGAATGATAAAGAAATTTTATAAAATAATCCAGGATATCTGCAAGTCGCGAACGTCAGTTGTGTCAGAACTAATAGGAGAAGGAAGTGAAACGCCGATAATTGAAGATAGAAATTTCATTCAAAGAATGCGTGTAAACCGGGAAGATTAAATAAAGGGGTTAGTGACAAACTGTTGGAGAAGAATGTTACAATGAATCTCATATTGGAATCCTTTAGGATTAAAGTGAAGTCCCGAAGATTCTAACAGATGATTTACCAAGGCTACCTCGAAACATACGGTGAAATATCTCATTGGGTACTGCACAAAGTCGAGCTGGTGTCAAAAGCCCTGTATCGTATGACCCAGTAGGGATGAAATAATGAATGAAGAAAACTTCAGGGGTGTGGAATGAAAGAATAATGAAATAAAGAGTGTTTCGTTCTATGCACAAAAGAGGTCATGGGAAAAAGAAGAATGAAGGTATGAGTTTACGCATCGATTATTAGAAGTTGTAAGTCTGAAGATTAAATGAACATAATGTACCAGGAGTATTTGGGTAGTGTAATTGTATTTATTGATAACATCCTCGCCCATTCAAGGACTAAGGAAGACCAAATTAAATGTTGGAATATATACCTGCGGAGGGTTGTAAAGTAGCAACTGCATTCTCAGCTTCAAAGATATGAATTCTGGTTATAAATGATTAAGAGTTCCAGTTGTGTGGTTAACGACCAAACAGGAAAGGTCCATTTAAGGACAGATGTCTTGAGTAGAAAAGAAAGAGTGAATATCATTAGGATCAATGGAGAATAAGTAAAGGAATTGGAAAAGTTAGAAATTGAAGAATAGGTTTTGATCTGTCTTCTGGGTTATGCTGATACTTACTTTGTTGTTTAATATCAAAGGTGGTATTAATATAGATGATTGATGTTGACTTCAGTATGGAATGTGGTGAGTATCAAAGTCCATATTAATATCTAATTTGATATGACAACAAAATGAGTACTAGTACCAAGAGTTCGGGTTTGAATAAAGTTCTGATTCATTCCGTTCCAAATTAATATATTTCCTTTCAAATAGTAAAAGATTCTCGCTTGATGAATAAACTTGATAGTGATTGAAGAGAAATCGGGATATACTGTTAAGTGGAAGTTAAGTGCAGTTGTTGAAATTTTTTCTTTAAGTTAAGATTTTGAATAGATTTAGAACATTTCGAAGCAGAAGATGCCATGAGCTAAGTATATCAAACGCAGATGAATGAAAAGTACGAGAGATCAATTAAAGATTCTCGAATATGATTAGAAAATGGTCATAGGCCAGACTACCCAAACAGAAGGAGATATGAAAAGTAAAGTAGAACAGTCAGTGAAAATAGAAAGTTCATGAACACGAAATTTTATAATTAGACAGAAAAGAAGGTTAATGTAAATTAAATTAGTTCTTTGAAACAATGAGGTAGATAGAATGATTGTGAATGAGTTGGTCTTGTTGTCACGGGTATAATGAGTTCATAAGACGTTCATAGGTGTATAACCATGAAGAGTGATTTAGCTCCATATATATGAAATGGAGATATGATTCAGGTTACATGAGTAACTGATAGATTTGATGTTGGTAAGAGACCATTGAGTTGTGATTAAAGCGATGAAACCTGAGAAATTATAAGAGAGATACTTAGAAAAATATCATGGTCTATTCCTTAGCGTGATTTGGAGGACAGAATCCTTTTAAGGGGGAAAAGATGTAACGTCTGAGGAATATTATGTAATTATTTTTATCAATAAATAATTATTATGTGATTTTATGTGAAGTTTGGTGAATTATTTGATAATTGATATTAATATTTGGATGTTTATTTCTGATAAAAAATTAGATATTTTAATTTCTAATTATCCAGAATTAAATATAGATAATTTTGGTATTTTTCTGGTAATTTTTGGATCATTATATGATTTTATAAGGATTTATATAATTAATAATGATTATTTTTACTTAACTATAAAATTACTTTTTAGAATTAGAAATCGTTCCATTTCAACCGTTTTTGCGTTTTTACAACTCGAAACTCTTCCGAAAACTCTTTCCTAACCTAATCTGATAATTCTGAACACTTTTCGTGTTTTGACTTTTTCAATCCGGGGTACGATTTGACCTGTATGAGTCCCAGCATAAAATTTTTGATACGCTAATCATTTTATAGATCGATAAAAATTTATATTCTCAAAAGGCGAGATATTATTCCCTTATTGTCGTATAAAGTATTTTATAAGAGGCTCTATTTTAATAATTATCCAAATCTGGTATTAAAATTGTATCGTCTTTATAGTTACTTAGTGGCTAAGTAACCTATTTTTAGATCCGATTTGTAAATATAATTATCGAATTATTAAATAAATAAAATACTTGATGAGTCTGTCAGTTGTGCCTTGCTTTATTACAAATTGTGTGTGATCTGTTGGGTACAAAGATTAATTGTATAGTTAATTATTTAGTTGTAAGAATTGTTTTGCTTTTAAAATGATTTTATTGAATATTTATTCTTTTAAATGATAAAATTATCTCTAAAATTATTTTTGTCATTTTATAATCTTATTTATTATTTTTAGGAGTTTATAAAATTTAGAAATCAATATTTTTCTAATTACTTATCTTTAAATGATTTTCTGATTTCATTTAATTGTAAAATCAGTATTTAATTCCAGAATGCTTCAAAAATTATGAAAATTTTAATTTATTAAGTTTGGAAAATTTCAAGAATTTTAAAATTATTTCGAAAATTTTCCGGCTTTTATTTAACCGCACGCATATTCGTTAAAATTGTAAAATACGGGTCTGAATGCGCGTTCCAAAAATGATTTTTGAATTATAAAATTTTTATAAAAATTAGTTTAAGTTTTCTCGGGAATTTTAAATAAGTTATGATAAAATTCCGGACGGTGGTTACGGTAAAACATTTATTAAAAATGTTAGTTGCGGTACGAAACGGGGAAATATCTAGAACAAAATGAAATAAAGAAAGAAAAAAAAAGAAAAAAAATATAAACAAACCTAAGCCCCACCCCCCAGTTCATTACTCGATCGCCTCTCCTCATCCTCTCGATCAATTCTGCTGCTCTCCCTTGTCTCTAATCTCTCTTGTTTTTCTTACTCTTCTTCTCCCTTATTTCCCCTGTATCGCCGCCTTGTGCCGCCGCCTTGTTCCCGTTTCTGCTGCTTTTCTTTTTCCGGCGGTTGTTCACCGCCTCTTCCTGTTGTGGCGCGTTTATGCGTATGCTTGGCTGTAGGTCTATGTGCTGTATATATATATATAGTCGTGTGCGTATGTTGTGGTTTCGGTTGTGTTGCTGCTCTGTGTTGCCATTTTCTTTTCCGGTCACTATCACCGCCGCCCACACGTGTGGCACGTGTTGGTGGCGGGGTGATTTCCGGGTGTTGCCTGTGTATTCGTGGTTGCCTTTCCCTGTTTTCTGTTGTTGGAATCATATTTTGTTGCGATTATTTCTTTAATTTCCTGCTGAAATTAAATGATTATTTCGATGATTTGTCGAATATTGACTCAGTTTGTGAAATAAATTAATCGATGATGCGAGATTTAATTAATAATTATCGGTGAAATTTACGTCGCCGACGACGGACAATGATGTTTAATTCAGAGTCCGAAATTATAAATAAATAAAATTAGTTTGTGAAAATTAATTTTGAAACAAAAATTGTGAATAAAAATACAAAATGCGAATAACAATAATGAATAATTGAGATTACATTGATGTTTGGAAATTGTGAATCGTAGTTGTGGATTGTTGATGTTGTGTGATTGACGTCGATTTGATTTCGAAGGGTAGGCCGATAAACAAAGGAGACGCTGCCCGATTTTTGGGAAATTAATTCCGAAAATACGGGAACGTAACCTATAATTATCGGAGACGTCGAATAATCATATATGATTGTATTACATGAACTTAATTGTGGTTGAGACAAGATAACTTATAAATAATCGATTACCCTATTTTTCAAAATGACGAATATTCGTATTTTCAGAACATAAATACCGAACCGAGTTTTGAAGGTGCAAGCCATAATTGCTATGTGTATTTCAATAATACCTATAAATACGAGATGGGATATGATACCGTATGGGTAGAAGTGATAGAAAATTGATGTTAAGCTTAAGCGATTATCTGAATTAGGGTATTTCAACCCTGTAGGTCCTAGACGGAAAACCCGAGTATCGACGTCGGACTAAGAATGATTTAGTGATTAGACATCGAGATCAACGAAGTTCCAATCGAAGGGCCTGAGGATTGGGATCGTATCCAGAATGGGATAGTAGTTTGACGATAAAGTCGAACGTTTAAGTCGAACCAAAGTCAACTAGTAATAGTGATTAAAGCTTATTGAGGCAAGTATTCCTGAACTTTCTTTTAAAATACTGCAATTATTTCTTGGATCCTATTCTAAGTTCAGAATAGTTAAATGTTTTACATTTCGCTGCAATTACTCTTATTATGCATGTTCTTTTCATTATTGTTCCTATAATTCGATTGCTCTCTTGAGCAAATACCCATTCTTCCGGGTTATTTGTGAACCCTGAATTGGGATGTTTTGAATTTAAAATGATTTGACATCAAAATACTCCACGGGCTGGATAATGATGATGTTTGGGATTAAGTTTTACTTAATCCTAAGGACCGGGACATGACTGGTGCCTTGAGATGGGCCGTAGAGCCTGGGGACCCGACTATAGATCTGCACTGTATCATGGTTGATCAACAGGATATAGGTGTGAACTAGTGTCCAGTCTAATTTGTTGTTGATCGCCATTAACGACATTCTTTCTCGAAAGTTTTATGATTCCAAAAACCGGACAAAACCCTGACTCTGGAGAAGAGTTTGGGAATCGCTTGTCACTTTTGGATTTATAGTTAGATGCTAGTGACAGCCAATGTTCATTCGCTCAACTCACTCAAATAAATAGAATTGTTTAAAATTGTTAAAAGATTTTGTCCAGAAATTTTCCTTTGGTATTAATGTTTGAAACATAAATTATATACTTGTTGGGCATTTTTTGCTCACTCTTGCTTTGTAAACTCTTATTTTTTCAGAAGCAGAGAAAGATAAAAGTTAATAGCTTTCGTTAGACAGCAGAAGTTAGAGAGAGATCTCCGCTGCGAAAGGACGAAGATGTGAGATAATACGACACATGCATTAGCATAAAGGTATTTAAACTTGTGTTCTAGTTATTGTGAGTTGTTACAGGTTAGATTCTTGTTTCATACCATAACCTGTAAATGATCCGGATTTAAGGAGTTAATTGAATATTCTTTTATTTTATGTAAAGATTATTTAGTGACACCAAATCTTGACCCCAGATTTGGGTTGTTATAGGAATTGTCGTCTTTGACAAGAGGGCCTCATCGGGCAGCTAAGCAATTTACGGATTATATTATCAATGGGTTCAGATTTCACACCAAGTAGAGAGATAATAGGTGTACTACACAGAATAGTGGTGTCTTCCTCACTGCTTTAACCACTAGTTTTGCGATTGCTAAAGACAAAAATCCAGTAGTTGGGGAAGTTGGTTATTATGGCGCGATTGAGGACATCATTGAGGTTGACTACTGGGGAGCACTGGCTGTAGTCATATTTAGGTGTTGTTGGTATCAAAAAGAAAAGGATTGGCATGGGTTAACAAGAGTGAATTTTAATAAATTCTCGTACTCTGTCGTGATGGAATACGTGAAGGATGATGTCAAATATGGAGAAATAGGCGGTGTGTATGTAAAAAAGGTGCCAACTGGTTGGAAAGTTATTGACAATGATCGTGACTTACAAGAGTTTGTATAGACAGTTGAAGGGGATAGGTTGGATTTTTATGTTGATGAGATTGTTGACAAATCTGTAGAGCTTAAGCCACAGATGCAGCCACATATGGTTGTGCGACCAAAAACTCATTTTTTTTGAAGGTATATTTATTTTGTCGAGTTGCGTTCATATTTTTTTGTTATTACTCATGTATTGTGATGTCAAATTAATATTTATTTTGTATCCACTTAAAGTACCAACAGGTTTAGAAGCAAAGCGTAAGTTTGTGATGATAGACGGACTGCAGAAATAAAGAACTAATCGTCGTTTGCTTGTTGATAATCATGAGGCTGAGAATGAATAGGGAAACTCAAAGAAAGTTGTTCCAAAGGTAATAAGTTCAATCTGGTAGTTATTCTTCTGCCATAACTGCCTTGAGTCTAACTTAAAATTTATGTAAACTCTATCAGATAATAGAGTATGAGAAGAAGAGGATGGTGCAGCTAGTAGAAAATAAAAAGAGAATTGAAGAGTTGGGATTAATAAGGATCGCTGATGGTCTGAATAAGAACAAAGAAAAAGTTCAAGTGATTGATGACTTGGAACTTGATGGGGAGTACGTTCCTAGACAAGATAGATGCGAAGCTGAAGATGACGAGGACATGGTTGCTAAGAAGGTTGCTAAAGAAAAACAATCTTTCAAGATTAAAGCTAAAAAGGTGAAGAAAGTGTCCAATCATGTTGGCAGGGCGCCAATGACACGTTCAAGGACCTTAGGTCCTTCATCTACATGGGTACGTAATTTCATTTGTGTTGTTGACTTTTTAGCAGTTTTTGGTTCTTATACTATTTTTAATTGTGTTAATAACTACTAACAGTCTGAAAACTCACTCCATCCTCCATCTCGAAAGTCAACCCCTCCGGTAAATGAACCTCCAGTAACTGAACCATCATCCCCTGTTTTACCACCTCCCCCTCCCTTGCCTAAAGATATATCACCAACCTTTCCTCAGAGATTGGCACCACCAAAAAAGTATAGTAATCAGGGTATTGGTTCAATGGAGGCTTATAACTTGATGAAAGAATGCCAGAAAACATTAGAAAAAGACAAAAACCAAACTGATGGTGGTGGTCAGCCATCTGAAGAAGAAACTCATGAGGAAGCCACATCTCCTGGTCATAACTATTTCTGCTACTATTGGCTTGGTTCAACAATTTGAATAGGTTCTTGGCTTAATCGTTTTTACTAGTTTTTGGTCCCGAAAAGAAGAGGAAGCATAGAGGACCCACGTTAATGAAAGTTGTGTACACAAGAAAAGAAGATGAGAAGAAGATTATTAAGCTGAACAAGGAGTTGCATGCCGTGGCTGATGATGACAAAACCTTGTCAGAATTCAAGGATTTTTTGGGGACATTGGGTAGGCAGTCTGTCCCCTTGTTTCAATTAACTAGCATAGAGTTCCTGAGCAACTGAAGGAGGATTTATGGAAATTTGTGAAGGTAAACACACAAATTAATCTATGTATAATCTCTATTTTTGTATTTTTTTCATAGTATATGATTAATTAAAATTGAAACTCAATGTCCCTGAGATGTAAAAGCCAGCTAATAAATTAACTTAATTTAATTAGACAAAATATGAGATTCCCGAAAAGGGAAGAACTTACACATTAAGGACCATTGGTGTTCTGTGAAGGCTGCACAAAAGCCGAGTTAAGCAGAAGCATTATCTTTCTTAGGATAATGATGACGGCTGGCTGAAAAACAAGCCTAATGTCATTCCACTTGAAAATTTTCATGTGTTGCTTAAATATTGGGGTAATGAAGAAGTTCAGGTATATATATTTATTTATCGCAATGTTTTTTTGATAAATTGGTGGAACTGATTTTATATTTCTGCACCTTATTGGATAATCAGGATCGAGCTAGGAAAAATGTGAAAAATTGTACGTTGATTGTAGAAACACACACAGCTGGTCGTAAAAGATTTGCTCAAATTGGCGAGAAAATTGTATGTCCAACGTTTAAAAGTTGATTTCCTTTTCTCTGTTTTAATCATCGCATTTATATTTTCTTGCATTATATTGGTTTGACATAATGCCATTCTTTGCATTTTTTCACAGAAAGTGGAAAAGAAAATTGATCCAGCTGAATTAGCTCCAAAAGATGATATTTACTCAAAAACTCGCAAACGGGAACCAGGACGACAGTATAAGGTACTGATGCAATTTACTTAATTGTTTTAGTCTTTTCCATCTTTACAATATTATGTAGTTTTTCTTATTCAAAGTGGCATTCATTTTTAATGTGTTTGTATTATTGTTTATTGGTAGACTCCAAATGCTGAAAATATCACTGGTGACCAAGTCAAAAAACCCAGCCATGGTCCCAATTGGCTTCTGGACAGATCTGGGAAATGTAGAAAATTGAAAAAGGATCAGCAATAACAGCTTCTTAGTTCCAGTACTACTTTTGATATGGAGTATTTGAAGAAGACAATAACGGAAGAATTGATGGTTGAAATGCATGAGATGGTAGATAAAAAGGTTTCTGAAAAAGTTACTAAGGTCATAGTAAAGCTTGGAAAAATCAATCCAGATTTTGAACAAATAGATCTTGAAGAATTATGCGCGGACAGTGATGAAAGTGAGGACAACAATGAAGAAGAGGATGGTGATCGTGAGCCTGCAAGTGACGAGGACGATCTTAATGAAATTCATGATGCTTAATGTTGTTCAGTACTTTTATTTTATAAATGTGTGCTTTTGGTATGTTGCTACTTAGACATGAAATTAGATTATGTTTTGTCCAGATTTATGGTGTAACGTACGTAGGTCGACTATGTGTTTCGAATTTGGATTTAGTACTAGACGTAGCTGCAAGATGATCTTCTGGTATAAGCCAACTTTTATTGGGCTAATGACTTGTATTTTGTTGGATTTGCCATCTGGCTGGCATTGGAAATGTGAAATCCAGATTTATTGACAACTTGTGATTTTGGGATGGTTTTTGACATTTCAAATAGGATATTGTAATTTAGAGTAATAAAAAGTGTTACAAATAAATGTTGCTAAAACTATTAAAAACCATTATAATAGGAACACAAGTGTTACAGTAAAATGTTGCTAAAACTATTAAAAAGCATTACAATAGGAACACAAGTGTTGCAGTAAAATGTTGCTAAAAATCATAAATTATGCCAATAGGGAAAAAGTGTTACATAAAAATGTTGCAAGAAATTGACTTTTGTAACATATTGAACTACAAAATGTTACAGGAAAGTGTTCTAGTATTTTATTGCAACACCATAAAAATGTAACTAAAACTGACAAAAATGTTGCAATAAAGTGAGTTATTGGGACACATTTAAATGTTGCAATAAGTCCACAAATGTTGCTATAGGTGTCTATTGCAACGGCAGCAAATGTAACGCTGAATTTTAGTAAAAATGTTGCAAAAACCTCTATTGTAACATATTTAGTGTCTTTTACTACACTTTTTTAGGGTTGCAATAGCCCATATATGGTGTAGTAATACCAAATTGACCAGAATTCAATTCTCTACAACATGCAATCATCAAATCACATGAACAACTCCAATTAAAAAGCCCTAGTTTAAAGCAATAAATTCGAATTTAAATAAAAAATTTAGAAAAATACCATATGATTCTGTAGTTGTATAGATTGAAAAACTTTATTCTACTTGTCACGAGCTTTGATTCGACTACTTGCACGCCAAAATCGGAGTTCGATAACGCTTTTAAATCCTTGTTTGATTATGAAGAACTCGAAGAACACTTACTATTTTCTCTGGATAAATATGAAATTTTACTGTATATTTGGATTTATCTGTATAAAATGAAGTACGGTATAGGCTATTTATATTCACAAGAAATTAGGACCCTGTTGGATCATGTCGGATACAAAAATCCAAAACTTAGTAGCTAAGAATAAATAAAACTAATCCAATTCAGTACCGGTTTTAGGATAAAGATCAAAACCAGGCTTTTAAATACAGTTTTGGGGCTCAGCGCTTTTGGTTCCACGTACTACGAGAGAATAAGACAGTATTGCACGTAGTACGAGAAGATAAGATAGTATTGTTAGTGTTTGTGCCCTAGAGACAACATTATTATGTTTTGTTTATGACATCTGGATTATTAATATTTATGTTCTATCGATTATTCTTTTAAATATTTTATTAAGTCTTAATTTACTGTGATATAAATATTAGATTAATAAATGTCCTTTGAATATGATATGAATTCTATATCTCTAAGTACGTGACTTAGAAATGAGATTATGTGAATAGTATCGATATTCCCAAATATCTCTAGTCGGGTATTATTATAAACGGACAATAATAATGCATTAAGACTAGTGTGTTTATTGATTGATGATCATATCTCATTAATTATAGGTATAGTGATACTAAAGTCGAAAACACAGGCAGA
Organism: Apium graveolens; assembly: GCF_009905375.1. NCBI lineage: Eukaryota > Viridiplantae > Streptophyta > Magnoliopsida > Apiales > Apiaceae > Apium > Apium graveolens. The sequence goes on along the minus strand of NC_133650.1, from coordinate 71,484,355 downwards.
TATAAATGTATATGGTGCTGGATAGACTCAATGTGAGATTCTACATGTATGTTGTGTCATAAGTAATTCTTATAGTGATAATGATATAATGGTCCTTCGACTTGAAATCATTATATTTCTATACGATGATTATTATACTTTGATTACATCAAAAGACCGGGTAATGATAAAAGTGGACTTCGGGTATATTAAGAAATGTGTGAGAAATATGAATAATATAGAAAGGATTTAATCCTCCTAATTATTGGAGAGATATTATTGGCCTATTGTGTGAGCTAGACTATGAAATGCGTGGCGCCGCGCTCAAATGTTGATTTGAAATGATAGCCTACTCATTGATTAAGGAAACCTGGATTAAACCATGAAGAATATGACAAATAACATGCCTCGAGTTTAATCTATAATATTTGGTTAAAGGGATTATATTACTTTATACATTGTTCACGAAAGGTTTAATCGATCACCGATTTAATTATTATTATTTGGGTAGCAATGATGTACTACTAGATGTCGCTCATTGTTTATAATTTAAATATGAGATATTTAAATTATTGTCAACGTAATAATAACCTATAGGGTCGCACAAAGAAAGCATGGAGGAATATTTAATTCAAATTCAGATTTAAATTAAAAAGAAAATTTAAATTATTTATTATTATTTAAATTGTCTTAATTAATGGGATAAATGAATTTCAAATTTTTATTTTATTAAATCTGAAATTCATTTGTTATTTAATAATTGAGTTAAACTTAATTATTAAATAAATAGAATTTCAGATTTTAATAAGCTCTAACTTGGATTAGGGTTAGGACTATTTTTGGCCTCTCAATATAAACATCATTAAGGCTAAATTACGGTTACTTTTTTATTAGATAAAAACATAAAACCCTAGCAGCTAAATGTGAGAAAAAGAGGGGAAAACATGTCCGTTCTTTGTGCTAATGCACGCCTCCTCTATACCAGCTTTCGTGTGGATACCTCTACGACGTATATCGTTAAGGCGGGATACGTGATGGTATACGTGATGTTTGGTTAAAGCTAGGATCTCCTTTTGACAACCATAATCGTAAGGCTCTTTAAGGTAAACATCTCATCCATGAATTAAATATTGTTTTTCGCATGGATCCTGCAGTGGATTTCAGTTTATTCTATTTTTACAGTTTTATTTATTATTTTCGCTGCATTTTATTCCTCGAAACCCAAAAAGTATTGCACGTATTACGAGAAGTTAAGGTAGTATTTTAATCAAAATATCTCGTGTAACGATACTATCCAGAGTGCACGTATATCGAGAAGATAAAATAATATTTAAATACCCATAAAACCGACCCGAAAACTTTGCAACTAAAACCTTACTCCAGATCGAAAAAGTCCAAACACGAAAAGTGCTCGGAATTACCAAATTATTCTAGAAATCATTTTTCGGAAATATTTCGGTATTGTTACGTGCTGATTCTCAATGATCAGGAGGAGTTTAGGATCTGACTGTGTTTAGATGTCATCAGTATTTGACATGTCGTCAAGATTTGATGCATCGTTAATATCTGCAAGACATCAGCATCTGAAGGTAGTCTGTTGTAAAGATTGATTTCGTTCCTTATTTTGAGGGATGGATATCTGTTACATTCTGAGTGATAGGACTTTGTATATTCAGTTAAAGATATGTATCATTTTCTGTTAGTAATTGATAATTTATATCTTACACTGATTTGTAGCAGCTGTGTATTGTATAAACACAGTTTAGGTCATCACATAGTGATTAACTCCATCATTGTATGACCTAGCAGCTCTTAAGGACATCAGTATCCCTTGAGAGAGTTTGTAACAGTTTTTATCAGAAATATAAAGAACTGTTATATTTTTATACTTGTTCGAAGCATTTATACAATTGTATCCATTCCCTCTTAAATAATTGTATTACTACTGGGCAACAATTGGTATCAGAGCAAACTGATAAATTTACAATCAGAAGCGATCTAAACATGTCTCTGAATAAGTATTAAAGTATTAAAATCCCCATTCTGAAAAGGCTGAATATCCTACATGGAAGGTGAAGATGCTCATGGACCCGGAGGCTACAGATCCAGAATATCTCGACGTAAACAATGATGGACCCTACATACCAACAAAATTTTTGCCTGCAACTCCTACTGTTAGTTAACACTATCAGTTAAAGGAAAAGAGTGAGTGGAAACTAGAAGAGGCTATTGTGCTAAAAGATGCAAAGGTAAGAAATATTTTGCATAATAAACTTGATTCTGTGATGTCAAACAGGGTTATAGCATACAAGACTTCCAAGGAGATCTAGGATGCTCTTGAAACTCAATGTCAAGGAACCATGGCCATCAAGAAGAATAAAAGGGCTATTCTAATTCAAGAATATGAACATTTTGAGGCCAACCCTGATGAAAGTCTCACTGACATCTATGACAGGTTTCTCACCCTGCTCAACAATCTATCCTTGGTGGGAAAGGTGTATGATCGGGAGGATTCAAACACTAAGTTTCTGAGAGCCTTGAATGAGGAATGGGAGACTCAAACTTCAATCATACGACATCAGTATGATTTGGAAATAATCACCCTGGATGAAGTCTATGGCATACTGAGAACTCATGATTAGGAAGTTCAGCAAAGGAAAGAGAGGAAAAGCAACAAGGGAAAATCACTTGCTTTGAAAGTGAATGCTAAAGCTTCAAAAGAAAGGTTTGTTGAAGCTACAAGGAAAAAGAACATTCTTCCAGAATCAGATACTGATGATTCATCATCAAATCCTGATGATGATACTGATTCTGTAACTGATAAGAATGTGACAGATTCTGATGTCATGCAAATGGATGCATTGCTAGTTAAGGGCTTCAAGAGGATGCAATTCAGGAAGTCTCAGAAGAATAGAAGGTTCAGGAAAAAGTTCACTGCAGGAAAAATGAAGTCATCTGGAAGAAGAGAAGGGAAGGACTCTAAAGCTGGAAAAGTCGACAGGTCAAAAATTAAGTGCTACAACTGTGATGAACCTGGTCACTTTGCTACAGAGTGAAAAAAGACAAAGCATGACAAAGGGAAGAACAAAGCCTTGATTACATCAAGCAAGGATTGGATGGACTCCACTGATTCTGAAAATGAAGAAACATGCTATGCACTGATGGTTAACTTTGATGCTCCCGCTTCCTCTGATTCTAAGGTATCAACTTCTTTCTTCTCTTTTGATACTAAAGATATATTCAAACTGAAATCTATTCTTAAGTCTCTCCATGGAAATTTTAAAAATAAGATTCTAGAGAATAATAGACTGTTAACTGAAAATGAAATCTTAAAATCTATAAATGATCAGTTGGAGTATGACTTAGTAAATCAGATTGAAATGCAGAAAGAATGTGAGAAAGCTAAATATACATCAAAGATACTAGAAGCTAAGTATAGTATGTTAGAGAATGAATTAGAAAATGAGAGGAAAACCCTTAAAGCCTGGACTGTTTCAGGCAAAAAGGTTCATGAGATGATCTCTAAGAAAAACTGGAAAGAATGTCTTGGTTATGTAGATGGAGTTAAGGATGTTGATACTGAAAATAAAACTACCCTTAAGACTCCTGTTAAGTTTATCTCTTCAGAAGCGGATGAACCCAAATCTATCTTTGAAAAGGGTTCAACATCAACATCCCAAGAAAAGTCAGTAAGTGATAAATCTCAAAGAAAGGAAAACAAGGAAACCATTAAGACTGTTAAGAAAGAAAAGAACATAGGACTTCTGTCTAAAAGACATTTGAAAAAGAAATTATTTGAGGGTACTAACAAACCTCAAGTTAAAAGTCCTAAAAGAAACAGGAATGGTAAGCAAGGTATTTCTAAGGATTCTAATTACAAGTTTGTTCCCAATGCTCCTAGAAAAACTTTTTTTTAACTGTGGTAATACTAATCATCTTGCTATTGATTGCAGGAGGAGTAAGAAAATGAAAACTGCTATTCCTGAGTCTGATGTTAGGGGTATATTAGTATTTTATAAACCACAAAATCCTTGTTTTCATTATGGTAGTATTTGGCATTCAATTTACACTTGTAGTTCCTATCATAAGCTGTATCACAACTATTATGAACCTTTTCCTAAATTCAATAAAACTGCTAGTGTGCTCAATTCTTTTAGTTCTACTAGATCTACTTCTAAAAAGACAAATCCTAACAAAGGAAAAACTGTCAGAAGCATTTCTGAATCACAAAGGCTTAAGTTGTCTAAAAAGAGGGCCCAACAAGTGTGGGTCCTTAAAAATCCTTCTAATTAATTACTCTTATGACTACATGGTAACAAGAAAAATACTCTTGTCTTGGATAGTGGATGTTCAGAACACATGACTGGAAATAAATCTCTGTTGTCAGAGTATGAAAAGAAGGCTGGCCCAGATGTATCTTATGGAGATGGAAATATAGGACACACTCTGGGATATGGAAACTTGATAATTGGAAAAGTAGCAATAGAAAATGTAGCTCTGGTGGAAGGACTGAAGCATAATCTTCTAAGCATCAGTCAAATCACTAACAGAGGTTATCATGTGGTGTTCTATGACTCTCACTGTGAAGTTTTTCACAATAAGTCAAAGAAGATTGTCTTGATGGGATACAAACATGGCAATATGTATGAAGCAAGACTGCATGAAAGTCTTGAGCAAGAAGCTACTTGCCTTATCTAAGGCATCAGTAGATGAGAGCTGGAATTGGCACAAAAAGCTCTCACATCTCAACTTCAATTCAATCAATGAACTTGCAAAGAAGGAGCTAGTAAGAGGATTACCAAATATGCTATACTCATCTGATGGTCTTTGTGATGTTTGTCAAAAGTCTAAGCAAAGAAGAGTATCCTTCAAAAAGTAAAACAAAATTCTTTATCACTGAGCCGTATCATATGTTACACTTGGATCGCTTTGGACCAGGAAACATAATGTCTATCAACAAGAAAAGGTACACACTTGTAATTATTGATGATTTCACTAGATACACTTGGGTTTATTTTCTACAGAGGAAGGATGAAACTCCAGAAATTTTTCTGGATCATATAAGGCAAATTGAGAATGGATCCACCTTCAAAGTGAAAATACTGAGAAGTGATAATGGCACTGAGTTCAAGAACTCAAAAATGGAGGAATTCTAGAAGTACAAAGGCATACAACAATAATTCTCAGCTCCTGGTATGCCCCAACAAAATGGTGTTGTTGAGAGAAAGAACAGAACCCTGATTGAAGCTGGAAGGACTCTACTGGTAGAAGAAAAACTACCCACTTACTTCTGGGCTGAAGCAGTAAACACAGCCTATTATACTCAGAATATCACACTGTTAAATAGATATGGTGTTACTCCTTATCAGATGCTGAAAGAAAAGAAGCCATTCTCAAACATCTTCATGTATTTGGATGTAAGTGCTTTGTTTTGAGAATTCATACTGATCAGCTAGGAAAGTTTGAATCAAAAGCTGATGAAGGAATCTTTGTTGCGGGTTTTCAATCTGAGAACAAATATTGTAGTTATCTCCATAAATGTATCTTTTGATGACAAGAAGATTCCTGGTTTTGAAGAAGACTTTCATGAAAGTCTAATCTTTGCAAATGAAAATACAATGTTGGAATCTGCATCAAACTTTAATGAACTGTTAGTTACTGATGATATAAATTCTGATACTCCTTCAGATTCTGAAGATGATCATTGTACTAATGAACCTGCACATATTGAGGGGGAACAACAACAAGGTTCAACTGATAGCACTAACACTGAAGAAACAACTCAAGGTCCTTCTCAATCTGGTCATTCAGAATCCAATGTTGATTCAATATCAGATGGACATGAGTCGAGTCCCAAAACTTCATCATGAGATAACAACACTGATTCAGGGGGAGCCTCAAATGCATTTGATGAGGCATAGAATTCAGGGGGAGCATCTAGCTCCAGAAGGACATTTCCTAGTGCCATAAAATAGACTATAGATCCTATTCCTGATCTGATCATTGGAAATCCTAATGAAGGTGTAAAGACAAGGAGTGCAACTCAAAATGAATGTTTGTATCACCATCTACTTTCAAAAGAAGAGCCAAAGAAAGTGAAGATGCACTCAAGGATGCAGATTGGGTAATAGCTATGCAAGAAGAGTTGAATGAGTTCGAAAGAAATGAAGTTTGGAAGCTGTTGCCTAGACCTAAAAACAGGTCAATTATAGGCATAAAGTGGGTCTTCAGAAATAAGACTGATTTTGATGGAACAATTGTCAGAAACAAGGCAAGATTGGTGGCTAAAGGATATTCCCAACAGGAAGGCATTGACTATGATGAAACATTTGCTCCTGTTGCTAGGCTGGAAGCAATCAGAATTTTCTTGGCATATGTTGCACACAAGAAATTTAAAGTCTTTTATTGAAAATAGATTCAAAAGAGGTATAATAGATAAAACTTTATTTTATCTGAATCAAGGTAAATATCTGCTTTTAGTTCAAATTTATGTGGATGATATCTTTTTGGATCAACTAATCAAAAACTGTGTGATAAGTTCTCAAAGTTGATGCAATCAAGATATCAAATGAGAATGATAGGAGAGATGAGTTAATTCTTGGGATTGCAAATTAAATAGACTGATAATGATATCTACATTAATCAGTCAAAGTACACAAAGAATCTGTTGAAAAGGTTTAATATGCAAGAAAGTGCAGCTGCAACGACTCCTATGGCAACTGCTACAAAGCTTGATCCTCATGAAGGTACAACAGTTGATGTCACAAACTATAGAGGTATGATTGGTTCTCTTTTGTACCTAATGGCTAGTAGGCCAGACATTATGTTTGTCATATGTTTGTGTGCAAGATTTCAGGCAAATCCTAGGGAGCCACATCTTATTGCAGTGAAGAGAATCTTCAAATACCTCAAGGGTACTGTATCACTTGGTCTTTGGTATGCAAGGGAAGCTGATTTTGGATTATGTGGATATTCGGACGCTGACTTTGCTGGCTGCAAGATAGACATGAAGAGTACATCTGGGAGCTGTTAGTTTTTGGGAGGCAGATTAGTCTCATGGTTCAATAAGAAGCAGAAATCCATTTCTACTTTAACTGATGAGGCTGAATATATTGCAGCTGGGAGCTGTTGTGCTCAGTTGTTATGGATGAGAAATCAGCTCATGGAGTATGGATTATCATTTTCTAAAATTTCTATTTATTGTGATAATCAAAGTGCTATTGCTATGACAGGAAACCCAGTGCAACACTCTCTTACTAAACATATAAGCATCAGATATCACTTCATAAGAGAGCATGTCATAGAAGGAACGATTGAGCTTTATTTTGTTCCTACTGATCAGCAGCTGGCTGATATCTTCGAAGCCATTACCTGAAGTAACATTTACAAAGCTTGTCAATGAACTTGGTATGGTTAGTTGGGACAGATAAATTCTTTTAAATTTATATTTGATCAAATCCTGATGTATATTGATCAAATTCTGATATGTCCTAAATGTTGTTCATGATATTAAGATGCGAATTTTTGATGTATTTTATTATAAGCATGATGAATTAAGTGAATTTATTTGCTAAATGTGCATGTATGAATATATATCATTGTCATCATTGCAAATCAGTCTAGGGAGACACGCTTTAATAAGATAGTTTTTGTTTTAATCATTAAGTTAACTCTGCACTTAATAATTAATCAAACCCCTAGTCTCTTGATATTCCCCCTCTCTCTCGGTTATTTAAACCATCACTCATCATCAAGTCAAATCATTTATTCCTAAACACAAAACGCTCTCCTCACTTTCATTTCTCATATCTCTTTCTTCTCAAACAATGGCGCATTTCAGCTGGTTCTACAACAATTTCACTAATATTATGACAATTTTTCATGATGGAATGCAAACTCCATATCACATCAATGCCATTTCAAACGACATCTGGATTCAACTTCCAGAAGTCATCAAAAATGATCTTCTGGGATTCCAAAAATATCTTCACATCTACACTCTTCGACGGCAAGAGAGCATCATTCGTCTTGCTATCCTCTCTGTTGAAAGTAGGAAGAAGCCATGATCATCCATCACCTTAGTCTTCCCGACAAACACCCTGTGGCTGTTTCTCTTCATCATCAGTTTTGTCGGGCTTCTTAGATTAAGGCTGTTGAAGTTCTTCTATCATAGACTAGGTTTTTCTTGTAATCACTTATGCATGTAATAAAAAATTTCATGAAATGTACTCTCTTGAATTATTAATGAAATTTTGTTTATTTTGCTTACAAGACCTAATCTATGTTCCTGACTTGTGTATGCATGTGCTTGTTCTTAATTATAGCCTGTTAATCTCTAAATCACACAATTGACATGTATCTTTTGATGATTCTTGAGATTAAAATTGTGGTTCTCTGATAAGCTTGAGTTGTTTTGATAAATACTGATGAATATGAATAGACAAATCCTGACATTGTCAAATCCTGACAGATAAGAGGTTCCAGATAATAATTTAGAATATTATTAAAAAATGATTTCTGAATTTATTAATGTTGAAAGTTGATTGTCTTCTTAATTATTGTTTAAAAATGGATAAATTGTTGAACAAATTCACATAGCAATTTATTGAAAGAGCTGTGCGTCTTTCACTGCTAATTTCGCACATAACTCCGCTTTCAAGTCCTATTCTTCAGTAATTACCCTCTATCAGAAGTCTAATTCACTAGGCTTCCTTCTCCATGTGTGTTACATACAACTAAGCTTTGTAAACATATATTTACACAAGAATTTCTCTGACGCAAATCATCATACACACAACATTACGATTCACATCTAACGAACATTTTTCCTCAACACCTACAAACATCATGTCATCTTCTGAGATTTTACCTTTCTTCAGCCAAACTACCATTATTCATGGCAACACTTTTGGAACCAATAACTACTTGGCTCCGCTTTCACATCAGTAGTTTCCTCAACCTTTTCATGATATAAATGATTTCTTACTCCAATTTCCAATTGGACACTCCCTCACAAATCCTACTAACGTATCATACAGGGTTGTAATGCAGGTATGGAACACAACTCTAGTTAATGAACCAAATAATGCTTTCTCTTTTGAATATAAAGGACGCAGGGATGAGGTTGATGGTGATGTTCTGGTTCGAGCATTGAGGTTGCCTGCTTGTGATGGTGCTCTTGATAATTATGCAACTGAGCAGCTATTTGATATGCTCAGAACTATGAACTACAAAGGTGACATCATAACAATTGGAAAATTGATAAGGAAAAAATCAAAGAGAGAATGGAATTTCTTCTTTGATTGCATCAGCAGATGTTTCTTCAATAAGACAACAAATTTTGATGCTCTTCCGTCTACTTCTCTGAAAATTGGGTACTCTCTTCTCTATTCTGGTAATTTTGACTATGGTAACACCATTCTTCAATTCATAATTGCTAGGATAAAAGATACATCAGGAGTAATAGGGTATACTAGATTTCTTCAACTGATTTATAATTTTCTATGCCCTAATGCTGAATTTGCTAATGATGAATTGCTTCCTGTATTTCAAATTTCTGAGAAGGCTATCACTGTTCATATTAAAAGAGATGAAAAGAATAAGTTTTTAGGACCTCCCTTCCTGCCTTAGGAGGTTAGGCAATTTCTGTTGAGAAATAGACCTACTCCTTCACAACTGCCTGCAAATCCTGATGCTGGCACCTCTATCACATTTCCTGATGCTGTGGAACAAGAAACTACCCATCTTGTTTCTAACCCAAGCATTGCTTCTACTAAACAGAAGTCCAATCCAGCTCCTAAATTAGCCTCCTCTGATGTCTCCCAAAAGGCATCAGTTGTACTAAAGAAAAGGCTGGTTAAGAAATCTGTTCAATCTGAACAGAGCGCTAAACATGCCTCATTGAGTGAGAGTGAGAATAAAGAAGAATGTTTTCCAGTCCGGAAAAGAAGGTTGATCATGCAAGATGATTCTAACTCTGATGATTAGATGCCCATTGGGCCAAGGATGAAGATAAAGAAATCAAAAGTTGTAATTCCTGATGACTCTGTTGACACAACTGGAATTAAGGAGCCAACTCCTGATACTAGTGCTCTGATCAAACAGTTTCCAGAAATCAAAGAAACTGTTGTGCCCAATATAGCTGACAAGAGCAAGTTGAAAAGAAAAGCTGATAATGTGGTTAGGTACATTAGGAAGAAGAAAAAGGCTCAGTCCTCTGCTATGGATGTCAGTCCACAAGAACCTAATCTCAAAGGGATTTAGCAACTGAGACAAAGCGGCTGCACAAATTATTGTTAATTTTGCTCAAGGCGATCTTCTTGCTGATTTTGAACAACTGCTGCAAGAAAAGAAGGCTCATCAGGATGTATTGTCAAAAGTTGATGCAATTATTAATGATCTTATATTTGAGGAGAGTACACAAGAACCTTCACCAATACTTGCTGAAGCAGCTCATATTCCTCAGGCCCCACAAGAACCATCAGTTCAAAGTACTGATACTGGCCTAGTTCATTCTCCTGACAAATCAAATCCCGATGCTACAACAAATCATGATGATGATAAACTATCCATTCAAGCAGCTTCTACTGATGATTCATTGTTGCTAACTAGCTTTATAAAGCATCCTGATGCGTTGTTTATTCCTCCACTATCATCATTTCCACTTGAGGACTCACCTTCAGGTATTGCTTATTTTCCACTATTGTTCCTCATGTTTGTATGATTATAAATAGTCTCTTGTTTGAGGTTACCTCTATTTATATGACAAGCATACTATTTCTCTTAGCTATTTCTTATTTCTTTGCAAAATGTATGATTGTGCTTTTCTGTGAGATTGTGTGAAAATACTATGTGAGAAAATTAAATTTTGAGTGACAATCTCCAGTACTGGCAAAAGGAGAGGTAGATTTGAGAAAAGAATTTTATAAATGTTTCTTTACTTATAAACTTTATTATGTGAGAAACATATTACTCTTAAAAGTAAAATATTATGTGAGAAGTGATGAGATCACTTGAAAAGAAAAGAGAGATTTAGGTGTTATCTTGTTTTATATTTCAGGATCTTATCAGGAACAAATACCTATTACTAAGGATCCTCATAAAGGCAGAGCAATTCTGCCTAGCTCTTCAAATTCCTCTAAGGGTCTGTCTAGCTCTGATTCTGATGAAGACAGTGATCTTGATGATTCTGACACAACTCAGCTTAAGATTGCTATTGATGTATCTAAGAAGTCCAATGTTGGTTCTTCTTCACATTTCAATGCTGATCCTTCTTATTACAATGCTGATGTTGAGCATTTCCGAAAGACTGAATGGGATTTTTCATGGAGAGATGCACATACTTCTATCTCCTCAACTGTTGGTATGCAACATGTTCACAGGGCCTATGATGAACTTCAAAACCATACTAGTTTACAGAACAAGTTTGATGCTTTTATGATTAATCCACTTACTTCAGCTGAACTCATAAGTGTGAAAAAGGCTGTTAAAGTCGTGGTTCAATCTCAAAAAAGCATGGATTCTCGATTTTCTTCCTTGGAAGATACAATGTCTTTAATGGCTGATAAACTGGATGCTATGTTTTCTCTTCTTTCAAAAACTGATGCCATAAAGGGGGAGAAGATAGCTGCCATAAAATGTACACCAAAATGTACACCTGACTCTATTCAGTTGAAACATAAAGATATTGATGGTGATGATAATAAAAACTGGTTGTGAATATTCAAATTGCTCATATCGCTCAACAACCTCAATATTCTAAAAGATATGGTTCTTCAGGACAAGGAAAGTTAACTGGTGCTCATGGAGTTAAGCACAAAACTAATGCAGATGCTCCTGAAACTGGTGATGTTACAATCTCTAACTTGGCAGATGCTAAAGGGTTATTCCTTCCTTACAGACACAAGGAAACAGGTGAAGAGATTGTTATGTACTACAAAGATAAAAGGTTTGAGCAAAAGAATTCCAGAAGTGCTCTTGGATTGATAACTGAAGAATTTCCTGATCTAACAATTGAAGAAGCAATTATGCAACAGAAAGAGTTAATGGCTCAAATTGAAGCTAATGCAAACATCTCTAAAGGAAGAGGAAAAAGAGGTGGAAGAGCTACAAGAGCTAGAGGAAGAAGAGGGAGAGGAAGAATTTCTAAATCAAGTCAAGTGTCTGCAATTGATTCTGCATTTCTGAATGTTCTATTCAGAGTAGGTTTTGTTCCTGTACAAGGACATGATTTAAAAGAAGAAGCTGAGGATACGGAAGAAATGATTGTCCAAAGGAAGAAGAAATCAACCGCTGACATTGCTCAAGTTGATATAACTAATACAAATGTGTCTCTTGAAACAGATACAAATCCTGAGGAAAAAGCAGATCCTGATGTTGTGAACCTGAAAACTGATTTTGATAATGATGAGAAGGTGATCAAAGCGTTGGATGAATCAATTCTTACTACAACAGTTGCTTCTCATAATTTAGAGATTGATGAACAAGAAAGAACTGACAAAAGGAGAGCTGATCAAACATGCAGTGACTATGTGCAAAGAATTCTAAATTCAAGGAGAAAGCTGTGGCATAAAACAAGAGGAAAATTTTATGATTTATCTACAAGCTATGTTCCTCTCAGCAAGAAGGATAAAAGATGAAAAGATGTTATTCGTTCAATTATCCTAAAGGATTCAAGCATATTGAATTTATTTCAGCAGGACTAAGGGGTCCTATTTCAGAATAAGAGAATATTGATAAGTCCATCAAGAAACCTTCTTGGGTGGAACATAATGAAAAGATAAAGCTTATCAAAACTCGTACTAGAGGAGGTATTGGTCATTATGGAATGGAAACTCTAAGGTCTGATATACTGGACACAAATATTCTGACTGACAATCTTGGTGAAAGAGTTACTCTTTCACATCTTGAGAAGGTTGAAGATGTAAAGATTGTATATAGAAAGATAAATCTTGATGATGTCAGAGAAGAGATTCCGTACTTCTTGAGAGATGGTAAAGTGAAAAGCTTTACATTGTAGCAACTCTTGATGAAGACTGTAACATAGTTGAAATATATTCACTATCTTCTTAGAGTTGAGGACAATGTCACCAGAAACTGGTCTTCTATGATACTGGAGAGTATCTGAAGAAGAGTCATAAACAAAGAAGATAAATACAATGTTGATTATGTTCCTATATAAAGAACTTATACTGGTCAAGGAATGAAGATGGAAAAGGGAGCTACAGTTCTAAAAGTTTTTCTCAACAATCCTCAGTTATCTTTCTGTCCTGATTATGAAGATGTTAGCTTAAGCTTTATGATGATTGGTGATCTTGAAATAACTAAAAGTTCAATTTCTAAACTAAGATATACCATTTATCAGCTTGGGGAAGATACTAAAGAAAAGAGAGAGTTGAAGAAAAAGCTTATCAAAATCCTTCAAGACAAGGAGGAAGAAAGGTTGAACAACTTTCTGAAAACAACTGTCAGTTATCTTAGGATACTGAAGTAAGCTTTATTCCTTGTACATTTTGTAATTGGTTTTGGCATCATTGAGAATGGAATTTGTGTTTCATTACATTAAACATAAATTGGGGGAGATTGTTACGTGCTGATTCTCAATGATCAGGAGGAGCTCAGGATCGGACTGTGTTTAGATGTCATCAGTATTTGATGTGTCGTCAGGATTTGATGCATCATTAGTATCTGCAAGACATCACCATCTGAAGGCAGTCTGTTGTGAAGATTGATTATGTTCCTTATTTTGAGGGATGGATATATGTTACGTTCTGAGTGATAGGACTTTGTATATTTAGTTAAAGATATGTATCATTTTCTGTTAGTAATTGATAATGTATATCTTAGACTGATTTATAGCACCTGTGTATTATATAAACACAGTTTAGGTCATCACATAGTGATTAACTCCAGCATTGTATGACCTAGCAGCTCTCAAGAACATCAGTATTTCTTAAAAGAGTTTGTAACAGTTTTTATCAGAAATATAAAGAACTGTTATATTTTAAACTTGTTCGAAGCATTTATACAATTGTAGTCAACCCCCCTTAAATAATTGTATTACTACTGGGCAACATGTTGTTTCCCCACTATGTTAAAGTTGCGGGTTTTCGAATAATCACAAATAATTAATAATGAATTAGAAAAATCATTAAATAAATCCGCAAATTATTTATAAAATTATATAAAAATCAGTAATTCACTTATAAAATATTTAAACAATATATGACTCATTTCTAGAGTATTAATAATCAAAATTTATAATTCTGGCACATATAAACCACAATTTCAGAAAATCGTTCACATATAATTTCAATGAAATTTCACATATACTTACATAATATTCATAAATTATCCCAACTAATTATACGATCGAAACCACACATACCACTTAATCACTTAACACTTATACTCGCATAACCAATAAATCCAGATTTTAGAAACAATATATGAACTTTACTTTAGAAAGAAATTTACACATCGACAATATAATAACCCGGAATTTAAATATAAAATTTTGAAAACTATTTAAACTGGAGTAAAATATTAAATTTTATTCCTTTATTTTTAAGAAAAATACTTTTATAATAATAAAAAAAAATTGAAAAGCCCGGGTCATTATAGCTCTGATGCCATTGAAGGGCTTCGAGGTATAAAATGCAACGGAAACTTTAATTCAAAACGTGAAAAACCAGAATTTTTGAAACCCACCGCAGGATCCATACGAAAAACAGATATTTAATTCTTAGATTAGATTGTTTACCTTAAGAAGTGTTGTGCATATGTTGTGTACTTGATGATTTCATAAACAAAACATCTAAGTAGATTTTACTTAGTGAAATAATGTAGCACTCGACGGATAAGAATTATAGTCCCGACGGATGACTCATTATAGTCCTGAAGGATGATTAACTTATTATCCATCGAGTGAGTAGCTTATGTAATAATAAGTTTGTAGCACAGTGATGTATGCACCTTTGTATAGAATCTGTAGTAGCATATAAGTCATGTTGACTTTAACTAGATATGCAGAATAGGTTGATTAACTGTACATAAGTAATGTCTTGTAATTCTGTATAAGTGAAATGAAGTCAAGTGCCAAAATAGCTACCGATGGATGATTAACAAAGCCTTCGACGGATGATCAAATGACTATCAACGGATGTTTAACATAGTAGTCGACGGATGATCAATTAAGTCATCGACGGATGATCTAAAAGTCGACGGATGATCATATCAAGAATTCAAACATCAATTGAACAGTGAAAGCTGACACACAGCCGTCGAGTTAGATACAAACACATTATGGAAGCCCATTAACTGGGTAATAGAGGACGAAAAGCAGCAAAGATTAAGACTGTTAGATTTTATATTTGTTCAGTTTTTTTGACTTTGTAATCTTGGTATTATATAAACCAAGAGAGTAGCAAATAGAAAAATAACTGAGATAGCTGAGAGAAACTCAAAAACAAAGAAATCTTTGTAAGCATAATCTTTAGCATTTCCTGTATTCTCAGAAGTTCTATTTTGTAAGCAGCTGTGATCACTTCTGCACACAGAGTCCTCTCGATATATTATATATATCTTTGGTGGAATTGTTTAAATCCACCGAAAAGTTTTTAAAGACTCTTGTTTTTAATTACTTGTGTTTTGATTCATTCAAGTTTATATTCCGCATTGTGCTAATCAAAACAAATATATCAATAATCGAGTTGAACATTTTTATTTCAAGAAAAAGGTTCAAGAATTCCATTCAACCCCCCTTATGTAATTCTTGCTTCATTGTTAATGGACTAACAATTGGTATCAGAGCAAGCTCTTAATCTACAAAGAGTCTAAAGATCAAAACAATTCAACAAGATGAACAAGAAAGATGTTGGAGTCAAATTTCCTTTTCTTGATAAAGATAATTACCATCATTGGAAGGTAAAGATGCATCTTCATATGCTTTCTCAAGATGAGGCCTATGTGGACTGCATAGAAAGAGGCCCTCATGTTCCAATGAGAGCTGCAACAGGAAATGAGCCATCTGTTCCAAAGCCAAGGCATGAATGGTCTGATCCTGACATTGAACAAGTCAGGAAAGATAAAAAGGCCATGAACATTCTGTTCAATGGTGTTGATGTAGACATGTTTGATAACATCATCAACTGCAAGACTGCCAAGGAAGTTTGGGACACAATACAGATAATCTATGATGGTACTGAGCAACTAAGAGAAAATAAAATGCAGCTCCTGATTCAGCAATATGAGCACTTTCACAATGAAGAAAGTGAGTCACTCACTGACATTTTTAGTAGATTCCAAAAACTACTAAATGCTCTTAAGTTGCATGGAAGAGTCTATCAGACTAAAGACTCCAATCTGAAATTTCTCAGATCTCTTCCAAAGGAATGGAAACCAATGACAGTCTCATTGAGAAACTCACAAGATTATAAGGAGTTTACTTTAGAGAGACTGTATGGCATTCTGAAAACCTATGAGCTTGAGATAGAGCAGGATGAAAGAATGGAGAGAGGAAAGAAGAAAGGAGGATCCATTGCACTAGTTGCTGATCTAGAAAAGGAGAAAGAAGTAAAGATGGAAGCTGTGGAATCAACTTCAAAGGTCTGTGAAAGCAAGGGTAAGGGGCTAGCTGCAGAAAGTGAAGATTCATTGAGCCAAGATGACATGGAGGACATTGATGAGCACCTAGCATTCCTTTCAAGAAGATTTGCCAAGCTCAAGTTCAAAAAGAACTTTGAAGCAGCCAAGCCAAATAGAAACATGGTGGATAAGTCAAAATTCAAATGTTTCAAATGTGGCTTGGCAGGGCATTTTGCAAATGAGTGTAGAAAGTCAGATTCCAGTAAGAAAAGGTTTGAGTCTGTAGATTACAAGCAAAAATACTTTGATATACTCAAACAAAAGGAAAGGGCTGTTATTACACAAGAGAATGACTGGGAAGCTGATGGTTTGAATGAAGATGAAGATGTCAGCTATGTCAATCTAGCCCTAATGGCCAAGTCTGATGAAACAGAGACAAGTTCCTCAAGCAATCAGGTAATCACTACAAACCTTGCACATTTATCTAAAGCTGAGTGTAATGATGCCATAAATGACATGTCTACAGAATTGTATCATTTGCGTGTTACACTTAAGTCTCTCACTAAGGAAAATGCTAAAATCAAAGAAAACAGCTTGTTTTTAAGTGAGAGGAATAATGTGCTTGAGTCTCAGTTTGTTGAGTTTGAGAAACTAAAAATTGAGTGTAAGATTGCCAAGGAGGAATTAACTGAGTCCTTGAAAAAGGAAGAAATTTTGAAGAAGCAGCTCGATCGTGAACAAGAGGTGATTAAAGCATGGAAAACATCCAGAGATGTTCATGCTCAAATCACCAAGGTTCAAGGAATTGAGTCCTTTTGTGATGAAGCCTGGAAAAAGAATAAGGAGAAACTAGAACCTATTTTGGTAGATGGGTTGCTGACAGATGAAGACTCGACGGATGATGAGGACTATCCGTCGGATAACAAAAAGTGTTATCCGTCGAATGATAAAAATCCTCATCCGTCGGCTGTAAGCAAACCCATTAGCAAAGCCAAATTAATCAAGCTAAATGAAAAGTATGGGTCTGTTTCTAAGAACTTTGTTTCAGGAGAGTCAAGTCAAGCTAAGAAAGGGAAAAAGGCTAATGTTGGTCACATGACTGTCAAACAGTTAAGTGACAGACTTGAGAAGATAGAGCTAAAAACAGAGACTAAAAGGAAAAACAATAGGAATGGTAAAGTAGGGATTAAAAAACACAATAACTACACACCTGATAAATATGCTCCTAGAAAAATATGTGTCAAGTGTGGTAGTGTAAATCACTTGTCAGTTAATTGCAAATCTGTCATGCCTACTCCCATGTATGTTCAGCCTCAATTTCCTAACATGAATGACATGCCTCCCATGCATGTTAATGCTATGCCTACACATAATATGAATGCACAGTTTGCTAATATGCCATTTGCACCTAATCCATATTATACTGCATACAATATGCCTCAAATGCCATTTAGCATGCCTTACTGGAATAATATGTTTGCACCAAGCATGCCATTTCCTGTTAGCCATAACATGCATGATAATTCTGTTGCATCTAGTGGTTTCAAAGGCCCAACCCAAATGACTAAGGAAGAATCTGAAATTCCCAAGTCAAATGAGTTAAGACCTAAGAAACAGAAGAAGAAAGCTAACAAGGCAGGACCCAAGGAAACTTGGGTACTAAAATTAACTTGATTTGATTTTGATGTGTGCAGGGAAACAGAAGGAATCTTTGGTACTTGGATAGTGGTTGTTCAAGACACATGACTGGTGATTCTGCCCTGCTCACAAAATTTAAGGAGAGAGCTGGCTCAAGTATTATTTTTGGAGATGACAACAAAGGATATATTGTGGGATATGACTTGATTTCAAAGGACAATGTCATCATTGAAGAGGTTGCCTTAGTGGATGGTCTCATACACAATCTGTTGAGTATCATCCAGCTTTGTGACAAAGGCAACTCAGTAACCTTCAACAAAGAAGCCTGTGTTGTGACTAATAATTAAAACAACAAAGTGGTTCTCACTGGTGTGAGAAGAGGAAATGTGTATCTAGCTGACTTCAACTCAACTAAAGCAGAATCTGTAACTTGTCTTCACAGTAAGGAAAGTCAAGAATGAAAGTTGGCTATGGCACAAGAAGCTATCCCATTTAAACTTCAAGACCATGAATGAGCTGGTAAAGAAAGAGCTAGTTAGAGGCATTCCTCTAGTGGAGTTTATAAAGGATGGACTGTGTGATGCCTGTCAAAAAGGGAAGCAGATCAAAGCATCATTCAGGAAGAAACTTGATTCAGCAATTGAAGAGCCTCTGCAACTGCTTCACATGGATTTGTTTGGACCAGTCAATGTATTGTCAATTTCAAAGAAAAGATTTTGCCTAGTAATTGTAGATGATTTCTCAAAGTTCTCTTGGACATATTTCATAAAGTCTAAAGATGAGGCTAGTGAAATCATCATCAATCACATAAGGCAAGTTAACAATCATCCTGATTTCAAAGTTAGAAGAATCAGGAGTGACAATGGAACTGAGTTCAAAAACTATGTCATGAGAGCATTTTGTGAGGAAAATGGGATCTTGCATGAGTTTTCAGCAGCAAGGACTCCACAACAGAATGGAGTAGTGGAAAGAAAGAACAGATCTCTTATTGAAGCTACAAGGACAATGCTTGAAGAATCAAAATTACCAACTTATTTCTGGGCTGAAGTTGTAAACACTGCATGCTACACTCAGAATATCTCTCTGACTAATCAAGCAAGATGCATGACTCCTTATCAATTGTTCAAGAACAAGAAGCCAAATCTAAACTTTCTTCATCTCTTTGGCTGTAAATGCTATATTCTGAGAAATCAAACTGATCAAAATGGGAAGTTTGATGCCAAAGCAGATGAAGGAATTTTTGTTGGATATGCTGTTGGTAAAGCATATAGAGTTTACAATCTAAGAACCAATATTGTTGTTGAATCTATACATGTTGTGTTTGATGATAAAAAGATTGAAGGACTAAAAGATGGAGATTACCATGAGAACCTCAAATTCGATAATGTTGAGATGGTCAGTGATGAAAGTGATGATGAGAGTGATCAAGAAACAGTGTCTAAGGATAATGCAGACAAGTCTACCACCAATGAAGCACATAACTCAACATCTGTCGAGTTACATAATGCTTCATCCGTCGGAAGGCAATCTGTGTTATCCGTCGGAAGACAACCTGCCTCATCCGTCGGTACTCAAAATTCACCATCCGTCGGGTTATCTAAAGGAGCAGGAAATCAAGGAAGGTCACCTATAGAAAGTACCCCTTTCTCAAATCAAAGATCCACAAACTCAGGGGGAGTTTCTAGCAATCAAAACTCAATCACACATCAATACAACATTGAGGTCTCTTCAACTAGAGCTAATCTACCTCAACCAAGGAAATGGACAAAAGATCACCCCTTTGAACTGATTATTGGTGATGTTTCTTCTAGAGTTCAAACCAGAAGAGCAACTCAAGAAGAATGTCTATATAGCAGCTTTCTGTCAAAGGAAGAACCAAAGAAGGTAGAAGAAGCCTTGTTAGATCCTGATTGGATTTTAGCTATGCAGGAGGAGCTAAACCAATTTGAAAGGAATAAAGTTTGGAAGCTAGTACCCAAGCCTAAAGGAAAGAATCCAATAGACACCAAATGGGTATTCAGAAACAAGATGGATGAAAACGGCATAGTAGTAAGGAACAAAGCCAAATTGGTTGCTAAAGGCTATTGCCAGCAAGAAGGAATAGATTTTGATGAAACATTTGCTCCTGTTGCAAGACTTGAAGCCATCAGAATCTTCTTAGCCTATGCAGCCCATGCCAATTTCAAGGTCTATCAAATGGATGTCAAAAATGCCTTTCTGAATGGAGATTTAGAGGAAGAAGTGTATGTTAGTCAATCTCCTGGCTTTGAAGATCCAAATTTTCCAGAGTATGTCTATTATCTACTGAAAGCACTTTATGGACTGAAGCAAGCACCTAGAGCCTGGTATGACACTTTATCTAAGTTCCTTTTGGAAAATCACTTCACAAGAGGTACTGTAGATAAAACTTTATTTTTCAGAAGTGTTAATGGCTCTAGCATACTTGTTCAAATTTATGTAGATGATATTATCTTTGGCTCTACAGATGAGAAACTTTGTAAAAAGTTTGCCAAACTGATGCAAAGTAAGTATGAAATGAGTATGATGGGAGAACTAACTTACTTTCTTGGTTTACAAGTTAAGCAAGTTAGTGATGGAATATTCATTAGTCAAACAAAATATGTTTTTGATCTTTTAAAGAAGTTTGATCTAATGGATTGCACATCTGCAAAAACTCCTATGGCCACTGTAACTAAGCTTGAACTAAACACTACTGAAAGGCCTGTGGATATTTCAAGCTATAGAGGCATGGTTGGCTCACTTCTGTACTTAACAGCTAGTAGGTCAGATATAATGTTTGCTACATGTTTATGTGCTAGATTTCAGGCTGATCCTAGAGAGTCTCACTTAATAGTTATTAAGAGATTTTTCAGATATCTCAAGGGAACACCAAAACTTGGCATTTGGTATCCTAGAGATTCTGGTTTTGATCTAACTGGTTATTCAGATGCAGATTATGCAGGTTGCAGAATTGACAGAAAAAGCACAACAGGAACTTGTCAATTTCTAGGAAACAAGCTTGTGTCCTGGTTCAGTAAAAAACAAAATTCAGTTTCTACTTTTACAGCTGAAGCTGAATATATTGCTACTGGCAGTTGCTGTGCACAGATCTTATGGATGAAAAATCAATTGCTAGACTATGGTCAGCTGAAGCTGAATATATTGCTGCTGGCAGTTGCTTTGCACAGATCTTATGGATGAAAAATCAATTGCTAGACTATGGTCTGCAAGTTGAGAGGATTCCTATTTTCTGTGATAACACACGTGCAATTGCTATCACTGAAAATCCAGTGCAACATTCAAGGACAAAGCACATAGAAATCAAGTACCATTTCATAAGGGAACATGTAATGAATGGTACTGTAGAGTTATATTTTGTTCCAAGTGAGAAGCAACTTGCAGATATTTTTACAAAGCCACTGGATGAATCCACCTTTTCTAGGTTGGTAAGTGGGTTAGGTATGCTTAATTACCCTTGAATCTATCTGAGTTATTTTGCAAGTTGAAAAGTAGCCAGAAATTTAACTGATTTTTTGGTCTTGGATGAAATTTTGGCTAAGTCAAAATTTTCATCTCGACAGATGACCATTATCCATCGAGTTGAGTCATCCGTCGATATACAATGTGCAAATAAAAATCAATTATTTTTCTGGAATCTTTTAATACTCGACGGATAACAGTTTATACTCATCCGTCGAAGTGTCTAAATCTTAACCGTTAATTCCCTGAACATTATCCATCGAGTATACTTACAGTTTGTAAGCATTACACGACGGATAATGAGTGGAATTTTTACAGTTTATTTTTAAAACGGCTAATTTAGGCAATTTCTATTGGGTAATTTACTTCTCTTTATTATTTTTATCCGTTATTTTTGAGCAAAGTATAAAAGCTTATTTCATTCTAATCATTTTCTTTTATCATTCTCAAATTCAACTGTGTTTATTTCATTCTCTCTCAAGCAAAAATCCTCTTTCTCTTCAAGCTTTCCCTCTCTAACAATGGCACCTGTAGTAAAGATTATGTCTCAGACTGGGTTCATTTATGAGAAGAACAACTTCACTGCTTTGGTCAACAAGGGCATTCAACAATCAGAAGACTATCACAAGATGATGGACTTCGTGAAGAACTGCAAGTTAAGTTTTTCCATGCTTGAATCACCCATAATCTTTTGTGAAGTTGTAGAAGAGATGTGGACCTCTGCAATTTACAACTCTACTGATAAAACCATCACTCTGACCATCAAAGGTAATGAATTCTGTATCAATAGTGATGTGATAAAAGCATGTTTCAAGATTCCTGATGATAATGTAACTTCACCACACACTGACACTGATTTGATCAATA
Organism: Apium graveolens; assembly: GCF_009905375.1. Classification (NCBI taxonomy): domain Eukaryota; kingdom Viridiplantae; phylum Streptophyta; class Magnoliopsida; order Apiales; family Apiaceae; genus Apium; species Apium graveolens. The sequence continues at coordinate 71,461,807 of NC_133650.1, read as the reverse complement.
TGCTTAATTCCATGCATTATGCACTTCCCACTAATAAGCTAAGTGATATTAGGAGATTAGGTCTAAGGAAGGAATGGAGTTTTATGTGTGATGTTGTAACTAAAGTTTTCTTTGGAAAAATCAGTAATTTTGATTCTGTGAACATTTCCATGCTTAACATGCTATACATGCTAGTTACAGACAAATTTTACAATTTTAGTGACCTTGTCATATATGAGTTAGGTTTTAAACTAGGTGAGTTAGCCAAAAGAAGAAAGAACATATATTATGCTAGATTTTTTATGCTATTGGCTAACCATCTTTGTCAAGAGATTGCACTCGAGAACCCAAACAACAAATTAGCTTGTTGGGTTCAAGAGAGAAGAATCATTGCAGATTTGAACAGAGCGAACCACCATAGGGATGTGCCAATGTTCTATTTCCCTATAATGCTGACACCTTAGGTAAGTGAGGTAAGTTCATCCATACCCTCAACTATTCCAATCTCCTCTATTTCTTTGACTTCAGGCATAGTTATGGCAACTGTGACAATGACCAAACAGTTGCCTACCAAAGCTGCCAAATCAACTGTAATTTCTAAATCTAAATCAAAGAAAACCCCCTCTGGTATCTCTCAAAAGGTACCAGTTGAAAAATCTACCAAAGCAAAAGAGGGGAGTGTGAAGGAGGGTCAGATAGGTGAGGGAAGGGGTGAACATCAAAGAAATCCCAAGGATAAGGTTGGAGAGTTGAGTGAATCCCAGCCTAGCCACATTGCAGTTTCCCAACAAACTGCAGTGATTAAAAAGGAAAAAAGCTCACTTCTAGCTGCAACCTCCCAAAAGGATGTGGCTATTGAACAAAGCTCTCATCCAAGAGCACAAGCCAAAAGGGTTAAGGACACAAGCTCACCCCAAACTTACACTAGAATGAAGAAATCCAAAACAACTGGGGATGCACAGGGCACACACACAGTGCAAACTGGTGCTAAAGACACAGTCCCTGCACCTTCTCAAATTCAGATTGATGTGGCTCCAATAAATGTGGAGTCACAGCCAAAATCTCTCATTATAGAAGCCACTGAAACACCATACTCACCAACTAACTCACTGAAAGTGGACATGATAAACACTTCAATTCCTGATTCCCCTTCTTTAACTCTGTTGGGGAAGCTAAAATCTAGTGCAAGTGAGCATCATCTTTTAGATGATTTGTTGGCTCACTTGCCAATTCTTTCAGATTCTATTGTGACATTTGTGCCTCAAATAACTTCAATCAACACAGAGTTAACAATATTTTCTCTTCCCACCTCATTCATTTCTACTCTCTCGATGGATATTGCTCATCCGTCGAGTAGTGATTGTATCCCGATGGATAAGCTTAACAACAGTTATCCATCGGATAGCTTTACCACTCACCCGACGGATATCACTTATCCGTCGAGTATCTCTGCATAACTTCAAAATTCAATAATTTCAAGTGCAGAAGATTTAGTGGTAATACAATCACTCTTAGGACTGAGAGAGGAGAGTGCATTGAGTGAGAGGCTGGGTTGCTCCCAGGCAAAAGGAGAGGAAAAGTGTGAATCTCAGCAATCCATTTCTTCAGGATTGGCAAAAGTGAGTGAGAGGAGTCCCACCTTAGTAGGTGAAGGTGAGGGTGTGAGGGTGGGGAGCCAGGGTGAGACCCTGACGCAATAAAAGAGAGACTATGAGAGAAAGGCATGTACAGGAGAAATAAGGATGGATCCAGCCATTGCTAGTGAGTCAATGATTGTGGATGATGCTGAAAAGGAAAGACAATTTCAACAATATTATAAAGCTGTAATTGATAACATTTCCTTGGATGCTGACATGTTTACTCACCCTGTTCCAGCCTATCAATTGTTGCCTGCTTAGGGCAATGTGGAGGCAGAGCAGACTTTGAATTTAGTGCACACCACAGAATCTCTTCAAAGAGATAAAGCTGCTGTTAACAGGATGCCTTCTCAAGCTGGAGAGCCATCTGAAGAATTTGGAGTAAATTCTAATGATGATGACTCTGGTTCTTTGGATGGAAGCATGAACTTAGGGGGAGCTGAAGGCCCAAGTTCTGCTTTAAGTTTACCTGAATGGGCATGGGCAAAGGAATCTACACCAGGACAATTTGAGGTGTCTTTGGTCAAACAAATAATGGCTATTCAACAGGCCCTTCAGGAAACCTCAGATGCTGGTACCAAGGTTATTCTTGAAGCTCACCTAGACTCTCTACATCTAATGAAGATCCAACACTTAAGACAGAATCTCATTATGGATGAATTGAAAAGAGATATAGCTGACTTGAAGACCTATAACTCTGAGAAGCTGGATTCAGTAATGCCATATGGTACCATGCAAGATCTACTACTAAGATTGAGGAGAGAATCATACTCTGAAAAGAAGCTAGCCAAACTGGAAAACAGAGTTCAAGTTATTGAAGATTCAGTGGCTATTCTTCTTCAAAATCAACAGACTCAGACAAATCTTCTCATGCAACTGGCTAAAGCACAAGGCCTAACTCCTCAACTTGATGATAACAAAAAGGGGGAGAGAGAATCAAGTAAGGGGGAGAAAGGACCAACAGAGGGGGAGAAACTTCAAGTACAAATCAGTAAAGTAATTGTACCTTCAATTACTATCTCCAAGCCACCAGTTGCAGATGGTATAGATCAAATTGAGGCTGCAGCAGTAAATTTGAAAGTTGCTGAAAAAGAAAAGTTGAGTTTAATCAACTGGGAAAAGATTGATGAGGAAATTCAGAAAAAGTTTGAACTAGTCAAGAAGCCAGTTAAGTCAGCCATCCATCACTCTCATGTCAAGCCAATCAGTGTGAATGAGATGAGCATGAACTATCTGGAGAAAGGACAATCTTCCTGTATCAAATCACAAAAGGCTGAAACAATTCTTAAACCAAGGGAAAATTATCCAAAGTAATCTTTGAAGAATCCCTTGGACACTGTGTATGAGACACCCAAGCCTGATGAAAAGAAGCTTATGTCAAGATCCATTGTCTTCTATAAAGATCCAGCTGATTCAGCCTCAAAAAGGAGAATTACTAAGATATTCAGAAATGGAAAGGAAATTTGTGTGGTAGCTGGACATCCACGGTTTGCTCAAGCAAAGAAAGAAGAAAAAACCAGATTAAAGCAGGAAAAGAGGTAAGCTGCTCTAGATGCAAAGAAGTCTAAACAAAAGAAAGAACAGATTGCTATCTTGGCCAAACTACAGGCTGTAAACTCTTCTCAACAAATTCCCTCTCAACCATCTAAAGCTACTGAATCAAAGAAGAAGATTGAAGAACAAAAGAAATCTCCAAGAAAGAAAGAACTGGCTAGAAGAACAAAAAGGAAACTGGATGTTGTTGACAAGGAATTGGAAGATCAATTTCCTAAGGAATCCACTCAAGCTAAAACTCAAGCATCAAAGCCCTCTGTGGTATTTGAAGACATAAGGGTGGTGGACCCCTACAGGAACATACATGGAGAGCCTATTGTGACAAAGGATGAGCCAATAGAGTGGGATAAATTACCAATTCCTGACATCAACTTGCCAATTCTTACTAAGCCAAGAAGGACAAAATCAAGGGCAGTCAAGAAAGTGAAGCTGTTACCTCTCAAATCCAAGTCAGTAGTCAAAGCTCAACCCAAGGTCAACAGGGGAGACTACTTATACTTGTGTGACATCAAAGAATTCTCAGATCTAAACCTTTATCTGGATGAACTGGATGAAGTAAGGGCAATTGATGCATACAAAAACCTACCTGAAAGGTTGGTGTTCAAGTACAAAGGAGGAAGGGAGATGCAGTGGCCTCTTCACAGGATACTTCAAGAAAGCCAAGCTGTGTTGATCAAAGTCTATTCATCCTTCAAGAAAAACTTTGGGTTCAATGTAACTGCAAGAAGACTATAATTGAAGAAGATTGAAGAGCTGAGGAGTGTTAGAGCTAAAGATGCACTCCCAAAGACTCTAATCATCCCATACACAGGGAGAAGAGTGCATCTAAGGCCCTACTGGTTGATGGAATTCATGGATGACAAGGGTGTGAGAAGATTCTTCAGACTAGAAGACCAATTGAGTATCTCTAGCAATGAGACTCTCTTGGAGATGCAAGAAATGCTAGATCTCTCAGAATCTGATGAACTAGAATTCCACAGGCAGCTCCAGAATCAAATTGAAGAAAACAACAGAAAGCTTGGAAGAAGATCCAGACCTTCAAGAAACTAGAAAAATCTGCTCAGGCAAGAGGAGCATCTTGAACTGACTGTGAGCCAAACCTTGTACATTTTGTTTAATTGAAGCACTTTCAGTTTTATCTACTTATCTTTAAAGATATATGTTTAGGATGTTTTGTCATCATCAAGTATCTCTTAATTTATGGCTACAATTCCAGTAGACATAAATTGGGGGAGATTGTTGTGCATATGTTGTGTACTTGATGATTTCATAAACAAAACATCTAAGTAGATTTTACTTAGTGAAATAATGTAGCACTTGACGGATAAGAATTATAGTCCCGACGGATAAGAATTATAGTCCCGACGGATGATTAACTTATTATCCATCGAGTGAGTAGCTTATGTAATAATAAGTTTGTAGCACAGTGATGTATGCACCTTTGTATAGAATCTGAAGTAGCATATAAGTCATGTTGACTTTAACTAGATATGCAGAATAGGTTGATTAACTGTACATAAGTAATGTCTTGTAATTCTGTATAAGTGAAACGAAGTCAAGTGCCAAAATAGCTACCGACGGATGATTAACAAAGCCTTTGACGGATGATAAAATCACTATCAACGGATGTTTAACATAGCAGTCGACGGATGATCAATTAAGTCATCGACGGATGATCTAAAAGTCGACGGATGATCATATCAAGAATTCAAACATCAGTTGAACAGTGAAAGCTGACACACAGCCGTCGAGTTGGATACAAACACATTGTGGAAGCCCATTAACTGGGTAATAGAGGACGAAAAGCAGCAAAGATTAAGATTGTTAGATTTTATATTTGTTCAGTCTTTTTGACTTTGTAATCTTGGTATTATATAAACCAAGAGAGTAGCAAATAGAAAAATAACTGAGATAGCTGAAAGAAACTCAAAAACAAAGAAATCTTTGTAAGCATAATCTTTAGCATTTCCTGTATTCTCAGAAGTTCTATTTTGTAAGCAGCTGTGCGCACTTCTGCACACAGAGTCCTCTCGATATATTATATATATCTCTGGTGGAATTGTTTAAATACACCAGAAAGTTTTTAAAGACTCTTGTTTTTAATTACTTGTGTTTTGATTCATTCAAGTTTATATTCCGCATTGTGCTAATCAAAACAAATATATCAATAATCGAGTTGAACATTTTTATTTCAAGAAAAAAGTTCAAGAATTCCATTCAATCCCCCTTCTGTAATTCTTGCTTCATTGTTAAGGGACTAACAAGACGTTTTATAAATTATTTGACTAATGGAGATCCAAAACTTGTTCAATCACCACACATCCCGCTTTCCTGATCTACGCTCTATCGGTATCCACACGAATGCTTGAACGCAAGGATTGAATATTTGCCAGCTCAAAATCATTTCTTCTTTCTCTTTCCATCTTCTCTATTGGTGGCTAGGGTTTTTTAATCAAAGTCTTGCATACAAAATCAACCACACAAGAGATCTTATATAGAGGGTAGAAAAACGAATTATATTTCTCAACTAATTAGGAGTTATTATTAATTTGAAATTCCTATTTGTATAATAATTAAGTCTCATTTAAAAATTTAACAACTTAATTTTATAATTAATCACTACAACAAAAATGACTAAATTCCATCAATTAAAAGCCATCGACTTTAAATTCCACCGATTTCGAAATCTCATTTAAAACATAAACAATGAGCGGTATCTAGTAATACATCATTGTTACCCAAGTAATAATAATTAAATCAGTGATCGATTAAACCTTTCGTGAATAATGTAAAATGTAATATAATTTGTTTAACCAAATATTATAGATTACCTAGAGGCATGTAATGTGTCATCCTCATCATAGTATAATCCAGGTTTCCTTGATCAATAAGATACTATCGTATCAAATCAACATTTGAGCGTGACCACGCATTTCATAGTCTAGCTCACACAAGAGACCAATAATATCGGTCCTAAAATAAGGAGGGTTAAATCATTTCTAGATCATTCATATTTCTCATATGATTCATAATATATCCGAAATACACTTTTATCATTACCCTATCAAAGGTAACTTTTAATGTAATCAAAGTAATTATATCTTGTATAAAAATATAATGATTTCAAGTATGAGGACCATTACATCATTATCAAAGTAAGAATTATGACAAAAACATGTAGAATCTCACATTAGGTATGTCAAGCACCATGTACATTTATATCTTCCTGTGTTTTTGACTTTAGTATCACTATAATTATGATCAATAAGATGTGATCATTAGTCAACAAACACACGTCGACTAGGGACCGTTAGGAATATTGATACTATTATCATAATATAATTTTTAAGTCACGGAATTAGAGATATAAAAATTATATCATATTCCAAGAATATTTATTAATCTAACATTTATATCACAATAAATTATAACATAATAAATTATAAAAGGAATAATCGATAGAACATAAACATTAATAATCCAAATGTCTTTAACTAAAATATTATAGTGTTGTCTCTGGGGCACAAATACTTACAAAAAGGTGAAGCCAACTATTGGTGGAAAGCAAGGAGAGCTATTGAGTGAACCTCAGTAATTTCGTGGGAAAGATTTATTGCTTTGTTTCTTTAGAAGTACTATACGATAGAAATGCAAGGGAAGTAATTCATTACGTACCTTATTCCTTTTAGGTTAGGAGAATTTAATTTGATACTAGGGATGGATTGGTTGATTGGATACAACACTCAAATTCATTATATATTGAAAAGAGTTAGTCTAAAAGGGTATGATAATAAAAGAGTAATTCTACGCGGTTAGAAACAAACTCGTAAGTTCCTTCCTATGATGTAAGCTAAGAGAATGTTACAACAAGGATGTCAATCATATCTCGCTCACGTTGTAGACACAGAAAATCATGCCTCTAAGTTAGAAGATATTCCAGTTATTAATGAATTTGAGGATGTATTTCCTGAAGACCTACCCGGACTACCCCCTGATAGAAAAATCAAGTTTACAATTGATCTCGCCCTAGGAACTCACCAATTTCTAAAGCTCCATATATAATGGCCCTTGTAGAAATGAAAGAATTGGCTACTAAGCTTCAAGAGTTATTGGATAAAGGAGTGATTCGACCCAGCATGTCCCCGTGGGGAGCACCGGTTTTATTTGTGAAGAAGAAAGATGGATCTATGAGGCTATATTGATTATCGAGAGTTGAACAAGTTAACCACAAGAATAAGTATCCCTTACAAGGATTGATAATTTATTTGACCTATTGAAAGGAGTCGCTCGCTTTTCAATGATTGATTTAAGATCCGGCTATATCAGTTAAAGATGTGCCAAAGATAGCATTTAGAACAAAGTATGGACATTACAAGTTTCTAGTGATGCTATTTGGATTGATGAACGCCCCTGCTGTTTTTTTGGATTTGATGAATATAGTATTCAAGAAGTACTTAGATAAGTGCGTCATAGTATTCACCGATGACATCTTGATTTATTCCGAGTCTCATGAAGAACACGCAGAACACTTGAGATTGGTACTAGAGATTCAAAGGAAGGAAAAGTTGTATGACAAGTTCTCTAAATGCAAATTATGGTTGGATAAAGTTCAACTATTGGGACATATCGCCAGTAACGAAGAGATTTCAGTTGACCCTGCCAAGGTTGAAGTTGTGGCAAACTGGGAACGATCAAAGACGCCAACCGAGGTTAGAAGTTTTCTTGGATTAGCTGGCTACTATCGAAGATTTGTTCAATACATCTCTAAGATAGCTATGCCATTGACTCGACTCACACAGAAGAACAAGAAATTTGATTGGACTCCAAAATACGAGGAAAGCTTTTAAGCATTGAAGAAAAGATTGATTTCCGCCCCAATGTTGACTCTACCGGACGGATCGGGAAACTTTGTGTTTCAGCAATGCTTCTCTTAAATGAATGGGATGCGTGCTAATGCAACACGGGAGAGTCATTGCTTAAGCCTCGAAATAATTGAAGGAATATGAGACGACATACCCTACCCATGATTTAGAATTAGCAGCTATAATTTTTAGCTTAAAATTTGGAGGCATTATATATATGGAGAGAAGTGTGAAATCTATACTGATCTCAAGAGTTTGAAATAAATATTTTCACAAAAAGAATTAAACATAAGGCAAAGAAGATGGTTAGAATTGATTAAGTATTATGATTGTAGCATAAATTACCACCCTGGGAAGGTGAATATGGTTGCTGATGCTTTAAGTCGAAAAGAGAGATTGAAGATGTTAGTGATATCAAAGGAATTGATTCAAGAGATTGAGAAAATAGAAATAAAGATAAAGATTCCAGTTCAAGTGAATGAAAGGATTTATAATATTCAAGTACAACCATAAAAAATAGAAAAGATTCGACGTTGGCAAGAAATGATGATGGAAAATAATAGATCGGAGTTGACGGGAGATGAAGTTTTGAGTTCAAAGGATAACAAAGGAAGTAATAGATTTGCTTCAAGAATTTGGATTCCCATTATGCCAGAATTAAAAACAAGATTATGAATGAAGCTCACAATTCCAGATATATGATTCACCTTGAAAGTAGAAAGATGTATCAGAATATAAAGAAAAACTATTGGTTGCAAAACATGAAGTGAGAAATTACGGATTAGGTAAGTAAGTGTTTGACGTGTCAGAAGATAAAAGCCAAACATCAGAGACCAAGTGGTTTAATACAACCTTTAGAGATCCCATAATGGAGATGGGAACATATTACCCTGGATTTCATTATTGGATTACCAAGCTCTAAGACTAATCATGACGCCATTGGGTTAAACTTGACCTGTTGACCAAATCTGCCCATTTTCTTCCGATTAATGGAAGGTACAACATAGAGAAGTTAGTTAATCTATATTTGAAAGAAGTTGTGGTTAGATATGGAGTTCCGATTTCAATCGTGTCAGATAGAGATGAAATATTCACTTCAATATTTTGGAAAGGTTTTCAGGAATGCTTAGGCACGAGACTAAACATGAGGATGACTTATCATCCCTAGACAAAAAGACAAAGCGAGAGGACTAAACAGATAATTGAGGACATGTTAAGAGCTTGCGTTTTGGATTTTAAAGGGAATTGTGATGACCATCTATCATTAATTGAGTTTGCTTACAATAATACTTAACATTCAAGTATAGGAATGGCTCCGTTTGAAGCTCTTTATGGACGTCACCAGTGTGTTGGGAAGAAGTAAGTGAAAGGAAGATATACAGACCCGAACTGATTCAACAGACCACTCAATCTATTGAGAACATCAAGAAAAGATTAATAGTTGCCCAGGATCGACAAAAGAAATATGCTAACTTGGGCAGAAAATATAAGGAATTTGAAATTGGAGATAAAGTATTGCTTAAATTATCACCTTGGAAAGGAGTAATAAGTTTTGGAAAAAAAGGGAAACAAAGTTCTAGATATATTGGTCCATTTGAGATATTTAAGAAAGTTGAGATGTGTCTTATCAGTTAGCATTGCCGCCAAATCTTCATTATATCCATGATGTTTTTCATATTTTAGTTTTGAAAGCCTACCATCCTGATAATTGTCATTTACTTCCCTACGAGCCAATAAAGGTTCAGCCAGATTTTACATATGAAGAACAACCAATCCAGATTGTAGACGGAAAGGACTAGAAGTTAAGAAATAAAGAAATCAATTTGGTAAAGATAATCCGGAGAAATCATTCTATAGAAGAGGCTACTTGGGAACCCGAGGATGAGATGTGAAAGAATTACCCCCTCACTTTTTACTAATTGAACTGATTTCGAGGATGAATTCCTTTAAGGAGAGACTGTAACGCCCACGAAATTTTAAGTAAGTACATATTCTATCACAATTTATGTTAAATTGTCAATTATTGGATTAAATTATTTAATGTTGATATTTTATGTCATAGGGAGCGCGAGTGGGAATCTTTAGTTTTTCTCTATTTAGAACTACTTATATTTATAATAAGAACATCGGAAGTTATTATCTTCAAATAATACTCTTATAAATTTCTCTAATTGTATTGTGTATTTTGTTAACGTATAGTGGGCATGAGGCTAATTTTTTCAAATGATTATGATTTCTATTTCAAAAAGATTTAATTATTCTATTATTTGGTTGCTCGCTATTGTATTTTTATTCTAATGAGTAAGTGAATTATTTTGTAAATGGAGTAAATTAAGCAAGGTTTCGTACTTTATTTATATATATATATACACTTTTCTAGTTATTATAAATTGGTCGAAAGTTAAGTTTTAAATTGATGTTATTTTCTCTGATTTTACTATTATTATTATTAATTAATATTTATATTCAGATTATAATTATTTTATATCATAATTATTTCTCGTTCGATTATTTTCTTAAATAAATAAAAATTAAACAACGTCTCTCAAGAAGAGAACTTTAGAGCTTGCATTTTATTTTATTTCTTTTATATAATTAATTTGGTGGAAATTATCTTTTCTATTCTCATCAATTTTTTATGTATATGGAAAGCTTATAAGAAAAGAAGTCCTTAAGTGCCATTTGTAGTATGGGCATGTACTAATAATTAATTTTGGGATATTCTCTATGGTGCCACTGTAAAATTAGTTTTTTCCGTTGGTACAATTAATTTATTGGTTTCTACCCATTATAACCATGTACATTTGATTTTCACTTCGGATACCCCTATTTTAAGTAAAATGTAAAAGAATTGATTTTGGACTGGAAAACAATTTGTATATTTGAATTCTTTACAAAAAATACATGAAATGGACCTTTAAATCTTGTAAAATGGAGTTAAATGAGTGGGATATATTTAAACTTCATAACCAAACTTGACCACTAATATTTCACTCATATTGACTCCATTTTCACATGATTTAAAAATCTATTTTATGTATTTTCATAGAATTGAAATAAACAATTTGTTTTCAAAGCGAAATCAGTTATATTACATTTTACCTAACGCGGGGGTATCTGAAGTGGAAAACCAAATGTACAAGGTTACCATGAGTAGAAGCCAATAAATTGATTGTACCAGCGGGAAAAGCTAATTCTACAATGGTACCGTAGAGAATATCCCATTAAATATTGTAAATGTCCTTACTAGCAAATTTAAAAAGATTAAGAATATAAATAAATTCTATTATCTTGGAATTCCATCCTTAGTTTATAAAATCCCTAACTCACATTCTATTTTCTCTAAAATCCCTAACTCACATTCTATTTTCTCAACTAAAATTTTATCGATTGGAGGAGACTATTGAGAGATCAAGATTAGAAGCTAAAGCTAGCATAATTTGGGTGAGATAATAGTTGATCAAGTGGGGTTTCAAGTTTGATCATCAAAAAGAAAGGTAAAATCCCTACTAATTAGTATTTATTGATATTTCAACTAATTAGAATCTTTATGAGGTTAATTAGTAGTCTAAATTGTATGATTTCTTGTTTATTTAGTTTGTGGTAAATATTTTGATGAGTTTTTGCTTGGTAGTGTAATTATTTTCATATTTAGTGGTAAAATTCTTTCAAGTGGCTTGAAAGAAGCTACCTAAGTTACCAACTCAGAGTACTTCTTTTAGAGTTCTTCATAATCTCTTACCTTCTTAGAGAGTGCAGGGATTCTACTATCAACATACTCATCCACCTTTGTCACCTCCACTAAAGTATCTTCTTTGAAAAATTTGAGCTCATCTTGGATACCTTTCCCAGGATGGTGCATATTCTTGTCTTAATCTTTGTCGGTAGCATTGATGGCTTCCTGAACCTCAACATGAGTGTCACACCCCAAACCAAACACACACACACACACACTAAATAAATGTGAACGATAATTATATTACAAACTTAGAAGTCTAAAAGATAATAATATTACGATTATAGACCCAACCAAAATAATAGCAATCCCGAGATCTTTACAAGTTCATAGTTTGGAGCAGCCCTTCTAACTAATACCACAATTACAAGCTGGCGGATATAGCCTATATATATTCTACCTATGCCCTCAAATGGTCTTCACCCTGCCTACCGATTGTCTTACAGGCGGTCTGCTTGGTACGAACCATGATTGCTAGCTGTAGAACAAGGTTAAATACAAGAAAATGAGCTAATACGCTCAGCAAGTACTAACGGTTCTATTATATAAGGCATTATCTCACTATCATGGGTTCATGAATCAAGGGGTTATAGATGCTTGAAAAAAATGATAATAAGAAACATGAAGTTAAAATGCAAAGATATGGTAAAATCATAGTAATCGAAACATGGCATATGGAATCATGGCATTGTGGTAACATGTTATAATATAAAGGCATGGTAGAATCATAATGACCGAAACATGGCATATGGTATCATGGCATCGAGCAACATGTTATAAAAATCAAATCATCAAAATCATTTTAGGATGGTACGAATTACATCCGGTGATCAGCCGCGAAGTAATCCCGAACCGTGTTGGGTTCTCAAATACAATGGGATCCCTAGGCTATATGTGAGCCTATCAATAAGTGTGAAAAGGACTTGCGTCTAGTCCAATCCACTAAGTCAAGAAAACATTTTATTTTTAATGATGTATAACATGGATGCCGAGAAGGATTTGGTTTTATTTTAATGGAATTGTAACAAGAGAATTCAAGTTCACTAAGGAAGTTCGCTTTAGGGAATTCGGTAGAGAGTTTAGTATTCACGGTCTACTAGATAAAGAATGTTTTGAAGCTAAGGTACTAACAAGGTTAAGGGTTATTAATGGTAGTATTTGAAATGGGTAATGACATGGTGATTATCACAACTAAGCATTCACGAAAAAGTATGTATACTTGCAACAATTATAAACATAAGGAGGTAAGTAACTTGCCAACAATTATAAGCATAATAAATTAGTAACTTGCCTTCCAATAGTTCTAGGATTATTCGATCTTGACGGCACGAGTCTTCCCCTTCGCTTCGGAACATACACATTATATTAACCTCATTACTATTCACCCTTTAACACCTTACAAACTTATAAACTCCTAGACTCATTATTATCTTTATCATAACTACTATTACAGGAGAACTTATATTTATAAGAATACACATAACTTAATCATATGCAATTCAGGTAATCCACATAGTCACATAATCACATAATTGCATGGCATATACTACTAGTTATTTATACTATAATATTACTTAAATACCTAAGCACATAAGCAAGTAACACATAAGAAATATTATTGACCTTAGCTTAAACCCAAATATGATGTGCAACACTCGGACCCTTCACTTCTAAGTCCTAAATACAACGAACACCACTAAGGTTTTCCTAAGACCACTCGAATGGTGCTCTCGGGTTTCTTGGTGGAAATAGGGTGTCTCCACCTTAGGCCTTCACTCCAATTCACTTCCTACGGGTTTTTAAGACTCTAAACTAACTTCTAAAGTTGGTGAGACTCAAAGGCCTCACTCCTACAGGCTTACAAAAATCAATACTCACACTAAGGTTTCTGCTAGCACTAGATTGTACATCTTGTGCTCCTTGGCCGAAATCTCAACTTCTACATGGGGCATTCTAACAAAAAACAATTCTCATGGATTTTTAAGACCTGAAAATAACTCTGAGACTTGGGTTCAGGCAAAAGCCTCACCTAGGATTCTCTAGGCCTCTGCTCAAAGTTGACACTATCCAGTCTTCCTAGAAAACACTCTGCTATGTTTTTACTCACATAAAACTCACATAAAACTCACTTTTCTCACTCAATTCATAATTTTAATGGTTTTTTAAACTTCCTAAGGATGTATTACACTTATTTAAGCCAAGGCCCCGTGAAGGCCTAGCCTATGACATGGTTAAAGTCGACCAAAATTCAAGCCTATGTTCTGAGTTACTCTCGGAAATGTGTGTGTGCACCTACCAAAATGCAAGTTTTTCAATGAATCAAAGCCACTGGACTCAAGTACAACTCAATTTCTAACTCCAGTAAACTCATACCTAGCAAGGCCTTACCAAAACTCACCTAAAACAGCCTATACTTATGGTGAAAAGTTCTGCTACAAAGTGCCTAGTGTACCTCCTTCCACCTTAACTCCCATATCAACACCAAAACCAACATGCAAGCCCGCGAATCTATCCTACATTGTACACAACCCTATTAACTATTATTCTATGGAAACATTCAAGCATAAACCAAGCCATAAAAGCCATTTACCGAGGCAAAAGCAGAGGGCATAGCAGAGCAGATTTTATATATGAAATTTTAAGCAAATATTCGAACCAAAAACACATGGTATCAACTTGATGGCTACAAAATTTGATCATAACTCATCAAGGAACATAGAATAATAGCATTTTAGAGCATAAACCGTGGCATGCATTGCATAAAAACTCATATTTAGATCACATGGCACATTTATCCGAAATACTTCTCATTCTACAACATGCAAGTATAACTTCAACTTTTTAACGTAAAAACCATGGCATGCAAGGATGGAAACTTGGTAAAATACATCTTATAATATCATAAGTTCTATTAAAAGTCACATGCAAAGTCTCTTTCTTCTTGAAAACAAAAAAAACTATCACACAAATAACAAAAATCCATTCGGCTCCTTGGGAGTCATTGCCGAATGCTTGAGGACAAGATTATGGCTTAAAAATGGAAGCAAAACACTTCATCAAGACCATCTCTTGCTCAAGTTTTATAAGCCACATTAGGTCAACTCTAAATTCATAAGAATCAAAGTTAAACCATTGGCTTTAACTACACGCAACTAAGAAACTAACCTTGAATGAAGATATAGAACCAAGTGAAATTGTCCTTTGCTTAGAGGAGTTGAAAGATGCAAGAAGATGAAGAAATGAAGAAGAAAAAAAATTAGAGGGGAGGGGCTGTAGGCATGGCCGAGAGGGAGGGATAGGTAGAGGAGAGAGTGGAGTGAGGTGTTGGTGAAGAAAGATGAGGTGAGTGGAGTGTATAAATTTGTTTTTGTCTCACCAAAATGGTAGTGGAGTTTGAACGTACTATTTTGCCCTTTATCCACTAATAGTCAAATTTTACATGCAAGGTTTTATTGGTCTTTTGCTTGGTCAAATGGAGTTAGTGGGGAATGAAAGGACGGTCCTACCCTTGATCTCTATTTGGGTGGAGGTTGCATGCAAGGGCACACTTGTAATTCAATAATTATTAAAAGTATAATTAAAAAGAATGTGTTTTAGTAATTAAAATATAAATCTATAAATCACCAAATTAATACCATAAATACTATGAGATTTTAGAAATTTAATAAAATTGTTTTCAAAAATTTCGAACCAAAATTTTATATTAAAAGAATTTTTCTAACATTATCACACCAATAGATAATTCATGTAAAATATAATTTAACACATTAAAAATCACACAAGCAATTGCAAATAAATTGACTCTACTCTACAATATTAGAATATAATTTATTCGTCTATTCGCAACTCATACAAATATCACTAAATCGCGAGAATCTCAATTATTACTTAATCACGTAGTAGCAACTAATCAAATCGCGCTACTTATTTAATCGCGTAATCGAAAATCTTACTCTCTTACAAAAGCTATACGCTAAAAAATATTCCAGTAACATTTGCAACGCCATACGATAAAATTATACACAATATATAATAAATCCACATAGTCGGCCCTATAGCACAGACAATTTACGAATATATACATCGCACTTATAAAACAACTCAAATATTTACTGGTTGTCACAATGAGTAAAGTCTTTAGCATAAGAGCTCAAATCTATTAGATACTTTTGCCATATATCTGTTAGAGCATCTCCCATAGAGACTTAAGCAAGTGAGATTATCCAGGCATCCACGTTCACTTCGTTAACATCCGCACTTGCATTCTTCTTCCTTTGAGCTTCAATATCTGCCTTTTCATCTAGAAATATGGCTTGATAATCCTCCTTTGAATGTTGCAGCTTAGTAGATATTGAGCTATTGATTCTAACTTGTCCAACTCCCCTTGATATAAATTATATAGCTTGTCTTCTTGAGAAAAGAAAATTGATGATCATGTACCTTCATTAACTCTGATAAGTTGCATTCATCCATGAAATACATTTAGAAAAGTTGATGGTCTCTCTGTTTTAGAGGCTTGTGTAAGGATCACAGTGTTAGATGTAGATGACCATAATAATGGAGTGTGGATCCTCTATGTTAATATTGGCAAATGAAGGCATGGAGATTAGTACAGAGTCTCAAGTTAATATTAGTGAAAACTCTATGTTTGTGATGATGTCATTAAAATGCACATCACCGTGTGCTCCCTTACCATCTAATTGTGGTTGTTGAATGTGAGCACTGTGTCATGTATAATTTCACTTGAAATCATTGGCTCATTATGAGAGGCAATTTTATGATGATTAATGTCTTTAAAATCAGTTTACTGAAATTCTAGGTGAGAAGAAATATGTATTTGAGATTATGGAAGAGAAGTGTGTTTAGTGCATATTTTGACAACTTCCCTTTAGAAAAAAAGGGTTTTTCAATGATAGTTTATGCGTGCTACTCGGTGTGTACATATGCATCCTTATGATTATCATATGCATACTCTTTCCTCGGTAATTTTATTAGGGAGAATGCTTATTTCAATAAGGACATTCTGTTGAGAGAAAACCCCAGGTAATATGTTAGTCCATTTCTTACAAATGCATCTATTTGGGTGGATACAGAGGTGGTTTTGTATTTTTTTTATTTGGTTTAATAAGGGGTAACTCAGTGCTCTCATGCTCCAATTCACTAGCTATTTGAGATAAAACCTCAAGTGGGTTAATTTGTTGCCTTCTTTTCTCATTTTAACTAACTTCGCCATTTTGAGAGGATATTTATATGAGAGGAGTTTGAGGTGGGTTGAAGAGGATCAATAGTATCAGAATTTATTCTATTTCCTGTTTGAGCTCCTTTTTCTTAGATAAAAATAGTATATTGGTTGATCTAGTTGATATCTCTTAAAGGTATCACTCATGCGAGGAGTCATCACAAGATGTGTGTCAACTAGATTCCATGAACATAAATGTAGAAAAATAACTTTGGACATGAATTTCACATACCCAACTATACTAACATGATTACGACGAATATTATGTAAATTAGCATGCTTATAATTTAAAACACACAAAATGAATCTAGGTGCAAATATGTGAGTACCTTGCAGGTGACTTTCCCAATCTTGTGGTCAGCTCTTCCATGATTAGGTCTCCAAGATTGAGAACTGTCCCATTAAGTAGTCTTCCATAGTTAGTTTTCCAAAATTAAGAATTGTCCCATTAACCAAAGAGTATGCCAGTTGCTAAATTGGCCCATTAATCTAGTTAAAGTTGGATTTCCTGCAAGTGAACCCCATCAGCAAAGGGCAAAAAGAAAAGCTCAATGATCTCCTCATATTCTTATGTTGAGCTTTTTAAGCTCGATGACATCATTATGCTTGATGAACTCAAAGAATTCCACCAAAGTGTTATAAAATACATGAGTAGTAAATTGCATAGTTTGTACATCCTTTAGAAAACAATCTGCCAGTAACCTTGTAAAACATTTTTACCTTTGGTCTACTTCCAAGTCACTAGGTATGGTGAGATAGTTAGTGGTTTCAATAAATTTGTAGATTATAATTCGATATGAAGATGTTTTGAGTGTTATTTAAAGTGAAAGTGTTCAAAATTTGGAGAGTGAAGTGTTTTGTGAGGCAGGTAGGGCTGTAATTCGAGCCGAGTCGAGCCGAGTTTGAGTTTTTTACATTCGAGTTCAATTTTTTTTTATCGAGTCGAGTCGAGCCTGAAAATAATCGAGCCTGAATTGTGTGTTCGAGCTCGGCTCGGGTAATACACGAGCCGAGTTCGAGCAGTTTGCGAGTTTTCGAACTTAACGAGTTTTCGAGTTTAACGAGTTTTTAACAAGTTTTCAAATTTATCGAGTTTTTTCACATATTTTCGAGTTATCGAGTCCTTATCGAGCCTACGAGTTTATCGAGTTCTTAACATGTTTTCGAGTTATCGGGTTCTTATCGAGTTATTCGAGTTTTATTTTTACCTTCGTAAAAATATTTCTTTTTTGAAATTTTAACTTATAATCTAAAAACGTTAGTTCACTATTAATAACAATAAATAAATGTTCAAAATAACATACATGTGTTCTGAGGTAAATCTAACAACATATTCAAATACATGTATAAACTAGAAAACAAATAACAATACCTTTGTTAGTATAATTTTTCAAATCATCTATTTTATTAATTTTGTTTAACTGTATTTTCATATTTCTTAAAAATATACTTATTTTTCTATATTGTATATCTTATATATATGATAAATAAAGCAAAATGATAATTTTATTATTGCCGGGACTCGAGGGAGAAAAGTAATTTTTATCTTTTTAAAACAAAAGTACGCAATAGATATTAAATCATTAATAAATAACAATTATAAAAATAATAATTTTAATTAATAGCAATACATCAGAATAAAACTTTTTTTGGTGTAATTTATATCATACTTGTAAAATATACCTATTAACTTATCTCTAAATTGTAAATTTAGATCTAATTAGTTGACATCTCAATTAGAATTTAGACAACTATCAAAAGTATGAATCGAATTTATAATAAAATATCAATATAGTAGTAATACATTATTATTATAAAGGACCGTTAGATTTTAAAATAAATGATAACTTTTCAATCTAAAATAAAGGAATATTTTATAGATTCATGATTTAAACAAAAAATAGAAACCCTATATTGAATAGATTATTTGATGTAAAATTCATAACTGTCCTTTTTATTTTGAAATAAAATCAAACGAAACTCGATAGCAATTTTACTTGCTTCAACTCCAACTTGATTCTTTTTTGTTTTACTCTTTCAAATTAATAAATTATTATTTTTCTATAAAATATTAATAATTGATGCAATACAAATCTAATTCAGTTCAAAACAAAATTAGTTTTGAAATAAAATAAATGTTACATGAATAATAGATAGACTAAAAATGTGACCAGAAATTTTTACTTAAAAAAATTAGTATGACAAGAAATCTGAGTTAACAAGTATTTATAAATTATACGCTAGAATAAAATTAAAATTTTTTTTGATAATCATATTAGCCCTATTTTGTGTACAATACCAATAAAGAAGGCTTTATAATGTCGGTAGCTAAAATATTTTATAATTTATATGTATAATGGAATAACACAATTACATATATATTGAGAAAAATTAAAAAAAATATTTAAATTAAATAATCTTTATTTAGGTGGTGTATATTAAAATATATATACATATCTAGAAAAAATTATCAATCATGTAAATAACAAATATAGAAAGAAATAAGTCATATTAATAATATAAGTAAAATAAAATATCATTAATCATGTAAATAACAAATAAAAATAACATCAACTTATATTAATGGAAAAAAATAAAAATATAGAAAAACATAAGTAATATTAATAACATAAGTAATAACATATATAAAAAATAAAAATATTAATAAAATATAAAAAAATTAATCGAGTTGGAGTTCAAGTTCGAGTCGAGTCGAGTTCGAGTTCGAGTTTATCGAGTCGAGATCGAGTCGAGTTCAAAAAAACTCGGCTCGGCTCGATTTTTTAATCGAGCTTAAAATCTTGTTCGAGCTCGAGCTCGATAACGAGTTCGAATCGAGTCGAGCCGAGTTAATCGAGTCGAGTTCGAGTCGATCTCAAAGAAGCTCGACTCGAATTATAGCCCTAGAGGTAGGGTTCTTAGATAATTAGAATATGAATGGAAAATAAGAAGTTCTATTATATGTATGACTTTTCAATTGTGTATGTTTTTATAAGTAAAGTACACTCAATAAGTCAGGAAAACATTATCCGATAAATATCGAAAAAGAACTTATTCGACAACTCTCTTACAAAAAACTCGATTTCTCCAAGCTGAATATACTCATTTCAAGAAGTCTTAAATTAAATATGAAGGAGTTTTACACCTAGGGAATTAATTTGCAATTTTGATTAATGAATTCAAAACTCTGAATATTTTGGAGTTTAAAGTAAAAACAATTCATTCAATAAATCTTAAATCAAGGCAATTAATCTACATCTTAGATGAACTTTTTCATGTCAGGCCTTGGTTGTGTTTGGTTAAATGGGAACCATATTATTGCTCGGGCTGGAATACGAGTTGGGTTGACGCGTTGGGTAATGTGATGGATTGGACAAAAGTGAAAGGATTTTTTTAAATATGTTAGTTCAAAATGAAATTAATAAAAAAATATGAATGAAAACAATCAAAATTATTTCATTCGTTGGTAGAATATCGAAGTGGTCACATGGTAGAATATCGAAGTGGTCACATTGATAATATATATTAAAATTATTGTGTAACCATTTTTATATGTTTGGTGGAAAATTAAGTACTTTAAATTAGTATCACATTATGATCACCTAAAAGTTAAAATTTAAGAAATGCAATAAAAGTAATACTCCAACGATAATATAGTGCTTACCAAAATATTAGTTCATCTCATTGCTTATTATTTATCATTGAGTTACCATTTTTTACTAAACATTCACTATTCGTCAATTAAATTATTGTTTTTTAAATGAACTCAAATACCCAGTTAATTATAAGTGACTTGTATAATGATTATTGTTGGAGTTGGTACACAAAATATTATCGTAACTAGTGATGTGTAAAATAATAAGAACTGCAAGCACACAATGTTTAGTTGTATCAATTACAGGTCGATCCACAGAGACTACGAATTTTCAAAATCCTTATAATTTATATTAGGCGAACTAGACAAATATATTTGAGATGAGATTTGTTTAACCTAATTAGTAAATAACAAATAATATAAAAAACATAGAAAATATGAATCCGTTAATCAATCACAATTAATATCAACTCGCCCTAAAATCAATTATCTTTTCTTCACAAAAAATAATGCACATCAATAATGAGACAAGCATATACTATAAAACTTGTTATCTAACAATAACCTATAAAAACTTGATGGAGTAAGCACAGACTATGAAAAATAAATCTGGTAATAGTAATATATCAAAATCACTTTTTCAATTGAACAATTAAGCACCCAAAAAAATCACGAGAATCAAGTAATAGGAACGAGAAGATATCAAAGGTTATTAAATTAACTTCATCTTTATGCCATGGAATAAATTTAGCTACACATGATAAAAAGATGAATGAAATAAATACAAGAGGAGAGACCCATGAGAAAATTTGAGGGTTTCGGTCTTGGAATATCAAATCATGTTTAGGGTATATTTCTTTTTTTCATTCTTCTTCTCCAACAATTATTCGAATTGATTTAGCTTCAAGTATTCTCCACCTACTTGCCTTTTTTACATTTTCCTACTCAAATTCTGATTTTATTTATTTTCCTTTAAAATAAAGCAAAACAATTTATTTATTAATAAAATTAGGAAAACATACATAAAATAGGTATTAATAACATGCAATAATATGGACCTATCAACTAGTTCACATTTGATTATAATATTTATCAAAAGAAAATCAAGACACTTTTGAAATTTTAAAATAATTAAATTGTAATATCTATATTTATATGATAAAAAATTAAAGTGTAGTGAGAATATGTTGTTAGGTCCAGAAGGTACACACATATGGGGGGTGCATGTATGTTCTTCATTTTAAATCTAAAATGCAGCAGAAAATGAAACCTTAAAACGAAATAAACAAACACAAGAGATTTCATAGAATAATTCTTATTTAGAGATGAATTATAAAGGTTTGGTTATACCTTTGAATATGGATTCAAAGTTATAAAAACAAAGAGACAATACAAATATATAAGCTATCAATCTAATGGCTTCTTTCTATCACTTTAAAAATTTATAGCACTTATCAAATGATAACCAATACAATCAAAGAGGTTATAAATGATGAGCTTAATCATATATGTATGGCTTTAATGGTGAGTAATCAATTGGGCATGACCTCTCCTTGTCAAATCAATATTTTTTGTGCTGAGAATAATTTGCAAGAGCTTCGTACTTTTCACTGTTGAAGAGTTTCAATTACAATTTGCATCAATTTGATTATATAGGATGCTAGGTAGAGTAGTAGATTGGAGAGAGTGAAAGCATATGTGGCACAATATTGTCCACGTAAAATAATTTACAACTTACACATGTCCTTTTTTGTTGCTCCTGTGCCATCCCTTGATCATGTGGCGCCTATAGGGCATGTCTTTAACATAACATCATCTGACACCTACAAGGGAGTTGGATGAGGTTACTTGCGCCTAGAAGGGACCAAAAAGGAGCCTTCTTACTTAGTTTATAATTTTAACTTGCGCCTACAAGGAGTGTACTAGGTAGTACTTGCGCCTAGAGTGATCAAATAGTTGTTTTGCCTTAGTTTAAGAAATAACTTGCGCCTTCTAGGATGCAATAAGGATGTACTTGCGCCTAAAGGGGAAGAACACTTCCTCCTAGTTTTCATTACTTAGTTTTTGAGCTAATTTCTTCCTTGTTGGTCCTACTAAGTCGAGACCACTTCTAGTAACTAGTTTTTGAGCCATACTATAAGTTAGTTGCTCATACTAGGTAAGAGAGTAGCCTTGGTGACTCCTACTACAAGGTAGTGATCAAATAACCTTTTCTCCGAGTTTTCATATAAACCATATAATCTTCATATTCAAATACAAACCCTCACTTAATAATTCTTCTAATGATAGTGCTTAGTTTCCTTTCACAGATCACTAACTCCTAGTGGAATGGTTTGGTTCACAGACGACTAGTTCCGCTCTCAAGCCTTCATACTATAACCTCCCCATAACATTGTTAAGTATTCTACCATATTACAATCAACTTCACGTAGAATTATTTAGGTCTTCACACTAATCCTAATAACTGCTTCGAATGACTTCAACCTTATTCATCCATTTCCTGAACATATTAATGAACTTTATACGGACTTCCGTTAACATTTTCTTCACTGAAGCTACCAAGATCATTATATATATACCAAATTATCAATATGTACTAACTTTAATGGATCATAAATTATTTGCAAGTCCTTTATTCTATGTTGAGTTATCCAAACCAGCCTTGTTGATTTATACATATAGCTTCAATATTGCTCAATGATCTCCCCATATTTGACTCTTACACCTTATAGTCAAATAATAATCGCGAAACAACAGTTTGGAGGATAACTCAACTAATTCCAAAAATAGATCTTCACTAAGCTTTCAACATTCAGTTCTGGACTTATACCTTCTACATCTTCTATAAAGCTTCAGCTTCAGCAAAGAACTAATTATTCTCTCCCTTATGAAAAGTTACAGATAGATACGTCTTCCAAATTATGTCTTCTATCTTCAAATCTTCCCATAGAGCACATAGAAAAGAGTTTGGAACTCAGAAATAATAATCTTTTCCCCTAAGATTAAGAACCTCCCCCCTTAGTACAACAAACATGAAAACTCTCCTCCTTAGTATAAGATAGACTATTCTTTTGTATAATCTGTTGTAATCTTTCTATAATCTCTCCCCCTTAGTTAAGTAATCCTTCAAAATGTACTGAAGTAGAGGGATATGACCGCTCAACCAAGTGAAGAGATTATATTATGTAACCATTTCCTCACAGTGTAAGTATGTCATTTCTGTTTATTAATCTCACAATGTGTTTCACTCCACTCTACTCTCAAGTGTTTGTCACTCAGTCTTATAGTATGTCACTCACTCAGAGCTCCAAATATCCAACTGTACCTATAAGAAAATCATTTTGATAGAATAGTTGCCTTTCACCTTTAATGGTGAAAATTCTAAATAAAGATATTTAGAAATGTTCCTTCTAAGAGGGAAAATTAGGATTCTTTTAAGTGGCCTAATTCTTGTTATCCCTCAACTTCTATGAAAAAGTATACCTTATAAACTCGTCCGATAGTATCTAAGTCCTCATTTACAATTTGTAATTTGAATAAAGTCAAAATCGTTTCCAGATTTGAATTTTGGTAAGATCGTCAATGATCAATGATATGCCATTAGGGATTAAGGATTTCTTCTGACATCTGTGAAGACTTATCAGAGATAATGATCCAGGAACATGAACACAAATTTAAAACCAAAGATAATGAATAGAGGAATGATTCAAGAATATTACCTTTATCCGAGATCATGAACCTTAAAATAATTTATAGGTCCAGAATTTAATTCAATCCAAAGATCAGAGCTAAAAAATGTAGCACAGATTTAAGATCTTAACCCTAATCCAAAGATCAGGGTATGAGGCTTTTAAGGCTAGGATATAAGGATTAAGATCCAATTATTGTTATTGACCTTGATATGGTTTAAGAATAATTTCTTCGTCAATACCTTCCTTGTGTATGAATCTCACGTGTGTTTAAAAAATATTTAGATCAAGGGGTAGTGAAAATCATTCAGATGCCCTGGATAAAAGGCGAATTTTAATATATTACATTCTGTTGAGAGAATGCACCTCGTAATAGTTTATGTGCCTTTTTTATCTTTATATTCCTTGGAGAGAATACAGATGGGCTTACAGATGTCTCAAGTTTTAGTACCCCACTATTTTATGAGAGGATGTAGGGTTGACCAATCCTTCCTTATGCGGTGTTGCTTGGCACTACCTCCCTCATTCTCAACACAACTCCAATACCAAGTGGTAAGTTGTCTGAAACCAAGTTGATATCTGAAGAAAATCAGGTGGATCAGAGCAAAAAATGGTGAATATATCAGAGATAGGTAAAGGATGTTGTTTAACAACTGTTTGGTTCTATGACTTGGGTAAGATTTTATGCAGTTTGATAAGCTCAAAGTCGGTTCCTAAAACCACTGAGGGTTGATGATCACAAAATTCCAAAGTACAATATCAGAGAATTTAGTGATAAGTATCAGAGTGATTCAGGAACTTATAATTTTAGGATAAAAGAAGTCTACCTTTACTTACCACCACACGGATTCATGAAGGATCTCTCATATGATTGTGCCTTCTGATTCTTTTGACAATTATATCTATTCAAATGCATTATCAGAACACAACTATATTTAGTTATATTGCACATTTATTCTAGCACATGTACTAATAACCAGAAAATCAAAGTGACCTAGGAATCTTCTATCAGAGTGACTCAGGGTCCAATACTCAAATCGTACAGAATCTTAAATCAGAGCCCGAGTGATATCTGTGTGTGCTAAAATAAATATCAATATTATAATATACAGGATATATCGTGTAATTATTTTTGTCAATAAATAAAAATTCTGTATTTATTCTGTGAATTATCTGTTAAGTGGTATATGTGTTTCGATATTTAAATATGATAAAATTTGAGTATTTTAATTTTTATATGTCCAAAATAAATTATAGATAATTTTCATATATTTCTATTAATTTTTATGGTGTTATATGATTTTATAAAAGATTTATGGATTGAGTAAATTATTTTTTTGAGTATTTATAAACTATTTTGTATAGTCGGCAACCAACCGACTTCAACCGTTTTTATGTTTTTACAACCCGAAACTCTTCCAAAAACTCCTTTATAACCTAATTGCAATATTCCGAGCATTTTTCATGTTTTGATTTTTTCGATCCATAGTACGGTTTTCCCCGTGCGGGTCCCGACGCAAAATTTTCGATACAAAATTCGTTTCGGTAAATCGATAAAACCCGTACTTATATTATCATGTTTTACATGTTTTGAAACGGGATTTTTTTATTAAACTATTATATTATCTTCTCGTAATACGTGTAACCAAAGCGCTGATACCAAGTCTGCAGTTACAAAATGTATAGATTTGGATAATTATCCTAAAACCGGTACCGTTTTGCATCTATTTCATCAAATAAACGTAATATTTTATATCCGGTATGATCCAACGAGGTAGCAATATTCCGTAAATATAAATAGCCTTTACCGTATTTTTATTTTGTACAGATAATCATTTGCAAATAGTTAAATATATAATTTTCCAGAGAAAAAACCTAATTTCATAAGTGTTCTGCATAATCGAACTCAAATTTCAAGGCGTTACCGAACTCCGATTGGAAAGCTCGAGTACTCAAAACGAAGCTCTTGAAACCTACTTTCCGATTCCAGGACGTGTTTTTGTGCAGAATCAAATGTTATATTTCTATGTTTTTATTTACTTTTGAATTATTTTTGAATTAAATTTTCAATTTATGGTCGATATGATGTTTGTATAATTTGATAATTGCATGTTGTAGATCTTTTTTTCCTGATCATTTTGGTATATTATATGACTGATTTGGAGTTCAATAACATGTTCAAAATTGAGTTTGATTTTCGAATTTTAAAATTAGGGTTTATAACCCGTATGAATGTTTTTGATTGAATTTGGGCATTTTTGCCATGAGGGTCATTAGTTAATTTTGATGATTGCATCGTGTTCCTGGTAGAATTTGCAATCGATTCATGTATAGGTTAGCAATACACGATTCCTGGATCGATCAAATCGAAGAAAATAAAACTCACCGGTGACGACGAGTTTCTTGCTTATTTTCCGGCCAATTCTGTGAATGGTTGTGTGTTTTGACTGCATGTACACATTCCTGGTAGCCCTTAGATTGATTTTGGAGAGTTTGGTGGCCTGAGGTGGCCGAAATCGTGTTCTGCGGCCAAACTCTGGCGAATCGACGGCGGGACTGTCATTTTTGTAGTTTAGAACTGTACTTTTGAGAATGATGTAGATCAGTCCCTTTAGTTTTCAGAAATTGCAATTTTAGGATTCCTGTTTTAAAAACATCTAAAAATCATATTTTCTATTTATTTTAATTACAAAAATTCGATTTTAATTATTAAAATTTCTAAAAATTATTATTTTAATTCCAAAAATTATTTTTAATTCAAAAATAAATCTAAATTAATTAGTTAATTAATTTTAGTTAATAATTAATTAGTTAATTGGGCAATTAATTCGAAAATGAATTGATTAATTGATTTAATTAATTATTAATTTATTTTAATTGATTATTTAATTAGATTTAATTATTTATTTTGATTTAAAAATTCCGAAAAATAGTTTCGAGCTTTAAAATATTATTTTAAATTATTTTCAAGACTCGATAATTATTATAAAATGATATATTTTTGAAGCCAGATTCGGGCAATCGAACCCTATTTATTGTTTTAAAATGATTCAACGACCCGTTTTAATTCCGAAAAATGTTTAAAAATTCGAATTAAATATCCGAAAAATTATTATAACACCGAATTTTCTTTGAAAAAGTATTTTCGTCGAATATCTTACGTGATATGTGTTATATGTGAACTGATTGATGTGTTATATGCATATATGTGCATTGTTTGACTGTTTTAATCGTAACTTTCAATCCGTAAATCGGATTTGGGTGAAATGAAAGGTAGATAGAAGCTTTTATCGAATAGAATCAAGTGAGATAAGTATTGATAGATACTTGTGATGTCTGAGTAGAAGAAGCGAGGCGTAGGAAAGGGAAGCAGATAGTTGGTAAATAAGAGATAGTGATTGGAAGCCAGATAAGTGTTAGCAAGTTAAGTCAAGGCAAGTATTTCCAAACCTTCTTGTGATATATTGAGAGTAACTGATAGATCTATTTTATATTGCAAGTGCTTTAAAGCACTGAACCCTAAACCTTGATTCCATTTGTTGATCTTTGAGCCGTAAACCTTATTCTTTCTGAACCATTGATTGTGGAATACTCATATACGAACCACAGATATACGATACTACTCCACAAATACATACAAACTAAATACCGATCACTGAATTGGAATTGTTTAATACTCAAACCTTCATACCTTATACACTGAAAAAATAATCCTTATAACCACGAGACTTTGATTCTTTTGTTATTTAATCTTTTTTCGGCTGATAGCCAATCCTTGTATTTACCATGTTGTTCCCTTGTAATGATTGTAAATCACCTTATGCTTAAAAACCAATGTTGTTTATGATTTTGTTTATTGTTTTACCTTGTTGATTCTGTTATTATTATTGTTATAGAATTGGATTGTTTTTATAAAATATGGACCGGATTCGTGGTCAGACTAGATTGGTGGTCATGTTAGGCCAATGTGTGCCTTGGATCTAGTAGTCAGAGCAGAGTCGTATGCCTTGCTCGGGGTTAGTGCGTAACTGATCAGCAGCCTAAACTTGATTTTTAAAATAAAAGTTAAATATCCAATTCTAATCATTGCATATCCATAAACTTGATACCTTAAATCATTTCACTTGATCATTGTTTAATCTCAGTATTGTCAATGTGACTTGCAGAGCTAGTTAGCTCATTTGTGCGATTCTGTTTATGTTCTTTTCTAGTTAAGAAGGAACCGGTTGGTAGCGAGGATCTCCAATCAAGTGTGCGAGCTAGGATTCCAGGTTGAGTGGAATAAGCTAGCTGAAGACTTTTGTAATAATTTAAGTTTGGAAGTTTGTAAGAATGTTTAATATTCAGTTGTAAGTTTAAATAGTTCAGATTTGGGTGTTTGTAATATAAATGTGTGTTTGTGGCTTGTGAGTATACTTTAACCTGTTGCGATCCGTGGATGTTGGTAAGTAGGGTCACTGCATATTATTATCTTTATTATTGTTATAAGCAGGTTTATATATATGGTGTGTGTGTGTTGTGGATCCCAAACTTCTGACCCGGGTTTGGAGGACGCCACAAATATCATAAGTGTTTGCATCAAAGAAAAACATATAACATGAAAGCATTCAAACAACTTAAATATTGCTTCAAAAACTCTAACTTACTAACCAACTAGCATATAGCATGTAAAACATGGTAATCAGTTAGCTTCGAAAGTGTACGAACATGGAAAATATAATGATAATAGATATGTAAACTTACATTCCCATTTCATTGTTCATAGATTTTCGGAATATTACTTGTTTCTCTCCCCCTAAGTTGTTGTAAATCAAATATGAGATTTGGTGCTTTGAGGGTAATGAAATTTGAACTGCTACCAAAATCTGGATTAAATCCTTATTATATTCAGAAATAGCTTCAGGCTTCTTTTCAGTTTTGGAAAGATATTCACTATTTAAAGATTTTGATCTATTGTTATGTCTAGGAAAAAGCTTCCACAAATTTTATCTTCGAACTAATTGAGTTCATCTTGCATAAAAATCACCAAATCTAGATTTCCAAGAGCTTCACTCCTTTCTTTGGTTTCATTTATGAAATAAACCAATAATAGACACAATTATTTGTAGCAGCTCTTCTAGTCTTTACTCATGTATCAGGATCACCAAGTACAAAATACCAAGAATGATTTCTCATTCATACTTTTGTTTTGGTAAATTAGTTCTTGATGATTCAGTATATACTTCATTTTGTTGACTTTGACTAGGGGATCCTTCTTATGTTTTTTGTTCTGCTCCCCCTGAGTTATTGCCAGCATGATCTACAGAGTTTAAAACTTTTGGATTGGTTCAAAAGATGGTATGACTGTGCTTCTGTGAATTCTCACTATCATTACTTGCATTTGAACCATGTTCACTATCATTATCGGAGTCTGAATCAGAATCATAGTCATTTTTATAATCATATCCATCTGGCACACCCGCAGGTTCATCTTCATAATCAGAAAGGTCTTCAACATCTTAAAAAATCTGGACTTTCTTCCTTTTGGCTACATGGCAACTTGTTGTCATCAAATGCTAATAATGATAAAAATACAATCTCATAATCAAACATGATTAATTATCCACTAAGTATGTTACAAATTATGATATTCAACACGAATTCACTAATTTTTGGACTCTATGGAAATTGAATCATGTTCAAATATGCTACACAACTAATTTTTACCTTAATGAGTTTTCAAAAAGCGCAACTTAAAGAAATTTACTTTGATCAAAATCTCACCACTATCTTGTGATAAAAATTTTAACAAAAATTGTCAACAAATTTATTCAAGTTTGTAGTGCTACACTACTCACCATGAACTAGTGATAAAATCAATAACAAGAATCATTACTAGATTTATCAGAAGTTTACAGTGCTACAAATATCATCACTAAATAATGATATGAATTATCAGGTGTTTGTGGTGCTACCAATCTAATCACTAACCACTGAAATAAATTTTCAGAACTGTGATGCTACTAAACTCATCCTTAACTACAGAATTAAGATACTCAATAGTGTGATGCTGCCATTACTTTAATAATTTGACTTATGGAGCAAATAATAAAGTTGAATTGGTTCAAGGTCCATAAATCAAACTATTAAAGCAAAAACGCAATAAGTAAATGCAATAAATATTCAACAAATATATGAATTTAAAAATTGAGGGAAATATCACAATCCTTATTTCACTCCATATCCATTAGTGATTCATTTGCTGTCATCCACTATTCACAATCCATATGGTTCGCTTCACTTTTTCTTTCCTTGTTTACAATATGGATCAAGTTTTTTTGGTACCCAAACTTAGTTGGGTCTTGGGGACTTAGAGAGATTCACATGATGAATGATAACAGATGCAAACTTGACATGTTTTTGTTTCCCATCTACTGTCTCCTTCTTTACTTTAGAAGCCTTAAGAATGCCTTTAGGCTTCCATGTAGGAGTTTTCTTTCTAACCTTGGGAGGACTGGTAGTCTTTGCCCTAACATGCATTGTACACATGATCATATCATTCTGCTTGCAAGTAATAAATGGAGAATGCATCAAGTTAAGATAATAAAGCAATGATTCAACCCCGAAGAAGGGAGGACCTGGATAAAAGTTCACTGAGTATGCTAAGCTAAATGCTCCTAGAAGCCAGACTTGATGAAAATTGAGAAAGATAGAGATATTCATTGGCCTAAACCCCTGAAGGCTGATCCTACCAAACTAGATAAGAGTAAATATTGCAGATTTCACAAGGATGCTGGTCATGACACTGATGAGTGTAGACAATTGAAAGATGAAATAGAGTTTCTCATTCGAAAAGGAAGGTTGAGAAAGTAAACTGGAGATGGAGGAGATAGGAATAACAATGGGAGAAAGAACTTTGATGATCGTAGGAAAGATCAAGATGATCAGGGACGAAATCCCCAGCCTAGGGGACCGGTGATAAATGCGATCTTTGAAGGAACGCGACCCTGAGGGCCTGTGATAAATACAATCTTTGGAGGACCAACTGCTGCTGGTTTATCCAAGAACTCAAGGAAAGTATATTCTAGAGAAGTTATGCATATTGTTGGGGAAGCCCCGAAGAGGGCTAGGACAGGAGTGACAATGGCATTTGATGATTCTGACTTGGATGGTGTGAAATTTCCTCTTGAAGACCTGCTGGTCATAACACCGATAATAGGGAACAGCCCGGTGAAGAGGGTCCATGTAGATAAACGGTGCCTCGGTGGACATCTTACTCCATGATACCTTTTTGAGGATGGGTTACAATGATTCTCAATTGACCCCGACCGATATGTTGATATATGGGTTGCAAGAATGGAGTGCCCCATGGAAGGGATAATTAAGTTGCCAACGACCATAGGTTAGGAACCAAGACAAGCGACACAGATGTTGGACTTTGTGGTGGTGAAGGCTAGTTCAACTTATAACGCGATCATGGGAAGAACATGGATATATGCCTTTAAGGCAGTCCCTTCTTCCTATCATTCAGTGATGAAGTTTCTCACCCAGAATGGGATTGGAGAAAAGAGAGAAGATCAAAAGATGGCAAGAAGTTGTTATGTGGCCTCTCTTAGGGAAGATGGAGTTGGGGGGCAGGTTCTGCCTATTGAAGACCTCGATATCCGTGAGAATGACGAGAAAAGAGGGAAGCCAGCAGTAGATTTGGTTCCGATTCCTTTAGCTCCCGAGGATCCTGAGAAAGTGACTTTTATTGGAGCAACACTATAGGAGCCCCTTAAAGGGAAGTTGGTGAAATTTTTACAAGAAAATAGTGATGTGTTTGCATGGTCAACAGCTGATATGCCAGGTATAGACCTGGGACTGATCACTCACAAAATGAATGTGGATCCAAATCGAAAGACTGTGAAGCAAAAGAAAAGAAGCTTTGCTCCAGAGAGACAAGAAGCTATTAAACAAGAAGTAGAGAAGCTCTTAGAGGATGGTTTCATTGAAGAGATACAGTTTTCAGAATGGTTAGCGAACCCTATGATGGTAAAGAAGGAAAATGGAAAATAGAGGATGTGTGTGGATTTCACCGATCTGAATGACGCATGCCCTAAGGACGGTTTCCCATTGCCAAGGATAAATACATTGATAGATGATACTGCTGGTCATGAGATGCTAAGTTTCATGGATGGATTCAGTGGATACAATCAGATCAAGATGCACAAGGATGACATCCTAAAGGTATCATTCGTTACTGACTTTGGTGTTTTTTGTTATCTTGTTATGGCTTTTGGTCTCAAGAATGTAGGAGCCACCTATCAACGGTTGGTAAATAAGATTTTCAAAGATTTTATTGGCAAGACCATGGAAATGTATGTCGATGACATGTTAGTCAAGAGTCTAGTAAAGACGGACCACATAACCCATTTGAGGGAAGCTTTTGAGGTCCTGAGATATCACAAAATGATGCTAAATCTTGTAAAATGTGCTTTCACAGTTTGATCTGAAAAGTTTTTGGGCCTGATCGTCTCCAAGAGGGGAATCGAGGCTAATCCTGATAAAATAAAGGCTATCCTAGATACGGAACCACCACGTTCCATAAAGGACATTCAGCTCACCGGAAGGGTTACAACTCTGGGACGTATCTCAAAATCCGGAGACAAGTGCTTTCCCTTCTTTAAATCCCTAAAGAAGGTTAAAGATTTTATATGGACTAAGGAAAGCCATGAGGCATTTGAAGAATTAAAGAAATATATGGTTCAGGCCCCGTTGTTGGACAAGCCATCTCTGAATGAAACCTTGTATTTATACTTGGCCATTTCAGAAAATGGTTTGAGCACTGTATTGGTTAAGGAGGAGCTTAAAGTCCAGAAACCCATATACTATGTTAGTAAAATTCTGCATGGAGCTGAGTTGAATTATTCAACTATTGAGAAGTTTGCTTTAGCCTTGGTGATGGATTTACAAAAGTTGTGTCCTTACTTCCAGGCTCATACAATTGAAGTGCTAACAAATTAGCCATTGAGAAACATTATTCATAGTCCCAAAGCTAGTGGGAGGCTGATTAAATGGGCAATAGAATTGGGAGAATTCGACATCAAATTCAAGCCATAAACGGAAATAAAAGCCCAGGCATTGGCTGACTTCGTGGTGGAATATACCATACCCAACCAAGAAGTCGGGGGCATGAAGATACTATACCTCAAGACACAGACACAAAAGATGGCAAATAAAAGGACGTTAAGGAGAAGGGATATCAAAAAGTAGAGCAGTGCTAGTTTTACAAAGCCCCGATGGGTTCTTGATTTAATATGCTATAAAGCAAGACTTCCCAACTACAAACAATGAAGCAGAATATAAAGCTTTAATAGTTGGCCTCAGCCTGGCAGGGACATTGAGAGTCAAGAACTTAAAAGTATGTGGAGACTCGAAGTTGGTCATATCCCAAGTCAAGGGAGAGTTTGAGGCAAGGGATGATACAATGGCTAAGTATGTCCGCCTGGTAAGGGCTGTGATGACTCAGTTCGATGAATGCCATGTTGAGCACATCCCACTGGAGGAAAATGCTAAGGCGGATGCGTTGTCTAAATTCGCTTTATCAGAGATAGAGAAAACTTCAGGAAGTGTATACTTCCGCATTTTAAAAACACGGAGCATTGATGTGAAGTTTGTAGCCCCTATAGGGGACATCATGGATAGATCCCATTAGGTCCCATATTCAAACCGTTTGGCTTCTAAATGATGTCACTGAAGCATGAAAATTGACTATTCGCTTACTGAGATATTCCTTGATCGATGGAATTCTGTATAAAAGATCTTATATGGTTCCTTACTTAAGATGTCTCAGGCCTAATGAGGCACACTTGGCCCTCAAAGAAGTACATAACGTATTTGTGGGCAACACTTGGGGGGTAGAGCACTGGCTCATAAGATAACCCTTTTAGGCTTTTATTGGCCAGAGATGATGGCCGATGCCAAAGAATATATGAAGAAGTATGATTGCTGTCAGAAACATGCACTGGTTGTTCAGAAACCCCCCGAGATGCTGACTTCCATCAACTCTCCCATCCCCTTTTCCATATGAGGAATGGATATACTTGGGACTTTCCCCATGGCCACGGCACAAAGGAAGTTCCTGATTGTAGCTATTGATTATTTTACTAAGTGGATTGAAGATAAACCTTTAGCCAAGATCACAACTAAGCAGGTTGCATAATTCATGTGGGAAAACATCATGTGCAGATATTAAATCCCGCACATCCTGGTCACTGATAATGGAACATAATTCAACAATGAAGAATTTAGGAAGTACTGCGAGGAGAATAAGATTTGAAAGGCATATGTCATAGCCTATTCGTTTATTCGAGGATTTAACTCAACTCAAATAAGAATGTAATAAGTAAATAGTGGATCTATCATCAGAGAGATCTCACAAAGTAACATCTGTCAAAGGATAAAGAAACATTGTTCATCTACAGACTTGAAGATTCACTGGAAGAAGTTCAAGAATTTGATCATGCCTCAGTGATATAAATCAAGATCGTGGATTTAATCAAGTGACAGAGATCTCGTCAGGGTATCATTTTATTACAAGGATTTAATCAGAGTATCAAAGTCAAGACATGAAGAAACGTCACGGAAGTTAGTCACTCATGAACCAGACAGTACATCGAGTGTCAGCATTGAAGTGGCGGAATTGATTCATAAGTCTCAGTGATTTTCAGAAGATTGTCAAAAGAATGGATGCTGCTCAGGGTTAGTATTAATTCTCTATTAATTAATTAAGTCATATAATTTAATTAAGAAAATAAATTATATCTGCAAAGATTAATTTATTGATTAATTGAATTAAATTGATTAATTAATTTAGAATTAATATTGAGGATTTACAAGATTTTAATTGATTTAAAATCTGCTTAAATTCAAAACAAGACAATTCATTTGAAATAGTATGACAATCGGTATGACAATTGATAGTCATACCGAAAGTCATGCCAATACATTTAATTGTCTTATTAGAATTTCTGTTTAGATTAAAATCTGTTATTAATTCAGCAAGACAATTTATTTGAACTCATATGACAATCAGTATGACAATCAATAGTCATACCGAAAGTCTTGCTAGTTCATTTTGATTGTCTTGCTAGTTGTAAATATTGTCATACCGAAAGTCTTGCTGGCCAAAGAGATTGTCATGCCAGTACATTTTTCAGTTCGGTGTTTGATAAAAGCAGCAGAAGACCTTTATTGAACAAAAAACTTACAGAATCTAATCAAACAGAACACACAAGAAAAAAAAGGAGCAGAAAACAAAAGCATAACATTTTATTTTTCATCTGCTTTTCTTCAAGATTAAATTTCTAGATTGTAAAGTTAAATCCAATCAACTAGAAATATTTATCTTGTTCTTGTGTATCAATCTAGCGGATTAAAATCCCTAGAACTTAATCTCAAATCGCATTTAGCATTTGATCTTTTAATTACAAAAATAGAAAAAGTTCATGTCGAATTTATTCTAGATTTGTAATAATTGATTTGAGATTAATCCATTGTAACCGATACCGTAGTTGTAACACCTTTCAAGTTTAATAAAAGTTTTATTTAACTTGAATTTTGTTTCACAATTTTATTCCGCATTTTATTCGATTAAACGGTATTGTTTGCATTCAACCCCCCTTCTACAAACAAATTGGGACCTAACAATTGGTATCAGAGACTTCTGATTAACGTACAAATCTAGATCCTAGACTTTTGTGTTTCTTTCACTTCTTGAATTTTTTATTCACTCAAAGAATTCATAATGACTACACAAAAAGTTGGAACCGTTAAAATTCCACTTTTCGATAAAGAAAATTATGTTATGTGGAAGAAGAAGATGCTACTGTTTTTACAGGTTGCTAATCCCAAATATTTGCAAGTGTTGAAGAAGGGTCCAAAAATTCCTATGGTTATTGAACCAGAGATAATAGAAAATGATGTGGTGATCACCAAAGCGAGAACTTATGTGAAGGATCCTGAGGACTTCTCTCCTGCTGAAATAGAAGAAGCTTCCCTGGATGCTAGCCTTCAATTAATCTTAGTAGATTCCCTTAATCCCCTGATGAATAGACATGTGATGAATTGTAAAGATTCCAAACATATCTGGGAAACTATTGAGATTATTAATGAAGGCACAGAGGAAGTTAGGGAGAACAAACTAGAAATCCTAACCTCTGAGTATGAATACTTTAAATCCAATCCAGGGGAAGGAATCACTGAAGTGTTTGAGAGGTACAATGCATTGATCAACAACCTGAACATTAATGGTAAATACTATTCCATCAGGGAGGTCAACAAAAAGTTCATTTTAACACTACCAACTCATCTCGAACATAGAATCACTGCCATAAGAGAAGCAAGAGATCTGAGTGAGATTTCTTTGGAAAGGCTCTATGGTGTGTTAAAGACTTATGAGTTGGAGCAGATTCAGCAGAAGGAAGTTTACGGCAAAGGAAGAGTGGTCAGCACGTCTACTGCTCTAGTAGCTGATGAACATCAACAACAATCTCAACAGTCAGAAAGAATGGTACAGTCTTCCAAGGTTGAAGATAATGTGATAGTAGCAGAATTTGATTCTCCTACTACAAATCAATCAGGAGATGATTATTATTCCTTGGAAGAATTGGAGCAATTGGAGGATGAGTCAATGGCCCTGATTGTCAAGAGATTCTCAAATGTCAGATTCAAAAGGAATCCCAAGTTCAAGTACAAGTCCAACTACAACAGATTCCAGAAAGGTGGATCTTCATCCTCTAACACCAGCAGTGGTGGGTATAAAACAGGGATGGTTGATCGAAGCACCATTCGATGCTTCAACTGTAATGAGTTGGGACACTTTGCCACAGAATGCAGGAAGCCAAAACAAGCTAGGAAGAAGTCTTACGATTCTAATCAGAAGAGTAAATCTAAAAGGGCTTACCTGGCAAATGGAAGAAGCTGGGATGATACTGACAGTGAAGATGAAGAAGTTGGGAATCTTGCTCTCATGGCTAGTGATGCAAGCACCTCATCGTCAAGAAAAGAGGTAAAATTTACTGATGCTGAATTAGTTTATCATCTAGGAGGTTCCTTAGATTGTGCTCGTCGTGATAATGAATTGTTAAATCAACAAATCAAAGACCTTGAGAAAGAGGTCAATGAATTAAGACTTGTACACATTAATCAAGATAAATTAAAAGATCAAGTGTCTTTTCTAGAGAATAGAGTTGACTGTTATAGAAAACTTGAAACTATTCTTAAAGACAAGATCACTGGTCTTGAGGCTAAGGTTAAAGCTTACTTTAATTCTTGTTCGAAGTCCAAAGAGTTTTACAATAAGCAAGCTGTTAATCAAACATCTGGTATAGGTTATGATTACAATGCTGCTATTGGAAAATTAGGCATAAACTCCCCTCCTCATGTATGTGCTAAAGGCAGGGAAGTACCACATGTGCTTAAGGGTGTTGATGAACCCCTCTATAAAGAATCAATTGCTGAACCATTTGATGAGACCTCTTTTATTATTCAAGAAGAAATCCGTGCTGAAGATAATGCTAATGGGAAAGCTGTCTCCAAGTCAAGTGTGTTAAAAGTTCCAGTCAAGGTTGTGAAAGCAACTGAGACTAA
Source organism: Apium graveolens (assembly GCF_009905375.1). NCBI lineage: Eukaryota > Viridiplantae > Streptophyta > Magnoliopsida > Apiales > Apiaceae > Apium > Apium graveolens. Next base: position 71,423,905 of record NC_133650.1, on the reverse strand, counting down.
CTCAGACACACATGAGTTGGATAACACAAATGCCATGTCTACCATGCATAAGTTGCCTATTGTTAATCCTTCTCATAAAGCATGTGGTGTTCCTGATTGTATGTCTTGTGCTTTTAATCTGATGTTTGCTTATTTTAATGGTAAGCATGTTTCTAATGATAAGACTACTCCTCGTCAGCATGTGAATAATAGAAAGCATGATAGGTCTAAGACTGCTAGTCCTCCTAAAGCTAGAAAGGAGACATTTGTGCCTAAGCCTAAACAGAAATTTGTCAAGGCTGTTCACAAGGTCAAATGTTCAGTCATTGAGAACGTTGAGAATATTAAAATTAAGAATGTTGTTTTGCCTGATAAAGGCCAATTTTACAAGAATGCCGGACCCAGCCAAGCTTGGGTTCCGAAGAAGGTCTAATCCATTTGTATTGCAGGGCATTAAACAGGTACAACCGGTAGTGTGGATTCTTGACAGCGGATCGTCAAGACATATGACCGGAGATAGAGCCCTGCTATCAAATATGGTTGAGAAAGCTGGCCCAGTGGTTACCTTTGGAGATAACAGCAAAGGTTTAATGGAGGGATATGGCTGTTTGCTAGCTGGAAATGTTATCATTGAAAATGTATATGTTGTGCAAGGACTTGAACACAATCTGCTTAGCATTAGTCAGTTCTGTGACAACGGCTACAATGTTTTATTCGACAAGCTGAAAGGTCAGATTCTGCACAAGAAAAGTGAAAAACCCTCCTTAATGGGAATCCGGAAAGGAAATCTGTTCGTAGCTGACATGAACTCTGGAAGCAATCTTGAAGTCAATTGTTTCTATGCAAAGGCATCGTCAGATGAGAGTTGGCTATGGCACAAGAGACTTTCTCATCTCAAAGAGGTCTGCCTCAGCTGGAATTCTCTCCAGAAGGACTATATGAGGCTTGCCAGAAAGGAAAGTCAAAGAAAGCAAGTCACAAAGGCACTGACACATCTTCCATAACTGGTGTTCTGCAATTATTGCACATGGATTTATTTGGTCCAGTTAATATCCTTTCAATGTCAAAGAAGTGTTACTGTCTTGTGATAGTTGATGACTATTCCTAGTATACGTGGGTTTTATTTCTTCACTCTAAGGATGAAACACCACAAGTTGTGATTGATCATATCAAGATGATTGAGTTAGATTCTAACGTCCCTGTTAGAGCAATAAGGTCAGATAATGGGACAGAATTCAAGAATGCACTTCTCAATGGATTCTGTACAGACAAAGGGATTACCAGACAATTTTCAGCTCCTAGAACCCCTCAGCAAAATGGAGTGGTAGAAAGGAAGAATCGTACATTGATTGAAGCTGCAAGAACGATGTTAAGTGAATCAGGTCTTCCAATGTACTTTTGGGCTGAAGTTGTCAATACTGCATGTTATACTCAGAATCGAACTCTAATCAACAAAGACTTCATGAAAACTCCTTATGAGATTTTGAATGAACAGAAACTTTCTATCAAATACTTTCATGTATTTGGTGCCAGATGCTTCGTGCTCAAGGATGGAGATGATCGTCGTGGTAAGTTTGAGGCAAAGGCATATGAGGGTATTTTTGTTGGATATGGAAGAAGATCATATAGAGTGTATATCATTGATCAACACAAAGTAACTGAAAGTGTCAATGTTACATTTGATGACACTAAACTCCCTAGTATCCAAACTGAAGATCCTTCTGAGAAACTGAAGTTTGATGATACGTCAGATTCAGAATCAGAACATGGTCAAGAACCTGAGGTTGTTGCTGGTGAAGAACCTGTTAATCATGATGATACTCAAGGTAATAGTGATGGAAACTTTGGCAATAATGAAGATACCACTGCTACTGACGGAGAATCTTCAAGTCAACATGGCAACAACTCAGGGGGAGATACTGAAGGATCATCTAGTAGGACATAACATCACAATGAATTTTAAGGCGAATCATCAAGATCAAATCTTCCAAGACAGACTGTCTGGAATAAAGCTCACCCTTTTGAGTTGATTATTGGTGATCCAGATGTTGGAGTCAGAACTAGACGTGCTACTCAAAATGAGTGTCTGTTCTCAGGATTTCTTTCTGAGATGGAACCTAAGAAGATTGAAGAAGCACTAACTGATCCAGATTGGGTGATTGCTATGCAAGATGAGCTCAATCAGTTTGAAAGTCAACAAGTCTGGAAACTAGTACTTAGACCTACACACAAGAAAGCTGTTGGTACTAGGTGGGTATTCAGGAATAAACTAGATGAAGATGGTGTGGTTACGAGAAACAAGGCAAGACTGGTAGCAAAAGGGTATTCTCAAGCTGAAGGCATTGATTATGATGAAACCTATGCTCCAGTGGCTAGACTTGAGGCCATCAGGATATTTCTGGCATTCGCAGCATTCTCAAACTTTAAAGTTTATCAAATGGATGTCAAGAGCGCCTTTCTGAATGGAAAGCTGGATGAAGAGGTATATGTAGAGCAACCTCCTGGTTTTGAAGATCCAGATCATTTGCATTTTGTCTACTTTCTTTTCAAGGCAATCTATGGTCTCAAACAGTCTCCAAGAAAATGGTATGACACTCTCTCTGAATTTCTTATTGAAAATAGCTTTGTTAGAGGTGTCATAGACAAAACTCTCTTTTCTAAAAAACATAAGAATGATACTATATTAGTCCAAGTCTATGTGGATGATATAATATTTGGGTCTACTAATGATAATCTCTGTAAGAGATTTGCTAAGTTAATGTACAACAAGTTTGAAATGAGCATGATGGGAGAGCTGAAGTTCTTCCTTGGATTACAAGTAAATCAAAGGTTAGATGGAACATTTATTTGTCAATCCAAGTATCTCAAGGAACTCCTCAAAAAGTACAATCTAGAGGACTCTGCATCAGCAAGGACTCCATCAACTACAGCTGTCAAGCTTGGACCATGTGAAAACTCCATTAAGGTAGATGTCATAAGCTACAGAGGTATGATTGGCTCGTTACTCTATCTTACTGCAAGTAGACCAGATATTATGTATGCTACATGCTTATGTGCAAGGTTCCAAGCGGATCCTAGAGATATTCATCTCATTGTTGTTAAACGAATCTTAAGATATCTTAAGGGAATACCAAATCTAGGTATTTGGTACCCTAAAGAATCTGGTTTTAACCTTGTCGGATATACAGATTCAGATTATGCAGGAAGTGTTGTTGATAGGAAAAGCACCTCAGGGAGTTGTCAATTCCTAGGTAGCAGACTAGTCTCATGGTACAGCAAGAAACAACAAACAGTTTCCAACTCAACGGCCGAGGCTGAATATATTGCTGCTGAAAGCTGCTGTGCTCAGATCTTGTGGATTAGGAACCAACTACGAGACTATGGCTCTGTATTGAACAAAATTCCTATTTTATGTGACAATACAAGTGCAATAGCCATCACCAACAACCCTGTGCAGCACTCGAGGACAAAGCACATTGACATCAGGTATCATTTTATTAGAGAGCATGTCATGAATGGTACTGTTGAACTATTTTTTATTCCAACAGAAGAACAAATAGCAGATATTTTCACTAAACCACTTGACGAATCCACATTTACCAGATTAGTTGGTAAATTGGGCATGTTGAATAGTTTTAGTGATTAATTTAGTTAATATCTGGGATCTGTTCTTGAATTAATTTACAAATGAATTTTTCATAAATGAAAAATTCATTTGCAAATTTATTTTATCATTTTATCATATTTCTTGCTTATTTCTATGTAATTTATATTATCTTATCTGTTTTTATTTTCCCTACTTGTTAATTTAAAATATCTCAGAATATTTTATTTTCTCTAAAAATATTTTTCTATGAATTTTATTTGCTAAAATTCAATAGAAATCTATTTTTAGAATAAAAATAATAAATTCTGATATATTGTCTTTGTTTCTGTAAATATTATAAGTCTGTATTTCAGTTTTACTAATTTGTTATATAATTTCAGTACATAGATATATATATTTATATAAGTCTGTACATATTTGATTGTATTTCTACTAAAATGACAATCGGCAAGATAATTGAAATTGTCTTGCTGAAAGTCATTTCAGTACTTATATATATATATACTTATTTTCATGAAATCGGTTTATTTCCAGAATGACAATCGGCAAGACAATTGAAATTGTCTTGCTGAAAGTCATTTCGATATATAATTGTCATATTAGTGTTTTTCAGTATAGTTTATACTGGCAAGACAATCGGTATGACTATCAATTGTCTTGCCAGTTATAAACAATATATATATATATATTTTCTTTTATTTTATACTGGTATGACAATCGGTATGACTATCAGATTGTCATACCAGTTATATATACTCAGTATTTATTTTGTTATTACTTTTATTTCTGTTTTTTTTCTTTCCTTTCTTTTGCCTGGTATGACAATCGGTATGACAATCCAGGATTGTCATACCAGCTGTAATATAAAGGCGTACAGTTCAGTTTTCCTTCAATCACAACAGTTTTCTTTTCTTTCAAAAATTCGAACAGTTTTCTCTCCTCTCTCTCTACTCGATCTTAATCAAACCCCAACTGCCATTGTTGATCTTAATTGCTCGAGTTTTTACTCAGCATACAAATTCATCACTTTGTGATATATACATACAAGTATATATATATAGAGGTGCTGTTGGATTTTTGTTAAAAAACAAAAACAAATCAAAATCAGTTTCTGTTTTTTTATTTTATTTATTTATTTTGGTTATTTTTAATTTTAATTTCAATTTCTGTTTTGTGTCTTTTGGCTTTTCAAAACTGCGTTTGTGAGTTAAGAATTTTAACGAGATACATTTCTGTCTAAATTTTTTGATTATAATTAATTTAATTCGAATTATTAAATTAATTTAATTAATTCGAATTTTCTTAATATTATTCTTAAAATTCTGAAAGTGTGTGTCTTATTATTATTTTAAATGGCTCTCAATTTCCAAATTGTCGCGCATAATCAGGTTGGTTATTTTAATCCAGAAAAATGTGATGTGGAAAAATTTAAGCCATGGATTAGATTTTTAAATGACCATTCGATTGTTAGCTCTGCTATTAAATCAAATGTGATTTTAAACGTCGATCTACTTAGACTGATTTGCACAACCTCTACTGTGGCCGATGATTCAAAATCTTTTTCATTCACCGTCGCAAACACACAGTGTGTAGTTGATGAAACAGTCGTCAATCGAGCGTTAAATTTTCCACTAAATAATTTCTGTAATTTACCCTCTGAAAATGATATCACAAATTTTTTCCATGCTATTCACTATCAGGGGGTGATCAATTTAACAAAACTTTCTAAATCCAATTTGGTGTCTGAATGGGATATTTTCTTCGATACACTTTCCAAAGTGTTTGCCAACTGCACAAAATCCAATTTTCATAACATCACTTCCACTCTGCAGTATATTGGTCTTGCGGTTGTTTTCAATCAAAGGATCAATTTTGGCAAACTACTTTTTCCCATTCTCTTGAGACGTCTAACTTCTGCTTTACGTGATCATTCTGCAAATCGTAGGGTATCATGTCACTATGCTCGTTTTCTCATGCTTATAGCAGATCATCTTCTCTCACCTGAACACAAAGCCCTTTTTGCTAACTCTGCAGTAACCGAACCCCCTCCAGTTAGCAAAAAGATTTACACTCGCCAAGACACAACCTTCAAATTCATGCAAGTTCCAGTACTTGTATCTGCTTTCATGGCCACTTATATTCCTTTACCTATTTTCAATCTTCCCGGTCATGAACAGCAACCTCAACCTCCAGTGGTTCAAGCCACCCAGGCTCCTCCAACATTAGATGCTCTTCCATTACAGGTAGTAATTCCTCACTCTCACTCCCTTCCTACTTCTGTTGAAAGACCCCCGGTGGTTGATAGGGTTGACCATGAAGTTGTAGAACCACAGCTTCAATCCCAGGTCATAGAGCCAAACACAGAGTCACATTCTATCTCAACCTCTCCCCCACTGTCTAAAATGTTACCCAGAAGATTACTAGGAAGTAGTACATTGTTAAATATGAGTGAACCCTCAGCTCTGCCTCCTCCTAAGAAAAGAAGAACATATTCTGAGGCATCTGAAAGCCCATCCTTGTCCTCCCAACAGGACATGGACTTTGAAATGGCCAATGAACAGTTACTAGAGGCATTCTCTCAACATGATGCATCTATTGAAATTCGCCATAGGGCCATGGCATCTTGTACTGAGTCAAGCACAATTCTATTACTCACAATGGAACCATACACTTCCCCAGATCATACTCAGGACACAGAGCGAGGAGTGCACGTAGAGTCGGTTACAGTGCCTGCCATAGTTACGGCAGAAGAGCAGTCACATGCTTCAGAGGGAAAATCTGACTCTCCGCCATCCTTAATAGAGTCATTTTCTCCCCTCCCAGATCAAACACCTCTAGCTCCCTCACGGGATTCTCCACTCGCAGATTTATCTGGAGAAAGTGGAGGGCAACTCGGTCAATCTATCCCTGAAGCAATTCAGACATCTATTTCACATGAAATGATAGGTTTGACTGAGGATCGGGACTCGCGAATTCCCATTGCACCACCACTGACCTCTCTTGAAGAGGCTAGGGTGATTTTTACTGCAGGTACAGAAGAACAGCAACAGGAAGACTCCTCACGAGCAATTATATTGAGAGAAACACAAGCACGTGAGGTGAGTGAACCAAACACGAGTGAAATTCAGGTGAGAGCACACACAGACACAAATACTCAAAACCTGTTAGCTCAAATTGCTGCTCTAAAAGAAGAACTTGCTAAAAGCCAAGCTGAAGCTCAAGCATTCAAAGCACAAGTGGTTGAACGGTCTTCTTCTTCCACCTCTGTCAACAATCAGCTGGCAATCATAAGGAATGACATCTCAGATCTCAAGACCACTGTAATACCAAAGCTCAATTCCATTCAGGACACTCCAACTTTATCAGCTGATGACATATCCAACTTCTGCTCTCTACATACAAGAATGACTTCTCTTGAAGACCTCGTTGAGATGAATCATTCACTGGACTCCTCAAGATTTCTAAAGATAGAGACGGGCATGGAACATCTCAATGAAGGGATGAAGCACCTATATTTCATGATCAAGAATTCTCATTGCCCTAATGAAGAACAAAGAACTTATTTTGAAGGACCGTCTGGTGGAGGATCAGGCTCTGGAGGTGATGGAGGTTCCAAAGGAAGGTCAGAAGAGGATCCCTCAACTAAGGGGGAGAAGAAAGGGAGTAGTGCCAAAGGGAAGGAAAAAGATACCACTGCTGGAGACAAAGGAAAGGCTGATGATGTCTACTATAGTGGAGAACAGGATGACTTTGATATTTTTGATATTCCCACTGAACCAGTTCAGGAAGATAAAGATGGGTTATTTGAAGCTGGAGAGGAAAGTGATTTTGGAGAATGGGAAGAAGAAGCTCAAGTGGATCTTTTGTTTGAGAAAGAATTTCAGAAGGAGCAGTCAGAGATGAAAAGAAAAGAAGCTGAACTCAAGAAGGTCTCTCAGATCATTGACATGAGAAAAGACATTCAAAGAACATAAACTCTTCAAAAGCAACGTCTTCATGACATTAAGGCTCAAGAAAGGAGAAGAGATGTCAGACTGAAGATTGGTGAAAAATGGGATGAAGCTAGGAGAGTACTTGATATGCCTCAGCTGAGCACTAACAATGATAGGCAGTTCTTACATCTTCTTGACAAGCTGGAAATCTCAAATCCTAACAATGACATGTACATGAATGCTATCAAGACTGAAGTCTCAAGGATCACAGCTGCTTTTGATAGATCCCTAAATGAGATGAGCATTTTTGTATATTGTCAGAGTGAAGGATCTTTCAAGGTGTCACTTCATCTATTTGAGAATCGTTCTTTGTCAGAGATTTGGGTTCTTTTAAACAAAGTCAAAAGAAGCTCAGAATTGAATGAAGTTCTTCGAGAAAGTCTTAAAGAGTTTGCCAGCAGGGCTAGTCCTCAAGTGGTCAACAATCCTCATCAGGTGAGATTCTTTAAGTCTGATTGTCTTCAAATCTGTCAGCTAGATGTACAATCTCTTAAAGACTACTCAGCTAAGCATCTGGTCTGGATGGAACATCATTTAAGAACTGTTGGATACTCATCCATGTTGAAGACTCAAGCTGCTGATTTGATTCAAGCTTATTGTGAAAAGAATATTAAAAGGTACAATCAGATCAAGAATAAGCTGAAGTCAATTGGAGTTCAACCAGTCAGACCAGCAAGCTTCACTTCAGAAAAGGATCGTGTCTTTGACAAGGAATTGCTTCAAGATTTAGAAGAAGGTGAAGTCAGAAGAGAAGACAACTGAAGTCAATTAGCTCAAAACTCAATGTAATATGATTAGAGCTTTATGAATCAAGATAGTCTAATGTAGTTATATGTTCAGGCTAGAGGAACATCTATCTTGTATTCACTTGTAAATTTCATTTGGAATCTGGAAAATGTTAAATATAATCCAGAACTTTTCTACTATTTACTTTGTATTACTGTTTATATCTTTTTCTTATTTGTTAGTTGAGTTATCCTCTAGGTATTTGTTGTTATTGTCTAACAAGCAAATAGGGGGAGATTGAAAGGCATATGTCATAGCCTATTCGTTTATTCGAGGATTTAACTCAACTCAAATAAGAATGTAATAAGTAAATAGTGGATCTATCATCAGAGAGATCTCACAAAGTAACATCTGTCAAAGGATAAAGAAACATTGTTCATCTGCAGACTTGAAGATTCACTGGAAGAAGTTCAAGAATTTGATCATGCCTCAGTGATATAAATCAAGATCGTGGATTTAATCAAGTGACAGAGATCTCGTCAGGGTATCATTTTATTACAAGGATTTAATCAGAGTATCAAAGTCAAGACATGAAGAAACGTCACGGAAGTTAGTCACTCATGAACCAGACAGTACATCGAGTGTCAGCATTGAAGTGGCGGAATTGATTCATAAGTCTCAGTGATTTTCAGAAGATTGTCAGAAGAATGGATGCTGCTCAGGGTTAGTATTAATTCTCTATTAATTAATTAAGTCATATAATTTAATTAAGAAAATAAATTATATCTGCAAAGATTAATTTATTGATTAATTGAATTAAATTGATTAATTAATTTAGAATTAATATTGAGGATTTACAAGATTTTAATTGATTTAAAATCTGCTTAAATTCAAAACAAGACAATTCATTTGAACTAGTATGACAATCGGTATGACAATTGATAGTCATACCGAAAGTCATGCCAATACATTTAATTGTCTTATTAGAATTTCTGTTTAGATTAAAATCTGTTATTAATTCAGCAAGACAATTTATTTGAACTAATATGACAATCGGTATGACAATCAATAGTCATACCGAAAGTCTTGCTAGTTCATTTTGATTGTCTTGCTAGTTGTAAATATTGTCATACCGAAAGTCTTGCTGGCCAAAGAGATTGTCATGCCAGTACATTTTTCAGTTCGGTGTTTGATAAAAGCAGCAGAAGACCTTTATTGAACAAAAAACTTATAGAATCCAATCAAACAGAACACACAAGAAAAAAAAGGAGCAGAAAACAAAAGCATAACATTTTATTTTTCATCTGCTTTTCTTCAAGATTAAATTTCTAGATTGTAAAGTTAAATCCAATCAACTAGAAATATTTATCTTGTTCTTGTGTATCAATCTAGCGGATTAAAATCCCTAGAACTTAATCTCAAATCGCATTTAGCATTTGATCTTTTAATTACAAAAATAGAAAAAGTTCATGTCGAATTTATTCTAGATTTGTAATAATTGATTTGAGATTAATCCCTTGTAACCGATACCGTAGTTGTAACACCTTTCAAGTTTAATAAAAGTTTTATTTAACTTGAATTTTGTTTCACAATTTTATTCTGCATTTTATTCGATTAAACGGTATTGTTTGCATTCAACCCCCCTTCTACAAACAAATTGGGACCTAACAAGATTGAATTATGGTTCACCTATGTAGCTCATCCACAAGCCAATGGGCAAGAGGAAGTAGCGAATCGTATAATTCTAGATGGGTTGAAGAAGAGGATTGAGAAATCCAGGAATAATTGGGTGGATGAAATATTCTAATACTTTGGGCTTACAGAACTACTTGTATAGTCACTACCGGAGCAACTCCCTTCATGTTAGCATATGGGGCAGAAACAGTTGTTTCTGTAGAAATATCGCACTCATCTCCCCGAATCCAAGCTTTCAATGCTGAGGAAAATGAGGAGGGGAAAAGATTAGCCCTGGATTTAATAGATGAAGTAGAGATGCGGCGCACACAAGGATAGTGGAATGTCATAAGAAAACCTCTTTTTATTATAACCTAAGGGTAAAAGAGAGATTCTTCAAGCAAGGATATTTGGTCCTAAGGAAGGTGGAAGCCTCTGGTATAGGGCAGAAAGGAAAGCTCGCCCCAAATTGGGAAGGACCATACAAGATTAAGAGCATTCAGGGAAGGGGATCTTACGAGCTGGAAACCGTGGAAGGAGAAGTACCTCGGGCTTGGCATGCTCAAAATCTGAAGATTTACTACATATAGGTCGAACTTATTAAGGGTTGAACCCTCGAGGAACACGTTGGTGGATAAATTGTTGCCTATCTTATGGGCTTACCGATCTACCTTCAAGTTCACAATCGAAACAACCTCAGTCATGCTGGCTTATGAAGCTGAGGTAGTGGTGTTGCTGGAAATTACATATGTATAACCAAAAGTTGAAGCTTGCAAGCCAGAGACTAACAAATAAGGCGTGAGGCTAGCCCTCGACCTAATTTATGAGGTCATGGATGAAGCTAAAGCCCCTCAGTGAAGAGCCTCCCTCTACTACAGTAGAAGTATTAAAGAAAGTTTCTTTCAAGAAGGAGACTTAGTCTTGGGGAAGGTTGGGACATCCAGAGTTAAAGAAAAGGAAAGCTAGCCCCTAATCGCGAAGGGCCATTTTGAGTCAAGTGCATTCTAGGACAAAAATCCAACAAGTTGAAAACCATGATTTGTGAGAAAATGCCAAAGCCTTGCTATGTCATAAACTTGAAGGGTTATTGTGTATGATTGAAAAGCAAATATGTATCAAGCACATAATATGTGCCGAGTACTGAAATAGTACTCAAGGAAATGAAAATAAAAGTTGCTAATGGCCCGAAGAGCCCAAGTTTTGTCCGATCAGAGGCTCGTAGGTGTTGCAATCATTCAATTATAGTTAATTAAACTGGGGTAACGATTATATACTAGAATATATTGTACGTGAAGAGTTCAAGTGACATAAGTAAATGTTTGATACGTGCAAAAAAAGGCTTGTAGCTCCAAAGATGCCTCGACTTTTTTGGGCTTGGAATATACAAAGCCCCATAGCGTGAATGCATCTAACAAGTAGAAATAAGGTCAATGAAACCAATTTCTATTCAATGTAAGGGTTGGACCCATATTTCAGGATATTATCTACTTATGCAAGTTTATTTCTATCGTCTTATCTATCAATTTATTTATGAGCGAGCATTTAATGAATGCAAGTCCAGAAAGACCAATCACCGAAAATAAAAGATAATTGCATGAAAATAGAAGATCCTGAAAGATCACAAGTAGAGTCCCGAAGGACAATTAGGACGCACACTGAAAATGTTAAAAGTCCATAAAGGACCGAAAGCAGATAAAAACAAAATAAAGAGCCATGCAAGGCCGCGAGGTCACTCATCAGAAGACCTTATAGCCTCGATACGTACAAACTCAGATTATGAGTTGATAACATGGATATGGGTAAAATACGAGGATTGTTAGGCTTGAACCCCAACAACGCCCATGAAGCACCATTTTTAACCGACGTTACAATATTGTCTCTTAGGCGGGGGTAACCCACGCCTAGGATTTATGGTCGAATCAAGGTACCTTTTTCTTATTAAAAGAGAAAAAGGAGGAAATAATTATTAGATTATTAAAAAAAAGAAAGACAAAATTCTCAAAATAGAGAATATTATTTAATGCATGAATGCATAAATTAATGTCCGATGACAACAAAAATTACGAGTAAATTCGTAATTTGATATATAAATTCTTTAAAGATTAAGGAATTTAAAAAATAGAATTTATTGGAAATAATAGAAAATGATCTTTAATATTATTTTCTATCCAATTAGTTATATTATGCACGATTGCACAAAATTAAGTATGTCCGCTGACACAAAAAAATTATGACAAGAGTTCATAATTTTACAGAAAAAGAAAAAAGGAAGTGATAAAAAAAACAGAATCTTTCAAAAGAAAACACTGGAGAAGGCCGAAAATTGCCTTACGGAGAAAAGGACTAGTGAAGATTAAGGAGAAAAAATTGAAAGCTAAAACCACGCCTAGGAAGCATAATTCCTACGCGTTGTTCAAAAGATGTCTCCTAGGCGGGGTATGTAACACCCCCAAATCCGGGGTCGGGGATTCGGGTTGTCACGAATTCCATTTCCCTTAATAACACTTAATCTTAATAAACAACCAACTAATGCGTACTGTGATCCCACAATATACACACACCCACCACAAGTTATAGTCTTAGAGATGAATACCAAAAATAACACAAGTCATTTTTTTCCACAATTATAAGTCATTACACCTCAAAAGGGGTTCTGAATAAATTTATATATTCTTTGCCATTATTACAATTCATAATATACATAAGTCTGGTACATCAACAGTTGAAAGGCTAGCCTATTGGTAGTTCCTACCTCGTCTACAACGGCATCAACGCCTACAGGAAACTGCGGAACGTTTCCTATCCGCTCGCGAATTGCGAGCTTGGTCCTGTTCATCTTGTCTATCTGTTGTTGTGTGATGAAAGAAGAAAGCAAGGGTGAGCAACAAGCCCACCGAAATAATATGTATAATAATTAACAATATATGAGCATCTTCATAGTACTCATGAAAGTCTTGGTCAAGTAGAAATAAACCAAGTTTATTATCTTAATGCGACGAAGTCACAAAATATTCGGTATATATATACATATATACTTCTCAAAATCTTTGAAATCCTCTGACATGTATAATATACATAGAGTTCCAATTTATAACTGTATAAAGATATCATTGCAAGGTGCTCTCATATATCTAACCTTATCTCAACGTTTTTCTAAAAATCTTTGTCATGCATAAGATAATCATTTACTAGATATAAGTTGAAAAGATGAAGTTACAAGATACTTCAATATACTTATATCTTTTTCGAATACTACTTGAACTACCACCGTTCAAGGTATAAATAGTTCATCCCACAAATGAAGTTACAAGACAAAACTTGTATAGAGTCAATTTCTGAAATATCATCAAAATGAAATGAAGTTACGAGATACTTCATTTAATGAAAACATCATTTTGAAAACTCGACCCTGCCAACACTCAACAATCGCCCAACCGTAGCCTTTTTAATGAAGTGCTCTGGGTAGTGTTGCAGAAATATTCAACTGGATGATGAACTCATTACGGGAGTTTTCCGCGCTAGGAAGACCACTCACAATGATTAGTCGCAGTAGTGCAACCCCACCATTTTCTACATGTAGAGGAGAACAGTCGGATTTACTTGTCAACCAAACACTGGACTCCTAAGGAATGGACCGTCTTAGCGGAACTTCCGGGCCATTTGGGCCAATATAATAAGCCTGGGCCGGCGCCACTCGACCACTTATGCCACTCCTAGTTCAGATGAAATCCATGACTCTGAAATGTAAAGCTCGTCCCCCCTTTCCCCAAGTAGAAACTTGTTGATACGGCTCCACCAAGAAGTCGTATCTAGTTGGAAAGGAAAACTCACCGATATTTCCCAGGCGATGCCTGTTAATGGATTAACTTATTCCAAGAATTTTACTTCCCGAGTGTTGGGTAAGTAATCAAAAACTCTTTTATCAAAACAGCAACCTTGTTGCGAATATAAAAATACATCATGGAGCCGGATCCCTCAGATTTTTGAGCGAGTATTGAAATCCCCATCGAAAGAAAGATCTTAAATTTGAAAATGAGTTTTGGGATCTGCTCTAACCTTCCAAAAATAGTTTTGATAAAGTTTGAAAATAATCTCTGGAAATATTTAAAGTAAGAATGATTTGATAGTATCAATTATTTTCCGAATACTTGGCAATTATCGAAACATTTTTCTTTAATAAGATAAAGAATATTATTTAATAAAATAAGCGGAGTCATAAGTCCTCGAATAAATATTATAATAATATTCATTTGTAATATAAAACTATCGAATAAACATTATTCATTTAATAGTTTTGAAAACTATATATATATATATATATATATATATATATATATATACTCAGGAACATCGCCTCCCGGTTTAGAAAAATGTTCAACTCTGGGTCCCCTATACTAAGGGTATACGCAAGTACTGTTTATCTCTAGCATAGGTATTATGCAGTTTATAAACAATTGAATCGGTAACAAGATATCAAGATTACGAAACAAGCATGCATATATATCATATCAACATGCTCCATTATATCGCAAGATTTTCTATACAATCATGCACTTATCACAAGAAAATGCATATACACATATACATCACAACAACAGTTATACGGGTAGAAAACTTGCCTGAGTGACTGGGGGTGGTAAAAGGCCCGGGGCGAGTCTGGTAACCTATAAACAACACATATGTTGGAATTAACCATGGTCGCTTAAGAAACTAGACTTTAACCAATTGGACCCTAACGTTCTCTTTTGGGCTTAACGATTCGCATAAGTCGCTCGAGTACCCTCGGCTCCACCATTTTTATAAAATTAACTGTTTAACTTTTTAAGGCGACTCTTTCGCAAATACTCTACCAACTGACCAATTAGTCTTAAATAATTGTTTCGTACTCCATTTAGTCATTTAAGGGCTTTAATCAAGGTTTCAAAGTAAAGCGAGGGGTAATGGTTCGTTCGCGAAACGCCGTTACTTAAACGGTCGTTTCTCCTAAACCGTACATCGGATTCAAGCGAACCACATATCAAAACGAAGCTTACGACACGATCTAGCTAAAAATGGAAAATTTACATCAGTTATCTTTCTATCCCGAACACTAAAACAAGAAGTTGAATGAAAAGGGCATTACGACGACTATGTTTACACGATTACCCATGTTCATACCGCTCCAATTAACCACCAACCAACTCATAACCATCAATACAACAAAATTTCACCTAAACCATACCACATCAGTCCATAACCTCCAAGTTTTTCAACTCAAACAACCACAATCAAGACTTATGAACTATAATCAAGCTTCAATTACCAAAACCCATCCAAATCAAACCAAACTACTAATAATCATAATCCTTGATTTTCATTTCACAAAACCAACCATTAAACTTACTAAAAAATAAATTAAAGGCTAGGGTTTGAAGTTTATACCTTCCTTGGTAGGTGTTAAGTTTCTAGGAAGCCTTAGGGAGCCTAAATCTAACCTCCTACAAGCTTGATCTTTCCAAAGAAATCAAGAACACAAAGTTAGGTTTTGAAGTTTCTAAAAGTTCGATTGAAAGAACTGTAAAAATAAGGGTCTTACCATGCTTATTTGGTCGGGACTTATGAACAAGAGTTGTAGGAAATCTCAATACCTTTACAAAGAGCTATAGAACACAACATTTGAGTGAGTATTAAAGGAGATATGGCAGTTTGAAGTTACTGGTATGGTTTTGGCCGAGAGCTTTTGTTCTTGGAAGCAAAAGTCAACTTCTAATTTTTGTGTTTTATGATATTTGCTTGGTTGCTTCTCCTTTTTGTCTTGGAAAATGTTTTAGCTTTTTACCATGGTGAATTTTACATGGCCCAAAAGTAACCAACAAAACAAAACCCCTTGTCATGCTTATGTCATCCTGCTTGTGTCATCTATTTACCACATGTCTTTATCTTGTGGTTTGATGATGTCATAATACCTTGGATTCTTGTACAAGCTTATCTCTTGGTTGCGTATTTGTTTTACGGTTCGCGTAACTTTCATTCTCATTCGTCGTTTGAGGGATCATATCCGAGATCTTATTACTTGGGTTCCCCTAAAACTTTCTCAATATTTTATATTTCTTTTATGATCCTCTCTTATAATCCTTGAATTTAAATCCTTTTAATCATGTTACCTTATACTCAATTCTTTCGGTATCTGGTGGATTTTCAGGAAAAATCAAAGTGTTCAAATTTTGATTCCGACGATCTTTACATACACTCATTTACTTTATGGAATACTAATACGATCTTAGAATTTCCATAACAGTACTCCTATGTAGCGTGGTCTGATAATTTTCTTTAATTAGCATCATCAGCAAAAAGTTACTATTCATCAGTGTTTCAAAAATTCTAAAAATTGGGGTTATTACAGTCTCCCTTCCTTAAAAGGTGTGTGTCCCGAAATCAAATAGAAAATGAATAGGGATACTCTCTTAGCATTGCACTTTCTAACTCTCAAGTAAATTTTCCCACATTGTGGTTCTACCACCAAACTCTGACTAGTTTGATAACCCTTCTCCTAAGCACTTGTTCCTTTTCGATCTATAACTCTTCATGGTTGCTCCATATAGGTTACGTCTGGTTGCATGTCTATGAGCTCATATGCCCCTATTTGTCTGAGATCCAGATTACACTTCCTTAACATTGATATGTGGAACACGTTATGAACTTGCTATAGGTTCGGGGGTAGGGCTAGCTCATATGCTAACTTCCCAATACGTCTTAATATCTCCAAGTGTCCAACAAATCGTGGACTTAGCTTTCCTTTCTTTCCGAACCTCATCAATCATTTCCAAGGCTTTCCAAGGGGATACCTTTCACAACACTAAGTCCCCTACTTCATACTCATTGTCTTTTCGTTGTCAAATCAGCATACTTCTTATGTCCATCTTGGGCTACTACCAGCCGTCCTCTAATTAGATCTATTATATCCTTGGTCATATGGACTACTGCTGGTCCGAGCATCTTGCGCTCTACAACTTCATCCTAACATAAGGGAGATCGACATTGTCTTCCCTCAAGGATCTCATAAGGAGACATCTCGATACTGACATATGATCTATTGTCATAAGAAAACTCAATCCGCGATAAATGATAGTTCCAAATTCTTTCAAGTCTATTGCACAAACTCTTATAACGACTCGTGTATTTTTATTTTATTTCTAATATTTGGAAGTGTAATAAAGGTTTAAGTAAATAAATAAAATGTGTGTATGGGTTTTGGCAGCAGTTGTGGATTGTTATTTAATTATTATGATTGTTGTTGTGTGAGATTGAATTTTGTGATTTATTAGTGAGATATATGATTTTGTTTTGCTTATAAAGAGTGATTTTATTGTAGTTTTAATTTCAGAAATACTTGAATTATTTCTAAAATTGGTTTTAGAATTTTATAATTTTAATAATTATTTTTAGGACTTTATAAAATTGAGAAATCAATATTTTATTAATTATTTATTTTTAAATGATTTTCTGAGTATGTTTTGTTGTAAAATCCAAATTTAGTTATGGAAATCTTCAAAAATTATGAAACTTATATTTTATGAAGGTTATAATATTCGGAGAATTTTAAAATTATTTTGGGAATTTTCAGGATTCGTTTCATGCGCGCGTCGTTTCGTTATTTATGAAAAAGAGGGTATAAAGCGCACTTCGAAAGTGAATTTAAAATTTTGAAACTTATATTTTTATTAACTCCGGAATATTTATGACATTTTGAAATTATGTTCGAAATTTTCTGAAATTACTTTTCGTACACCCAGGTTCGTTAATTTCAATTCCGGGACAAACCGAGTCATAAAACCCTCGTATATATCCTATATTCTACGTGTTGATTTATCAAAACAGGGGGGACATGTGTGCTTTGGTTGGTGCGGCAGCTGTCAAACAAAAGAACAAACCCCCCCTTTTTCTTTCTCTTCGTCCCTGTTAGTCTCTTGTCTCTCTTTCACTCCCCTGTTCGCGTCTTCTTTCTCCTCCGTTTGCTTCCTCCTCTCGGTAATTCCTATGCCGTCTGTTTCTTTTATTCCATCGTCGTTTCTTCCCTTTTTCTGGCCGCTATCGCCACCGGTTCTCCGGTTTGGTGGCGGCGGTAGGTGATTATGTGTGTGTATTGTGTGGCGTGTGTGTGTGTGTGTTTGTGATGTGCGTGTGTGTTTGTGATGTGTGTGTTCTGCGCGGTGGCGCGTGTGTGTTGGTGTGGTTGCAGCCGTATGTTGTGGCCGTGTGCGGTGCTTCTCTGTGGTTATTCAGTTGGGCTATTTTGTTGGGCTTGTGTTGATTTTCTGTTGGGCCTTGTTGGGCCGAGTTGTGCAGTGAATATTTTTGCTATATCCTGAAATTTTATTTCTTTTTATACAGAAATTATTGAGTAAAATTCGTGATATTATTAATTCGCGTGGGAAATTATTTTTAATAAATCGGTGGAATTTATTTGGATACCTGAATATTTCGGGCACCAATAAATTTTGCCGCCGTACCGCGATGACTCGTTACGAGCGGACGGTGGACGGTGATGACGATGTTCTGAGTCCTAAATTTTATAAATAAATAAAATGATTACGTAAAATATTTTCGGACTTAAATAATTAATTTTGATTGGTGTTGGGATGTACGTGGTATAAAAAGGTGGAGTAATATTGTGGATTGTTGCGATTATTGACATCGATTGTAATCGATGGGTAGTCTTATAAATAAATAAGATGCTACCAAAATTTTCTAAAAATATATTGTAAATGTACATAATTATATTCTACATGTTACCCCTATTTATGTTCGAGATATGTGATTACGTGATTATGTGTATAATAATAATAATACGAGTCGGGTTATCGGATTGAGTTGTTAGGATTTGAGGATATCAAGCATGTTGGTGTAACTGATTAGGGTATTCTGTATTTGTAGATTCCGATCGAGTTTTCCTAGGATTAAAGTCAGCGTGAAAGCTACCTAGGGTTTTGTAAAGTGTTGCAAGGCAAGTACCCCTGACCATTCTTTTATGGTACAGTGCATATGAATAGTTAAATGTTTTACTTTCGTAATGGAACATAAACATTTTATGTTACGTATCCCCCATATTTGAAATGTTGTTTTAAATTATGTTTTGGGGAAAAGTAACTTTTGAAAATAACTATCTCTAAACATGATTTAAATGAAAAGAGGATTTGAATAATGTGCTGTGACAGAATTGATTTTGAAAAAGAGATAGGTAAAAATGATTTTGAAAACTGGATAAAACGATCAGATATGGGATACGTTGGGGCCAGAGTGGGCCTATTGAGGTGGCGTAAGAGGCTAATTCCATTGCGCGTACTGTATAACCGATTAGTCCAGCAGGTCAGAGACCTAGCTAGTCTCTGAGTTCCGGAACATGTGAATGAGATGGCAGTTGGAGCCATCTGGTGTTGATAGCCTAATCAGCTGTCTTCACATATCCGCTACGTATCTGATTTGGTTTTGTGATTCCCGTAAGGGCATGAGTAGTTGATAAAGCGATTTTATAAATGTGATTAGCATGCTAAAATTGAACTCTGGTATTTTTACAGCACATTGCTATGTTGTTTTAATGAAGCATGCTAGTTAGTGATATCCAGTTATCTCTGATTTTCATTAGATAATGTTGATATCATGATAGCAGTTCTGTTCCTATTACTGTTACATTACTATTTTGTTCCGTTATTCATATTTTGGTACTGCTGAGCGATTATGCTCACACTTGCAAACTGTTATGTATATCTCGCAGATGCCTAGAAGATCAGTCAGACCGACCCGTGTTCCCGCCCCTACTGGACCCGGCTCCTCTGAGGTAGTTTGTATCATGCCATGAAGTCTGATGAGTTGCTGAATAAAGTTAGTGTGTGTTAAATGTTGAATAAAGGGTTTGTAATAATGAGAATCTGAATTATACTTGAACCTGGATCGGATCTTGGTTTGGGGTCAAGTTAGTATATTTTAATTATAATCTCATTATTTATATTTTGGTTGTTATGTTTGGTGACGTCAACTCCTGACCCCGGGGTTGAGGCCGTCACAGTTGGTATCAGAGCTACAGGTTCAAGTCCCTGATTCAGGTTAGGGATTGTGTCGAGTAGGTGATAATGTGAGTCTTTAGGTGTGAGTCAGCAACTCATATAGAGGAGCGAACCTTTAGAGTCAGTCGAGGGTTCCGACGGCGTTATACTGGAATCTATAAAATGTTTTGATAGAATTGCCTTGACCTGGTTGTGTCTTGCCTGTATATTTATTATGTTGGCAGTAGCCTATTACGATTTCGAGTTCTCCATCTCGGGAGAATCCTTCCGATTCGGATAGCTCAGATTCTGAGAGACCCCCTGATGTTATTACTGAGGAGACCTCTATGCCTCTTCCACCAGTCCCTTCCTTTATGCCTAGAGATATTCCTAGATCTGGTCCTCGTCCCCGTTGGGTACGTAGGTCTGTATCTGCTGTCAGAGATTTCCCTCCCGGCTGCGGTCCCAGTTCTTCCATGATGAGACCTCTGGTACCTCCTGTGGCCCCTAGTGGTACTTCTTCACCGATCCCTTATCATGTTCATAGGGCGGTGAATACTTCATTTATCAGAGATCAGAGTCCGGAGTTTGCTGCTCAGTTGGATCAGGTACCTATTACACCATTCCAGGGTATTTCTACCCCTTCCCCTGAGGTGCGAGCCCGTGTGCGAGCATTGACCCAGATGGCTGTCGAGAGGGCTAGATCTGTTGACCATTTCATTAGTTCAGAGTTCAGAGCTATGCAGTATCAGGACCTAGTGAACTGGCTAGTGTTTGAGCTAGGTTCCATTGGTGGCAGTGGTAGTGGCTAGACGGAGTTGCAGCAGCGAGATACAGAGCTCCGAGTTTCCTTCTAGGAGCTCTGTAGTTGTTTACTTTGTATATGTACATTATGTTGTGATAGTTTGTAGTAGATTAGGCTGCTATGACAGCCAATTTTGGTGTGTACTCGGATAGGTTCTTTTCAGTTGGATTTTCAGTTGTATTGGTTGGATTATGTTGGTTATTGTATTTCAGCTGCTTTATCTTATTGTTCAGTTTTTATATATTGTGTGTTGCTATTATTGTTGTTATTATTATTATTGTTTCTGTTGCTGGCATTTTTAGATCATAATCATTCACTCAGGACGGATCCAATTACAATGGGGATGAGAATATTGTCTTAGTGGCAACGCTCTCCTGATGCATAAATATAAACTGCTGGAGCAATCCATTTTCTTATATATGACTGTTATGTTTCAGGAGATGCCACCAAAGAGAAACTCTCAGCCTAATAACGAATCTGCTGGGGATCCTTCCGTGAGTGATATGATGAACTTGTTGCGTCAGCAGTCTATACAGCTGGCCCAACAGCAACACCAATTCCAGCAGCAACAGCAACAATTACAACAACAACAACAGCAGCAACAGCAGCTCATACAACAACAGCAAATCCAACAGCAGCAACTACAAATCCCGCAGCAGCATGAGGTAAGAGGGGCAAATCAGGGTGTTAGTTTTAAGTCTTTTTAAGCAGTGAAGCCCCCAGAGTTTAAAGGAGAGGTAGATCCTGTTGCTGCCAGGATATGGTTAAAGGAGATGGAAAAGGCGTTTGCGCTCACCAAGGCGAGTGAGAATTTAAAGACTGATTATGCTAGTTATTTTCTAAGGAATGATTCGAATTATTGGTGGGAATCTACGCGAGCCCAAGAAGGAGAAGGTCCAGTTCCATGGGCCAGATTTACAGAGTTGTTTTTGGAGAAATACTTTCCAGATTGTCTCCATAGTCAAATGGAAGTGGAATTTTTGGAACTGAAACAAGGAGATAAGAGTGTCACGGAATATGAAGCAAAGTTTACAGAGTTAGCCCGTATAGCACCAGAATATGTAAGTTTAGAAGCTCAATAAGCGAAGTGGTTTCAGCAAGGGTTGAAGCCAGAAATAAGGAGTGGAGTTGTAGCCTTACAACTCAAGACATATACTTCGGTAGTTCAGGCTGCCCTAGTGATAGAGAGTGATCAGAAATTAGCTGCAAAGGAGTAGGGTGAGAAGAAAAGGAAATTTGAAAGTGGACCCGCTAGATCAGAATCAGGAATAGTGAGTCGGAAGTTCCAGCGTTGGTTTGGAAGGAATAAGAATAAGAGGTTCAAGAGGCAGGATTTTTCCCAGGCTAAACCCGGTACTACTTCAGTTAACTCTGCCCCGACGAGGATGAGTAAGCCAGTGGTTGACTGTAAGGCGTATGGGAAAAAGCACAGTGGACAGTGCCGAGAGAATGTTAATTCTTTTAAGTGTGGACAGAAAGGTCACTATTCCATGGAATGTAAGTCTGAGATTCAAGGAGTTACTTATTTTAGTTGCAGCAAAGTGGGACACATAGCTAGGAATTGCAAGTCAGTGACCCAAGGTAATGCGGGAAAGAGTGTGTCCCAAGGACCAGCAACCAGTACTGCGAGAGCTAGGACTTTCAAGATGACCCAGAAGTCTCCAGTTCATGACTCTGATGTGGTTGCAGGTACGTTTATTCTTAATTCCGTACCTGTTAACGTTTTGTTTGATTCGGGAGCGTCCAAATCTTTTATATCTATGAATTGTGGGAATAAAATGCAATTGATTCTAGAAGACCTAAACGAACCTTTGACCATAGAAGTGGCTAATTAAGATAAAGTACCTGTAAAACAATTTTGTCCTAGTTGTTCCCTAGAGATTTCAGGGTATATGTTCCCTGTTGACTTAATACCGTTCGAGTTGGGGGACTTTGATATTATTTTAGGTATGGATTGGTTGTCTCGACATAAGGAGAATATAGATTGTAAGAAAAAGAGAGTTGTTGTGTACACCCCCGATAATAAAAGAATTAGTTACCAAGGACAGATGCAAGATAGGAAGTTCCTTTCAGTGATGAAAGCAAAAAGATTGTTGTGGCAAGGATGTGAGGCGTACTTGGCTCACGTGGTGGATACAAAGAAAGAGACCCCTATTTTGGATGAGATTCCTATAGTAAGAGAATTCCCTGACATTTTCCTAGAAGAATTACCAGGATTGCCACCTAATCGAGAGATAGAGTTTTCCATTGATTTGATACCTGGAGCTGAACCAGTTTCTAAGGCTCCATACAGGATGGCCCCGATGGAAATGAAAGAATTGGCTAAGCAACTTCAGGAATTATTGGACAAGGGAGTTATTCGACCCAGTATTTCTCTGTGGGGTGCTCCAGTGCTGTTTGTAAAGAAAAAAGATGGAAGTATGAGATTGTGTATTGACTACAAAGAGTTGAACAAGTTGACGATAAAGAATAAATATCCTTTGCCGCGAATCGATGATTTGTTTGATCAGCTTAAAGGAGCATGTTATTTCTCAAAGATTGACTTAATATTTGACTACCACCAACTGAAGATAAAGCCTGAAGATATTCCCAAGACTGCATTCAGAACAAGGTATGGCCATTATGAGTTTCTAGTAATGTCATTTGGATTGACAAATGTGCCAGCGGCTTTTATGGATTTTATGAATATGGTATACAAGGAGTATCTGGATAAGTTTGTTATTGTATTTATTGATGACATCCTCATATATTTGAAGAATCCAGAAGATCACGCCGTGCATCTACAGATTGCCCTTCAAAAACTAAGAGAAAAGCAATTGTATGCGAAGTTTTCTAAGTGTGAGTTTTGGCTGATGGAAGTACAGTTTCTTGGTCATGTAATAAGTAAGGAAGGTATCAAAGTAGACCCAGTAAAGATCGAAGCCGTATCAAAGTGGGAGCAACCTAAGTCACCAACGGAAATAAGAAGTTTTCTTGGATTAGCATGATATTATCGAAGGTTTGTGAAAGATTTCTTGAAGATTGCATCCCCATTAACCAAACTAACCAGGAAAAATGAGAAGTTCATTTGGACGGAAAAGTGTGAAGAAAGTTTCCAGGAATTGAAACGGAGATTAGTGACGGCTCCAGTGTTAGCATTGCCAGATGAGACATGAAACTTTGTAATTTATAGTGATGCTTCCTTGAAAGGGTTAGGTTGTGTGCTAATGCATGATAAGGTTATTACTTATGCCTCCAGACAGTTAAAGCCTCAGGAGCAGAAATATCCAGTTCATGACCTTAAGTTAGCAGCTATAGTGTTTGCTCTAAAATTATGGCGTCACTACTTGTATGGAGAGAAATGTGATATTTATACGGACCATAAGAGCCTGAAGTATATATTCACGCAAAAGGATTTGAACATGAGAAAGAGAAGGTGGTTGGAGCTGATTAAGGATTACGATTGTTCGATTAACTATCACCTAGGTAAAGCCAATGTGGTGGCTGATGCCTTGAGTAGAAAAGAAAGGTTGAATCTGGTTAAGATTGCGGAAGAATTAGCGCAAGACTTGGAAATATTGGAGATTGAGGTTCGAGTACCTAGCGGAAGTCAGGAGCAACTATATGAAGTTACTTTCCAGCCGGCATTGATGGTAAAGATCAAAAGGTGTCAAGAAGGAGTTATGGAACAAGAGTTGGATACTTTGACAGGAGAAGAGTTATGTACTCAAAAAGATAGTCAAGGTTTGTATAGATTTTCATCCAGAATTTGGATTCCTAATGTAACGGAGTTGAAGGACGAAGTATTGCAGGAAGCGCATAACTCTAGGTTTTCTATCCACCCTGGTAGTACCAAGATGTATCAGGATTTGAAGAGAAATTTTTGGTGGCCAGGAATGAAGAAGGATATTGCCAATTGGGTAAGTAAGTGTCATGTATGTCAAACGGTGAAGGCAGAGCATCAACGACCGAGCGGATTGTTACAACCTTTGGAGATTCCCCAGTGGAAATGGGAAGACATTGCTATAGATTTTGTAGTGGGATTTCCAAAGACGAGAACGAATCATGATGCTATTTGGGTAATTATTGATAGATTGACTAAGTCAGCACATTTTCTTCCGATCAATGAAAGGTATTCGTTGGAAAAGTTAGTTAAGTTATACTTGGATGAAATGGTTACCAAGCATGGAGTGCCTGTTTCTATAGTGTCGGAGCCGAGATTTAATTCCAGGTTCTGGACTAAATTCCAAGAGTGCCTAGGAACGAAATTAAATATGAGCACTGCCTATCATCCTCAGACGGATGGTCAAAGTGAGCGAACGATTCAGACCATAGAGGATATGTTAAGAGTCTGTGTTCTGGATTTTAAGGGTAGTTGGGATGAATACCTACCTTTGATTGAGTTCTCATATAATAACAGTTACCATGCCAGTATTGGGATGCCACCTTACGAAGCCTTGTATGGACGAAGGTGTAGATCACCATTGTATTGGGATGAGGTAGGAGAAAAGAAAGTGTTAGGTCCTGAGTTGGTTCAGCAAACCAGAGATGCCATAGTGTTGATTCAGAAAAGGTTGGAAGCAGCCCAAGATAGACAAAGAAAATATGCAGATTTGCATAGAAAAGATATGGACTTTGAGATAGGAGCTCTGGTGTTATTAAAAGTGTTAGTCCCTTAACAATATAGCAAGAATTACAGAAGGGGGTTGAATGGAATTCTTGAACCTTTTTCTTGAAATAAAAATGTTGAACTCGATTATAGATATATTTGTTTTGATTAGCACAATGCGGAATGTAAACTTAAATGAATCAAAACATAAGTAATTAAAAACAAGAGTCTTTAAAAACTTTATGGTGGATTTAAACAATTCCACCAGAGATATATATAATATATCGAGAGGACTCTGTGTGCAGAAATGCTCACAGCTGCTTACAAATGAACTACTGAGTTTACAGGAAATGCTCAAGATTCTGCTTACAAAGATTTCTCTATTTTTGTGTTTTTCTCAGTTGTCTCTCTATTTGCTACTCTCTTGGTTTATATAATACCAAGATTACAAAGTCCAAAAGACTGAACAAATATAAAATCTAACAGTCTTAATCTTTGCTGCTTTTCGTCCTCTATTACCCAATTAATGGGGCTTCCACAATGTGTTTGTATAAAACTCGACGGCTGTGTGTCAGCTTTCACTGGTCAACTGATGTTTGAATTCTTGATATGATCATCCGTCGACTTTCAGATCATCCGTCGATGACTTAATTGATCATCCGTCGACTGCTATGTTAAACATCCGTTGATAGTCATTTGATCATCCGTCAAAGGCTTTGTTAATTATCCGTCGGTAGCTATTTTGGCACTTGACTTCATTTCACTTATACAGAATTACAAGACATTACTTATGTACAATTAATCAACCTATTCTGCATATCTAGTTAAAGTCAACATGACTTATATGCTACTACAGATTCTATACAAAGGTGCATACATCACTGTGCTACAAACTTATTATTACATAAGCTACTCACTCGATGGATAATAAGTTAATCATCCGTCGGGACTATAATGAGTCATCCGTCGGGACTATAATTCTTATCCGTCGAGTGCTACATTATTTCACTAAGTAAAATCTACTTAGATGTTTTGTTTAAGTGATCATCAAGTACACAACATATTCACAACAATCTCCCCCAATTTATGTCTACTGGAATTGTAGCCATAAATTAAGAGATACTTGATGATAACAAAACATCCTAAACATATATTTTTAAAGATAAGTAGATAAAACTGAAAGTGCTTCAATTAAACAAAATGTACAAGGTTTGGCTCACAGTCAGTTCAAGATGCTCATCTAGCCTGAGCAGGTTTTTCTAGTTCTTTGAAGATCTGGATCTTCTTCCAAGCTTTCTGTTGTTTTCTTCAATTTGATTCTGGAGCTGCCTGTGGAATTCTAGTTCATTAGATTCTGAGAGATCTAGCATTTCTTGCATCTCCAAGAGAGTCTCATTGCTAGAGATACTCAATTGGTCTTCTAGTCTGAAGAATCTTCACACACCCTTGTCATCCATGAATTCCATCAGCCAGTAGGGCCTTAGATGCACTCTTCTCCCTGTGTATGGGATGATTAGAGTCTTTGGGAGTGCATCTTTAGATCTAACACTCCTCAGCTCTTCAATCCTCTTCAATACTAGTCTTCTTGCATTTACATTGAACCCAAAGTTTTTCTTGAAGGATGAATAGACTTTGATCAACACGGCTTGGCTTTCTTGAAGTATCCTGTGAAGAGGCCACTGCATCTCCCTTCCTCCTTTGTACTTGAACACCAACCTTTCAGGTAGGTTTCTGTATGCATCAATTGCCCTTACTTCATCCAGTTCATCCAGATAAAGGTTTAGATCTGA
The DNA here is from genome assembly GCF_009905375.1 of Apium graveolens. Lineage (NCBI taxonomy): Eukaryota > Viridiplantae > Streptophyta > Magnoliopsida > Apiales > Apiaceae > Apium > Apium graveolens. Next base: position 71,396,725 of record NC_133650.1, on the reverse strand, counting down.
GAATTCTTTGATGTCACACAAGTACAAGTAGTCTCCCCTGTTGACCTTGGATTGAGCTTTAACTACTGACTTGGATTTGAGAGGTAACAGCTTCACTTTCTTGACTGCCCTTGATTTTGTCCTTTTTGGCTTGGTAAGGATTGGCAAGTTGAAGTCAGGAATTGGTAATTTATCCCACTCTATTGGCTCATCCTTTGGCATAATAGGCTCTCCATGTATGTTCCTGTAGGGGTCCACCACCCTTATGTCTTCAAATACCACAGAGGGCTTTGATGCTTGAGTTTTAGCTGGTGTGGATTCCTTAGGAAATTGATCTTCCAATTCCTTGTCAACAATATCCAGTTTCCTTTTTGTTCTTCTAGCCAATTCTTTCTTTCTTGGGGATTTCTTCTGTTCTTCAATCTTCTTCTTTGATTCAGCAGCTTCAGATGGTTGAGAGGGAATTTGTTGAGAAGAGTTTACAGCCTGTAACTTGGCCAAGATGACAATCTGCTCTTTCTTTTATTTAGATTTTTTTACATCTAGAGCAGCTTGCCTCTTTTCCTTCTTTAATCTTGCTTTCTCTTCTTTCTTTGCTTGAGCAAATTGTGGATGTCCAGCTACCACACAAATTTCCTTTCCATTTCTGAATATCTTACTAATTCTCCTGTTTGAGGCTGAATCAGCTGGATCTTTATAGAAAACAATGGATCTTGACAGAAGCTTATTTTCATCAGGCTTGGGTGTCTCATACACAGTGTCCAAGGGATTCTTCAAAGATGACTTTGGATAATTTGCCCTTGGTTTGAGAATTATTTCAGCCTTTTATGATTTGATGCAGGCAGATTGTCCTTTCTCCAGATAGTTCATGCTCATCTCATTCACACTGATTGGCTTGACATGAGAGTGATGGATGGCTGACTTAACTGGCTCCTTGACTAGTTCAAACTTTTTTGTATCTCCTCATCAATCTTATCCCAGTTGATCAAACTCAACTTTCCTTTTTCAGCAACTTTTAAATTTGCTGCTGCTGCTTTAATTAGATCTATACCATGTGCAACTGGTGGCTTGGAGATAGTAATTGAAGGTACAATTACTTTGCTGATTTGTACTTGAAGTTTCTCCCCCTCTGTTGGTCCTTTCTCCCCCTTACTTGATTCTCTCTCCCCTTTTTTGTTATCATCAAGTTGAGGAGTTAGGCATTGTGCTTTAGCCAGTTGCATGAGAAGATTTGTTTGAGTCTGTTGATTTTGAAGAAGAATAGCCACTGAATCTTCAATAACTTGAACTCTGTTTTCCAGCTTAGCTAGCTTCTTTTCAGAGTCTGATTCTCTCCTCAATCTTAGTAGTAGATCTTGCATGGTACCATATGGCATTACTGAATCCAGCTTCTCAGAGTTATAGGTCTTCAAGTCAGCTATATCTCTTTTCAATTCATCCACACTGAGATTATATCTTAAGTGCTGAATCTTTATTAGATGTAAGGAGTCTAGGTGAGCTTGAAGAACAGCCTTGGTAGCAACATCTGAAGTTTCCTGAAGGGCCTGTTGAATAGCCATTACTTGTTTGACCAAAGACACCTCAAATTGTCCTGGTGTAGATTCCTTTGCCCATGCCCATTCAGGTAAACTTAAAGCAGAACTTGGGCCTTCAGCTCCCCCTAAGTTCATGCTTCCATCCAAAGAACCAGAGTCATCATCATTAGAATTTACTCCAAATTCTTCAGATGGCTCTCCAGCTTGAGAAGGCATCCTGTTAATAGCAGCTTTATCTCTTTGAAGAGATTCTGTGGTGTGCACTAAATTCAAAGTCTGCTCTGCCTCCACATTGCCCTGTGCAGCCAACAATTGATAGGCTGACACATGATGAGTAAAAGTGTCAGCATCTAAGGAAATGTTATCAATTTCAGCTTTGTAATGTTGCTGAAATTATCTTTCCTTTTCAGCATCATCCACAATCATTGACTCACTAACAATGGCTGGATCCATCCTTATTTCTCCTGTACCTGCCTTTCTCTCATAATCTCTCTTTTGTTGTATCAGGGTCTCACCCTGGCTCCCCACCCTCACACCCTCACCTTCACCTACTAAGGTGGGACTCCTCTCACTCACTTTTGTCAATCCTGAAGAAATGGATTGCTGAGATTCAATCTTTTCCTCTCCTTTTGTCTGGGAGCAACCCAGCCTCTCACTCAAAGCACTCTCATCTCTCAGTCCTAAGAGTGATTGTATTACCACTAAATCTTCTGCACTAGAAATAATTGAAGTTTGAAGTTGTGCAGAGACACTCGATGGATAAGTGATATCCATCGGGTGAGTGGTAAAGCTATCCGACGGATAACTGCTGTTAAGCTTATCCGTCGGGATACAATCACTACTCGACGGATGAGCAATATCCATCAAGAGAGTAAAAATGAATGAGGTAGGAAGAGAAACTATTGTTGACTCTGTGTTGATTGAAGTTATTTGAGGCACAGATGTCACAATAGTATATGAAAGAATTGGCAAGTGAGCCAACAAATCATCTAAAAGATGATGCTCACTTGCACTAGATTTTGGCTTCCCCAACAGAGTTAAAGAAGGGGAATCAGGAATTGAAGTGTTTATCATATCCACTTCCAGTGAGTTAGTTGGTGAGTATGGTGTTTCAGTGGCTTCTATTATAAGAGATTTTGGCTATGACTCCACATTTATTGGAGCCGCATCAATCTAAATTTGTGAAGGTGCAGGGACTGTGTCTTTAGCACCAGTTTGTACTGTGTATGTGCCCTGTGCATCCCCAGTTGTTTTGGATTTCTTCTTTCTAGTGTAAGTTTGGGGTGAGCTTGTGTCCCTAACCCTTTTGGCCTGTGCTCTTGGATGACAGCTTTGTTCAATAGCCACATCCTTTTGCCAGGATGCAGCTAGAAGTGAGCTTTTGTCCTTTTTAAGCATTGCAGTTTGTTGGGAAACTGCAGTGTGGCTAGGCTAGGATTCACTCAACTCTCCAACCTTATCCTTGGGGTTTCTTTGATGTTCACCCCTTCCCTCACCTATCTGACCCTGCTTCACACTCCCCTCTTTGGCTTTGGTAGATTTTTCAACTGATACCTTTTGAGAGATACCAGAGGGGTTTTCTTTGATTTGGATTTGGAAATTACAGTTGTTTTGGCAGCTTTGGTAGGCAACTGTTTGGTTATTATCACAGTTGCCATAGCTATGCCTGAACTCAAAGAAATAGAGGAGATTGGAATAGTTGAGGGTATGGATGAACTTACCTCACTTACCTGAGGTGTCAGCATTACAGGGACATAGAACATTGGCACATCCCTATGGTGGTTGGCTCTGTTCAAATCTGCAATGATTCTTCTCTCTTGAACCCAACAAGCTAATTTGTTGTTTGGGTTCTCAAGTGCAATTTCTTGACAAAGATGGTTAGCCAATAGCATAAAAAATCTAGCATAATATATGTTCTTTCCCCTTTTGGCTAACTCACCTAGCTTAAAACCTAACTCATATATGACAAGGTCACTGAAATTGTAAAATTTGTCTGTAACTAGCATATATAGCATGTTAAGCATGGAAATGTTCACAGAATCAAAATTACTGATTTTTCCAGAGAAAACTTTAGTTACAACATCACACGTAAAACTCCATTCCTTCATAAGACCTAATCTCCTAATATCACTTACCTTAGTAGTAGGAAGTGCATAATGCATGGAATTAAGCATATTGATCAAATCAGTGTCAGTGTGTGGTGAAGTTACATTATCATCAGGAATCTTGAAACATGCTTTTATCACATCACTATTGATACATAATTCATTACCTTTGATGGTCAGAGTGATGGTTTTGTCAGTAGAGTTGTAAATTGCTGAAGTCCACATCTCTTCTACAACTTTACAAAAGATTGTGGGTGATTCAAGCATGGCAAAACTTAACTTGCAGTTCTTCACGAAGTCCATCATCTTCTGATAGTCTTCTGATTGCTGAATACCCTTGTTGACCAAAGCCGTGAAGTTGTTCTTCTCGTAAATGAACCCAGTCTGAGACATAATCTTTACTACAGGTGCCATTGTTAGAGAAGGAAAGCTTGAAGAGAAAGAGGATTTTTGCTTAAGAGAGAATGAAATAAACGCAGTTGAATTTGAGAATGATAAAAGAAAATGATTAGAATGAAATAAGCTTTTATACTTTACTAAAAAACAACGGATAAAAATAATAAAGAGAAGTAAATTACCCAATAGAAATTGCCTAAAATTAGTCGTTTCAAAATAAACTGTAAAAATTCCACCCATTATCCGTCGTGTAATGCTTACAAACTGTAAGTATACTCGATGGATAATGTTCAGGGAATTAACGGTTAAGATTTAGACACTTCGACGGATGAGGATAAACTATTATCCGTCGAGTTTTAAAAGATTCCAGAAAAGTAATTGATTTTTATTTGCACATAGTATATCGACGGATGACTCAACTCGATGGATAATGGTCATCCGTCGAGATGCAAATTTTGACTTAGCCAAAATTTTACTCAAGACTAAAAGTCAGTTAAATTTCTGGCTACTTTTCAACTTGCAAAATAACTCAGATAAATTCAAGAATAATTAAGCATACCTAACTCACTTACCAACCTAAAAAAGGTGGATTCATCTAGTGGCTTGGTAAAAATATCTGCAAGTTGCTTCTCACTTGGAACAAAATGTAACTCTACAGTACCATTCATTACATGTTCCCTTATGAAATGGTACTTAATGTCTATGTGCTTTGTCCTTGAATGTTGCAGTGGATTTTCAGTGATGGCAATTGCACTTGTGTTATCACAGAAAATAGGGATTCTCTCAACTTGCAAACCATAGTCTAGCAATTGATTTTTCATCCATAAAATTTGTGCACAGCAACTGCCAGCAGCAATATATTCAGCTTCAGCTGTAGAGGTAGAAACTGAATTTTGCTTTTTACTGAACCAGGACACAAGCTTGTTTCCTAGAAATTGACAAGTTCCTGTTGTGCTTTTTCTGTCAATTCTGTAACCTGCATAGTCTGCATCTGAATAACCAGTTAGATCAAAACCAGAATCTCTAGGATACCTAATGCCAAGTTTTGGTGTTCCCTTGAGATATCTGAAAATTCTCTTAATAGCTATCAAGTGAGACTCTCTAGGATCAGTCTGAAATCTAGCACATAAACATGTAGCAAACATTACATCTGGCCTACTAGCTGTTAAGTACAAAAGTAAGACAACCATGCCTCTATAGCTTGAAATATCCACAGACTTTTCAGTAGTGTTTAATTCAAGCTTAGTGGCAGTGGCCATAGGAGTTTTTGCAGATGTGCAATCCATTAGATCAAACTTCTTTAAGAGATCATAAATATATTTAGTTGACTAATGAATATTCTATCACAAACTTGCTTAACTTGTAAACCAAGAAAGTAAGTTAGTTCTCCCATCATACTCATTTCATACTTACTTTGCATCAGTTTGGCAAACTTTTTACAAAGTTTTTCATCTGTAGAACCAAAAATAATGTCATCTACATAAATTTGGACAAGAATGCTAGAGCCATTAACATTTCTGAAAAATAAAGTTTTATCTACAGTACCTCTTGTGAAGTGATTTTCCAAAAGGAACAGGAGCAAAAGTTTCATCAAAATCTATTCCCTCTTGCTGGCAATAGCCCTTAGCAACCAATCTGGCTTTGTTCCTTACTACTATGCCATTTTCATCCATCTTGTTTCTGAATACCCATTTGGTGTCTATTGGATTCTTTCCTTTAGGCTTGGGTACCAGCTTCCAGACTTTATTCCTTTCAAATTGGTTAAGCTCCTCCTACATAGCTAAAATCCAATCAGGATCCAACAATGCTTCTTCTACCTTCTAACAGAAAGCTACTGTAAAGACATTCTTCCTGAGTTGCTCTTCTTGTTTGAACTCTAGAAGACACATCACCAATAATTAGTTCAAAGGGGTAATCTTTTGTCCATTTCCTTGATTGAGGTAGATTAGCTCTAGATGAAGAGACCTCAATGTTGTCTTGATGTGTGATTGAGTTTTGATTGCTTGAAACTCCCTCTGAGTTTGTGGATCTTTGATTTGAGAAAGGGGTACTTTCTATGGGTGACCTTCCTTGATTTCTTGCTCCTTTAGATAACCCGAAGGATGGTGAATTTTGAGTACCGACGGATGAGGCGGGTTGTCTTTCGACGGATAACACAGATTGCCTTCTGACGGATGAAGCATTATGTAACTCGATGGATGTTGAGTTATGTGCTTCATTGGTGGTAGATTTGTCTGCATTATCCCTAGACACTGTTTTTTGATCACTCTCATCATCACTTTCATCACTGACCATCTCAACATTGTCGAATTTGAGGCTTTCATGGTAATCTCCATCTTTTAGTCCTTCAATCTTTTTATCATCAAACACAACATGTATAGATTCAACAACAATGTTGGTTCTTAGATTGTAGACTCTATATGCTTTACCAACAGCATATCCAACAAAAATTCCTTCATCTGCTTTAGCATCAAACTTCCCATTTTGATCAGTTTGATTTCTCAGAATATAACATTTACAGCCAAAGACATGAAGAAAGTTTAGAGTTGGCTTCTTGTTCTTGAATAATTGATAAGGTGTCATGCATCTTGCTTGATTAATCAGAGAGATGTTCTGAGTGTAGCATGCAGTGTTTACAGCTTCAGCCCAGAAATATGTTTGTAATTTTGATTCTTCAAGCATTGTCCTTGCAGCTTCAATAAGAGATCTATTCTTTCTTTCCACTACTCCATTCTGTTGTGGAGTCTTTGCTGCTAAAAACTTATGCAAGATCCCATTTCCTTCACAAAATGCTCTCATGACATGGTTCTTGAACTCAGTTCCATTGTCACTCCTGATTCTTCTTACTTTGAAATCAGGATGATTGTTAACTTGCCTTGTGTGATTGATGATGATTTCACTAGCCTCATCTTTAGACTTTAGGAAATATGTCCAAGAGAACTTTGAGAAATCATCTACAATTACTAGGAAAAATCTTTTCTTTAAAATAGACAATACATTGACTGGTCCAAACAGATCCATGTGAAGTAGTTACAGAGGCTCTTCAATTGCTGAATCAAGTTTCTTCCTGAATGATGCTTTGATCTGCTTCCCTTTTTGGCAGGCATCACACAGTCCATCCTTTGTAAACTCCACTAGAGGAATGCCTCTAACTAGCTCTTTCCTTACCAGTTTTAGTGTATACTGAAAATATGTATTTGAAGTATGTACATTTATTTCTGACCAGTTTATTTGAGAATCATTTGAATGTTTACATGTTGTCTAATATTATATATTGTGAACAATCTAGTATCAAATGGGATACATAATATTAGATTGTTAAATACGGTTATATAATATAATAAGGTTCACAACACAAGTGGTGTTGGACAATCCACTGGTATGGCTGTAGTATTATTTAGATTATTTTATATTGACTAATAAATAATGCTAGTATACTTTGTGTATATTGAACAGGATCAAATTTAGAATTGTTCCCTTAATACTGATTAAGAAGGAGAACTAAGATTCTATGTTATTATTAATGCTTAGGTTCTTAATCCGGAAATAGTAATTGACACGTGTATATTATTTACATGCTTTGATTTATATATGAAATAATTCTTTTGAATTATATCATTATATTTTGGGTGATGGAATTATATACATGGTGGATATTATTTATTGAAGGAATCCATGTCCTGATAATATTCGGGTTAATGATGTCCCCTTAAAAGCTCAAAAAGATTTAATTATGTGAAACCCTGCAGGTGGAATTTATTCTGGCATAATTAAATAAAGGTTGAGTGGATGATCAAGGATAAAAGATATTAATTAAATAAATTATCAGTAATTTATTTAATTAATGGACATATGATATTTTAAATATGGGGAATTTAATAAGCAAATAATATTGGAACCGAACTAATTAAATTACGGTATTAGGAAAGGTAGTGCAAATATTAATTCTTTAGTGGATTGAATTAATATTTAATTATATTGGGCTAGGCTCAAGATATAATTAGAAGAGAGGATAACTTGAGAAGACGGAGGCCACTTTTCGCTCAAGGGAATTTGGGAATACAATAGAAGAGCGTGGAATCAACCATTAACAAGGTAATCCTCTTTTCGTAATCTTTATCGTAAAACGTAGTAACACCTTAAGTCCGCGGTTCCCAATAATTGGTATCAAGAGCCTGGTAATGGGTTCTACGTTTTATGATATAATGTCCATGTCGTAATTATATATGCGTGTATATAGTGTTTTGCTTGTATTGGTTTTGATGCAGGTTGTTAATCCACTATTATGGCCATGTATTTTTTAATTATGTGTTTGGATCCCACGTGGTTTAATCGTGGTTAATTTTTGTTTTGGTTTCCACGTGGTTTAATCGTGGTTCTAATTTACACGAGGGTTGATCGTGTTAGAATAGATTTTCCAAAATTAGTTTTGTATTAGATCTATTTTTTTGTAATTGTTCCGGGTATTTTGTAATAGTTATGTGCGATCGGAAATCAAATCCGGTAGTTTTTTGTTCCGTTGTGCGATTACAAGGGGCTGCTGTTGATGTTTGGATCGAACAAAATCAAAACAAAACTCACAGAAAAGCAAGAGGCGCGCGCGCGCTGCGGCCGCTGCGGCAGCTGGGGTTGCTGGGGCCGCTGCGGCAGCTGGGACTGCTGGGGCTGCTGGAGGCGCCGGGGCGCGCTTGAGGCAGATTTTTTTTTGAGAGCTGGATTTTTTTTTTCAAGGGCCATAATAGTGGAAAATTTATTTTAATTTTTTCCATTAAATTTTAATTATTGCTTTAATTTATTGATTATATATGTCGTTAATTATGTGTGTAATTCTTTTAAAATTGCATGTTTAACTTAATTAGGACGACATTGACATAAATTTTATTTATTGCTTTAATTAAATATTATATGTTGCTAAAATTATGTGTGTATTTTGAATGCATGATTAGACATAATTATAACAACATAGGGCCCCATTTAATTTTAAAATTCCTCAATTTTAATAAAAAAAATTCTAAGTGGGAGAGGGAATTAATATAAAATTAAATCCCATGGTCTCCATTATTGGTTGTAGGTAATTTAACATAAAGACGAATATAAATTATATATACGTCACCCATCGTGGCATGTAATTTATGGTGTCTAGAATGTTATAGAAATTACTAGAACAAACTTCTTAAATTAATAAATTTTGAAAGGAATAAATACGGATTTTCTTTATTTCTGATTTGGGGCGATTTTGTCAAAAACGGGTTCATCGAACTTGTAAGGCTGTGGGTTTTAAGCGAGACCGATGTGACTCCTCCACTACCTGGAAATCAAACCATTGATGAATATTGAATTGAAGTATTCTATTCAAGGCAAAATTACGAATATTGGAAGGTATACACGCCACCCATCGTGGCGTACCAAGTTCCATAGATTTCGAATAATTTAAGATTTGATGATGGTATACACTTAGCTATGAAAAATAATATAGTCCACCCCAACGTGGCATATTGTTTAGTAATAGGACCGAAGTAACATTTAAACAAAATTAGGTGGTATACATGTCACACATCGTGGCGTACCAGAAGCTTATGGTGTTTAGATGTTAGTGCATTAAATTTTAATAATTTAGATCTTAATAATTAATGCACCCTTATTTATGTGATGTTTTTATGCATGATTCTCAGGATAAAATGGGCTTTAATCCACTATTCACAATACTTAAGGATAACAAACTTACCGGACCTAACTATATTGAATGGAAACGAAATTTGGACATTGTGTTGATTACTGAGGAGTACAAGTTTTGCACTTATGAACCCAAGCCCGAACAGCCTGCTGCTGATGCTCCTGAAGATGAGAAAGAGTATTATAAACGGTGGATTAAGGCTGATGAGATGTCGCGATGTTACATTCTGGCAGCAATGTCGAGTGTTTTGCAGCATCAGCATCAGTCTATGGCCACTGCTTCGGATATGCTCTTTAATCTCAAGGAACTTTTTGGAGATCAGAATAGGGCTGCTAGGAAAGTAGCCATGAAGGCTTTAATGAACACTCAGATGGCTGAAGGCACACCTGTAAGGGATCATGTTCTCAAGATGATGTCGCATCTGAATGAGATAGAGATCCTTGGTGCTGAACTTGACTGGGAAACCCAGATTGACATTATCCTTATGAGCTTGTCCAAGAGTTTTGAGCAGTTCCGCTTGAATTACAACATGAACAAGAGGCAGTATAGTCTCGCGGAACTGCTGACAGAACTTCAGGCAGCTGAAGGATTATTTTGGCAGAGTGTTCAAGTGAATGTGGCTGAGAAAGGTTCTTCCTCTAAGCCGAAAGGTATTAAGAAGAAGAAAAAGGCTCAGACACAGAAAGCTGTGAAGGCAGTCGGAGTTCAGGGTGGTGTGAAAAAGCCTAAGGGAAAGTGCTTCAGATGCAAACAGTCAGGTCACTGGAAACAGGATTGTCCTCTTCCTAAGAAGACAAACAATACTGGTATGTCTCTTTCTCTAGTTACAGAAACATTTATAGCGGCTATATCTACGAGCACTTGGTGTGTAGATACAGGAGCCACTGATCATGTTTGTAATTCTATGCAGGGGTTCCAACTATCCAGAATGCTTAGAGATGGTGAGATATACGTGTTCATGGGAGATGCTACGAAAGTAGCAGTAGTTGCCGTAGGAGTTATTCATTTATCTTTTGGTTCTGATAGGATTTTGGTTTTGAACAATTGTCTTTATGTACCTTCTTTTCGAAGGAATTTAATTTCGGTTTCTAAACTTGCTTTGGATGGTTGTAATGTTTGTTTGGATCGTAATATTTCTATTATGATGAATAAACGAATTATATGTTCTGGTACATTGCAAGACAATTTGTATATAATTAATCCTAGTCAACCTGCACTGCAACTGCAATTTAGGGAATTGAACAACACATCTTCTAACTCTACTAAAAGAAAGGAACCTTCTAGTTTGAACCAAACATATCTTTGGCACTTGAGATTAGGTCATATTAACTTGAGGAGGATTCAAAGACTGGTAGTAGACGGGCCTTTAAGCTCATTGGCAGTGGAGCCATTTCCAGTTTGTGAATCCTGCTTGGAAGGTAAAATTACTAATAGGCCTTTCAAGGCAAAAGGGAATAGAGCCAAAAAACTGTTAGAATTGGTTCACTCTGATTTATGTGGACCCATGAATATCCAAGCAAAAGGTGGTTATGAATATTTCGTCACTTTCATTGATGATTATTCTAGATATGGGTACGTTTATTTGTTGCACCGTAAGTCTGAGTGCTTTGATAAGTTCAAAGAGTACAAAGCTAAAACGGAGAAGCGACTTAATAAAAGTATCAAGTCACTACGATCAGATCGTGGTGGCGAATACTTGCTTGGAAAATTTAGGGAATATTTATCAGAAAATAGGATAGAATCCCAGTTAACTGCACCAGGCACACCCCAGCAGAACGGTGTAGCAGAGAGAAGGAACCGGACTCTTTTAGAGAGTGTTAGATCGATGTTGAGTTATTCGGATTTACCCAAGTCATTTTGGGGACATGCCTTAGGGACAGCAGCTTATCTTCTGAACTTAGTACCTTCTAAGTCAGTTCCTAAAACCCCCTTAGAATTATGGACCGGGGATAAATCGAGTCTAAGACATATTCGAATATAGGGTTGTCCAGCACATGTGCTGAACAAGAACGCGACTAAGTTAGAATCTCGTACAGAAGTAAGGTTGTTTGTAGGCTACCCATGGGAACGAAAGGATATTTATTTTATAGTCCGAAGAATCGGGATGTCATTGTTAGCACCAATGCAAGATTCTTGGAGGAGGACTATATAATAAATCACAAACCCATGAGTAGTGTTGTTTTAGAGGAACTAGTGGGAGGGACAAATAATACCCATGAAGCTGTAGTACAAGTAGAACAAACACAACATAATGTACAACCTGTCACTAATACCGCACCAGTGCCTCATCGTAGTGGGAGGGTTGTTCAACAGCCTGATAGATTCATGTTTTTGGGAGAGTCTTCAGACTTGGTCCCTGGTGAACATGATGATGATCCCCGTACATACGAAGAGGCAGTACAAGACAAAGATGCAGATCTTTGGCAAAAGGCGATGGAATCTGAGATAGAATCAATGTATTCTAATCAGGTCTGGGAGCTCGTGGAACCACCCAAAGGTATAAAACCTATTGGATGTAAGTGGATCTACAAGAAAAAGAGGGGATTAGATAAAAAGGTGAAAGCCTGGAAAGCAAGACTTGTTGCGAAAGGGTATACTCAGAAAGAAGGTATCGATTATGAGGAAACCTTTTCACCGGTAGTCATGCTTAAGTCAATCCGTATTCTTTTATCTATAGCAGCTCATCTCGATTATGAGATTTGGCAAATGGATGTCAAGACAGCTTTTCTTAATGGAAATCTTGAAGAAACCATCTATATGCAGCAACCAAAAGGATTCATTAAGGAAGGCCAAGAGTGTAACGACCGGGAAATTTACGTTGTATTATATTATATTTGTAATAAAATATGTGAATAAATATGTCAGTTATGTGTGATTATCTGTTAAACCCTAATTGTTACGTGCTACGTGTATTCTGTATCATTTCTGTATTTTTAAGGTATTTTTCAGATGTTTTATATCGTATTCAAAGGTTTCATTTCAAACGTTTTGCAACCCAAATAATGATTTTAAAGCCAGTATTTCAAATAAAATAATGGGTCTTATTTTTCATCAAACGGCATTTACAATCGCAATATTCTAAACATCTAGATATTTTATAAATTTTCTCGTTTTACGAAAAATGACTTTTCTGGGCCCCATTGGGTGTTAAAAACCCCACAAAAATCACATTTTTATTTTTATAAAATTATAGGACTTTTATTTATACCATTTCTTTGTATTTTTGAATTATTCACAATTTTTGGGAATTTTTGGCATATATATTGTATACATAAAATATTTATAATTAAATTTAATACCAAAAATTATAAAAATTAGGGCCAAATATATTTATTAGATGTATAATTAGCCCCTTAATTTTATTTAGGAGTATTATTTTTCATACTATAAATACCCTAATTATTATTAATTAATTCATAATTCTGCAAATTATTCCCAAATACAGAAATTAGGGTTCTTGAGTTCTTGATTTCAAGCAAAGATTTGACTGTGATTCTGATCTCCAAATCAAGCATGTGAGTACTCAATCGAAAGCTCTCGATCTCTACTTTTCAATTCTATCATCAATTTTGTGTTTTATTACATTGATTTTCAATTCGTATTTTTAGGGTTTATGTCTGATTTAGGCGTTTTTGATTCTGGGGTTCTAGATTGATTTTGATGCTTGATATAGTTTCCTTTACTTGTTTACAATTGATTGGTGATGGTTAATTGATCGGAGTTATGTTCTAGATAGTTGTTCTTAATTTAGGGTTTATATAAACTTTAATTAGTTCGTTTTTGTAATTGCAAGAATCTGAGATTGTTTTGGTTATGGGGGTTTGATTGTAGAAGTTAATAGCTTTATTTTGATATATTAATCGTAATTTTTCATGTACGAAATCGTTACTTCGAGTTTTGGTCGGAAATTGTTTGATTTTAGCCGGAGAATTTGATATAGATATTGATAGGATTAGATCATGATATGGTTGAATTTCTGGGATGATTTTGAATGGAATGGATGGTTGAATCGAATCAAACGGCTCTGTTTTGATGCTGAATTGCACTCGCCGGATTCGGGTTTCAAGCTCACCGGAAACCACCGCCGTTGACGGCGTTTCACGGCTTCGGCGGCTCCAGCCACAACGGCGACGGGGGAGAACGACACCTGGGTGACAGAGGAAGGAGTACGCGCAGCAAATCAAGCGGAAAACCCCGCGTTGGTGGTCGTCGATCCACCGGGAAGTTCACCGGCGATGGTTGCCGGCGTTGTTCTTCCCGACCCGATTGGGTTGGGGACGACCCGGTTTCCAACCCAGAAACGACCCGGGTTCAATCTTAAAAACCCAAACCCTGATTTTGTTTTTGTGTTTCTGATTAACTAATTAATTATTTATATTTTAGTATATTAAAATCAGTTTTTAATAATTCTAATAATTATATAAAAATTAGTTTTAAATTCTGAAAAATAATATTATTAATTTCTGAATTATTTTATTAAATTATAAATTCATATTTAATTATTTAATTAATTATTTAATTATTTATCTAATTATTTATTAATTATCTAATTAACTAATAATTAGATAATTAACTAGTAATTAGGTAAATAATTAATAAATAAGGATTAAATAATACGATTAATAATCCGATAATTAGTTAGTATTACGTGTAACTCGTATCTATACGAGTAGTGATTCGATAATTAAAATTATTATTCGAGCAATAATTATTCGAAGAATATCGTAATAAATATTCGTATCGTATAATTAAATATCGATTGAATCGTATAAATTGTAATAATAATCGTAATAATTCAATAATTATACGAAAAAGATGAATGACTCGTATTTACACGAGTAATTGATTGTTGAGTTCGATTATGATTCGAATAATGACTCATTTATTCAGTAATTAACGTACCAGTTAAGGATATCGATTATTTATTTATAAATAATCGATCTAATCGAATAAATAACGATAAGTTGTAAATATTATAATAAGTTGTGATTAATCCTAATAATTAAGGGATTAATTATTTTAAATTATTAAATAATTATTTATTAATTATTTATTTGTTAAAAATATGTATTTATTAAATATTTAAGAAGTGATTAACTATTTCGATAATTAGTCACATAATTTTCAATAAATCATAACTTCTTCGTTTTAACTCCAAAAATTATAAAAAAAAATTATTTTTGACTTTGATTTTCTTAAATAATTATTTAAAAATTATTTTAGGATTTAAAAGGTTGTAATAATTATTTATATTGAATAATAAATTGAATTATCAGTGTTTAATTGATAATAATTGAACCGTTAGTCCGATTCGAGTGAAACGAAAGCCATTTTACTCAGAAAAATGAATTCTTTTTATTAAAAATAATATGAAGACCAAATTTCTTCTCAAAATTAGTTGACTTTATTGATTGCTTGATTATCAGTCAAAATACGCGCCGAGACGAGTCCGAAAAATTCCGGAAAAAGGGGAAATGAAGCAGAAGGTGATCAACGGAGCAATCAGCGAGTCAATTTTGATTTTAAAAATTATTTTAACTATAAAAATGATTATGTGCTTATGTGCTTATGTGTATTATGTGGTTAATCGAGTCTTACTTGCTTATATGTAATATAAGAGTCAGTTATAGGCGCATGGGTAGATAATAGGAACGAAATGAAGTCAATTCAAGATGCAAATTGAAGTACAGGATGACTTAATCAGTTTATTTTGCTAACAGAAGCTAAGCCAGCAAGGCAGGTCAAGTAAGGGATAGACGGAAGTGATTTAATTGCAGTAAGTCGCGCAGAAGGCAAGTTTCTTCCCTATTCTAATTTCAGAATAGTAATATTCATTTCAAATTCTTATTACGCTTGTATTCCTTTAATTTCTTTATTCATATCTCAGTTCGATTCTTGAATTATTCTTTTCATTTGAATTTATTATTCATATTCCAATTGTTACTCACAATTATTGATATATTCTGGTGATTAGAATATACCAAAGCATACTGATTCTTCCAGTTGCTATTCCAGGGACTGGATAACACTACTTTTGGGATTAAGTCTACTTAATCCTAAGGACCAGGACATAACCGGATCCTTGAAACGGGCCGTAGTGCCTGGGTGCCCGACGGGATCTATATAGTGAGATATAGATCTGCACTGTATCGTGGCTGATCAGCAGGGTATAGTTGCGAACTTGAGTCCAGTTTAGTTCGTTTACATTCGCCAGTAATGGCCTTCTTTCGATTCTTATGAGGTTATATCTTTGTAGATATACCTGGGTTACGGATTCAACTATAATGCTTTAGCACTGTTTATATTTTGTGGACTTGTTGAGCAATTTTGGCTCACCCATTTTATTGTTATTCACTTTACTGTTTTCAGTTAAGAAGGAATATAAAACCCATCAGGACACGAGTGGTAAAGAAGTGGGTCAAGCCTCGGGATCCTCTCATACCCAAGGTGTTGATCCCAATTCAGGAAGAAAGCTTTGAGTTACCCGAGCAGGTGGAGTGTTGATAGATAATATGTGTGTGTTTGAATAAAAGCTGAACATAGTTTAAAAATAAATTAGACAATGGTTTGTAATAAAGAAAGTTTGTGAGATTTTAAATGTTGGTTTGTAATAAAAGTAGTTAGTGGTTCTTGTTTTCATACTTCAACCTAAAAAGGTCCTAGTTAGAGAGAAAGGGGTTTAATTTCATTTCTTTATTATTCATTAATAAGCTTGTACATGTTTGGAGATTAGCTCGTAACCCCCAGACTTATACCCCGGGTCTGGAGGGCGTTACAGTTTGGCATCAGAGCTGTAGGTTTGGTCCCTGAAAACAAGAACATTAGGATTAAGATAGGATAGGGAGATCACATAAGATAGGGACAGTCAAGTTAGGAAGAATAGTATTAGGATTTAGACCAGACTAGAATAGGGAAATATAAATCTTAGGATTATTAGTGACCTTTTCTTTTCTTTGGTATATTATCAGATGGCATCTTCTGGTTATTCTGCATCTTCCGAGAGGACAGTCACTGGGCCAGCAGCACCAGTTATACCTCCAGTATCTGAGTATATGTTTCCTCCTCTACCACCTCCACCACCATTGCCACAGGAGCTGGTACCACCAGTTTAGGGGATAGTTCATGACCCCATAGAGATGTTTGATCCTTTTGAGTTCTTCGAGCCGATAGTTCCTTTACCTATTGAGCATCAGTTTATACCAGGTATTGAGCAGGAGTTACCACCACTACCATTGTTACCTCCTATACCAGTGCATGCCCCATAACCGGACATAGTTCAGATGATTCCAGTCGAGGGGATGGGAGAGCATGATGTGGATCTACAGTTAGGTTTACCACAGCAGGGTACAGGTATTCCGAGGGTTCCTTCCCAGGAGTCAGTAGGTCACATTGCTCAGCCGCATATGGTACCATACCATGAGTATAGAGTTATGAGGGATGATATGGAGTATTGGCGGCACAGTGTCGAGAGATTATGCATCTGTTTGATCAGAGGGACAGAGGACCGTTAGCAGCCCTACAACCAGATTACTACATGAGGCAGCGACTACAGTCAGTACTGATGAGCGCTACTTGGGAGCTTGATGAGTTGACCCATGATGGACCTCCTTCTTTTGCAGAGTTCTATCGGATATTCCGCTTGGCACAGACTTTAGTCCAGGCACTTAGAGAGGAGCTTAGGCGTATTCCGCCTGGGTTCTGAGATGGTTTGAGACGATGACTCCAGAGTACATGTGTATATAGAGGCAGCATAGTATAACCTAGTGATTAGTGTGTATGTGTGTATCAGTAGTTTAACTTGTAGTAGTAGTTTAACTTGTAGCTGTAGTGATGACCAGTAGCCCGAGACTTTTTGTATCAAGCATTTACACCTGAAGCTGGTGTCACATATATATATAAACTGAACTTTTCAAATATCTTTTATTTAAATTTCAGTCTTTCCAGTTTTACAGCATTTTCTTTCACTTTATTGCTTTACAGTCTTTTATACTATAATTCCTGTTAAAAAAAAAGAGAGAGAGAGAGAGAAAGAAACAGAAAAGAAAAAGAATAAACATTTTATTTAACTGTTTACATTTCTAGTTTTTACATTTAGTAACTGTTTTCTTTAAATAAACCATGTTATTAATACAAGATAAATTGTTTTCCATCACATACTATCAATTGTTTATTAAACTGTTAAATAAATATCACCTATTTTATTATCAGGAGAAGATGGCACCAAAAAGAAAGACTAGGGCTAAAACCTCGAACAGCAATTCCGAAGGTCAGACTAATGAGACCATGAACCAAATGTTCCATCTGATGCAACAACAGATGGTAATGATGCAGCAGCAGATGCAGCATCAATAACAGCAGATACAATAACAAATGTTACAACAGCCACCTCGTCCTGAGCCTCAATTACCACCAGTATTACCTGTTGTTACTTTTAAGCAGTTTCAGTCAGTTAAACCTCCAGAATTTGATGGGTCTACTGATCCTATTAAAGCTACCACCTGGTTAAAAGAAATAGAGAAAGCGTTTGCACTAGTGAAGGTAGGTGAGGACCAGAAGACTGATTTTGCTAGTTACTTGTTGAAGGGAGAGGCAAATTATTGGTGGGAATCTAAAAAGGCTTTAGAGGGTGAAGATGTTATTGCTTGGGATAGGTTTAAAGAGTTATTTTTAGAAAAGCATTTTCCTCGCTACGTAAGGAATCAGATGCAGATAAAGTTTTTAGAGCTGAAGCAGGGAAGTATGTCTGTGACAGAGTATGAAGCCAAATTTAATGAATTGGCTAGGTTTGTTCCGGAACAGGTTGACACTGAAGAGAAACGAGTTCAGAGATTTCAAGAGGGATTACGACCATGGATACGCGGACAAGTTGCAGTTTTTGAATTAGCAACATATACCACTGTAGTCCAAGGGGAAAGTGAAAGATCTCAACGAGACAGAGGACAGGGAAGTTTCCAAGACCGTTTCAGCAGGAAGCCGGGATTTCAAGCCCGGGCAAATTTGAATTTCAAAAGGATAGGACAGGGTACACAAAAAGCAGGTAATCGTTTCCAAACCTCCAAACAACAGGGAATTGTTAAGGTTCCAGTGCCATATTGCAAAACTTATGGACGCAAGTATACCGGCGTATGTATTAAAGCAGATGTGACATGTTTCAAATGCAAGCAGAAAGGGCACTACTCTAACGAATGTCCAACAGGAAAAATAGCAGAAATCACTTGCTATCAATGCGGGAAGAAAGGGCATATCGCTAGGAATTGTAAAGGACCAGCAATGGCAGCCAGTATTCCGAAAGTATTGGCATTACCTCCACCACCACCTCCGAATCAACCAAAAGCAAGGACTTTTAACATGACAAAGAAAGAAGCAGTGCAGAGTCCAAGTGTGATTGCAGGTATGCTTTTGGTGAATTCCGTAGGTTCAAAAGTATTAATTGATTCTGGAGCTACCCGTTCATTTATTTCTGAGGAATTTATTGATAAGTTACATTGCGAAATGGAATGGTTGGGCGAGACGTTAATTATAAAATTAGCGAATGAGGACCAAGTTCCAGTAGATCGAGTATGTCCTGCGTGTGATGTAGAAATAGCTGGACATCATGTCTCTATAGACTTAATTCCTTTTAAGCTAGGAGAATTTGATGTGATTTTGGGAATGGATTGGTTAGCATGTCATAAGGCTCAAATAGATTGTGCGAATAAGAAAGTAAAATTGCGAACTGCGGAAAATGCCACGATAATATTCAAGGGCGAAAAGCACAGAATAAATTTCTCACTGTATTACAGACCAACCGATTGCTTCGACAAGGATGTGAGGCGTACATAGCTTACGTGTTAGATATTGAAAAAGGAAGTCCTAGAATAGAAGACATTCCAGTTGTATGTGAGTTTCCAGACATCTTTCCAGACGAGCTTCCAGGATTACCGCCAGATCGAGAAATCGAGTTCACGATTGATCTAGCACCAGGTACAGAACCAGTTTCGAAAGCTCCGTATCGAATGGCTCCCGTCGAAATGAAGGAATTGTCAACGCAACTGCAAGATCTTCTAGACCGAGGCATTATACGACCCAGTGTATCCCCATGGGGTGCACCAGTGTTATTTGTGAAGAAGAAGGATGGCAGTATGCGATTATGCATCGACTATCGAGAGTTGAATAAACTCACTATTAAGAACAAGTATCCTTTACCGAGAATCTACGATTTGTTAGATCAGCTAAAAGGAGCTGCATGGTTTTCAAAGATAGATTTGTGATCAGGCCATCATCAATTGAAGATTAAAGCTGAAGATATTCCTAAGACTGCGTTTCGTACGAGATATGGACATTACGAGTTTCTTGTAATGGCATTCGGTTTGACAAACGCGCCAGCTGCATTCATGGATTTGATGAACAGGATATTCAAGAAATATTTGGACAAGTTCATAATTGTATTTATTGATGACATTTTGATTTACTCCGAAACAGAAGAAGAGCATGCAGAACACTTGAGGATAGTTTTAGAAATCTTGAGGAAAGAGCAATTATACGCAAAATTCTCAAAATGTGAATTCTGGTTAAGGGAAGTACAATTTCTAGGGCATATCATCAGTAGAGAAGGCATCCAAGTCGATCCAGCAAAGATTGAAGCTGTGTTGAACTGGGAACGACCAAAGTCACCAACAGAAGTTCGAAGTTTCTTGGGATTGGCAGGATATTATCGAAGGTTTGTCAAAGATTTTGCGAAAATAGCAACACCGTTGACCAAGTTAACTCGAAAAAGTGAAAAGTTTGAATGGAATGATAAGTGTGAAGAAAGTTTTCAAGAGTTAAAGAACCGGTTGGTGACCGCACCAGTACTGGTATTGCCAGACGAGCAAGGGAATTTCATTATTTTCAGCGACGCTTCGTATCGCGGGCTAGGATGTGTATTGATGCAACACGGTAACGTCATCGTATATGCTTCGAGACAACTTAAACCTCATGAACAGAAATATCCTACGCATGATCTGGAATTGGCAGCGATTGTATTTGCATTGAAACTTTGGAGACATTATCTCTACGGTGAAAGATGCGAAATCTACACGGATCATAAAAGTCTGAAGTATATCTTTACACAAAAGAAACTGAACATGCGACAACGTCGATGGCAAGAATTGATAAAGGATTACGATGTTACAATCAGTTATCATCCTGGAAAAGCAAATGTTGTAGCGGATGCGTTGAGCAGGAAAGAAAGATTGAATTGGTTAACTTCATGCGAAGAATTGGCCAAGGAATTCGACAAATTGGAAATCGAGATTCGTGTTCCCAATGAATCTGCAGAAGCTATCTACACTATGACTTTCCAACCGGAATTGTTAGAGAAGATTCGCCGCTGTCAAGATGAAGTGATGAGTCAAGATGACGACCTGACGAGAGAAGAGATCACAACTCAGAAAGATAGTGAAGGAATTTTATGCTTTGCGTCTAGAAACTGGATCCCTAATGTGGTAGAATTAAAAGAAGAAATAATGCGAGATGCGCACAATTCGAAGTATTCCATTCATCCAGGAAGTACAAAAATGTATCACGATCTGAAAGAAAACTTCTGGTGGCCGAACATGAAAAAGGAAATAGCAGAATGGGTGAGTAAATGCTACACATGCCAACGAGTTAAAGCAGAACATCAACGTCTGAGCGGGTTATTGCAACCGTTAGACATTCCAGAATGGAAATGGGAACATCTAGCGATGGATTTTATGGTAGGACTGCCAAGGACTAAGGCAAATCATGATGCGATATGGGTAATCATTGACAGACTTACGAAGTCGGCACATTTTCTACCAATTAACGAAAGATTTTCGCTCGACAAATTAGTGCACATGTATCTTAAGGAAATTATAATGCGACATGGAGTTCCAATATCTATCGTGTCTGATCGAGATCCCCGTTTCAATTCAAGATTTTGGAGACAATTTCAAGAATGCCTTGGAATGAAATTAAACATGAGTACCGCTTATCATCCGCAAACCGACGGGCAAAGTGAAAGAACTATCCAAACGATTGAAGACATGTTACGAGTTTGTGCGATCGATTTTGAAGGCAGCTGGGATGAACATTTACCTCTGGTAGATTTTTTTTATAATAGCAGCTATCACGCCAGCATTGGAATGCCACCGTATGAAGCACTATATGGGAGAAAATGCAGATCACCAGTACACTGGGATGAAGTTGGAGAACGCAAAATTTTGGGTCCAGAATTAATTCAGCAGACGAAGGAAAAGATTGAACTTATTCGGAAACGACTCGATGCAGCGCAAAACAGGCAACGCAAATACGCAGACCAAGCAAGGAAGGATATGGACTATCAGGAAGGAGAACACGTATTACTTAAAATATCACCATGGAAATGATTGACCAGATTTAGCAATAAGGGTAAATTGAAGCCACGATATGTCGGACCATTTGAAATTTTGAAGATAGTAGGAAAGCTTGCTTACGAATTAGCTTTACCGCCTCGTATGCAACATATTCATAATGTGTTTCACGTGTCAATGCTTAAGCGATATAATCCTGATTCTAGGCATGTAATAGAATATGAACCGATAGATATCCAACCTGATTTGGCTTTTGTAGAGTAGCCCGTAAGAATTTTAGATCGGCGAGAGAAAGTGTTGAGAAATAAGTCTGTATATTTAGTGCGAGTGTTGTGGAGAAATCCTATGGTTGAAGAATCAACCTGGGAACTTGAAAGTGAAATGTTAGAGAAATACCCTAATTTGTTTTCATAGAAGATTCTGAGGACAGAATCCTATTAAGGGGGGAGAATGTAACGACCGGGAAATTTACGTTGTATTATATCATATTTGTAATAAAATATGTGAATAAATATGTCAGTTATGTGTGATTATCTGTTAAACCCTAATTGTTACGTGCTACGTGTATTCTGTATCATTTCTGTATTTTTAAGGTATTTTTCAGATGTTTTATATCGTATTCAAAGGTTTCATTTCAAACGTTTTGCAACCCAAATAATGATTTTAAAGCCAGTATTTCAAATAAAATAATGGGCCTTATTTTTCATCAAACGGCTTTTACAATCGCAATATTCTGAACATCTAGATATTTTATAAATTTTCTCGTTTTACGAAAAATGACTTTTCCGGGCCCCATTGGGTGTTAAAAACCCCACAAAAATCACATTTTTATTTTTATAAAATTATAGGACTTTTATTTATACCATTTCTTTGTATTTTTGAATTATTCACAATTTTTGGGAATTTTTGGCATATATATTGTACATATAAAATATTTATAAATTAAATTTTAATACCCAAAAATTATAAAAATTAGGGCCAAATATTTTTATTAGATGTATAATTAGCCCCTTAATTTTATTTAGGAGTATTATTTTTCATACTATAAATACCCTAATTATTATTAATTAATTCATAATTCTTCAAATTATTCCCAAATACAGAAATTAGGGTTCTTGAGTTCTTGATTTCAAGCAAAGATTTGACTGTGATTCTGATCTCCAAATCAAGCATGTGAGTACTCAATCGAAAGCTCTTAATCTCTACTTTTCAATTCTATCATCAATTTTGTGTTTTATTACATTGATTTTCAATTCGTATTTTTAGGGTTTATGTCTGATTTAGGCGTTTTTGATTCTGGGGTTCTGGATTGATTTTGATGCTTGATATAGTTTCATTTACTTGTTTACAATTGATTGGTGATGGTTAATTGATCGGAGTTATGTTCTAGATAGTTGTTCTTAATTTATGGTTTATATAAACTTTAATTAGTTCGTTTTTGTAATTGCAAGAATCTGAGATTGTTTTGGTTATGGGGGTTTGATTGTAGAAGTTAATAGCTTTATTTTGATATATTAATCGTAATTTTTCATGTACGAAATCGTTACTTCGAGTTTTGGCCGGAAATTGTTTGATTTTAGCCGGAGAATTTGATATAGATATTGATAGGATTATATCATGATATGGTTCAATTTCTGGGATGATTTTGAATGGAATGGAGGGTCGAATCGAATCAAACGGCTCTGTTTTGATGCTGAATTGCACTCGCCGGATTCGGGTTTCAAGCTCACCGGAAACCACCGCCGTTGACGGCGTTTCACGGCTTCGGCGGCTCCAGCCACAACGGGGACGGGGGAGAACGACACATGGGTGACAGAGGAAGGACTACGCGCAGCAAATCAAGCGGAAAACCCCGCGTTGGTGGTCGTCGATCCACCGGGAAGTTCACCGGCGATGGTTGCCGGCGATGTTCTTCCCGACCCGATTGGGTTGGGGACGACCCGGTTTCCAACCCGGAAATGACCCGGGTTCAATCTTAAAAACCCAAACCCTGATTTTGTTTTTGTGTTTCTGATTAACTAATTAATTATTTATATTTTAGTATATTAAAATCAGTTTTTAATAATTCTAATAATTATATAAAAATTAGTTTTAAATTCTGAAAAATAATATTATTAATTTCTTAATTATTTTATTAAATTATAAATTCAGATTTAATTATTTAATTAATTATTTAATTATTTATCTAATTATTTATTAATTATCTAATTAACTAATAATTAGATAAT
Source organism: Apium graveolens (assembly GCF_009905375.1). Lineage (NCBI taxonomy): Eukaryota > Viridiplantae > Streptophyta > Magnoliopsida > Apiales > Apiaceae > Apium > Apium graveolens. Next base: position 71,372,476 of record NC_133650.1, on the reverse strand, counting down.
TAACTAGTAATTAGGTAAATAATTAATAAATAAGGATTAAATAATACGATTAATAATCCGATAATTAGTTAGTATTACGTGTAACTCGTATCTATACGAGTAGTGATTCGATAATTAAAATTATTATTCGAGCGATAATTATTCGAAGAATATCGTAATAAATATTCGTATCGTATAATTAAATATCGATTGAATCGTATAAATTGTAATAATAATCGTAATAATTCAATAATTATACGAAAAAGATGAATGACTCGTATTTACACGAGTAATTGATTGTTGAGTTCGATTATGATTCAAATAATGACTCATTTATTCAGTAATTAACGTACCAGTTAAGGATATCGATTATTTATTTATAAATAATCGATCTAATCGAATAAATAACGATAAGTTGTAAATATTATAATAAATTGTGATTAATTCTAATAATTAAGGGATTAATTATTTTAAATTATTAAATAATTATTTATTAATTATTTATTTGTTATGTATTTATTAAATATTTAAGAAGTGATTAACTATTTCGATAATTAATCACATAATTTTCAATAAATCATAACTTCTTCGTTTTAACTCCAAAAATTATAAAAAAAATTATTTTTGACTTTGATTTTCTTAAATAATTATTTAAAAATTATTTTAGGGTTTAAAAGGTTGTAATAATTATTTATATTGAATAATAAATTGAATTATCAGTGTTTAATTGATAATAATTCAACCGTTAGTCCGATTCGAGTGAAACGAAAGCCATTTTACTCAGAAAAATGAATTCTTTTTATTAAAAATAATATGAAGACCTAATTTCTTCTCGAAATTAGTTGACTTTATTGATTGCTTGATTATCAGTCGAAATACGTGCCGAGACGAGTCCGAAAAATTCCGGAAAAAGGGGAAATGAAGCAGAAGGTGATCAACGGAGCAATCAGCGAGTCGATTTTGATTCTAAAAATTATTTTAACTATAAAAATGATTATGTGTTTATGTGCTTATGTGTATTATGTGGTTAATCGAGTCTTACTTGCTTATATGTAATATAAGAGTCAGTTATAGGCGCATGGGTATATAATAGGAACGAAATGAAGTCAATTCAAGATGCAAATTGAAGTACAGGATGACTTAATCAGTCTATTTTGCTAACAGAAGCTAAGCCAGCAAGGCAGGTCAAGTAAGGGATAGACGGAAGTGATTTAATTGCAGTAAGTCGCGCAGAAGGCAAGTTTCTTCCCTATTCTAATTTCAGAATAGTAATATTCATTTCAAATTCTTATTATGCTTGTATTTCTTTAATTTCTTTATTCATATCTCAGTTCGATTCTTGAATTATTCTTTTCATTTGAACTTGTTATTCATATTCCAATTGTTACTCACAATTATTGATATATTCTGGTGATTAGAATATACCAAAGCATACCGATTGTTCCGGTTGCTATTCCAGGGACTGGATAACACTACTTTTGGGATTAAGTCTACTTAATCCTAAGGACCAGGACATAACCGGATCCTTGAAACGGGCCGTAGTGCCTGGGTGCCCGACGGGATCTATATAGTGAGATATAGATCTGCACTGTATCCTGGCTGATCAGCAGGGTGTAGTTGCGAACTTGAGTCCAGTTTAGTTCTCTTACATTCGCCAGTAATGGCCTTCTTTCGATTCTTATGAGGTTATATCTTTGCAGATATACCTGGGTTACGGATTCAACTATAATGCTTTAGCACTGTTTATATTTTGTGGACTTGTTGAGCAATTTTGGCTCACCCATTTTGTTGTTATTCACTTTACTGTTTTCAGTTAAGAAGGAATATGAAACCCATCAGGACACGAGTGGTAAAGATTCGGGTCAAGCCTCGGGATCCTCTCATACCCAAGGTGTTGATCCCAATTCAGGAAGAAAGCTTTGAGTTACCCGAGCAGGTGGAGTGTTGATAGATAGTATGTGTGTGTTTGAATAAAAGCTGAACTTAGTTTAAAAATAAATTAGACAATGGTTTGTAATAAAGAGAGTTTGTGAGATTTTAAATGTTGGTTTGTAATAAAAGTAGTTAGTGGTTCTTGTTTTCATACTTCAACCTAAAAAGGTCCTGGTTAGAGAGAAAGGGGTTTAATTTCATTTCTTTATTATTCATTAATAAGCTTGTACAGGTTTGGAGATTAGCTCGTAACCCCCAGACTTATACCCCGGGTCTGGAGGGCGTTACAAAGAGCATCTGGTATGTAAGCTTAAGAGGTCTATTTATGGACTTAAACAAGCTTCTAGAGACTGGAATATTCGTTTTGATCAGGCAGTCCAGTCATATGGATTTGATCAAAGTCCAAGCAAATCGTGCGTGTATAAGAGAAGTGAATGTAATGCAGTGGTTTTTCTAGTACTATATGTAGATGATATTTTACACATTGGAAACAATATTGCGATGTTGTCATCAGTAAAGTCATGGTTGTTTAAACAATTTGACATGAAGGACTTAGGTGAAGTGGCATACATCCTTGGGATCAAAGTTATAAGGGATCTCAAGAAAAGGATGTTGGCTTTATCTCAAGAGCCCTACATTGATGAAGTATTAGCTCGTTTTAACATGCAGAACTCCAAGAAAGGTTTTTTACCTTTTAAGCATGGAGTTGCTCTATCTAAGAAGCAGTGTCCTTCGACACCAAAGGATATAGAGAGCATGAAAGCAGTTCCTTATGCTTCAGCATGTGGAAGCTTAATGTATGTTATGTTATGTACGAGGCCTGACATCTACTTTGCTGTAGGCATGGTTAGTAGATATAAGTTGAACCCAGGTCAGGAACATTGGAGTGCAGTAAAAACTATACTCAAGTACATGAGAAGGACTAAGGAGTATATGTTAATTTACAAGGCCTCAGATCTGTTTCCTTTGGGATATACTGATTCAGATTTCCAATCAGATAGGGATAAGAGGAAATCAACCTCGGGATATGTTTTTACTTTGGGAGGTGGAGCCGTTATATGGAGGAGTGTAAAGCAGAAATGCATTGCAGACTCCACCATGGAGGTCGAGTACGTGGCGGCCTCTGAGGTGGCCAAGGAGGCTGTATGGTTCAGGAACTTCCTTTTGGACTTAGATGTGGTACCTAATTTGCCTAGGAGGTTGACGGTGTATTGTGATAACACTGGTGCTGTGGCAAATTCAAAGGAACCGCAAAACCACAAAGCAGCTAAACATATTGAACATAAGTATCATCTCATACGAGGAATCGTAAAGAGAGGGGATATAGTTGTGGCTCACATATCATCAGAAGACAACCGAGCAGATCCTTTCACAAAGAGCTTGCCAACCAAGGTTTTTGACAAGCATGTGGAAGCGATAGGAGTCAAATGGATGGACACATAGATTTTTATGTAATAGTGGATTAAATAAACATTGATGTACACATAGAATATTTTGAGTATAAGTGGGAGATTGTTAGTGTATACTGAAAATATTTATTTGAAGTATGTACATTTATTACTAGCCAGTTTATTTGAGAATCATTTGAATGTTTACATGTTGTCTAATATTATATATTGTGAACAATCTAGTATCAAATGGTATACAGAATATTAGATTGTTAAATACGGTTATATAATATAATAAGGTTCACAGCACAAGTGGTGTTGGACAATCCACTGGTATGGCTGTAGTATTATTTAGATTGGTTTATATTGACTAATAAATAATGCTAGTATACTTTGTGTATATTGAACATGATCAAATTTAGAATTGTTCCCTTAATACTGATTAAGAAAGAGAACTAAGATTCTATGTTATTATTAATGCTTAGGTTCTTAATCCGGAAATAGTAATTGACACGTGTATATTATTTACATGCTTTGATTTATATATGAAATAATTCTTTTGAATTATATCATTATATTTTGGGTGATAGAATTATATACATGGTGGATATTATTTATTGAAGGAATCCATGTCCTGATAATATTCGGGTTAATGATGTCCCCTTGAAAGCTCAAAAAGATTTAATTATGTGAAACCCTGCATGTGGAATTTATTCTGGCATAATTAAATAAAGGTTGAGTGGATGATCAAGGATAAAAGATATTAATTAAATAAATTATCAGTAATTTATTTAATTAATGGACATATGATATTTTAAACATGGGGAATTTAATAAGCAAATAATATTGGAACTGAATTAATTAAATTACGGTATTAGGAAAGGTAGTGCAAATATTAATTCTTTAGTGGATTGAATTAATATTTAATTATATTGGGCTAGGCTCAAGATGTAATTAGAAGGCCCAACCTAATTATCCATGATCCCTATTGTAGCCTATATATATTCTTATTCTCTTCTTGCTTGGCAATTGTGTGAAAACATATTGTAGCCACCAAGGAGCAAGAAGAGAGGATAACTTGAGAAGACGGAGGCCACACTTCGATCAAGGGAATTTGGGAATACAATAGAAGAGCGTGGAATCAACCATTAACAAGGTAATCCTCTTTTCGTAATCTTTATCGTAAAACGTAGTAACACCCTAAGTCCGTGGTTCCCAACAACCAGCTCATTCATGGTCTTGAAGTTTAAATGGGATAGCTTCTTGTGCCATAGCCAACTTTCATCTTGACTTGCTTTGCTGAGAAGACAAGTTACAGATTCTGCTTTGGTTGAGTTGAAGTCAGCTAGGTACACATTTCCTCTTCTCACACCAGTGAGAACCACTTTGTTGTTTTGATTGTTAGTCACAACACGGGCTTCTTTGTTGAAGGTTACTGAGTTGCCTTTATCACAAAGCTGGCTGATACTCAACAGATTGTATTTGAGACCATCCACTAAGGCAACCTCTTCAATAATGACATTGTCCTTTGAAATCAAGCCATATCCCACAGTATAACCTTTATTGTCATCTCCAAAAGTAATACTTGGGTCAACTCTCTCCTTAAACTCTGTGAGCAGGGTAGAATCACCAGTCATGTGTCTTGAACAACCACTATCCAAGTACCAAAGATTCTTTCTGTCTCCCTGCACACATCAAAATCAAATCAAGTTGATTTTGGTACCCAAGCTTCCTTGGGTCCTGCCTTGTTAGCTTTCTTCTTCTGTTTCTTAGGTCTTATCTCAGTTGACTTAGGAATTTCAGATTCTTCCTTAGTCAATTGGGTTGTACCTTTGAAACCACTATATGCAACAGAATTATCATGCATGTTATGGCTGACAGGAAATGGCATGCTTGGTGTAAACATGTTATTCCAGTAAGGCATGCTAAATGGCATTTGAGGCATATTGTATGCAGCATAGTATGGATTAGGTACAAATGGCATATTAGCAAACTGTGCATTCATATTCTGTGTAGGCATAGCATTAATAGGCATGGGAGGCATTGCATTCATGTTAGGAAGTTGAGGCTGAACAGACATGGGAGTAGGCATGACAGATTTGTAATTAACAGACAAATGATTTACACTACCACACTTGACACAGATTTTTCTGGGGGCATATTTTTCAGGTGTGTAGTTATTGTGTTTGTTAATCCCTACTTTACCATTCATATTGTTTTTCTTTTTAGCCTCTGTTTTTACCTCTATCTTCTCAAGTCTGTCACTTAACTGTTTGACAATCATGTGACCAACATTAGCCTTTTTCCCTTTCTTAGCTTGACTTGACTCTCCTGAAACAAAATTCTTGGAAACAGACCCATACTTTTCATTTAGCTTGATTAATTTGGCTTTGCTAATGGGTTTACTTATAGCCGACGGATGAGGATTTTTATCATTCGACGGATAACAATTTTTGTTATCCGACGGATAGTCCTCATTATCCGTCGAGTCTACATCTGTCAGCAACCCATCTACCAAAATAGGTTCTAGTTTCTCCTTATTCTTTTTCCAGGCTTCATCACAAAAAGACTCAATTCCTTGAACCTTGGTGATTTGAGCATGAACATCTCTGGATATTTTCCATGCTTTAATCACCTCTTGTTCACGATCGAGCTACTTCTTCAAAATTTCTTCCTTTTTCAAGGACTCAGTTAATTCCTCCTTGGCAATCTTACACTCAATTTTTAATTTCTCAAACTCAACATATTGAGACTCAAGCACATTATTCCTTTCACTTAAAAACAAGTTGTTTTCTTTAATTTTAGCATTTTCTTTAGTGAGAGACTTAAGTGTAACACGTAAATGATACAATTTTGTAGACATGTCATTTAATGCATCATTACACTCAGCTTTAGATAAATGTGCAAGGTTTGTAGTGATTACCTGATTGCTTGAGGAACTTGTTTCTGTTTCATCAGACTTGGCCATAAGGGCTAGATTGACATAGCTGACATCTTCATCTTCATCCAAACCATCAGCTGCCCAGTCATTCTCTTGTGTAATAAAAGCCCTTTCCTTTTGTATGAGTAGATCAAAATATTTTTGCTTGTAATCTACAGACTAAAACCATTTCTTACTGGAATCTGACTTTCTACACTCATTTGCAAAATGCCCTGCCAAGCCACATTTGAAACATTTAAATTTTGACTTATCCACCATGTTTCTATTTGGCTTGGCTGCTCCAAAGTTCTTTTTGAACTTGAGCTTGGAAAATCTTCTTGAAAGGAATTCTAGGTGCTCATCAATGTCCTCCATTTCATCTTGGCTCAATGAATCTTCACTTTCTGCAGCTAGCCCCTTACCCTTGCTTTCACAGACCTTTGAAGTTGATTCCACAGCATCCATCTTCACTTCTTTCTCCTTTTCCAGATCAGCAACTAGTGCAATGGATCCTCCTTTCTTCTTTCCTCTCTCCATTCTTTCATCCTGCTCTATCTCAAGCTCATAGGTTTTCAGAATGCCATACAGTCTCTCTAAAGTAAACTCCTTATAATCTTGTGAGTTTCTCAATGAGACTGTCATTGGTTTCCATTCCTTTTGAAGAGATCTGAGAAATTTCAGATTGGAGTCTTTAGTCTGATAGACTCTTCCATGCAACTTAAGAGCATTTAGTAGTTTTTCGAATCTACTAAAAATGTTAGTGAGTGACTCACTTTCTTCATTGTGAAAATGCTCATATTGCTGAATCAGGAGCTGCATTTTATTTTCTGTTACTTGCTCAGTACCATCACAAATTATTTGTATTGTGTCCCAAACTTCCTTGGCAGTCTTGCAGTTGATGATGTTATCAAACATGTCTGCATCAACACCATTGAACAGAATGTTCATGGCCTTTTTATCTTTCCTGACTTGTTCAATGTCAGGATCAGACCATTCATGCCTTGGCTTTAGAACAGATGGCTCATTTCCTGTTGCAGCTCTCATTGGAACATGAGGGCCTCTTTCTATGCAGTCCACATAGGCCTCATCTTGAGAGAGCATGTGAAGATGCATCTTTACCTTCCAATGATGGTAATTATCTTTATCAAGAAAAGGAATCTTGACTCCAACATCTTTCTTATTCATCTTGCTGAATTGTTTTGATCTTTAAACTCTTTGTAGATTAAGAGCATGCTCTGATACCAATTGTTAGTCCCTTAACAATAAAGCAAGCATTACAGAAGGGGGGTTGAATGGAATTCTTGAACCTTTTTCTTGAAATAAAAATGTTCAACTCGATTATAGATATATTTGTTTTGATTAGTACAATGCGGAATGTAAACTTAAATGAATCAAAACATAAGTAATTAAAAACAAGAGTCTTTAAAAACTTTCTGGTGGATTTAAACAATTCCACCAGAGATATATATAATATATCGAGAGGACTCTGTGTGCAGAAATGCTCACAGCTGCTTACAAAATGAACTACTGAGTTTACAGGAAATGCTCAAGATTCTGCTTACAAAGATTTCTCTGTTTTTGTGTTTTTCTCAGTTGTCTCTCTATTTGCTACTCTCTTGGTTTATATAATACCAAGATTACAAAGTCAAAAAGACTGAACAAATATAAAATCTAACAGTCTTAATCTTTGCTGCTTTTCGTCCTCTATTACCCAGTTAATGGGCTTCCACAATGTGTTTGTATACAACTCGACGGCTGTGTGTCAGCTTTCACTGTTCAACTGATGTTTGAATTCTTGATATGATCATCCGTCGACTTTCAGATCATCCGTCGACGACTTAATTGATCATCCGTCGACTGCTATGTTAAACATCCGTTGATAGCCATTTGAATATCCGTCGAAGGCTTTGTTAATCATCCGTCGGTAGCTATTATGGCACTTGACTTCATTTCACTTATACAGAATTACAAGACATTACTTATGTATAATTAATCAACCTATTCTGCATATCTAGTTAAAGTCAACATGACTTATATGCTACTACAGATTCTATACAAAGGTGCATACATCACTGTGCTACAAACTTATTATTACATAAGCTACTCACTCGATGGATAATAAGTTAATCATCCGTCAGGACTATAATGAGTCATCCGTCGGGACTATAATTCTTATCTGTCGAGTGCTACATTATTTCACTAAGTAAAATCTACTTAGATGTTTTGTTTAAGTGATCATCAAGTACACAACATATTCACAACAAAAAGTATCACCTTGGAAAGGGTTAGTACGATTTGGTCAGAAGGGTAAACTTAGCCCTAGATTTATAGGACCCTTTGAGGTTTTGAAGAAAGTGGGAAAGGTCGCTTATGAGATAGCGTTACCACCGCAGTGGCAGCACATTCACAATGTGTTCCACGTGTCTATGTTGAAGCCCTATGTCCCTAATTCAAATCAAGTCATAGAATACGAATCAATTGAGCTTCAACCAGATTTGTCCTATGTGGAACAACCGGTCCAAATCCTAGATCGTAAGGAACGAGTCCTTAGGAATAAGTCGATTCCTATAGTAAAAGTTTTGTGGAGAAATCCTCGAGTAGAAGAGTCTACTTGGGAATTAGAGTCAGACATGCTTGATAAATATCCTCATTTGTTTAGCTAAGTCAGATTCTGGGGACATAATCTTTTTAAGGGAGAAAGGATATAACGACTCGTGTATTTTTATTTTATTTCTAATATTTGGAAGTGTAATAAAGATTTAAGTAAATAAATAAAATGTGTGTATGGGTTTTGGCAGCAGTTGTGGATTGTTATTTAATTATTATGATTGTTATTGTGTGAGATTGAATTGTGTGATTTATTAGTGAGATATATGATTTTGTTTTGCTTATAAAGAGTGATTTTATTGTAGTTTTAATTTCAGAAATACTTGAATTATTTCTAAAATTGGTTTTATAATTTTATAATTTTAATAATTATTTTTAAGACTTTATAAAATTGAGAAATCAATATTTTATTAATTATTTATTTTTAAATGATTTTCTGAGTGTGTTTGGTTGTAAAATCCAAATTTAATTATAGAAATCTTCAAAAATTACGAAACTTATATTATATGAAGGTTATAATATTCGGAGAATTTTAAAATTATTTTGGGAATTTTCAGGATTCGTTTCATGCGCGCGTCGTTTCATTATTTATGAAAAAGCGGGTATAAAGCGCACTTCAAAAGTGTTTTTAAAATTTTGAAACTTATATTTTTATTAACTCCAGGATATTTATGACATTTTGAAATTATTTTCGAAATTTTCTGAAATTACTTTTCGTACACCCAGGTTCGTTAATTTCAATTCCGGGACAAACCGAGTCATAAAACCCTTGTATATATCCTATATTCTACGTGTTGATTTATCAAAACAGGGGGGACACGTGTGCTTTGGTTGGTGCGGCAACTGTCAAACAAAAGAATAACCCCCCCTTTTTCTTTCTCTTCGTACCTCTTAGTCTCTTGTCTCTCTTTCACTCCCCTGTTCGCGTCTTCTTTCTCCTCCGTTTGCTTCCTCCTCTCGGTAATTCTAATGCCGCCTGTTTCTTTTATTCCATCGCCGTTTCTTCCCTTTTTCTGGCCGCTGTCGCCACCGGTTCTCCGGTTTGGTGGCGGCGGTAGGTGATTATGTGTGTGTATTGTGTGGCGTGTGTGTGTGTGTGTTTGTGATATGCGTGTGTGTTTGTGATGTGTGTGTGTGTTCTGTGCGGTGGCGCGTGTGTGTTGGTGTGGTTGCAGCCGTGTTCTATGGCCGTGTGCGGTGCTTCTCTGTGGTTATTCAGTTGGGCTGTTTTGTTGGGCTTGTGTTGATTTTCTGTTGGGCCTTGTTGGCTGAGTTGTGCAGTAAATATTTTTGCTATAATCCTGAAATTTTATTTCTTTTTATGCATAAATTATTGAGTAAAATTCGTGATATTATTAATTCGCGTGGGAAATTATTTTTAATAAATCGGTGGAATTTATTTGGATACCTGAATATTTCGGGCACCAATAAATTTTGCCGTCGTACCGCGATGACTCGTTACAAGCGGACGGTGGACGGTGATGACGATGTTCTGAGTCCTAAATTTTATAAATAAATAAAATGATTACGTAAAATATTTTCGGACTTAAATAATTAATTTTGATTGGTATTGGGATGTACGTGGTATAAAATGGTGGAGTAATATTGTGGATTGTTGCGATTATTGACGTCGATTGTAATCGACGGGTAGTCTTATAAATAAATAAGATGCTGCCAAAATTTTCTAAAAATATATTGTAAATGTACATAATTATATTCTACATGCTACCCCTATTTAATTTCGGGATATATGATTACGTGATTATGTGTATAATAATAATACGAGTCGGGTTATCGGATTGAGTTGTTAGGATTTGAGGATATCAAGGATGTCGGTGTAACTGATTAGGGTATTCTGTATTTGTAGATTCCGATCGAGTTTTCCCAGGATTAAAGTCAGCGTGAAAGCTACCTAGGGTTTTGTAAAGCGTTGCAAGGCAAGTACCCCTGACCATTCTTTTATGGTACAGTGCATATGAATAGCTAAATGTTTTACTTTCGTAATGGAACATAAATGTTTTAAGTTACGTATCCCCCACATTTGAAATGTTGTTTTAAATTATGTTTTGGGAAAAAGTAACTTCTGAAAACACCTATCTCTAAACATGATTTAATTGAAAAGAGGATTTGAATAGTGTGCTGTGACAGAATTGATTTTCAAAAAGAGATAGGTAAAAGTGATTTTGAAAACTGGATAAAACGATCAGATATGGGATACATTGGGGCCAGAGTGGGCCTATTGAGGTTGCGTAAGAGGCTAATTCGGTTGCGCGCACTGTATAACCGATTAGTCCAGCAGGTCAGAGACCTAGCTAGTCTCTGAGTTCTGGAACAGGTGAATGAGATGGCAGTTGGAGCCGTATGGTGTTGATAGCCTGATCAGCTGTCTTCACATATCCGCTACGTATCTGATTTGGTTTTGTGATTCCCGTAAGGGCATGAGTAGTTGATACAACAATTTTATAAATGTGATTAGCATGCTAAAATTAAACTCTGGTATTTTTATAGCACACTGCTATTTTGTTTTAATGAAGCATGCTAGTTAGTGATATCAAGTTATCTCTGATTTTCATTACCTAATGTTGATATCATGATAGCAGTTCTGTTCCTATTACTGTTACATTACTGTTTTGTTCCGTTATTCATATTTTGGTACTGCTGAGCGATTATGCTCACCCTTGCAAATTGTTATGTATATCTCACAGATGCCTAGAAGATCAGTCAGACCGACCCGTGTTCTCGCCCCTATTGGACCCGGCTCCTCTGAGGTAGTTTGTATCAGGTAATGAGGTCTGATGAGTTGCTGAATAAAGTTAGTGTGTGTTAGATGTTGAATAAAGGGTTTGTAATAATGAGAATCTGAATTATACTTGAACCTGGATCGGATCTTGGTTTGGGGTCAAGTTAGTATATTTTAATAATAATCTCATTATTTATATTTTGGTTGTTGTGTTTGGTGACGTCAACTCCTGACCCCGGGGTTGAGGCCGTCACAACTCTCATCATAGCTTCTAGCACTATAGCTTTTGCTTCTTAATACTCCTTCTTTTCTTGTTCGTAAGCGTTACTATCTTTCGTTCATAATACCATTCTGGCTATACTGTTACTCTCTAGCGTTCTATATCCTTCTATTTAATTCGTCGACCTTAGTACCAGGAACACATTTCAATTTCGAAGACAACGCACTTATAATACTCCTTTTCTAGATGTTTCTATCTTTGAAAGCTTGATCAATCATATAGAAGTAAAGGAATTTATTAAGAGATCACTATGATCATGAACGCTTGTTCTGTTGCATAGTTAGTACAGAAGGTGGCCAACCTTCAGTACTTGACAAGCAATTAAACAACATGTGGTATCCTACTAGGCTTCTATCACACAGATAGATAGTCATTCGGCAATACCCCCCTTCTAGAAGGGTTGTTCTTCTATGTTTACACGAAAATGAATAGAAGAGAGAAAAAAGAATATAAGAGAATTATACAAAAGTATTGCCATAAAACATCTAGCTTGGAGTCTACCTCTGAACTATATAGGTTTATCAAAGGAGAATAAACCTATATATGTATATATCTCAACATCAAATATTATCGCATCGCTATTCACGATCCTGAATATTTACTATTCCGTTCATCATTCTATGAACCCATGCTCTTGCTCGAGCTTATACACAATCACCTTTAAAACCCCCTCGACATCGAAAATCGAATCTGGGATTTCATTCTAGACATCATCGTTACTAGAATTCTATGCTTGCACCACAACCTTCTTCGTATAGTAATACTACTCTTTATCGATAAGAAAAAATAAATATATCATAGGTAAATGTTCGGCTTAGTTGGTCTATCATTAATAACTTATACATCACCACGACCCGATTAGTTGTACTCAATCTCAACATCCATTCCAATACAACTCTCACGGTTGTAATTGGCTCATTACTCGCAGAATCATTGCTGCATTACTATGGTCCACCGCTGACCTACTATAGTCATTCGTTTTCCTTGGAATCTTAATATCACCATTTTTCCATAAGTCGTTTCCTTAGTCTTTATATGTGAACATTTTCACGATTGACTCTCGATCATACTTAGGACGTCTCTTATCTTGGGTCCTTCTTGTTTTTACCAATATTGACCTTCATTGGTTCAATCTATACTTTCTCATGGTTTAACATGTGCCCCACTTGGCATTATTATTATTACTTCATATTTTTTTCATCAAAACTTATATTCTTGAGAACTTTGAATATTACCTTTCTCCTTGTAAAACCTCTAAGGTTATCCTTAAATCTTTCATCCTGTACTCACTAGGTACATGGCATATCAAGATACCATTTACTAATACTAGAACCATTGTCTATATAGTTCTGAAAACTTTTTCCACTGATCTTTAAAGGTTGTTGTTGCCTTAGTCATTCATTCCGTACCACCCAAACTGATAATGTCCCCATTAAGGGTGAAATGCCAACCTTTATGCATTCCCCCCATGGTACATCTCAATTTATCGAGTTTTTATCCTTAATTCCACCTTTAAAAAGGTACTTATATCCTTCCATGGATAAATCAAGTCATATATCCCTGATAAGGGTATCTTATTCAATCATTCCCGCCTCGATAGTCTATACCTAATTTCACAATAACATCCTTATTCAAACTGCGGTCAATCCATATGGCCTCCAAAAGATAACAACGGTTATCCACATTTTTTTTCCTGATTTGGTAATGATGATATGGATGTTCTGGAAGATATTGGTCATGTTCAACATGAACTTCTTTTTACTAAATCCTCATTTACTTTTGTTGTTGATCTCAACAGTCATCTCAATGTTGAGATATCTTCTATACTTGGTGTCTCCCTTTTGGGCATCAAGTCACAGGTCTTACATATACTTCACATTCTTGAAGGTCACTTCCTTCATCCCATTTTCTTAATTTCTTGTTATTATGTCTCCTTAGTCCATCTGTGTTTCCTTATTAATCCATCAATTTATCTGAAAGTTTCATCGAATACTCTCAACTTAAGGAGATTAATTATACGTATCGCTTACGCCTTCAAACCTTGACTTTATCTCATGATCAGTCACCATCGTGTTGATGATGACACACTTCTCTATATATTTATTGCTAGGGTTTCTTAGGGTTTCACATACCTAACTCCCTTATCACTTCTCAACTCTATTTCCTTTATATCCCTTTATACTCTTTCCCCTTTCAGTCTTTTATTTTCGTTTCTATTACAACCATTTCATGAACCAACACAACATAAGCATATGTTTCAAACATCCCGTCATTCTGGATTCGTGTCCTTCCGACGAACCTTGATGACTTTCACAACCTAGATTCATGATTCATCATACTTGTCCGCCTCTGGCCTGGTTTTAAAACTTCTACACTATCTCTCTATCTTCCTTAGCCTTCCACCAGGGGGTGGCCTCTGTCTTAGGAAGGTAAATGGAAAAAATAGTCTTTTGCACTTCGTCAATCATTTAGAATCTCAAATGACTCCTTTATTTCCTTTAGCCAGGATCTTGCCTCGACTGGGTCAATTTGTTCCTTGGAACTCTGAGAGCTTAGCGACTTAAAGGTCCTGAAAGAATTTCCCACCGTATTGTTTCCTCAAGGTAGTGGTTGGGGATAAATGTATAAGTTTTGTTTAGGCAGGTCCATGTATTGCCCAATAGGAGTACCATCTTGGTTCTTCCTATCTTGCTCGAATTCTGTTTTCTCATTATGAAATGTTTCATCCTTCTCCCATAATTGGGGTTATTTTATACGTTAAAATCCTTGATTTCCATTTTATTATGTTATGGGTTCCTTCTTTCTTGATGGCGACCTCCCTGACTATCACATTCAGGGTTTGCCCAAAATCTTATTCCTCAAACTATGGCTTTCATCTAAGGTCTCATCTTTAAGCTCTTGAACATTGAAACCAAATTTCTGTAGGAATACCTCATTATTCCCTTATCATCTTTCTCGGTATTGATCTCTTCTCCAGTCATTGGCTCTCTGCCTTCATTCATCACTTTTTCTTGGCACCATACGATATTTTCCAGTAATTTGGGCTGCAATGCAATCTCAACAGCTTTTCAGTACCGGCTCCGGTTACCTTTACTTCTATTTCCATTTTCTCAAAATCTCTTATCAACTCTCTCGAAGACATTATCATCTTGAGTCTCTCCTTTCTACTAAGGGTGTCAGCCACCACATTGGCTTTCCCTGGATGATAAGGTGTTAGGTCACACACACTGTAGAGGGAGTGAATACAGTGTAAAATACAATCAAATCGAACTTTAATATCTTAAGTAACAGAAAACAAACTTTATTAAAATAATAAACTCTGTTACAGTATGGAACTGTTACCTCTCGGTGATGAACAAATATCACGAGAGCTGCTAGGGTTACAATGAATAATCTTCTCGAATATGATAACACTTATAGTGTAAACCCTATGTCTGTGTTTATATACTACACAGTTACAAGATAATCTCTAATTGATATGGAATATAATTCTGCTTCCTAAAATATATCAATCAGATATCTTTTCTTCCAAGTATTCCATTCTTCACGGAACTCCTTCTTCATGCATATCTCTTCTTATGTTTATCTCGATCTTCTTTCCTTTAATCAGCTATTGTCCTTATCTGATCGTCCTCCAGCACTTAAGTTCTGATATCCAACTTCTGATGATTATCTCCTGATAATATAAGTACTGATATCCTTAAGTCCTGACTTCCAGTATAAGTATTGATTTATCCTATTAAGTAAGATCTGAAAACTAAACATAAATCATATTAGCCATGACATTATCAAATATATCTAACAATCTCCCCCAACTTGTAAATTAACATAATATACAAGTTTAACAGATATTTGATGATGTCAAAAACATTAAGTACAAATGCATGAGAATTAGACTAGATAACTACAACTTACAGTCCTTAAAGCTTTACCAATATTTAACTTCGGATAACAACTTTAGTCTGTACAAATATTAGAATTTAAGCAGTTGTAGATCTTTGACTTGGCTTCATCTTCTGATCTCTCTGATGTCAGGAGTTGTTCTGAGATAGTTCTTCAACAAACATCTCTCAGCATATCTAAGTTCATCAATCATCCTCCTTTTAGCATCTTTAAGCTCTGCAGTATCATCACCAATTTGAAAGATTGCAGCCCTGAGATCATTAATCTTTGCTTTTCTTATATCCTGATCCAGTCTGATCAGATAAGCTTTATCAGACTCAAGATTGAATTCCACAGCCATGTACCCTAGAAAGGTAGTTATAATTTGAGCAGAATTGGGCTTCATTTCAACTATATCACCCTTGTGATCTCTGTACTTTGGAACATATGTGCTGTCAGACTTAACAGAATAAAGCCTTTTCTGTCTCTGAATCTGATCCTTCAAATAATTTGCAGCAGTTCCTGTCAATCTGTCATTCACTTGAAGTAAGAATAGTACATGCTCCAATTCTTCAAAATACTTCAATGGAATGGCATTTTGCCTTATATGATAAACCCTACCATCTGTCATGAATTACAACAAGATGTGTTCTTTCAAGTAGGTATGGTAAACCATTTGTACAGATTCCAGTTGATTCAATCTCTCAGGAGTTGCTCCAATACCTGGTTCACTCAAGGAAGTTGGATCATTGGTAGTGTTCTGTATTCTCCTTTCATCAGCACTTCCCAATCCAGTTTTATCTCTTGCTTCCTTTCCAGTAACTACTCTAGCTTCAAAACCAGTTGCAGTAGTCTTCAAAGGTTGAGTCTGTTTTGCTTTAGTGAATCCTGGTAGGAGTGTCTTTGGTCTATCTTCTGATATCAAGTTAACTTGAGCTATGTCAGAGGTTACTTGCTTCTTCGAAATATCAGAACTTACTGTCTCTTGACTCTGAACAACTTGAGCCATGTCAGAGGTTGTCTTAAAAACTTTTCTTGAAGTCAGAGCAAGATCATCCTTTTCATCAGTAATTTCTTCATCCTCAGGAGGCACATAAACCTTGATAGGTTCACCAACCTTTTCTTTACCCTTGGATCTTGGATCTATCTGCGGTTGTGATTTAGCCAATGTTGCTTCAGTATGTGTCCTTTCTTTGATCATAATGCCTTTGAGTTTTGGAAGTGGCTTTTTACCAGAAGCTTCAGATTTAGATGTGACTTTATCTGATTTAAGTCTGGCTTCTTCTTCCATTAAACTCTCCAAGTCCATTCCTGGATTTTCCTGAAGAAATAACTATCTTGACATTTCTTCATCAAGATCTAAAATTCATCAGAACTTATTCTTTTACCAGTAGCAGAACTAATTCTTTTCCCAGTATCAGAACTTGTCATGTGACTTGTGATTTCAGCTTTTCTTGATGTGAATCCTCTACCTTGACTATGACCTCTACCCGTTCCAGAGTTTCCTTGATCATCCTTTTCATCATCCTTCCCTTTCAGTGTCTTGTCAGTCTTGTATTTGGACTTAATTACTTTCTCCCCCTTTTTGGCATCAGCAGGTAGTGGAAGAGAGACAAGCAATTCCACTGAGGCTTGGATTTCAGTAAGTTGAGATTGCTGAGAAGCTTGATTTGTCAAAATGTCATTAATCTGAGCTTGTTGTTTCTCTTGAGTCTTCTCAATATAAGCAATCCTGTCAAAGGTAGGTTGGAAGAACTTTTTCTTATCAATCTTTTGAACTTGTTCCTGTTTGATAAATTCTTCCTGAATCTTGTGTAGCTCTGCATGAGTAGTTGAATGAAGACCTTGTAGATGTTTAGTACTCAATGCAGTGACTCTAAGCTGGGTTTTGAAATCATCAGAATTTAACATTTCATCAGCTTTAGTCAAGTGCTCAGCAAGATGCTTCTCAGTTGGAACACAGGAAACTGAGTTCCATTCCTTAGTCCACTCCTGTCCTGCAGGAGTTTCACTCCAAGGCACTGGTGCTTCTCTGGTAACAAACTTCTTAACAAGTTCAGATTTAAGAATAGTTTGTTGAGGAGCATGTCCTGAAGGACCTGCTACATCAGCATCTGCATTTGGAGCAGCATCACCAGTATCTCCAGCATTTGCAGCATCAGAACTTACAGAATCAGTATCTTCTGATAAAACAACAGTGTGAGTAGCAATGGAGGCTTCAGCATCCTCTAATTGCTGATCTGGTTCTAAGTTCTGATCAACAGCCATATCCTGATGCTCACCTAAATTCTGATCATCAGCATCTAGATGCAGAGAAGGTGTAGTAGATAACTCTGGAGATTGAACAGCATCAATAACAGGTGTTGTTGATGGATTATTTGCTGTTGGAGCTTCTAAGAGAATTACTTCAGGCACAACTAAGTTTTGAACATCAATATCAGCACTTGTACCTGGATCAACAGGAGATACAGATGGTGTGTTGGCCTTTTCAGAAACAGCTTCCTGAGATGGAGTTGATGGAGAAGAAGTGACTTTAGCAAATTCCTTTTCTTATGAGACCAGAGATTCCTAATCCCCTTCCTTAGCTGCTTCCTCTTCATCATCTGAAACTGGCCTATTTGCCCTCTGTTTCTTGTATCTCTTTGTAGATTTGGATTCCTTGGGAGTTTCAGGAACTGTCATTCTTCTAAGCCTCTTGAGAAGCCTAGATCCCCTAATTCCAGAATCCTTCTGAGAAGTCTCTTTCTCAGCTTCATCAATAACGGGTTCTGAAGAAGGAACCTGGTCCTCAGTATCAGATTCATCTCTCAAGGCAATCATCCTTCTCTTTTGAGGTGTTTGAGGAACAGTCTTTGTCCTCTTTGGCTTGGAAGATGAAGGCTTCACAGTAGGTACTGAGGTTGAGGGTTGAACTGTCTGTGAAGTGGAGAGATAGGATTTGATATATTGCCTGAGGGTTGGTTGAGTAGAATGGGTGGTAGGTGTTGATGGTTGTTGTGGTGTTTGGGAGGTTGTTGTTGGTTGGACATCAGAATAAACAGATCTATAAGTATCAGGATCAGCATTTACTAAGATCTGTTTTACAGATTGAGGAATCTGTAAAGGTCTAACCACTGATTTCTTAATGTCAGCATTTATCAGGTCATTAAAGTAACGTTTTGCAACCTTAAAAGGTCGAGTTGAGGAACTGACTAATTGAGGTTCATCAGTACAAAAAGTATATATAAGTTGACAGAATCTAGCAAAGTACACAACATTCCTATCCTCTGTCATCCTATCCCCAATAAAACCAATTATAGCAGTTGCAAAATCAAAATGAGTTTGGTTTATAATAGCATACCCGATGTGCTGACTCATTATAGGAAGAGCATCAAAATTTGAACACTTGTTCCCAAAAGCTTTAGTGATGCAGTCGAAGAAGAAGCTCCATTATCTTCTGATATGAGCCCGTTTCAACTGCCCAAGCTTTGCCAAACTCTGTTCATATCCCAAACTGGCCATTAACTCCTGAAGAGCTGATTCCTCTAGAATTGAAAAGGTACATCCTTCTGGGAGATGTAGAGCTCTGCGTATTGTACCAGGAGTGACTGCATATGAAGAATCACCCACTTCAAAAACAATACTAAGAGTGCCATGTGTACCACCATTATCAAAGTGCCCAGTCTGCCAAAACGTCAGAACTTGTTGGCTCGAAAAGACTGAAGGCTGGGTCAATGCATACCCAATCTCACTGTGTGCAAGAAGATCTTGCACAAAATGCAATTCAGATGGAGCATCAGCATGAGCAAGAATTGCAGCATAGTTGTTTGGAACAAATTTAGCTCCATCAATGATTAAATCTTTAGGTGCCATGTGAAAAATTGAGATTTAAGAGTGCCTGTTAGGTGTTTGATAAAATGTCTGTATGAAAAACCAACGTTAGGAGAAGAAGGAGAGTAAAAACAAGTAGATAGAAAAAGTATGAAGGGAAATAAAAGAATAAAAAAAATCCTCTCTCTTTCTTACTTATACTCTGAAAAAAAAAATGTTACCGTTGGACACCTGTCAAACATGCAGTAATAACGGATAGTTACTGGGCTCGAGAAAATAGTAATCATTACTTACCCACTTGCCGTTTTTCAAGGAAAAACCGTTTCACTTACCCAGATATTCCATTAATCAAGGTGAAACAGTTTTAATTCAAAATTGAAACCGTTCCCACATATTTAATTATTTTCACTGCAACATTAATATTCTGAAAATAAATCAAGTGAAAATGACCAAAATAAATCAGATGAGTAAGTATTGATAAAGTAAAATCAGAACTTAAATTAAAACAGAATTTATATGGTCATCAGAATATGAATATTTATCAGGATTTATCAATGCATTACAAAATATCTCAGAGACAAAATCATGAAACAAAAACAAATTTCATTAATATATCAAGAGAATACATTCATGAAATTGAAATTACATCAGAATTTATACAAGATTTCCCAAAGCTGCTAAACCTAACATCAACAGCCTTAGTCATAGCTCAAGAAGCAGGGCTAGGCTGATGATGAAGAAAAATAGGAAGAAGAAAATAAATCATTTCTTCTTCCTACTCTCGACAAACAGAATAGCGAGTCGAATGATTCGCTCTTGCTGGCGGAGAGCTTCCAGCCTTTCCTCCTCCAATCGCTCCAGATGGCGATGGTAATCCATATAGAAGAACAGGAGGTGGGTGAGTACCTCCTGTGGGACAGAGTCCCATATCTCATCAGGAATGGCAGTGACGTGCCATTCCTGCTGCCACTCAGCACAGCTTAGCTCCATATTGAAGGTTTCGTAGTTCAAAAACATGTTGTATCTGACCATGGTGTTTTTGAAAGAAAAAGTATGAAGGTAAGTTTGTGAGAAAAGATTTGATGGGAAGGCTGATGTGAAGTGGTTGCTTATATAGGCAAGAGAATGCCAGGAGACGCAAAGAATTAAATGTTGACAGGTAGAATTAATTCTACCTCGTCTCCCCAAACTTGGAAAAAGAAAAACATTCTTTGGAAAGAGAAAACATGGTTTAATGCGCACAAGAAGCAAGTAAAAGTTGACTGTTCAAGTATGAGTACCACTAATCTTAACCATAGTGACTATTAATCTTCCACTTCAACATATTCTAGTTTGAACCGAGACTGTTATCAAATTTTATCCACAGATAAATCAAGTAAAGAATTAGACTGTAATATCAGAACTTAAACTTATATCAGAACTTAAAAGTCATCAGAACATAATTTCTTAACTCGAAAAAGGAATGCCTATCTTAGGAAGTCCTCATACAAGTTCTGAGTTATATTCTTTAGAACTTAATCATCAGAACATGCAATCAGAACTTGTCCTCAGAATTCGTGCAAATTGACACAATGACTGTTTATCTAAAATAACATAGATCACCACAGTAATTTTCATCATTCATATGGAGTGATTAGTGTGTGCATTAAGCTAAATGTCAGACAAAGACTAAAGTCTAATTCACTTCAGTACATCTTAGAAATAAGGCATAACTAAAACTTTGCTAAAGAGCTGTCATAATTCTGAAACCTACTGTTGAATGAGTTCATGCTTGAGTCCACCTCAATTATTTTGTGCTAATTTTATGCATCTTTTTAAATTCCATTTCACAGTGGCTTCTCAGTGTAAGTGAGTCACGAATGCTTATCAGAATTTATGCTATTATCAGAGTATTTCTCCAGTAATCATAGAGTGTGAAAAGTCACCAAGAAAATATTTTGCTTTTCTAATGCATATTTACTTAATACCAACAATGCACTTGGGTCGTCCCTTCCACATTTTTACTCTAGATCTCAAAGGAGTACCTGATTTTATTCTTTGATTCTTTTGCTTTTTCTTTTGATAAGTGAGGTTTATCCGCACTTAGTGCATTCAGCAGATTTACTAGTATCAGAACTTAACAGTTGAGTAGCATTATTCTAATTTGTGAATTAGTAATAAGATAGACAAAGTAAACTCAACTAAGCTCAATTATCAGAATTTGCTTGTGTCAATAGATTTCCACAGAAATAATTACATCTTACATGGGATCATTTGTTTATTGAAGACTACTAGGTCAGCATCTAGCACAGTTATCCTCATAGGATTGAATAGTTACTTAAACAGACATATCACTTATCAGAGTTTAGAAACATATATCAGACAACAGTCAGTACTTAAACACATTTGTCAATTAAGCACAGAATACACAAAGAGAGTAAATTCTGTAAATACTGATCATAAAGTCTGATATAACAGAGCAAAACTAAGCAGATTTAGAGAAAGAACCTGAAACCATTCCAAGTTCATTTACCAATCTTGTAAAAGTGGCTTCACGCAATGGTTTTGTGAAGATATCTGCTAGTTGTTGATTTGTTGGAACAAAGTGCAATTCCACTGTACCTTCATCCACATGTCCCCCTATGAAGTGGTAGCTGATGCTGATGTGCTTTGTCATAGAGTGTTGAACTGGATTACCTGTCATAGCAATAGCACTTTGATTATCACAGTAAATAGGGATTTTGAAATATGTTAACCCATAATCCAGTAACTGATTCTTCATCCAAAGAATCTGTGCACAACAGCTTCCTGCAGCAATATACTCTGCTTCTCCAGTTGATGTGGAAATTGACTTTTGTTTCTTGCTGAACCAAGAAACCAATCTGCCTCCAAGAAATTGGCAGCTTCCACTTGTGCTTTTCCTGTCAATTTTGCAACCTGCAAAATCTACATCTGAGTAACCTATTAGTTTAAAATCTGATTCTCTAGGATACCACAATCCCAGATCAGCTGTTCCCTTAAGATACTTGAAAATTCTTTTCACAGCTGTTAAGTGAGGTTCTTTTGGATCTGCTTGAAATCTTGCACAAAGACAGGTAGCATACATGATATCAGGTCTACTAGCAGTTAGATAGAGTAGAGAGCCAATCATACCTCTGTAATCAGTAATATCTACTGATTTACCAGTATCCTTATCCAGTTTTGTTGCAGTGGCCATGAGAGTGGATGCACTTGAACAATCTTGCATTCCAAATTTCTTCAGCAAGTTTCTGGTATACTTAGTTTGACAAATAAAAGTACCTTCTTCATTCTGCTTGACTTGAAGGCCCAGAAAATAGCTAAGTTCCCCCATCATACTCATCTGATACCTTGACTGCATCAGTTTGCCAAACTTCTTGCAAAGTCTGTCATTTGTAGACCCAAAAATGATATCATCAACATAAATCTGGACCAGAAGTAAGTCCTTTCCATGGTTGAGGTAAAACAGTGTTTTGTCTATTGTTCCTCTGTTGAATCCACTTTCCAGAAGAAACTGAGCTAAAGTCTCATACCATGCTCTAGGAGCTTGCTTAAGTCCATAAAGTGCTTTATCAAGCCTGTAGACATAATCTGGATGTATAAGAAGCACCCTAATTCCTTATGCAAAGTGTCATTACAAATCACACAATCTCTTTTTCCATCCGACAACGCCAACATAGGGGCTGTCACCAATCTTTGCTTCAGTTCTTGAAATCCGTTCTCGCATTTCTCTGTCCATTCGAATTTCTCAGTCTTACGAGTAAGCCGTATTAAAGGGGCTGCTATCTTTACAAACTTGAACGAACCTACGGTAATAACCGACCAATCCTACCTTCGGGTTCCTTCTCAGGAACAATCCCTTTTGGGATAACATCCTTAATTGCTACATCATTTATATAAACATCATCTGGTCCCTCGTTAGGATGCTCTATCGGATCCACAATCTGATCTCCAATAAGTAATAAAACATCATCGCGCTGTTGCTCCTCAACCTCAAGGTTCGGAGTCCCGCTATCATATACGATAACGAACTACGCTTCTATCACGATATTTATAAGGATTCCCATAAGGGTTTTAACTGTCAGTACTATGTTAGGTAGTCCGACTATGAACTTGGCTAGAGTTCTTATTATCTTAGTGAACTTATCATTTTAAAGACACATCATCTCTGAGGTTTACAACGCTCGGCTCTGATACCATTTTTGTAACACCCCCAAATCCGGGGTCGGGGATCCGGGTTGTCACGAGTTCCATTTCCATTAATAACACTTAATCTTAATAAACAACCAACTACTGTGTATTGTGACCCCACAATATACACACACCCACCACAAGTTATAGTCCCAGAGATGAATACCAAAAATAACACAAGTCATTTTATTCCACAATTATAAGTCATTACACCTCAAAAGAGTTTCTGAATAAATTTACATATTCTTTGCCATTATTACAATTCATAATATACATAAATCTGGTACATCAACAGTTGAAAGCCTAGCCTATTGGTAGTTCCTACCTCGGTTACAGCGGCATCAACGCCTACAGGAAACTGCGGAACGTTTCCTATCCGCTCACGAATTGGGAGCTTGGTCCTGTTCATCTTGTCTATCTGTTGTTGTGTGATGAAAGATGAAAGCAAGGGTGAGCAACAAGCCCACCGAAATAATATGTATAATAATTAACAATATATGAGCATCTTCATAGTACTCATGAAAGTCTTGGTCAAGTAGAAATGAACCAAGTTTGATATCTTAATGCGACGAAGTCGCAAAATATTTAGTATATATATATATATATTCAAAATCTTTGAAATCCTCTGACATGTATAATATACACAGAGTTCCAATTTATAATTGTATAAAGATATCGTTGCAAGGTGATCTCATATATCTAACCTTGTCTCAATGTTTTTCTAAAAATCTTTGTCATGCATAAGATAACCATTTACTAGATATAAGTTGAAAAGATGAAGTTACAAGATACTCCAATATACTTTTATCTTTTTCAAATACTACTTGAACTACCACCGTTCAAGGTATAAATAGTTCATCCTAGAGATGAAGTTATAAGACAACACTTGTATAGAGTCAGTCTTTGAAATATCATCAAAATGAAATGAAGTTACGAGATACTTCATTTAATGAAAACATCATTTTGAAAACTCGACCCTGCCAACACTCAACAATCGCCCAACCGTAGCCTTTCTATCGAAGTGCTCTAGGTAGTGTTGCAGAAATATCCAACTGGATGTTGAACTCATTACGGGAGTTTGCCGAGCCAGGAAGACCACTTATGATGATCAATCGCAGTAGTGCAACCCCACCATTTTCTACATGTAGAGGAGAACAGTCGGATTTAATTGTCAACTGAACACTGGACTCCTAAGGAATGGACCGTCTTAGCGGAACTTCCGGGCCATTTGGGCCAATATAATAAGGCTGGGCCGGTGCCACTCGACCACTTACGCTACTCCTAGTTCATATGAAATCCATGACTCTGAAACGTAAAGTTCGTCCCCCCTTTCCCCAAGTAGAAACTTGTTGATACGGCTCCACCAAGAAGTCATATCTAGTTGGAACGGAAAACTCACCGATATTTCCCAGGCGATGCATGTTAATGGATTAACTTATTCCAAGAATTTTACTTCCCGAGTGTTGGGTAATCAAAAACTCCTTTATCAAAACAGCAACCTTGTTGCAAATATAAAAATACATCACGGAGTCGGATCCCTCAGATTTTTGAGTGAGTATTTAAATCCCCTTCGAAAGAAAGATCTTAAATTTGAAAACGAGTTTTGGGATCCGCTCTAACCTTCCAAAAATACTTTTGATAAAGTTTGAAAATAATATTTGGAAATATTTAAAGTATGAATGATTTGATAGTATCAATTATTTTCCGAATACTTGGAAAATATCGAAACATTATTCTTTAATAAAATAAAGAATATTATTTAATAAAATAAGCGGAGTCATAAGTCCTCGAATAAATATTCAAAATAACATTCATTTATAATATAAAACTATCGAATAAACATTATTCGTTTAATAGTTTTGAAAACTATATATATATAATATACTCGGGAACATCGCCTCCCGGTTTAGAAAAATGTTCAACTCTGGGTACCCTATACTAAGGGTATACGCAAGTATTGTTTATCTCTAGCATAGGTATTATGCAGTTTATAAACAATTAAATCGGTAACAAGATATCAAGATTACGAAACAGGCATGCATATATATCATATCAACATGCTCCAATATATCGCAAGATTTGCTAATAACAATCATGCACTTATCACAAGATAATGCATATACATATATACATCACCACAACAGTTATACGGGTAGAAAACTTGCCTGAGCGACTGGGGGTGGTAAAAGGCCTGGGGCGAGTCTGGTAACCTATAAACAACACATAAGTTATAATTAACCACGGTCGATTAAGAAACTAGACTTTAACCAATTGGACCGTAACGTTCGCTTTTGCACTTAACGATTCGCATAAGTCGCTCGAGTACCCTCGGCTCCACCATTTTTATAAAATTAACCGTTTAACTTTTTAAGGCGCATAACTTCTTGAATACTCTACCAACTGACCAATTAGTCTTACATAATTGTTTCGTACTCCAATTAGTCATTTGAGGGCTTTAATCAAGGTATCAAAGTAAAGCGAGGGGTAATGGTTCGTTCGCGAAACCCCGTTACTTAAAATAGTCGTTTCTCCTAAACCGTACATCGGATTCAAGCGAACCACATATAAAAATAATGCTTACGACATGATCTAGCTAAACATGGCAAATTTACATATTAGTCAGTTAGCTTTCTATCCCGAACACTAAAACAAGAAGTTGAATGAAAACGGGCATTATAACGGCTATTTTTACGCGATTACCCATGTTCATACCACTCCAATTAACCACCAACCAACTCATAACCATCAATACAACAAAACTTCACCTAAACCATACCACACCAGTCCATAACCTCCAATTTTTCAACTCAAACAACCACAATCAAGACCTATGAACTATAATCAAGCTTCAATTACCAAAACCCATCCAAATCAAACCAAACTACTAATAATCACAATCCTTGCTTCTCATTTCACAAAACCAACCATTAAACTTACTAACAAATAAAGTAAAGGCTAGGGTTTGAAGTTCATACCTTCCTTGGTAGGTGTTAAGTTTCTAGGAAGCCTTAGGGAGCCTTAATATAACCTCCTACAAGCCTGATCTTTCCAAAGAAATCAAGAACACAAAGTTAGGTTTTGAAGTTTCTAAACGTTCGATTGAAAG
The DNA here is from genome assembly GCF_009905375.1 of Apium graveolens. Classification (NCBI taxonomy): domain Eukaryota; kingdom Viridiplantae; phylum Streptophyta; class Magnoliopsida; order Apiales; family Apiaceae; genus Apium; species Apium graveolens. The sequence goes on along the minus strand of NC_133650.1, from coordinate 71,345,644 downwards.
AACTGTAAAAATGAGGGTCTTACCATGATTATTTGGACGACACTTGTGAACAAGAGTTGTAGGCCATCTCAATACCTTTACGAAGAGCTATAGAACACAACATTTGAGTGAGTATTGAAGGAGATATGGCAGTTTGAAGTTTCTGGTATTGTTTTGGCCGAGAGCTTTTGTTTTTGGAAGCAAAAGTCAACTTCTAATTTTTGTGTTTTATAATATTTGCTTGGTTGCTTCTCCTTTTTATTTTGGCAAATGTTTTAGATTTTTACCATGGTAAATTTTACATGGCCCAAAATCAACCAACAAAACAAAACCCCTTGTCATGCTTATGTCATCCTGCTTGTGTCATCTATTTGCCACATGTCTTTATCTTGTGGTTTGATGATGTCATAATACCTTGGATTCTTGTACAAGCTTATCTCTTGGTTGCGTATTTGTTTTACGGTTCGCGTAACTTTCATTCTCATTCGTCGTTTGAGGGATCATATCCGAGATCTTATTACTTGGGTTCCCCTAAACCTTTCTCAATATTTTATATTCCTTTTATGATCCTCTCTTATAATCCTTGAATTTAAATCCTTTTAATCATGTTACCTTATACTCAATTCTTTCGATATCTGGTGGATTTTCGGGGGAAATCAAAGTGCTCGAATTTTGATTCTGATGATCTTTACATACACTCATTTACTTTATGGAATACTAATATGATCTTAGAATTTCCATAACAGTACTCCTATATAGCGTGGTCTGCTAATTTTCCTTAATAAGCATCATCAATAAAAAGTTACTATTCATTAGTGTTTCAAAAATTCCAAAAATTGGGGTTATTACAGGGTAACCCACGCCGAGGAAGTATAAATGCTTTAAAAGTCAAACCACGCTAAGGAAGCATAATTCATAGGCGCTGTTCGATAGATGTCTCCTAGGCGGGGGTAACCCATGCCTAGAAAGTATGCGTGCTTTAAAAGTGCAAACACGCCTAGGAAGCATAATTCCTAGGCGCTGTTCGAAAGATGTCTCTTAGGCGGGGGGTAACCCACGCCTAGGAAGTATGAGGGCTTTAAAAGTCAAACCACGCCTAGGAAGCATAATTCCTAGGCGTTGTTCAAAAGATGTCTCATAGGCGAGGGTAACCCACACCTAGGATGCATTGTAGAAATGGAAAGCTAAACCACGCCTAGGAGACATGATTCCTAGGCGTGATAGGCAAGTTGTCTCCTAGGCGGGGGTAACCCACACCTAGGAAGCAGGGAGGGAACCAACAACGCCTAGGAGACAACATTCCTGGGTGTTGTTGGAAACATGTCTCCTAGGCGGGGGTGACCGACGCCTAGGATGCATGGCACCATGAGAGCCCATTTTTTGATTATTTAATTAATCTGAAAATGGGCCAAAAATCAGGAAAATTGCTAAAAAATCCCAAAAAATAGGGAAAAATAAGCAAAAAAATCCCAGAAAATTAGGGAAAATTAGAAAATAATTTTCAAAATTTATTTTTGATAAAATATTAAAGAAAAAGTACCTGTGAGTATCAGAAATGAACGGAAAATTCCAGAAAATTAGGAAAAATCCCAGAAATTAAGAGAAAATTCTTGTAAATTAGGAAAAAATCCCAGAAATTAAGGGAAAATTCCTGCAAATTAGGAAAAGATCCTAGAAATTAAGGGAAAAGTCCTGTAAATTAGGAAAAAATCCTATATATTAAGGGAAAATTCCGATAAATTAGGAAAAAATCCCAAAAATCAAGGGAAAATTCTTATAAATTAGGAAAAAGTTCCAGGAATTAAGGGAAAATTCCTGTAAATTAGGGAAAAATCTCAGAAATTAAGGGAAAATTCCTGAAAAATATCAGAAAATTCCTAAGAAGAAGGAATAAGGTAAGTAATAGGGAAGTTCTAAAATAACCCTGAAGCCATCTGTAAGGCGTTGTAAATGTGTAGGTCACTCCACACTTTAAGTAAAAACGATACCCTGTAAGGGAACAAATGAACTTAACTTCTGCGAAATCTTTTACGGTTTTCCAGAAGTTGGGGGCAAATGATATGGGCCTAAAATTAGCCTAGAAATATAATTAATATTGAATTGATTAGATCTAATACGGTCCAATAACGAAGCCCAATTAACGAGGCCCGAAGCCCTGATTATTTATTAATTTCTTAGTTAATAAATAGGGAGGATTAACAGCTTATTAAATGAGTCCAATCAGTGATATAAATATATAGAAGATAAGCTTGAGGGCACCTACACAAATAAGGAGTCTGATTCCTTCATTCTAGGACTTCAAAGTATATCCAATGTCTGAGACTTGTTCAGCAAGTCTCCTAACCCTAGTCCAATTTAAGGAGCTTCAACATCTATATAAAGGGTCTCACCCCATCTATCAGAACTACATTTTTTGGCTTGATTCTCTAATTAACAGAGATACGTAGGCATCTCGTAAAGGCAGAGTTAAGCTACGAAACACGAGAGCGGCCATTAAAGGCCTTGAGCTCCCGAACCCTAGCAATTAATATACCCTAGTTTTTAATCCATAACACACACAGACTTAATAATATATTTTTAAACTACATATTTGTGATTTTATTTTCATATTTTTTAAGCTATAAATAATTTCAAGTTTTGAGTTATTTCCTAATCAAAACTAAATAAATTAATATTTATTCAAGTTAGTTGCATGATTATATGTATATGTAGAAATTATGTGAAAAAATAAACTTGGTTATTTAATTATCTTGATCTAAATTTTGATGAAAATTGGGTAATATTTGTTGAAATATCTCAGTATATTATTTTTAAGGTGGTTTGTTTATTACACAACCATTTACCATATACTTAAAAAATTTATAAAAGATTATTAATATCACATAAAATTAATATACTAATATATATATATGAACTAAAACTATAAGTATTTATTTTAATAACATATTACCACTATTTTTTCTATTATATTATGGATATTCATGATGTAAGATGAAAGTATGTGAAATTTTGAATTGTGTCTTTATATTATCCTTTTCTGAAATTTAATATATTATTTACATTGGATGATTCAAATGAAGTTTTTTTTACCTACACTTTTAGAAATTATCTTTAAATAGATGAACTATAATTATATAAAATATTTTAAACATTTTTCATTGGTATTGGAAAAATAAATTTTATCTAGAATTTTCTTTAATATATGTATGACATTTATTTACTAATCTTTCATGAATTTAAATGTCAAAGTAATAAATAATCCATATAAAAAATAATAAATTACTAATCGTACGTCTTATGAGCATATTGAAATATTAAAAGAAATCATATACATAGAATTATGGAGTAGTTATTTAAATTAAATAATTTTTTATTTTATTTATTTGTGAAAGGAGAATGCATTAAAGTTTTAAATAAAAAAATTTATATTTAATAACCTTTTTTCTCTATATCACCACTTACTCGTCATATATTATGTCATGCAAAGCAAAAACTATTAATAACGACCTAATCATCGCATATGTAAATATGTTTGACTCCCATAAGAAAACTAAAATTTCACCCATTTCTCAACTCTGATTCTACTTAGTTGGATGGATTAGACTTGATATCTAAGGTCTTGATAACTCTAACAAGCTCCCCCACAAGCTCCTCTTTAGTTTGTCACTCACTATAAATATATGTACAATCACCATTTTGTTTCATTCAAAAAATATATTGATATAACTAACACTTTCGCTCCTCATTGCTTTCACTACTCTCACTTTCTACGGCTTTTATCATTACAAAAATGGTGCTTGAATCAAATAATTTCATTCATAATTTTGGTTTTGAATCAAATCTCTGTGTGTGTGGAAATAATTTAATCAATCCCCCACATAATAATTTTCATTCTGATCAATAAGTTGCTTATAACCCATCAAAAAAGAATCTTATGATTATCAACTTTCCAGAATTTGCTCACCAAGCATTTACTAGTGATGGATCATCTTTAAATTCGTCTGCTCAAAATTTTTATTCGGATCCATATTTTCTAGGTTCATCAATTTCTCCACCAAGTGTGAATCATGATCGTTACTCAAGAAATAATGAATGGCGGCTACTTCATCCATAAGCGATGATGGTTTGTATAAAAATTATCCAAGTTTGATTCATTTGAATGCATCACAGCACCTTATGCCTCTAATGTTGTCCAAACCCATGCTACCTATTCACATGTTAAACTCCAAGAATTTGGTTCCTCAGGTTTAGCGAATCAATGCATGAACGTAGACAATAGAGTGGGTGGTAGAAGGGCCAAGAGAAATAATGAGAAAAAAATATAAGAATGACATTAAAGGGCATTGGATCTAAGAAGAGGATAGTTATGATTTTAATTTGTAATTTTTTTATAGTTATAGTGTAATTAAGGTATAAGTTAAATTAATTCAGAATTAATGAAAAAAATATTTTACATTAAACTGAGTTTTTATATAGTATGTTGTTGAATTTACTACACAAGTATGGAAATAAGGAGTGGAGCTATATTGCTAGGATAATGCCTGGGAGGCTTGGGAAGCAGTTAGGGGAAAGATAGAACAATCATCTCAAGACTGGACTTAAGGTTTTTTTTCTTCTTCACCAGTCATTGTTAAATTGTTTTTCCTACTACTCAATTTCCATATAAAATTTACATAACATTGAAACCATTCTATCAAAAACTAAAAAAAAACTTTAGCATATTCTAATGAAGTCTTTGTAATATTTACCAATATCATCAACATATTCCCATTTCATGGCGTCATTGTTAACTCATCACACATGTTTATACTTTAATTTTTCACATTACAATGTGCAAAGAAATCTTGACACATTGCATGTTATCTTAATATTAGATTTTATTGCTTTAAATATAACCTGTTACCATTTTTAAGATTAACCATCTGAAAGTTCATTACATTTTTATTCATCTATATTGTATCTACAAGATATTCTATAATCTTTTCTAGTTAATTCTCTTATTATTTTAAATATCTACAATGATTGTTTATTCAGTTTCTAGGAAGTGTCATGGTGCATCACCTTTTTGTTTATCTATTTTATTGTTATAATATATAAGTCTTGCTACATCACTGATTATATTATATTATATTAATTATTTCTTAAGAAAGTAAATTACATATCTACCAAATATGTATTACAGAAAGAGCCTGGGACTGAGGAGGAGGAGGATATGCAGCTGATTGAATTCCATGAAAAATTGGGCAACAAGTGGGCTGAGATTTCAAAGATGCTCCCGGGGCGTAGCGAAAGCGATATCAAGAATCGATGGAATTCCACCAAGAGAAAGTGCATCAATGCTACACAAGAAATGTAAAAATACCCCCAAGCTCAGCTCCTTGTTTGAGAACTATGTGAAAAGTATGTTTAACAATGTGTGCCAAAGAAGGAGCCCATCATCAACAGAATCAAGGGCAATGTTACAGTCATACTTTGGAGTTAGCAACAGTAATGAAGCTGGATCTGATGGATTAGTGTGGAAGACTATGGGGTATCTACTTTTTAGGAAAGTGTGTTGACTCATAACAGTTTACCGTTTGAGTCCATGAGTTATCTAGATATGCTACTTTAGCAGTAATCACTAGGGACTTGAGCTTACAATTTTATTATTGGTCTAGATTGGCGGATACACCGGGGTTGTTTTATATTTTATTTTTGGAATAAACTTGGTTTTTTATTTTACTTATTATTTTTATTTCTAAACACATTGGTATCCTTTTCTCTGTAAAGCATATATTGCCTTAAAGGGGAATACGTATCACTCTTACAATGTTATGAATAATGATTAATAAGAAAAATAATGTTTGACTTAAATTTCTTTCTTAAATTTCTTAGTCATTATTTTCGTATTTACACTCTCTTTGATGTGATGTCATGCTAATAATTGAAAAACCTGTGAGGGGGATAGATAAACTGTTAGGATTATGAATTATACGTGTAAATATTTTATTTTTAATGTTAAAGATTATATTATCAAATGTAAATGTGACCTCATTGTAAACTTCTCATTCTCAGTTATTTTTACCATGAAGATGCAAATCAAGTACAGAATCAATTTTGTAGTAATTATGCATTCATGCATGACTTGAGACTTTTCCAACGAAACTGATATCATATACTTCATCTTTAAAATGAAAATTAAAATAATCTATGACTAAATATAATAAAAAAACTGACCTTTTTACTAGGCAGGGTATGATATACAACAATTTTGAGCTTCACATAAAAAACTTTAAGTATTAAAATTGTTTTTTATGATATTTCTAATGTAAATCTGTGAAAATTAGTATTTATATTAACTGCATTCTCAGTCTATAAAATCTCAATAAGGAAAGTAGAGATTTTGTGTATTATATATCACATGTTTGACCCTCTTCTTTTTTATATAATTTTTGTAACAACTATATACCCATACACGGCTGCCTAGATTTTTCCAATTAAATAAATATCATATACTTCAATATACTTTTCTTTAGATTATATCTATGTACCTTCATATATATCCTTTATAATGTTTATATCAAGTATCTATTTCATTGCACCCATGTCCTTCATCTCAAACTCCTCAGACATATATCTCTTTAACATGTCGATTTCCCTTATGTTTGATCCTGCTATTAATATGTCATTAAAATACAACAACAATATGATATAATATTAATCAAACTGTTTAAAGTAATAACGATGATCCATAACACTTCTCGTGTACCTATTATTCATCATAAAGCTATCAAATTTCAAGTACCATTGTCTTGGTGTTTGCCTCAAACAAACATGTTTTTCATAAGCTTGTAAAAAAAGTTTTCTTTCCCAGTTACCTGAAATCCCTCTAGCTGAAACATGTAGATATCTTCCTCAAGATCATCATGCAGGTTTGCGATCTTACCATCAAATCTAATAAAAGTCATCTTAAAAACAGGAAAAATAATTTCAGTATAGTCAATACCCTTTTTCTAGTTGATAACCCTTGACTACTAAGCTCTCCTTGTATCTCTTGCTGCCATCAATTTTTTCTTTGATCCGGAACACCCACTTATTCTGTAAAGTGTTCTTTCTCTGTTAAAAACTCATTATATTCAAGAAAACTCATTCCCTCTTCCATGGATATTTTCCACCAAACTGAATCATCCATATGTACTACCTCTAAATACATCCGAGGATATCTGTCCTCAGTCAATAACATATAGTATGCTGAGGGAGAAAATTTATGTGGTGGCCTGAAAATTCTACATGATTTTCTTACCTCGGTATGTAGGGTAATTGAAACCGTGTCATCAACATTCTATGAACTCCCACTATTTCATGCAAGATCTTCTTCCTTAATATCTTCAAAAAATACTCTCTATTTCTCAAGTTGTTCCTTTGTAACTCAGAATTGACTGCAACCTTATCCTTCTACACTTCACATTAAAAGTAACATCTTTACTTCTAATGACCTTCTTTGTCAGCTCATCCCAGAAACAGTAACCCATATCATCTGAGCCATAACAAATAAAGATATTGTGATTTTCAAAGCAAGCTTATCCCACAGAATCTTTAAGTTGCGCGTAAGAAACACAATCGAAAACTCACAAGTGTGAAAGATTTACTTTTTTCTTCCAATCTTCTTCAGGAATCTTGAACCTTAAAGGACTTGAAGGTCCACTATTTACGAGATACGTTGTCGTGCTAATTGTATTTGCCCAAAAAGAGTTTGGCAACCCTGCATGTAATCTCACACTCTTAGCCCTCTCATTCACGGTTCTATTTATGTGTTATGCACTCTACCTTGTTAGGGTGTCTTTGAAATAGTTTTGTGAGCAGTCTTGCAAAACAAAATTTATGCATTATCCACTTACGAAGATCACATTCCAGTATTGAACCTGTTAGGAATATGTTGTGAACTTGATGATAAATTATACAAAACACCTTAGTAGATTTAACTTAGTGAATTTTGTAGCACTCGACGGATGATCAAATATAGTCCCGACGGATGATTCAATATAGTCCCAATGGATGATGATTTGACATCCATCGAGTGAGTAGCTTATGTAATAATAAGTAGTGTAGCACATTTCTGTAAACAAATTTGTGTAGATTCTGTAGGACCTTATGAGTCATGTTGACTACTAGTAGATATGCAGAATATAATATCCGGGAAAATTATGTGAATATTATATGTTAAATAAATAAATATTATGTGTTTCATAAATTTGAAGTGATTATTGTCATGATATTAGATGTTATAGTTGTTATGTGTGTTTTCGTGAGGACCTGAAAATTTTTCGATTGAATAATATATGTTTAAACTGCAATTATATGAATCTATCTGCAATCGGCACGCGTGTTTATTAGCATCTTTATTAAGGTATGTTAGGTCACACACACTGTAGAAGGGGGTTGAATACAATGTATATTACAATCAAATCGAATTAAGAACACAAGTATGAAACAAAGAATAATCTTATTAATAAAACAGTATTACAATGGAACAGTTCTCTCTCAGTGATGAACAAATATCACGAGAGCTGCTAGGGTTACAATGAATAATATTCTCGATTATGATAACACGTATAGTGTAAACCCTATGCTGTGTTTATATAGACACACAATTACAAGATAATCTTCTAATTGATATCGAATATAAGTCTGCATCCTAAAATATATCAAATTTGTTATCTTTTTCTATAAGTCTTCTATTCTTCATAGAATTCTTCTACATGCATATCTTTTCTTGTGTTTGTCTTAATCTTCTTCCTTCAATCAGCCGCCTTCCTTATCTGAATGTCTTCTTAAGTCATGATATTATCTCCTGATAAATATCTTCTGATATCTTAAGTTCTGATAACTTAAGTTCTGATATCTTAAGTTCTTACTTCAGTATAAGTACTGATTTCTAGTTAAGTCCTGATTTGTCCTGTTAGTCAAGATCTGAAAACTAAACACAAATCATTATTAGACATGACATCACAAATATATCTAACAATCTCCCCCAACTTGTAAATTAGCATAATATACAAGTCTAATAGATATTTGATGATGTCAAAAACATTAAGTACAAATGCATATGAGAATTTGATTAAATAACTACAACTCACAATCTTTAGAGCTTTTACCATCCTTAAAGTCTGATATCAGCTTTAACCTGTATATCCTTCAAAATTTATCAGCTGTAGTTCTTGACTTGGCTTCAGTGTGTGATCTCTCTAATGTCAGGAGTTGTTCTGAGATAGTTTTCTAACAAACTCCTCTCAGCATATTCAAGTTCATTCTGCATCCTCCTTTTTGCATCTTTAAGTTCAACTGTATCTTCTCCTGTTTGAAAGATAGCAACCCTGAGATCATTTATTTTTGCTTTCCTTATCTCCTAATACAGTCTGATGATATAGGCTTTATGAGACTCTAGATTGAATTCAAGTCCCTTAATACCAAGAAATGTAGTGATTTTGGCGGTATTAGGCTTCATCTCAACTATAACACCATTGTGAGCTCTGTACTTAGGATAGTATGGCCTGTCAGACTTTACAGAGTAAAGTTTCTTCTACCTTTGAATATTAGATTTTAAGTAACTGGCAGCACTATCTGTTGATCTATTTTTCACTTGAAGTAGAAATAACACATGTTGCAATTTTTCAAAGTACTTCAAACGAATATCATCATTTCTTTTCTGGAATACCCTCCCATCTGTCATGAAGTATAGTATGATATCTTCTTTTAGCATAGAGTGGTAGACCATGTGTCCAGACTCCAGTTGATTCAATCTTTCAGGAGTTGTTCCTACTCCTGGTTCACTCAAAGAAGTTGGATCAGAGGTAGTATTATTTACTCTCTTTTCTTTAGAACTACCCAATCCTGATTTATCTCTAGCTTCCTTCCCTCGAATAACTCTTGCTTCAAAACCACTTGATGTAGTCTTTAAAGGTTGAGTAGATTGTTGAGCTTTAGTAAGTAGTAGAATTTTTGAAGGTTTAACATGAGAAATGTCAGAGGTTTCCTTTTCTTCTGATGTCAAGACAACTTGAGCTCTGTTAGAGGTTGCTTGCTTCATTGTAATATCAGAATTTACTAAGTCCCGATCTTGAACAACATGAGCTCTATCAGAGGTTGTTTGAATATTCTTCTTTTTCAAAATCAGACTAGTATCTTCATCAGATTTTGCTTCCAGATCCATGATTGGCATATATATCTTTACAGGTTCATCAACTTTAGCTTTGCCCTTGAACCTTGAATCTACCTCTACTTGTGATTTGGCTTTGGATTCAATTTTGGTTGCCTCAGAGTTTGTCTTCTCTTTAATCACAATGCCCTTAGGCTTTGGAGGTTTCTTTGCAGTAATAAAAGCTTTAGACTTGGATTTGACAGTTTCTGTTTTAAGTCTGGCTTCTTCTTCCTTCAGACTTTCAAGGTCCATTCCTGGATTGTCTTTGAGAAATAGTCTTTTTGAAATTTCTTCATCCAGTTTCTGTAACTTGGGGTCTTGATAGTAGACTGTTGTTTCTTCCCCTTGAACTTCAGTGTCTGCATAAACTTATGTGATTCTTGACTTTCACCCTGTATCAGAACATCAGGCTTACTCAGAACTTGCTTATCAGAAATTATTCTTCTATCAGCATCAGAGCTTGACCTCTGTGTAGAAGTTCCTGCTTTCCTAGATGAAGAGCCTTTCCCTTGACCATGACCTCTACCCTTTTCAGAGTTTCCCTATTCATCATTTCCATCATCCTTTTTCTTCAGTGCTAAATCAGTAGAGCATTTGGACTTAATTACTTTCTCCCCCTTTTTTGCATCATCAAGTAATAGGAGAGAGAGAAGTAATTCCACTGAAGATTGGATTTCATTTAGTTGAACTTGTTGAGAAGCTTGATTCTTTAGTACTTCATCAATCTGAGCTTGTTGTTTCTCCTAAGCTTTCTCAATAGCCTCAACTCTGCTAAAGGCAGGCTTGAAAAATCTGTTTTTATCCAGTTTAAAGTTCATGTCTTGCTGAATCAGTGTTTCTTGAATTTTGTTCACCTTGGCTTGAGTTATTGAGTGTTGACCTTGAAGGTTCCTGGTACTCAATGCAGTAACTCTGAGCTGTGCTTTGAAGTCATCATTCACTTGCATCTCATCAGCTTTAGCCAGGTGCTCAGCAAGAATATTTGCAGTAGGAACAAAATCAACTTTGTTCCACTCCTGGATCCATTCCCTTCCTCTATTAGTTTCACTCCAAGGTACTGGTGCATCCTCTCTCACAAACTTTTTAATCAGTTCAGCTTTTTCAACTGTTTGTAGAGGTGCATGTCCTAAAGGACCAGCTGCATCAGCATTTACACTTGTAGCAGCTTCACCAGTAGTGTCAACATTTACAGCATCAGAACTTACAAAGTCTGCAGAATCAGCATCCTCGGATAAAATGATAGTATGTGAGGCTATAGAGGTTTCAAAATCATCCTCTAAGTGCTGCTCTGGCAGTAAATTCTGATCAACATCCAAATTCTGATGCTCACCTAATATCTGATCTTCATCATCTAGATTCAGAAGAGGTGTTGTTGGAATATCTGTATTGAAATCAGCATCAAAAATTGGTGTTGTTGTTGGAGTATGTTGAGGAATGGCTGGAGCTTCCAAGTACAGAACTTCAGGCACATTCAAGTTGTGAATATCTATTTCAGCACTTGTACCTGGTGCATCTGTATGTAATGGATCATTAATAGGAGACACAGGAGATGTAGGCACTCTGTCTTGAGCAGTTTCTTCAACTTGAATTGGCGACAGTGGAGGTGTAGATTCAGTGGCTTCAGCAAAATCTGTTTGTGTAGATGGAAGGGATTCAATCACAATTGGCTCCTTTAGGATCAGAGATTCCTGATCCCCTTCCTTAGCCGCTGCTTCCACATCCTCTAAATCTGACTCCTCTATGTCCATGTTAGCTCTTTGTTTCTTCAATCTCTTCAAGGGTGGAGAGACTTTAGGATCTTTGTCATCAGAATTTATCTTTCTAAGCCTTTTGAGGGGCCTAGAACTCCCAGTTTCCTTTATTTTCTAAGGAGACACTTCCTCAACTGCTTCAGCAACAGGTTCTGATGGTTGAACCTGTGCCTCATCATCAGATTCATCTCTCAGAATCATCTTCCTTCTCTTTTGTTGTGTATGAGGTACAGTCTTTGTCCTCTTTGCTCTAGAAGAAGAAGGCTTCACTGTAGGTGCTGATGGTTGATTGGTATGTGCTGATGTTTGTGGTTGCTGTGTTTGGGTGGTGGTTGGTTCTGATGGCTGTTGTGTGTTGGTGGGTTGGACATCAGGATATAGCCATGAATAGGTATCATAATCAACATTTACCAGAGCTTGCTTTACTGATAAAGGAATTCTAAGGGGTCTCAAAACTCCCTTCTTGTTGTCAGCGGTTAACAGATCAGTAAAAGCCCTCTTAGCTAACCAAAAATGTTCTATTTTTTCACTTGCTAGTTGTGGTTCACTTGATGTACAGTAGATGTAAATTAACTGACAGAACCTAGCAAAGTAAACTACATTCATGTCCTCTTTCATTCTATCTCCTATAAAACATAACACAGTCTTTGTATAATCAAATTGAGACTGGTTTAGGAGTGCATACCCAATTTTTTGTGTCAGAATAGGAATGGCATCAAAATTTGAGCACTTGTTGGCAAACATCTTCGTGATGCAATCGAATAAGAAGCTTCATTCCTTTCGAATATATGGGCGTTTGAGTTGACCCAATTTAGCCAAACTTTATTCATACCCAAGATTATCCATCATTTGCTGTAGCAGGGGCTCTTCAACAGCAGAACTAAACTCGCAGTTTTTAAGTAGATGTAACGCTTTTTGAACTGTTGATGGAGTAACAACGTACTCAACCTCCCCTACTGTAAACACAATGCTTGGTGTTCCATTATTACCACCATCATTATAAAGTCCTGTACACCAAAACGTCAGAACTTGAGTACCAAATAAATAGGATGGTTGTGTCAAAGCGAATCCAATTTCACTATGAGATAAGAAATCCTGTATAAAATGAAGTTCTAAAGGAGCTTCACTCTTAGTGAGAATGGCAGCATAGTTGTTAGGGACGAACTTTGCTCCATTAAAGATTATATCCTTGGGTGCCATTGAGAAATAAGTGAGAAAGAAGAGTGCCTGAAAGGTGTTTGATAAAATATCTGTATAGAAAACCGTCAGAGAGAGATTAAGAGAAAAGGGAGAGAGGTTAGAAAGAAATGTAAATAAAAGATTTTAAAATCTTTTATCTCTTTTACTTATACACTCCACTTGACAGCAGTTATTGAGAAGTGGAACAGACGTTACAACTGTCAGCCATGCAGCAGTTAAGACAAAAGTTAATGGGCACGGGAAATAAGTAATGATTACTATGCACATGCAGTTTTTTTTTAAAAAAAAGAATTTCCCACTAAACAAATGATTATTACTGTCTTTATCTCACTTAAACCAATATTCTGATAAAATATAACTGTTAAAGTATTGATCTAAAAATAAATCAAGGAAATAAATACTGCCACGTCCGCATCAGGACTAGATTATTATCAGAATTTAAGAGTCATCAGAATATGGCTCCTTTACTCAAAAAGTGAATGTTTATTTCTGTAATTCTTCACACAAATACTGATATGGTTTCAACAGAACTTAATCATCAAAACTTGTCCTCAGAATTTATGCAACTGACACTTAAACTGTTCATCTAAAACAACATTGATCACCATAGTAATTTTCATCATTTATATGGAGTGTAAGTGTGTGCATTAAGCTAAATATCAGACAAAGAGTAAAGTCTGATTCACTTCAGTACATCTTAGAAATAAGGCATAACTAAGAACTTTGCTCAAAATTTGTCATTAGTCTGAAGTCCACTACAGAATGAGTTCATGCATGAGTCCACCTCAACTGTTTTGTGCTCATTTTATGCATCTTTTGAAATTCCTTTTTATAGTGGCTTCTTAGTGTAAGTGAGTCACAACTGCTTATCAGAATTTATGCTATTATCAGAGTATTTCTCCAGTAATCAGAGAATGTGAAAAGTCACCAAGAAAATTTTATTTTGCTTTTCAAATGCATATTACTTAATACCAGCAATGCACTTGGGTCTTCCCTTCCACATACATTTTTTTCTAGATCTCAAAGGAGTACCTGATATTTATTTCTTTTCTTTACTTATTCTTTTGATAAGTGAGGCTTATCAGCACTTAGTACATCCATAAGATTTACTAACATCAGAACTTAGCAGATAAGAAGTATTATTCTAGTTTTTGACATAGTAATAAGATACACAAAGTAAACCTAACCAAGCTCAATATCAGAATCTGCTTGTGTTAAAAGATTTCCACATAAACAATTACTTCAAACATGGGATCTTTAGTACATTAGAGACTACTAGGTCAGCATCTAGCACAGTTATCCTCATTGGATTGAATAGTCACCGAAACATTCATATCACTATCAGAGTTTAGAAATTCACATCAGACAACAATCAGCACTTAGGTAAATTTTAATTTAAGCACAGATTACATAAAGAGAGGAATATCTGTAAATACTGATCATGAAGTCTGATGTATCAGAACATAAACTAAACATATTTAGAGACAGAACCTGAAACCATTCCAAGTTCATTTACCAATCTTGTAAAAGTAGCTTCACACAGTGGTTTTGTGAAGATGTCTGCTAGTTATTGATCTGTTGGAACAAAATGTAATTCCACTGTACCTTCCATCACATGTTCCCTTATGAAATAGTACCTAATGCTGATGTGCTTTGTCATTAAGTGTTGAACTGGATTACCTGTCATAGCAATAGCACTTTGATTATCACAGTAAATAGGGATTTTAGAAAATTCTAACCCATAATCCAGTAACTGATTCTTCATCCAAAGAATTTGTGCACAATAGCTTCCTACAGCAATGTACTCTGCCTCTGCAGTTGATGTGGAAATTGACTTTTGTTTCTTGCTAAACCAAGAAACTAATCTGCCTCCAAGAAATTGGCAGCTTCCACTTGTGCTTTTCCTGTCAATTTTGCACCCTACAAAATATGCATCTAAGTAACCTATTAGCTTAAAGTCTAATTCCCAAGGATACCACAATCCCAGATTAGCTGTACCCTTAAGGTACTTGAAAATTCTTTTCACAGCTGTTAAGTGAGGCTCTCTTGGATCTGCTTGAAATCTTGCACAAAGACAGGTAGCATACATAATATCAGGTCTACTTGCAGTTAGATAGAGTAGTGAGCCAATCATACCTTTATAATCGGTAATATCTACTGATGTACCAGTATCCTTATCCAATTTTGTTGCAGTGGCCATAGGAGTGGATGCACTTGAACAGTCTTGCATTCCAAATTTCTTCAACAAATTTCTGGTGTACTTAGATTGACAAATAAAAGTTCCTTCTTCATCCTTCTTGACTTGAAGGCCCATAAAATAGCTAAGTTCTCCCATCATACTCATTTGATATCTTGACTGCATTAGTTTGGCAAACCTTTTACAAAGTCTGTCATTTGTAGAACCAAAAATGATATCATCAACATATATCTGCACCAAAAGTAATTCCTTTCCATGGTTGAGATAGAATAAAGTTTTATCAATAGTCCCTCTGTTAAATCCACTTTCCAGAAGAAACTGAGCTAATGTCTCATACCATGCTCTTGGAGCTTACTTAAGGCCATAAAGTGCTTTATCAAGTCTATAGACATGATTAGGTTTTGAATCTACAAAACCTGGAGGTTGTTCAACATATACTTCTTCTTCCAATTCTCCATTAAGAAAAGCACTTTTTACATCCATTTGAAAGACTGTAAACTTTTTGTGAGCAGCATAAGCCAAAAATATCCTTATGGCTTCCAATCTAGCAATTGGTGCAAATGTTTCATCATAATCAATTCCCTCTTGTTGAGAGTATCCTTTTGCAACCAGCCTTGATTTATTTCTTATAATTATGTCATCACTGTCAGTTTTATTTCTGAACACACATTTTGTACCAACAACTGATATGTTGTTTGGTCTTGGCTCTAGGGTCCAGACTTTATTTCTTTCAAATTCATTTAACTCTTCCTGCATTGCTTGAACTCAATCAACATCTTGAAGAGCTTCTTCCACTTTCTTTGGTTCAGCCTGAGAATGAAAAGAATGATAGATACATTCATTTGATGTTGTTGTTCTAGTTCTAATACCTGCTTCAGGATCTCCAATAATCAAGTCAGGTGTATGTGCTTTAGTCCACTTCCTTGCAGATGGAAGGATATCTCTAGAACTGGATGTTCCCCCATGATCCATGTTGTCTCCATCAACATTTTCTGATGCTCCTCCTGAAATTATACTCTCTGAGTTGGATCCTTCAGAATTTGAGTTTCCAGAATTATCAGAACTTGGCCCATCAGAACTTGATGAATCAGAATTTGAGTTTCCAGAATTATCAGAACTTGGCCCATCAGAACTTGATGAATCAGAACTTGAAGAGCCTGTTCTAGGTTCTGATGCTTCTTGAGATGTGGTTGGATCTTCAATATGCTCCCCCTGCACAGGTGCATTTTCCTTTGGCGTAGTCACCACAGTTTCAATAACATCAGAGTTTAACCCATCAGAGTTTGCAGTATCAGGATTTAGACTATTAGAATTTATAGAATAAGAATTTAAAGCTTCATTCTCAAATCTCAGCTGATCATGATCATTGAAATCTTCAAGTCTAATAATCTTCTTACCATCAAAAGAGAAATTGATAGATTCCATGACAACCCTTGTTCTTAAATTATAGACTTTGAAGGCTTTTGTGGAAAGTGGATATCCAACAAAAATTCCTTCATCAGCTTTTAGATCAAATTTGGATAGCTGGTCAGGATGAGTCTTAAGAACAAAATACTTGCATCCAAATACATGACAGTACTTTAGATTTGGCTTCTTTTTCTTCACCATCTCATATGGTGTCCTTCCATGCTTGTTGATAAGTGTTGCATTCTGAGTAAAACAAGCAGTCTGCACAGCTTTAGCCGAAAAGTAGGTTGGTAATTTTGCTTCATCAAGCATACTTCGTGCAACTTCAATAAGAGTTCTATTCTTTCTTTTAACAACTTCATTTTGCTTTGGAGTTCCAGGAGCAGAAAATTCCTACTTTATTCCATGGTCTTTGCAGAACTCTTCCATAATCATATTCTTGAATTCAGTGCCATTATCACTTTTTATAATTTTCAAACAGTCTTTGACCAACTTATCCAGTTGTTTGACATGATGAATCAAGATAGATGCAGTTTCACTTTTTGTGTGCAAGAAATACACCCATGTGTATCTGGTAAACTCATCTACTATGACCATAGCATATTTCTTCTTTACAATAGACATGACATTCACTGGACCAAATAGATCAACATGTAGTAGGTGATGAGGCTCAAGAATTGAAGATTAGTCTTGCTCTTGAATGAAGATTTTCTTTGTTTTGCTTTTTGACATGAATCACAAAGGCCATCAGGAGCAAATACTGATTTTGGCAGTCCTCTCACAAGATCTTGCTTGATTAGTTCATTTATATTGTAGAAATTTAAATGAGAGAGTTTCTTGTGCCAATTCCATCTTTCTTCAATTGATGCTCTACTTAACAGACAGATTACAGAAGCATCAGAACTTGTTGAAAGCTTGGCTTCATAAATATTAACATGCATGTATCCCTTTAGAACAACTTTGCCTGTAGATTTGCTTACAAATTCACAGTGTTCTTCAAAGAAATCTACATGATAACCTCTCTCACAGATTTGACTAACACTCAGCAGATTGTGTTTAAGTCCTGAGACTAGAGCTACTTTTTCAATGATGACATTCCCAAGATTGATATTGCCATATTCCAGAGTTTTTCCCATGTTGCCATCTCCATAAAAAACTCCTGGGCCAGCTTTCTCCATAAAGTCTGATAGCAGGGCTTTATTTCCAGTCATATGTCCTGAACATCCACTGTCCAAAACTAGGATGTTTTTCCTGTTGCCCTTTAACTCATCAGCTTTAGAACTGCTATCACCATTTTCCATCAAGGCATAGTTCACCTCATGTTCAGAATCTGAAGTGTATGTCCAGCTTTTCTTCTTTGTGACAAGTGCCTTGCCTTTGTCACCTTTTCCTTTATTGCAATCAGGAGATATGTGGCCTTTCTCACCACAATTGTAGCATTTAACATTTGAGTAATCTCCTCTGTCGGACTTTCCTGCTTTGCCTTCAGATTTTCTGAATCCCTTCTTATCAGAACTTCCACTTTTCCTGGAAAATTTCTTTCCCCTTCTGAATTTCCTGTAGGCTATCTTTGTGATACCCTTCACCATAAGAGCACACAATTTCATCATCTCTTCATCAGCATCTATCTCAGATAGACTTTCAGTTCTGAATCCTCATCACTATCAGAACTTGATGACTCAGTATCAGACTTTGTGATGAGAGCCTTTCCTTTGCCTTTCTTTGAGACAACCACTTTGGGGGATTCCTCCTCAGCCTTAAGAGCAACTGTTCTTGACTTTCTTCCATATCTCTTGCTTCTTTGATCCATCTCAAGTTCATGAGTTTTGAGCATACCATAAATTTCATCAAGAGTAGTTTCATCAAGAGCATAGTTGTCTCTTATAGTAGTTGCCTTCAAGTCCCAACTTTCAGGAAGAGCTAAAATGAATTTAAGATTAGTATCTTCAAGATCATATTCCTTATCCACCAGTGACAGATCATTCAAGAGTTTGACAAATCTGTCATATAAACCAGTTAATGACTCATCAGGTTTTGAGTCAAAGCGCTCATACTCTTGAGTGAGTATAGTCCTCCTGTTCTTCTTAATTGAATCAATTTCCTGGCATCTTGTCTCCAAGGCATCCCATATCTCCTTTGTAGTCTTGCAGTTAATTACCCTGTTTGACATGACATTATCAATGGCACTATGCACCAAATGCCTTACCTTTGCATCCTTGGTAATAGATGAGATATCTTCAGCTTTATATTCACTTTTCTCCTTTGGTACAATCATTGCTGGATGATCTGCAGCTACAACAAAGAGCTTGGTTGGCTTATGTGTTCCTTCATTAATTCTGTCAAGGTATTCTGGATCTGTAGCTTTTAGGAACATAGTCATCCTCACTTTCCATATAGGATTCTCAGAAGGTTTCAGTATGGGAACCCTAATAGTCTCATATCGATTATGGATTTGAGTCTTTGGAGTTTCTTCAGTTTTGGTGGGCTTGGTTGAAGTTTTTCTTCTTCAGACATGATTGTTTTGGATCTTTACTGTATATGTGTTAACAGATAGGCTCTGATACCACTTGTTAGGTCACACACACTGTAGAAGGGGGTTGAATACAGTGTATACTACAATCAAATCGAATTAAGAACACAAGTATGAAACACAGAATAATCTTATTAATAAAATAGTAATATAATGGAACCGTTCTCTCTCAGTGATGAACAAATATCACGAGAGCTGCTAGGGTTACAATGAATAATATTCTCGATTATGATAACATGTATAGTGTAAACCCTATGCTGTGTTTATATAGACACACAGTTACAAGATAATCTTCTAATTGATATCGAATATAAGTCTGCATCCTAAAATATATCAATTAGTTATCTTTTTCTCCAAGTCTTCTATTCTTCATAGAATTCTTCTCCATGCATATCTCTTCTTGTGTTTGTCTTAATCTTATTTTCTTCAATCAGCCGCCTTCCTTATCTGAATGTCTTCTTAAGTCCTGCTATTATCTCCTGATAAATATCTTCTGATATCTTAAGTTCTGATAACTTAAGTTCTGATATCTTAAGTTCTGACTTCAGTATAAGTACTGATTTCCAGTTAAGTACTGATTTGTCCTGTTAGTCAAGATCTGAAAACTAAACACAAATCATTATTAGACATGACATCAAAAATATATCTAACAAGGTACTCGTTTTATTTCATTTTATGGGCGTTTGAATGTATTCTAGGGTGTTTTCGGGATTTTCTGGTAATTTTGGAGTTGTTCCTGTTTTTAAAAAATCAATGGACCGGGACCCCACCGGGACGTTAAAGTCCACAAAATTTGTATTTTTATTTTTATAAAATTACTCATATTTTAACAACCCAATATCATCACATTTTTGAATTATTCGCAATTTTTTGGGAATTTTGACATTAATTTTATATTTTATCACTTTTAAAATTATTCCCCGTAATTATTATTTTGGGGCCCTAATTATTATAATTAGGGGATTAAAACACCCTTAATTAATTTTGGGTATTAATTTCTGTACATATATAAATAGCAGCTGATTTTATTATTTTAATTATTTTTATTAAAAAAATTCAGAAAATAAAAGAAAATCAAGAATTATTCTCGGGGGTGTTCTTGCGGGTAAGAATTAAAATCCAAAGTTGAAGGTGATTCCGGGATCCGTTTGTGACGCTCGAATAGTCGATTTGAAGCTCTCGTCAAGCTCTATTTGTTGATACCAATATCTTAAACTGAGGTTAATCCTTCTGTAATTTCATTTTTTTTATTTGTTTTGCTATTTAAATTCGGTTTTGATCATAGGATGGTTATCTGATGTTTTTGATTATTGATTATTGTTCCTGGATTTCCAAGGATTGATTTCGTATATTAATTTGTTGATTTTGGTTTCGATTTAGTGAAGTTCGAAGTTCTTGGTTGTTAAGTTTTTCAAATCGAATTTCTGGATTGTTGAACAATTGTTTGATGTTTAAGTGTATTCAAATATGTTTGTATGAATTCTAGAAGCAATTTGAGACACATATCTACAAGTTTCGTTTAGAAATAAGGATAATCAGAATTTTCCGATGGCTTCACCGGTTTTCAACCGGAGTTTGGACGGAATCGATGATTCCGGGGTAGTTTGGGTTAGTTGTGGTTTGAATAGGAATTTGGGGAGAGTTTAGAAACTATTTGGGCTAAAAACGGGAGCAATGGGCGGTGTTTTGACCTCCGTTTAAGGTTCTCCGGAGTGCGGCGAAGGCCGCCGGAATCTGGGGATTTCCCAGAAACTGGTCGGGGTTCTTCCTGACCCGGTTGATCCCTTTTAACCCGATCTAGACCCGGTCTCTTGACCCGGGTTCGATCTTTCCCCAGCATGTTTTCTATTTTGAAACATGTTTCTGTTTTTTTTTTCAAAATCAAAATTCATTTTTCTAATTTCTAAAAATCATTTATGTTATTTTAAAAATCAATTACTTATCATTTTAAATACTATAAATTATTTTCTTAACTATTTTAAATTCCTAAAATTATTTTATTTTATTATTTTCAAAAACTCAATTTGATTTAATTATTTATAATTTATTTTAGTTAATAATTTATGAATTTAATTAATAGATATAAATTATTTATAATTAATTCAACTAATTCATAAAAATTATTTTTAAACTTTTAAAAATTATATTTTGGTATTTAAAAGTAAATTAATATTCTTATTAATTGATTTAATTCTATTTATTTCTTATTTTATTCATAATAATTAAACCGTTCGTCCGTTTAATACGAAACGAACGCGTACAGACTCGGAAAAATATTACGCTTTCAATAAAAATACTTTTAAGTCCTAATTTCTTTTGTATTGCAATGACATTTGATTTGTGTATCAGTTTGAGTCGGTATGTGATCGGTAAATGCTAATATTGACCTGATTTTAATTCTGAACGCACAGAGACATATCTTATATGAATGCCATTATTATGTGTTACATGATATGCATGCTATCTTTTACAGTTTTAAACTGCCATGAGTAGTTATAAATGATTGGGTAGATGTCAAGACGTATAGTTACGTCGATTGAGTTTGGTTTTGTCAATTAAGATAGTCCTTTTGTTTATAGAATCGAGTAGCAATGAGTGTGGTCAAGTGTTAGACGGAGATAGTAGCCAATAGCTATAAGCAGAGTTATAGTAAGAAGTTATCAAGCACACCAGGCAAGTACCCCTAACTTCACTTATCGTTCAAGTGACGTTTATTTCGAATCATATTATGCAAGTATTTATATCTTCACTTATCATTCAAGTGATATTGACTTTGAACTCTATTCTTTCAATTTCCATACTATTCTAAGTTCAGAATAGTTAAACGTTTTATATTTCGCTATAAATTACTCTATACAATGGAACATTGAATTGAGATTAGCGAATAACTAATTATTCTGGTTATTTCGCCATTGGTTGTTGAGATAACTCTGGACCATGAGAAATGGGGAGTTATGTGGTTAAGGATGTCATTTGATTCAACTCCTTTGACGGAAAAATTGTTTTTTAATGGGTTGGATGGTTGCGTAAGAGGCCGTGGCGGCGGTCCAGCGTGAGCTATGTGTTATACAGGATATAACACCTTGCTAGGATGATATGTGCCTTGGGTACCTTTTGTTTAGTTGGATATGATTTGGCTTACCGGTGTTGCTCCGCAGCTGATCACCGACGGGAACACATTGTCGTTCGAGGATTCCAATCCCAAAATAAAATATATATATATATATATATATATATACAAATGTTGTTTACTATCAAATATATATCAGTTTTTGATACTGTTCAGGTATTATGGTTTGGTTTTGTTCATCAGATATATTGTTGTTGTTCTAAATCATAAGCTATATACTGCTTGCTGAGCATTTCTTTCGCTCATACTTGTTTCATATTCTGATTCTTTCAGTTAGGCCAGGGCAAGCTTGAGTTCCAGGTCTGAGCAGAAGTTGTGTGCTTGTAGATAGTTTGGTGTATTTTCCAGGTAGACGGTTTAGGACGCTTAGCTAGTCTAGAGGTTTGTAATAAAATTTGAATAAGTTGTAAAACTAATTAGACTTATAGTTTGTAATAACAGTTGGTTTGTATTAGTGTCTGTTCCATACTATAACCTGTGATCGATCCAGTTGCATGCAAGGGGTCATATTTATTATATTATTCTGCTGTGATTATTTTATTATGGTTTATTGGCTAGTGACCCCCAAATCTAGACCCCGGGTTTGGAGGGCGTCACACAGAATAGGTTGATTAATTGTAAAATGAGATGTCTTGTAATTCTGCATAAGTGAAATGGAGTCAAGTGTTAAATAGATACCCGACAGATGATCAACAAAGCTACCCGACGGATGATCAACAAAGCTACCCGACGGATAACAAGCATGTACCCGACGGATGATCAATTCAAATATCTGTTGATAGTGACAACATAATCACATGCGTTGGGTGTTTGCAAAAGGAATATGACAGCCTTTTTAGCAGGAAATTGAGAACAAAGAAGCATTACCATTTCCATTCAAGGTATAAAGATTTTCAAAGATGCTGGAATAGAGTAATAAAGCAGCATGGAGTTAGACTTCATATTTTTTATTTTATTATCCTGTCTTATTACCATGTAAACTTGGTGATATATAAACTAAGTGTAGCTAGTAGAACAAATAACTAAGCAAACATATTCTAGGAGAGAAATAGAAAAAGCTATATTTGTCAAGAATTTCTCTGTAGTTTGTTTGTTCAACTCGTAAAGCAGCTGTGAGACAATTTGAGCTTCACAGAGTTCTCAAATCGATATATATATATATATATATATATATATATATATATCTGGTGGATACATTCAAATCCACCATAAAGTTTTAAAGACTTGTGTTTTATTACTTTGTGTTTGATTTATTTAATCCTTTCATTCCGCACTTTACAAATCAAAACACATATATAGTTGTCGAGTTAAGAACTGTTTTTATATCTTGAAAAAGAAGCCAGAATTACATTCAACCCCCCTTCTGTAATTCTTGTTGTATTGTTAGGGAATAACAATTGGTATCAGAGCAAGCTCTTGAAGTACAAAGAGTGTAAAGATCACAACAAACATCAAGATGAATAAGAAGGATGTTGGAGTTAAGATTCCTTTTCTGGACAAGGATAATTATCACCACTAGAAGGTGAAAATGCTCCTACATCTTCTTTCCCAAGATGAGGACTATGTGGATTGCATAGAGATAGGTCCTCATGTACCAATGAGAGCTGCAAAAGGCAATGAACCATCTGTTCCCAAGACTAGGCATGAATGGTCAGATCCTAATATTGAGCAAGTCATGAAAGACAAGAAGGCCATGAATATATTGTTCAATGGAGTTGATGGTGATATGTTTGATAACATCATTAACTGCAAAATAGCCAAGGAGGTTTGGGACACTATCCAGATTATTTGTGATGGTACTGAGCAAGTAAGGGAGAATAAGATACAAATGCTAATTCAGCAATATGACACTACAAGAAAAATGTCAATAGACATCACACATTAGACATCGGTTATGTTTGCCACTGATGTTAAAAGATTTTATAACATCATCCTGTATTTTTATGATGTTATTGCCATTCGAAGACATCAGTTATTTTAAAACTGATGTCTAAAGTTACCTAAAAAAAAATTCAATTCACGCCCACCTTGATATTTTCCCCCTTAGTAAAAATTTCCCCCCTTATCCCAAAAATTCACCCCGCTCATTAGCCAATATTTTGGTTCCCCCATTATTTTCTCTCGATTAAACACTCATCTCCCCCCGCTCACTCTCACCTCGACAACTCACCTCACCATCTCAATTCCACTCATCTCACCTCTTCTCACCATCTCACCTCCCCTCACCATCTCTATGTGTTCATCATCTCAACTCAACTAAAGCTCTGTTGTTAAGCTTTGTAAGCTTATCTCATCTCTATTCTTAAATCGAAATGGTCATCTCTACATGATAACAAAATTTGTAAATTGGGGTTTCTTTAAATCAAAACCCTAACTTGTTAAATTGGGGTTTTTCCAAATTGAAACCCTAATTTGCTTATTTGCCCTGTGTATGGTGCTTTCATTTAATTCAAGATATTTTGGAGTTATTAATTCTTTTCAATTTTATGTTATATACAGGACCTTTTTTGCATACAGTTGTGGATTTAATATCTAGGTATTCATTTGTTTAAAGTTTGATTGAAAGTTGGGTTGTGTTACTCATTGGTTTATGCTTTTATGTTTGTATGTTATATAATTTAATTTTTATGTTACGTTATGTTTGTGACTATGTAACTTTTTGGTTATCGCATAGATCCGTCTAAAAGATTCGTTAATTATGCCCAAAGATATAGAACTCTGTAACTTCTATCTGTGGACTGCTACAATTGAATTTACTCTTCATCGTATTATTGTTAGACACAAAGCATGTAAACTGCATTGTCGTGAATTGCCATTTTTAGGTTATACTAATATATTATGTACTGTTTTTGGTGCAGGTTATAGCAGTTAATGGAAAGTTTTCGGGTCCAACTTTCAATGTGACCACTAATGAAATTGTCATTATGAATGTGAGAAACAAATTGAATGAGAATGCGCTTGTAACTTGGTAGGTTATGTTTTTTACTCTAGAAATGATTTAAGTTTTTCGTTTCAAGAATGTCTTTTGAGGGTGCAAGTATTCTGTTTTGGTGTTCTAGGCCTGGAGTTCAAATGCGTCGTATTTCTTGGCAAGATGGGGTTCTTGGCACTAACTGTCCCATTCGACCAGGGTGGAACTGGACCTATGAGTTTCAGGTCAAGGATCAGATTGGTAGCTTCTTTTACTTTCCGTCGCTCAACTTTCAGAGGGCATCAGGTGGTTTTGGTTCTTTCATCATTACTAATCGGAAAGTTATACCGCTGCCATTTAATATGCCTGACGGGGATATAGTGATTCTCATCGGTGACTGGTATACCAAAAGCCATTCAGTTAGTTATTGCTATTGATTTATATGTTTTATGGGTATATCATTTTCGTATTAGTTGTATTGTGTTAAATATTTTTTTTTCAAGATAGGCTCTGAGGTCATCCCTTGACTCGGGAAAGGACCTGGGAATGCCAGATGGTGTCCTGATTAATGGCAAGGGACCTTATCAGTACAATGCGAGTGTACCAAAAGGCATTGACTATGAAACAATTAATGTTGATCAAGGTAATACTAAAGCTGTCCTCAACAATGCAAGTTTTACATGACTACACGAGTAATTAAGCCTAATGGCTTTAAAGTATAAATAATCAGTATTTCTTTTGGGATCGAGAACAATGAGTATTACTTTGGATGTAGAAATGTGTGCTTTAAACTGATCTTTTTTGTACAATGTACAACGATTGTTCTTTCGGTCTTAATAAGTGAAATAAAGTTCTTGAACATTTCAGAGCTTAAATTAGTTTTTTTTATGACATTGGATCTAATAAAGTCATATAGTTATTTGACCAATTACTATATTGTTGAGTTTCTCTTGTTCAATATACCAATTTCACTGTAACTGCTGCTAACAAGCCTCCTGCTTTGTTTAAATAGGAAGTTCATCTCTTGCACCTACTGAAAGAAAGTAATGCATCACACAAGTCCTTTGGAGTGTGTGAGGACGCATTATTTATGGGAGATAAGTTGGAGGAGCGTGCAGAAATTTGGTTTTAGTCATGGTGTGGGTATTAGAAGTCTTGGTATCCACTCGACTAAAAAGATATATATCGACAATGATAGCAGGTTTCCAAGTTGCCATGCATCAGAAAGTGAAGTTCTTGATAATTGGGCCCTGGGGCATTTTACAAGCACAGATTGCATTGGCGATGTTATGGGCTATAAACTCAGCTGCTTATAGCAAAATTCTCTGACCAATTCTTAACTGTACAATCAAAAGATTTGGTAACCAAATGAATCGAGATTGACTATTGACAAAGGATCAGAAGTAATATACCAGCATCCAATTTCAACTGATGCTGTCAATTTTAAACATCTACAAACTTTGTTGAACAGGTAAACTCTCAAATTTTAATTTAAACTGTACATGCTCAACTCTCAATGTTCATTGCAATAGTTCTTGTTTTAGTGTAATAGAGTTAAGTATTGTGTTTTGCTATTGTAGCTAATAACTGGTGAAATAATGTACATGGAAGTTTGATTTTTTAGCATAGCAAATTACAATCTTGAAAGGTATATATATCTATACGTATATTGAAAGTTTATTTCTTAATAACATTTAGCTGATCTGTAATATAATTTAACTTGTAGCTAATTAACATCCGTTATTGATCTTCAATTTTGGAGAAAACTCTTTATAATTATAATAGAAATATATCATGGAAATTGTCGTTATAGGGTGCACGAGTATGCAGTGTAACTAATTAAAAAAGAAAGTTGGAACATGAAGTTGTGTTTTATAGATGTGTCAACTATATTTATTTACATGTCCACCAATTTGGCTGTTATGGTATCCTTAGCATGTGATTTATTCAGTTATACATCCATACTGGTGCTCTTCCTGATCCTCCTAATGATGCTTTTGACACATCATATGCAGTGAACCAAGCAATGTCCATCAGGTTTGCTCACCCCCTCCTTGTTTTTCTGGTTGAAGTTTTCTTATCTATGTTATATGTACTATAAATAGCTGTTTTTTACATAATTCAGACATGGCACAAACTTTCATATTGTAATATCTATACCAATATATGTATACATAATGTAAATTATGTATATATAAATTTATAGTATATATGATTTTAGATCACGCACAAGGGTTGCGAACTTGCTGATTTTGAACAGATATGATGACAATTTTTAGTTACGGTTGTATAGTCACGCTGGTAAAGATTAAATTTAGAATGACTTGTCTTACAACAATTTGGCTGCTATGAGTTTTCTGGTTGAGAATGAATTGTTATTTTAATATTTCTGAAGGTAACAATTGATGTTGGCATTGTGATAACACCTCACAATATGAACTTAATTTGGGTTGATACAGAAGTGAATTGACTACATTGTTAGACACAAAGCATTGTAATAAGCTTCAGTTTTCTTCCATTGTTGACTACATTGTGTTTTCCCACCTTTTCTGTGAACTGGCTTTAGATTATGGCTTCTCGAGTATTGTGCTACTGATGAAGCTCTAAGCGGCATGCATCCTGGACAGGTTTACATTTGATTCCCTTCTTTAACAGTTTAACTTGTTCAATTGTTTGCACACTGTTTCGGAGCACTTGTGCTATCAAATTCTTCACCTTGATAGCATTATTAATTTTTAATTTGTTGTTGCAGATGCAATGCTCACTCAATTCAACAGTTAAACCATAAGATGTTATTTTGCAATCCATTAGTGCAAATGCTTTGTTTTAAATTAGTGCAACCATAATTGGTCCAGTGTTGATTGAAATATTTTAGGTGCGAAGCTGCAGGACTAGAAGATGCGTTGTGTAAACGAGTAATGATCACTCCTAAAGAAGTTATAAAACGAAGTCTTGATCCTCTTAGTGCAGCTGTTAGCAGGGATGGCTTAGCTAAGACATTATATTCTCGATATTTATGTTATTAGGGATGGTTTGGCAAGCATATAACAATAGTTTGGTTTTGAACGATTCTGTAATAAAACTAGATACTTGATATTTATGTTGTTGAATATAAGTGTTTAGTTAGTTCATTATTTAATTACCTTCAATGAATAAATACTGATGTCAAAAAAATAATTGTACATCACTTTTAATGAATAAATACTGATGTCAAAAAAACAATTGTACATCACTTTTAATATATAAATACTGATATCTCAAAGGCAATTGTACATCATTTTTAGTGAAGAAAAACCGATGTCAAAATGGTTGATATACATCGATTTTTCCTAAAAAACTGATGTCAAAGACTGACATTTTCAAGTCTAAAAGGAACATAGACATCACTTTGTTTGGGATAAAGCTGATGTCTAAGTGTCAACATAGACATCACCTTTTACTAAATAGATCGATGTTTAATAACTGATTTTACATCACCAAAATGAAAATATTCGATGTCTATGTGGAAAAAAACATAGTTCATTATATCTTTAATTTATTGTAATAGGTGTAATTTATTTACTAAATTATTTATTTCTAACATTTTTTTGTAAAAAAACAATGCATGGACATCAGTTTTTTGCCAGAAACGATGTCTAAGCAAGTAAAGACATCGGGTTATGGCCGATGTCTAGAATAGACATCACCGACATCAACATCGGTTGCCAAACAACATAGACATCGGCCAAAAACCGATGTCTATAGACATTTTTCTTATAGTGTGAGCACTTCCATTGTGAAGATAGTGAGTCTCTCACTGATATTTTTAGTAGATTTTAGAAACTACTAAATGCTCTGAAGTTGCATGGAAGAGTCTATCATACAAAAGACTCTAACCTCAAGTTCCTTAGATCTCTTCCAAAGGAGTGGAAACCAATGACAGTCTCATTGAGAAATTCTCAGGATTACAAGGAGTTTACCTTAGAGAGATTGTATGGCATCCTGAAAACTTATGAGCTTGAAATAGATAAAGATGAGAGGATAGAGAAAGGAAGGAAGAAAGGAGGGTCCATAGAACTGGTTGCTCAGTTAGAAAAGAAGAAAGAGATGAAGGTAGAAGCTGTTGAGTCTACATCAAAGGTCTGTGAGAACAAGGGTAGAGGGCTGGTAGCTGAAAATGAAGATCATTTGAGCCAAGATGACATGGATGATATTGATGAGCATTTAGTATTCCTTTCCAGAAGATTTTCCAGGATCAAGTTCAAAAAGAACTTTGGAGCAGCCAAGCCAAGTAGAAATATGGTGGATAAATACAAATTCAAATGTTTCAAATGTGGATTGGTAGGGCATTTTTCTAGTGAGTGTAGAAAGTTAGATTCCAGCAAAAAGAAGTTTGAGCCTGTTGATTACAAACATAAATATTTTGAGTTGCTCAAGAAAAAGGAAATGGCTTTCATTACACAGGAAAATGACTGGGCAGCTGATGGATTGGATGAAGATGAAGATGTAAGCTATGTCAATCTAGCCCTGATGGCCAATCTGATGAAACGGAAACAAGTTCTTCAAGTAATCAGGTAATCACCACTAACCTAGCACATTTATCTAAAGCTGAGTGTAATGATGCAATCAATGACATGTCTATAGAATTATATCACTTGCGTGTTACACTTAAGTCCTTCACTAAGGAAAATGCTAAAATTAAAGAAAACAATTTGTTTTAAGTGAGAGGAACAATGTGCTAGATACTCAGTTTATTGAATTTGAAAAATTGAGAATTAAGTGTAAGATTGCTAAGGATGAATTAACTGAGTCCTTGAAGAAAGAAGAGATTTTAAAGAAGCATCTTGAACGAGAACAGGAGGTGATTAAAGCATGGAAATCATCCAGAGATGTCCATGCTCAAATCACTAAAGTTCAAGGTATTGAGTCCTTTTGTGATGCAGTCTGGAAAAAGAGTAAGGAGAAACTGGAATCCAACTTGGTTGAAGGATTGTTGACAGATGTGGACTCGACGGATGATGAGAATCATTTGTCGGATAACCAAAAGAATTATCCGTCGAGTGACAAAGAGCCACATCCGTCGGCTGTGATAAAACCTGTGAGCAAAGCTAAGCTTGCCAAGCTGAATGAAAAATATGGATCAGTTTCCAAAAACTTTGTCTCAAGTGAAGAAGGAGAAGAAAGTTAAAGTTGGTCATCTGTCCATCAAGAAATTGAATGACAGATTAGAAAAGATTGAGGTTAAAATAGAAACTAAAAAGAAAAATAATAGAAATGGGAAAGTAGGAATTAACAAGCATAACAACTACACACCTGATAAATATGCACCAAGAAAAATTTGTGTTAAGTGTGGTAGTGTTAATCACCCGTCTGTTAATTGCAAACTTGCCATGCCTACTCCTATGTATGTGCCTCCCACTTTTCCCCACATGACTGTCATGCCTACCATGCCTATGAATGCTATGTCTACTCAGAATATGAATGCACAATTTGCTAATATGCCATTTGCACCTAATCCTACTGCATTTAGTATGCCTCAAATGCCATTTAGCATGCCTTACTGGAATAACATGTATGCAAACAACATGCCTTTTCCTGTTAATCAAAATTGTTATTCCCAGTGGACTAACAATGAGATTTACAGAAGGGGGGTTGAATGTAAATCTCAAAACTTTTTCAAGTTTTGAGCAGTTTCTAAGGCTAACTGTTTTTGAGAACAAGTGTGTGAATTGCTTGAAGCTAATACAGACAGATATATATTCAAACACAAATGTAAAGAACACAAAGAACTTAAAAACTTTTCTGGTGGATATGTTGTTCCACCAGAGATGTGTTATTCAGAAAATCTGTGATTCAAAGAATTAAATCACAGCTGCTTCCTAGTACAAACTAGATGATTTTCTCTCTGGATATTTCTAAACAGCTCAGGAAAATTCTTATCTAATTACTAGCTGCTACTTGGTTTATATATCACCAAGTTTACAAGTGAAGACAAAACTGTAAAATATAATTAAAAAGGCTCTTCACATGTTTCTTTTTCATTTCTCTATCCAATGCAATCTAGGATAATCTGTGAATCTTTGAATACTTCCTTGTTTGCACCAGAATGGAAATGCTGCATTTTCTTGATTCCTCCAAGAGGCTTCCATATTCCAGTTTGTCTCTGTCAACCCATGTGCCTCTGTCAGCTTATGAATTGTCAATATCAACTGCTAATGAGCTAAGCATCCGTTGAAGCTTTCATCTGTTGATGCCTTATCCGTTGAGGCTTTATCCGTTGAAGCTTTATCCGTTGATGCATTATCAGTTGAAGTCTTTATCCGTTGAAGCACTTATCCGTTGATGGATATTATCCGTTGAAGCATTAGAGACATCCGTTGAGGCTTTGTTTCTTATCCGTTGAAGGTCTTCAATATCAGTTGATACTTCTTCACTTATACAAAATTACAAGGCATGAAATATTTACAATTAGCCCTCCTATTTGCATATCCACTAGTAGTCAACATGACTGATACTTTCCTACAACATCTAAGAATTATAACTTGAATTCAGAGAATGAAATGTGCTACAATACTAAACTTATTGATAAGTAAAGTTACTCCTTCAACGGATAGCCAAGATGGTCTTATCCGTTGAGGCTACAAACACTAGATTTCTACTTAAGTGTTTTGTTTAACTTATCATCAAACTAATACACATATTCCTAACAATCTCCCCCTATTTATATCTAATAGAACTGTAGGCACAAATTTGGGTTTAGCTTGATGATAACAAAACACTTAACAAATATATAAACTGTAATAAAGCAGAAATTCAAAAGTGCTGCAAAAATGTGTATGCTGAGATGGAATTGAAGAATTACATTGTTTCCAAGGGTGCTCCTTTAGCCTGAGCAGATTACTTTCTTTTCCTTTGAACCCTTGTTTTCTTTCCTAGCCTCCTGTCATTCTCCTCTATTTGAAGTTAAAGTTGTCTGTAGAATTCAGCTTCATCTTCTTCATTGATGTCCAACTTAGATTGCATATCCTTGAGAGTTTCATTACTGGCAATCTTGAGCTGATCTTCAATTCTGAAAAATCTTCTGACTCATTTGTTGTCTCTGAACTCCATCAACCAATGAGGTGATTTGTGAACTGTAATTCCTCTTTCTTGAATGAGTAATGTTCTAGGCAAGGCATTGGGCTCCCTCCAAGTTTTCCTTATGTTGGCAATCTTGTTGAGAATCTCAGTCTTGGCAGTCCTGGTAAAGCCAAAATCCCTTTGTATGGCTGAGTAGACTCTAATCAAGGTAGAGTAGCCTTCATTCAGAATTCTGTAAAGAGGCCAAGTTCTTTCCCCACTTCCTTTGTATTTGAACACTAGTCTTTCTGGTAGCTGTCTGTAGGCAGCTATTCCCCTTACTTCCTCTAGCTCATCCAGATAGAGTTCAATGTCTGAAAATTCTTTTATGTGATAGATGTGAACATCATCATCCTTAGAGGCTTGAGGCTTAGGCTTAGGCTTCTGTGTGAATTTCATTGAGGCTTTAGAGGGTGTTGATTTGATTCTTCTTTTCTGCTTCTTTGATGGTGGAGAAGAGGTTAAGAAGGTGGGCAATTTGATGGTGTCCCAATCAATTGGTTCCTCCTTAGGAATGATTGTTTCACCATGAATGTTCATGAAGGGGTCAGGCATAATGGGTTCAGGAATAGAGGGTAGTGGTTTGGATTTTGATTGGGTTTCTTCAGTCTTATCTACCATCTTTCTCTTTGCATTGGCCTTCTTTCTGTTCCCTTTCTTCCATTCCTCTCTTTCCTTACTACTCTCTTCCATATCAGTATCAACCATGTCCCCCATAGCTTCATCTTCACTTTTGTCTTCAATTTCTTTCTGTTCTTCATCCTGACTTGACTTTAGCTATTTTTCAAGCTTTGCTTGTGCTCTTTTGTCAGCCTTTAGCTGTTTGGCTTCTTCCTTCAACCTTCTGGTTTCTTCCCTCTTGGCTATTGAGAATTTGGGATGTCCTTGCATCACACATATGCTCTTTCCCTCTCTGAAGATAATAGCCATGTTCCTCCTTACAGCCACATCCATGGTCTCTTTGAGCTTTGTGATACTTCTACCCAAAAGCTTGTCCTCATCAGCCTTTGGAAGAGGAAAATCCACTTCTTTCAGAGGATTCTTTGTAGAGTCCTTAATGGATCTGTTGTTGGACTTGAGAACCATAGGTTTCAGATCCTTGGAAGAAGTCTCTCCAACCTTATTCCTCCCTACTGGCTTGAGCTCCATAATAATTGATTCCACTTTTGTGCTATGCTTCACAGATTGTGATTGAGAAGTTGTAGAACCAAAAATTTGTTGCATCTTTTCATCAATCTTCTTCCTTTGCTCTTTGAATTGCAATTCAGCTGCTGCTATCTGGATTAGATCAATTCCATCAAGCTTTCCTTTGATTTGAATAATTGGAGAAGTGGTGATGATAGGAACTAGCACTTGAGAAATTTGAACTGTTGTTGATGGCTCTCCTTCTCCTTCCCCTTTATTCTCCCCCTTTTTGTTATCATCAAGGGTAGGGGTCAAGCCTTGTGCTTTTGCCAGCTGCATGAGTAGATTTGTTTGAATTTGTTGATTCTGAAGAATAGTGACCATAGAGTCTTCAATGATCTGAACTCTGGTTTCCAATCTGGCCAGCCTCTTGTCAGCATCAGATTCTTTCCTCAGTCTCCCCAATAAATCTTGCATAGTACCATAAGGTATGACTGAATCCAACTTCTCAGCATTGTAGGATTTCAGATCAGCAATGTCCTGCTTGAGCTCATCCACACTTAGATTCTATTTGAAATGCTGCAACTGTAAGAGATGCAGAGATTCCAGATGAGCTTGAAGTATTGCCTTGGTACTAGCATCTGTAGTCTCCTGAAGGGCCTTCTGAATTGTCATGACTTGTCTGCCCAAAGTGACACCAAACTCTCCTGGTGTTGATGCTTTTGCCCATTCCCATTCAGGAAGATCTGGAACAGAACTTGGGCCTGCTACTCCCCCTAAGTTCATGCTCTCATCCAAAGAATCAGAGTCATCATCATTAGAATTTACTCCAAATTCTTCAGATGGCTCACCAGCTTGAGAAGGTAGCCTGTTAACAGCAGCTTTGTCTCTGAGAAGAGATTCTGAAGTGTGTACAATGTTTAAAGTCTGTTCTGCCTCCACATTGCCCTGAGCAGCCAATAACTGATAGGCTGAAACAGGATGAGTAAAAGTGTCAGCATCCAAGGAAATGTTATCAATTACAGCTTTGTAATGTTGCTGAAATTGTCTTTCCTTTTCTGCATCATCCACTTTCATTGACTCGCTAGCAATGGTTGGATCCACCCTTATAGCTTTTGTACCTGCCTTTCTCTCATTTTCTCTATGTTCTTGCATCAGGGGCTCCCCCTGGCTCACACACACCCTCACCCTCACCTTCTAAGGTGGCACTCCCCTCACTCACTTTTGCCATGCTGGAAGAAATAGCATGCATATGGTGACTCTCAACCTCTCCTTTTGCCTGGGAGCAACCCATCCTCTCACTCAAAAGATCACTCCCTTCCCTCAAACCTAAAAGTGATTGTACAGTAACCATGTCCTCTACAGTTGGAATTGTTTTTGTTAAGTGTGTAGAGACCATCAATGGATAGGGAGTATCCGTTGAAGTGGAAACTGATGGTATCAACGGATAACTGATGTTAAGCTTATCCGTTGAAGAACAACCACTTGTCAACGGATGAGAGATATCCGTTGAAGAAGGAAAAGATGTAGATATAGAAAGTGACATAATTGTTGAATCTGTGTGAATTGATTTTAAGTGAGGTGACACAGATTCTTCAACATATCTGAAAGAATTGGCTGATGATCCAACAAATCATCTAAAAGATGATGATCATCAGGTTTTGAGTGGGGCTCCTCCCTGAGTTTTAATGAGGGAGAATCAGGAATTGATGTGAAATCATATCCACATCCAGAGAGGGTGATGGAGAGTTTGATGATTGGTGTGTTTTTATTATGAGAGAATGGGGCTGTGACTCCACATTTGCTGGAATCACATCAAGCTGAATTTGTGAAGGCACAGATACAGGTGGATGTATATGTGCTGTGTGTGCCCCTTGTGTGGAAACTAGGGTCTTAGCCTTCTTCTTCCTTGAAAAGGCTTTAATTGGTGAATGTGTGGCTTCATGTCCCTCCCTCTTTTGTTCTGTGTCCCTAGTTGGGGACTATTTTCAATAGTTACATCCTTTTGGGAGGATGCAACTAGGGATGTGTTAGACTCCTTTTGAACCACCACAGTCTTTTAAGAGACTGTGGCTTGGATGGCTTGGGTACCACTCACCTCTCCCACCTTATCCTGGGGGGTTTCTTGATGTTCACCCCTCCCCTCACCACTCACACCCTATTCACTCCCTTCAGGGTTTATGGTAGTTGTTACAAATGTTGTCTTTTGAGAAACAACAGAGGTAGTTTTCTTTGACTTGAGTTTTGAAACTTTAGTTTTGGTGGCTTTGGTAGGAACCTGTTTGGAAAAAGACACAGATTCCATGGCCACACTAGAAGGCAAAGAAACAATGGGGTTGGAAATAGTAGGAGTTAT
Source organism: Apium graveolens (assembly GCF_009905375.1). NCBI lineage: Eukaryota > Viridiplantae > Streptophyta > Magnoliopsida > Apiales > Apiaceae > Apium > Apium graveolens. The sequence continues at coordinate 71,309,783 of NC_133650.1, read as the reverse complement.
AGAAGTGTTTACCTCACTTACTTGTGGTGCATTCATGATTGGCAAATATACCAATGGCACCTGGCTGTTGAGGTTCATTCTCACAAGGTCTGCAAGGACCCTTTTCTCTTGTGCCCAGCATTTGAGTTTATTATTCTCATTTGATATGACCAATCCTTCAGCAACATGGTTAGCCAATAACATAAAGAATCTAGCATAGTAGATGTTATGTGGTCTATTAGCTTTGTTACCTAATCTGGAACCTAATTCTAGCATGACACAGTTGCTAAAATTAAAGTACCTATCAGAAACTAGCATATAGAGCATATTAACAAGAGATGAAGTTATGGTATCAAAATTGCTAATCTTCCCAGAGAAAACCTTGATAAAGGCATCTCCAAGAAAACTCCATTCTTTCCTAAGGCCTTTCCTTCTAATACTACCTAAACTAGCAGAATCAAAATCATAGCCTATGGAATCTAACATAGCAGATACATCTTTATCAGTGTGTGGTATCATGGCATTATTCTCAGGCAACTTGAAGCAAGACTGTATATCATCACAGTTAATGCAATAATCCTTACCTTTGAGAGAGAAGGCAATAGTCATCTCTGTGGAGTTGAACTCTGCAGTTGTCCAAATCTCCTCAATCACCTCACAGTAGATGGTTGGGGCTTCCAGCATTTCATAGCTTAGTTTGCAGTTTTTGATGAAGTCCATCATCTTGTGATAATCAGAATGGGCTTCATTCTTTTCAACCAAGGCTACGAAATTATTCTTTTCATAAACAAATCCTGTTTGAGACATAATTTTGACTACTGGTGCCATTGTTGTGAGTAGAGGTTGCAGAGAAAAACTTGAGAATTTTGGGAAAGAAGGAGAATAAAAATTGCAAGAAAGCGTAAAGTGAAAATTAGAATTCAATGGGCTTTTATACTTTCTTGAATTAAAACGTAAATAAAATGATTAAATGATACTTTCAAGCAAATTACAGCCGTTTAAGAATAAAGAAAACTGTAGAAATTCTGAAAACTGCCTTTAATACAAATATATACAATAGTGTATATCTGTATCAACGGTTAAGTAAAAGAATCAACGGTTGTGACTCACTTAAAGTAACTGATGTGACACTTCAACAGATAATGTAAATAGTTATTCGTTGATGATCAACACTATTTTATCCGTTGAGGGATAAAATTACCAAAAATGTATTTGTCTTTCAACGGATAATGATCATCCGTTGATAGAACAATTTTGGCTTTCAACGGATAGGGAATATCCGTTGATAGAATAAGTTTTACTAAAAGCCAACTTTGTTCTTGCAGCAAATTCATTTCAGGCTTCAAGAGAGAATATATAGAGGACATAAATTTATGAATAATTAAGCATACCTAGCTCACTTACTAATCTTGTGAATGATGATTCATCAAGTGGCTTGGTAAATATGTCTGCAATCTGCTAATCACTTGGAACAAAATGAAGTTCCACTGTACCTTTCATCACATGTTCCCTAATGAAATGGTACTTGATGTCAATGTGCTTGGTTCTTGAGTGCTGCACTGGATTTTCAGTAATGGCAATGGCACTTGTGTTGTCACAGAAAATAGGAATCTTGTCAACAGTCAAACCATAGTCAAATATTTGATTCCTCATCCATAGTATCTGTACACAGTAACTACCAGCAACAATGTACTCAACTTCAGCTGTTGATGTAGAAATAGAATTTTGCTTCTTGCTGAACCATGACACAAGCTTGTTCCCTAGAAATTGACAGGTTCCAGTTGTGCTTTTCCTGTCTATTTTACAGCCTGCATAATCTGCATCTGAGTAGCCAATTAGATCAAAACCAGACTCTCTAGGTTACCAAATTCCTAGATTTGGAGTCCCTTTGAGATATCTGAAGATTCTTTTAATAGCCACTAAGTGAGATTCTTTAGGGTCAGCTTGAAATCTGGCACAGAGACATATAGAACACCTTATATCAGGTCTACTAGCAGTTAAATATAAAAGTGAGCCAACCATGCCTCTATAACTTGAAATATCCACAGACTTTTCAGCCTTGTTTAATTCAAGCTTGGTGGCAGTGGCCATGGGAGTTTTTGCAGATGAACAATCCATTAAGTCAAACTTCTTTAAAAGATCATAAATGTATTTAGTTTGACTAATGAAAATTCCACCACTAACTTGTTTAACTTGTAAACCAAGAAAATAAGTTAGCTCTCCCATCATGCTCATTTCATATTTACTTTGCATTAACTTAGCAAACTTTTTACAAAGCTTATCATCAGTAGATCCAAATATAATATCATCTACATAAATTTGAACAAGTATTTTAGAGCCATTAACATTTCTAAAGAAGAGAGTTTTGTCAACAGTACCTCTTGTGAAGTGATTATCTAGAAGGAATTTTGATAAAGTCTCATACCAGGCTCTAGGTGCTTGCTTTAGTCCATAGAGTGCTTTCAACAAATAATACACATAGTCTGGAAAGTTTGGATCTTCAAATCCTGGAGGTTGGCTTACATAAACTTCTTCTTCCAATTCCCCATTTAGAAATGCACTCTTGACATCCATTTGATAGACTTTGAAATTGGCATGGGCTGCATAGGCTAGAAAGATTCTGATGGCCTCAAGTCTGGCAACTGGAGCAAATGTTTCATCAAAATCTATTCCTTCTTGTTGAGAATAGCCTTTAGCAACCAATCTGGCTTTATTCCTTATGACATTGCCATTTTCATCCATCTTGTTTCTGAATACCCATTTTGTGTCAATAGAACTCTTGTTCTTTGGCTTGGGTACCAGCTTCCATACTTTGTTCCTATCAAATTGGTTTAGCTCCTCTTGTATTGCTAAAATCCAATCTGGATCCAATAGAGGTTCTTCCACTCTCTTAGGTTCCTCCTATGATAGAAAGCTACTATACAGACATTCATCTTGAGTAGCCCTTCTAGTTTGCACTTTATATGTAGCATCACCAATGATCAGTTCAAAAGGGTGATTCTTGGTCCATTTCCTTTGAGGTGGTAGATTAGCTATAGATGAGGTTGCCTCAGTATTGTCATGATGTGAGATAGAATGTTGATTGGTTGAAACTCCCCCTGAGTTGCTGATCCTTTGAAAGGAATTGGGAGCTCTATCAACTGATGAAGTGAATTGATTATCCGTTGACAGACTGTGATCAACAGATGCTTCATTATGAACTTCAACGGATGATGCACTTTGTCTTTTAACGGATGCTGCATTGCTCCTTTCAACGGAAGCTGAATTATGACTTTCAACGGATGCAGCATTCTATGCATTATCCAAAGGCAGATTCTGAATTCTTCGTGAGATGCCTTCTTCATCATTCTCATCTTCACTATCATCACAATATATCTCAATGTTGTCAAATTTGAGTCCTTCATGATGTCCCTCATCTGTTAGTCCATCAATCTTTTTATCATCAAACACAATATGCACAGATTCCATGACAATGTTGGTTCTTAGATTGTAGACCCTATATGATTTTCCAGCAGAATAACTAACTAATATTCCTTCATCAGCCTTTGCATCAAACTTTCCTTTGTGATCAGATTGATTCCTTAAGATGTAACATTTGCAACCAAAGACATGCAGAAAGTTTAAAGTTGGTTTTCTTCTCTTGAATAATTGATAGGGAGTCATGCCTTTTGCCTGATTGATTAGAGAAATATTCTGAGTGTAACATGAATAGTTAACAGCCTCAGCCCAAAAGTAAGTTGAGAGTTTTGACTCTTCAAGCATTGTCCTTGCAGCTTCAATTAGTGATCTGTTCTTCCTTTCCACCACACCATTTTGTTGTGGAGTCCTTGGAGCTGAGAACTCATGCATGATCCCATTTTCTTCACAGAACAACTTCATGGTTGAATTCTTGAACTCAGTTCTATTGTCACTCCTAATATTCCTTACTTTGAAATCAGGATGATTGTTGACTTGCTTGATATGATTGATAATGATTTCACTAGCTTCATCCTTTGATCCAAGAAAATAGACCCATGAAAACTTAGAGAAATCATCAACAATCACTAGGCAATATCTTTTCCTTGAAATTGACAATACATTAACTGGTCCAAAGAGATCCATGTGTAGCAGTTGTAATGGTTCATCAATTGCAGATTCAAGCTTCTTACTGAATGATACTATCTTTTGCTTTCCTTTCTGACAAGCATCACACAGTCCATCCCTTGTAAATCCACTAGAGGCATTCCTCTAACTAAGTCCTTTTTGACTAGATCATTCATTGTCTTGAAATTCAAATGGGACAGCTTCTTATGCCATAGCCAACTTTCAACTGCACTTGCTTTGCTGAAAAGACAAGTAATGGATTCTGCATCTGTAGAGTTGAAGTTAGCTAGGTACACATTTCCTTTTTTAACTCCAGTTAGAACCACTTTATTGCCCTTCTTACTTGTGACAATACAGGCTTCAAAATTGAAGGAAACAGTATTCCCTCTATCACATAGTTGACTAATGCTCAATAAGTTGTGTTTGAGACCATCAACCAATGCAACTTCATCAATATGGACATTTCCTTTTGAAATCAAGCCATATCCCATTGTGAATCCTTTGCTGTCATCTCCAAAGGTTATGCTAGGGCCAGCTCTCTCATTAAACTCTATGAGCAGGGTGAAATCTCCTGTCATGTGTCTTGAACAGCCACTGTCCAAGTACCATAGATTCCTTCTTTGTCCGTGCACACAACAAAATCAATCAAGTTGATTTTGGTACCCAAGTTTCCTTGGGTCCAGCCTTGTTAGTCTTTTTCCTAGACTTCATTCCTCCTGCATCTTTTGACTTAGGTAACTTTGGGTCAACCTTGATCTCAGATGTGGTTGGTTGAAGTGTAGGGTTAGTCACAGAATCATTTAGCACATTTGATTGATAAGGCATAGATTGTGCAAACATGTTATTCCACATAGGCATATTGTATGGCATGTGAGACATACTAAATGCAGTAAAATAAGGATTATTAATATATGGCATGTTTGCAAAATGTGCATGAGGATTCTGATGAGACATAACAGGCATAGCATACAGAGGTAACATAGACATGTTAGGCATGGAGGGATTTGAAGGCATGGGAGCATTTTTAACAGATTTGCAATTATCAGATAGGTGATTAACACTTTTACAATGCACACAGCTTTTTCTAGGAGCATACATATCAGGTGTGTAATTGTTATGTTTATTAATCCCTACCTTCCCATTGCTTTTAGATTTTCTTTTAGTTTCCTTCTTATCCTCCACCAACTTAAGCCTATTTTTCAGCTGATCTAAAGTCATGTGTCCTATATTCACCTTACTGACATCTTTGGATGTGCTAGCTCCTTCTTTGACAAAGTTCTTGAGAGTTGAATCATTCTTCTTATTGAGGTTTTTATTTTTAAAATTACTTGCCTGTTTTAATTGATGAGCCTTTAACGGATGCTCCTTTTCTTCCTTCAACGGATAACTTTCATCATCCGTTGATTCCACATCCGTTGACAATCCATCAATTAATTCTAACTCCTTTTTGTTTTTCTTCCAGGCATCCTCACAGAATGATTCAATTCCCTGAACCTTGGGAATCTGAACACTAACATCCCTAGATGTTTTCTAGGCCTTGATTACCTCTTGCTCACTTTCTAACTGTTTAGAAAGAATTTCTACTTTCTTAACAGCTTCTTCTAGTTCATTCTCAACAATCAAGCATTTAAGTTTTATCTTTTCAAGCTCAATTACCTGATCCTCTAACACAGCATTCCTATCACTTAAAAACACATTATTCTCTTTGATCCTAGTGTTTTCTTTAGCTAGTGACTTAATGGAAACACGCAAATGATATAATTCATTGGACATATCATTTATGGCTTCATTGCATTCATGTTTAGAAAGCTGAGAGAGATCAGTAGTAATTACCTGGTTGCTTGATGAACTAGTTTCATTTTCATCAAAATTAGCCATCAGGGCTAGGTTGACATATTCAATATCATCATCTTCATTGACCCCATCTGCTGCCCAATCATCTTGAGTGAGAAAAGCTCTTTCCTTTTGTTTGAGCAAATCAAAATACTTCTTTTTGTAATCAACTTGCTCAAATTTCTTTTTATCAGAGGTTGGCTTCCTACACTCACTTGCAAAGTGTCCACTAATGCCACAGTTGTAACATTTGAACTTTGATTTGTCCACCATGTTTTTGTTTGGCTTAGTGAATTTTGTATTTTTCCTGAACTTCATCTTTGCAAACCTCCTGGACAGAAAAGCCAGATGTTCATCAATATCATCAGAGTCATCCTGACTGGAATTGTCTTCATCCTCAGCTACTTGTTCTTTACCCTTGCTTGACTCTGACTTGCTTGTGCCAATTTTGAGACTTGGCATTGTCTTTTCCTCATTCCTGGCTTCAACCTTCTCACTGTCAGCTACAAGTGCAACTGATCCTCCTTTTCTCTTTCCCTTTTCCAACAGCTCATCTTGCTCCATCTCAAGTTCATATGTCTTCAAAATTCCATATAATCTTTCAAGTGTGAAGTCCTTATAATCTTGAGAATTTCTTAGAGAAACAGTCATAGGCTTCCATTCCTTTGGTAGAGACCTTAGAAACTTTAGATTGGAGTCCTTGACTTGGTACACTCTCCCATACAGCTTCAATCCATTCAACAGTTTCTGAAATCTGTTGAAGGTATCATTCAATGATTCTCCTTCTTCAAAGTGAAAATATTCATACTGTTGAATGAGAAGCTGCATTTTATTTTCTCTAACTTGCTCAGTACCTTCACAGATAAGCTGCACAGTATCCCAAATTTCCTTAGCAGTTTGGTTGTTGATGACATTGTCAAAAATATCTTGATCCAGGCCATTAAACAGAATGTTCATGGCTTTCTTGTCCTTGTGAACCTCTTCAATATCTTCAACAGTCCATTCTGCCTTTGGCTTGGGAATAGACTGTCCAACAGAAACTGTTGCAGTAGCAGCTGTGGCCACCTTGTGTGGGATGTGAGGACCATTTTCAATGCAGTTGATGTAGCTTTCATCTTGAGAGAGAAGATGTAAATGCATCTTCACTTTCCAGTGATGATAGTTATCTCTTTCCAGGATTGGAATCTTTACACCAATATCCTTCTTACTCATGATGTTAGCAGAATAGATCTTTAAACTTTTTGTATGTTAAGAGCAAGCTCTGATACCAATTGTTATTCCCAGTGGACTAATAATGAGATTTATAGAAGGGGGGTTGAATGTAAATCTCAAAACATTTTCAAGTTTTGAGCAGTTTCTAAGGCTAAGTGTTTTTCAGAACAAGTATGTGAATTGCTTGAAGCTAATACAGACAGATATATATATTCAAACACAAATGTAAAGAACAAAAAGAACTTAAAAACTTTTCTGGTGGATTTGTTGTTCCACCAGAGATGTGTTATTCAGAAAATCTGTGATTCAAATAATTAAATCACAGCTGCTTCCTAGTACAAACTAGATGATTTTCTCTCTGGATATTTCTAAACAGCTCAGGAAAATTCTTATCTAATTACTAGCTGCTACTTGATTTATATATCACCAAGTTTACAAGTGAAGACAAAACTATAAAATATAATTAAAAAGGCTCTTCACATGTTTCTTCTTCATTTCTCTATCCAATGCAATCTAGGATAATCTGTGAATCTTTGAATACTTCCTTGTTTGCACCAGAATGGAAATGCTGCATTTTCTTGATTCCTCCAAGAGGCTTCCACATTCCAGTTTTTCTCTGTCAACCCATGTGCCTCTGTCAGCTTATGAATTGTCAATATCAACTGCTAATGAGCTAAGCATCCGTTGAAGCTTTCATCCGTTGATGCCTTATCCGTTGAGGCTTTATCCGTTGAAGCTTTATCCGTTGATGCATTATCAGTTGAAGTCTTTATCCATTGAAGCACTTATCCGTTGATGGATATTATCCGTTGAAGCATTAGAGACATCCGTTGAGGCTTTGTTTCTTATCCGTTGAAGGTCTTCAATATCAGTTGATACTTCTTCACTTATACAAAATTACAAGGCATGAAATATTTACAATTAGCCCTCCTATTTGTATATCCACTAGTAGTCAACATGACTGATACTTTCCTACAACATCTAAGAATTACAACTTGAATCCAGAGAATAAAATGTGCTACAATACTAAACGTATTGCTAAGTAAAGCTACTCCTTCAACGGACAGCCAAGATGGTCTTATCCGTTGAGGCTACAAACACTAGATTTCTACTTAAGTGTTTTGTTTAACTTATCATCAAACTAATACACATATTCCTAACAAAAATGTTCATGATAATTATGTTTTAATGACTGGTTTCAAAGGTCAAACTCAAATGACTAAGGATGAATCAGAAATTCCCAAGTCAAATGAGATCAAACTATTACGACCGGTATTTCTAAACCCTGTCTATATATAATTGTGTGTTTATAATTTAAATTTAAATTGTGTGGAATTATAAATATGGATGATCTATATGACTGAGTGCCTATAAAATAAGTGTTTAATGTATTAGTTTATATAAAAAAAATTGAAAAGAAAATCTTATCATTTAGTATTTTTAAATGATAATCAAAAGTACTTCATTTTAAATGAAAAATCAATTTTAAAAATCTTTTAAGAATAAACTTTCAAATTTTATATCATTAAATTTCTAAAATCATAAGCTATTTTATGATATTTATTTTGTGATTTATGGAGGTGCGTTTATATTTATAAAAATTATTTTATAAAAATTAGTTAATTTTTAAATTATAAATTACTTAGTTGCCCATGCATGCAAATACCCTCCAATTCAATTTAAAGGGCATAAGAGACAATTCATACCCCATTAACCTTCTTCTATCCACCAAAAGACTAAACTACCCTTGCATGCACTTTTGCTTGGTTATTCGAGAAGGGCACTTTAGTACATTCTGAATTCCACTATTGAATTAGTGCATGATGAATCATAAAGAGAGGAGTTAACCCAAAAGCACACTCCACTCAAGCTCATCATTTTTCACTCTCAAATTTTCTCTCTTCCTCCTCTCTTTTTCTTCATTCGGCCGAAGCCCCTTTCCCCATTCCCTTCAATTTCTCTTCATCAAATCCTTGTCATTCTAGTGTAATTCCATTACCCATTCATATAATATACACTTTACAAGAAGTTCCATGCTTAGGAGATGAAGTTTAATGCTTGCATGTCTTGATTTTATGTGATCTCCAAAGAGAAACTCTTAATTCATGTGGATTAAAGAGTTCTCTATGAGATATACTTTTTATATGCATAAACTAAGTGTTTCCATGAATAAAACTCTTTAAAAAGCTTTGCATGCTACTGATATTTAGTTGTAAAGTCATATTCTACTTTGCATGTTAGAGATAGGGCACTATTTTCAAGTATAATCATGTTATATATGCTCTTCTTTTTGAAAATGTACATGCATGCTTAGTTTGTGTTAAATTCGACCTTATATGTGCTTAATTTCAATTGTTTCCTTGATATTATGTTTGATCTTAGTTGTTAAAAGGTAGTGTGCATGATCGTTTGAAGTAGTTAAGTATTTTAACTCGAATTTATGAGCTAATAACCCTCTTGTTTAGTCGAACTTGATTTAGTGATTATCTTGAGTTGCATGTTAAGTTTTATTTTGCATGTTGCTACTATAGGGCATGGATGATCTCCATTATTGGTTGAGGCCTTAGTTTAGAGTCTTATAGTAGTAAATTTGCCTTGGTTGAGATTTAATTCGTGGTTTAAAAGTGGGAGTTAAGGTGGAAAGGCTAGGATAGAATCCTAAATTTTTTTCCAGATTTGCATGTGAGTTTTGTGTTGATTTTGAATGGGAATTTCTTAGGAATTGTTAGGCCCAAGCCACGGGAAGTTAACAATTGGGGTATAATTGAGTCTAGAAGTCACAAATTAGAGGAAACCAACCATTTAGTGAGGTGCACACACCAAAATTTAGAATCTGTCCAGCAGGGGACAGTTTTGTTGCAACTTAGAAATGAGGAGTTTTGACCATGTCATGAGTAGGCCCTCACTATTACTTGGTTAGCTCTAGTTATAGGGAGTGTCAGAGGAGTTTTTACAGCCATAGTTAATTGTAATTGAGTTAGAATCACGTGTCATAAGTTAGTGCAAATCAGGACACTTTTATGTCCAGAAAACAGGGGAATATTGGACTTTAAGCTTAGGCCCAGGTAGTCCCAAGCTAGGCCCTTGAGCCACACCAAGTTTGAGAGTTTCCTTATGGTCAGAAGAGTCTAGTGTAGAAGTTTTAGAGGTAAACTTGAAGTGTTAGGGTGTCAATTGTACTCATAAATGCATTGGTGTCACCCTGAAATTACTGTAATGAGCAAAAGCACTTAACCTTTAGTTTCAGGGCACTTATGAGTGAGGCCTAGGTTAACCACCATAGTTTTAAGATAGTATGAGGTCATTAGAGTGTAAGGCCTAAGTTAGGGTCTATAAGAACTTGATGGTTTAGAAAAGGCACTTCGAGTTATGAGAACGATATTAAGAGTTTTGGCTAGTTTAGCATAACTAAGTGACTTGAGTAAGTGGAGTGAGATCATCCAAGCCTAGTGATGCAATATAGTGTGTATGGATATATTATTATGTACTTAAATGTGCCATGTGAACATGAGTGGCTATGTGAACTATTATGCTTATAAGGTAATTATAAGCGTTTATGTGTATATAGGCCTAAGTGCAAATATGCGTAATTTTGGTTTATAATTAGGATTGAGTTAGTGAGTATATATTAGAATGAGGATATTATTATTTTATGTAGGCTCTCGTGACGAGGGTAAACTTGTCGTTAAAGTCGAGTGAAGCTCTAGTTGCTCCCACCAGCCAGTCAAGTCAAGCCTTTCTCAAGGCAAGTGTTTCAACCTACCTTTTTGTTTATACTGCAAGATAGTGTTAGCCCAGCTTTTATATATAATGCGAGTATTCTAATTCACCTTGATATATATGATCCAAGTGGTTTCAAATCTATCTTCGTATTATATGCAAATGCCATGAACCCTCAAGTGTCTATTGCAAGTAGTTTAACTTTGCATGGAGATTTCTATGCAAGTAATTCAAAAGTCATACCATGCTAATATACCAAGTAATTTTGATGTGGAACCCTGTGCAAGTTATACTCAGTAACCTTATCTTGATCCCTAAAAGTCAGCTATTCCTTAAAAGTCGTTCATGATTGCTTGATAACCCTATTCTTACCCCTAAAACATGATACCCTGTTATACTTTGAACTGATGCTCAGCTTCTTTATATTTCAATACCTATGTATTATCTGGAACCATTACCTTGAACCTAGTTTGACTTAGTTCCTTCATACTATCTGATAACCCTGTTAAATCTCATTGTCAAATTCCTTGTGAATAAAAACTTTACAATTTCATTCGATAAGGTATCAGTCTAATTGATCATGACCTTAACATTTATTGAACCTATTCCCTGGGCTTCAAAGTTGATCTAGAACCTTTGATAAAGATGCTCACTCTTTAAGAAATTAATAGTCACTTGGCATCAGTTTTTAAAATAAAAAGTTAAAATTTGGATTTCCAGTCCCAAAGGGGGACAAATATTTTCTTTAGATAGTGGATCTGGACTGAGACGCTAGTCCTTTCCGCTCTTAATTTGTAGGCGTTAAAGTTGCCTAGGGATCCCGTTAATGTTCTAGAACCCAGCGACGTTCGGGATTACTTCACGGCTGATCACAGGCTGTAATCCGTTGCGTCATAAAATGGTTTTTGATAAGGAAATGGTTTTGAATGGTTTTATTACAGTAAAAGATGCCATCATCCTGAATGTTTATCTCTTGATACTATATTGTTGAATCTTTCAATTCCATTGTTAATGTTTTATTCTTGTTTATGTATATTATAGCGCTTGCTGAGCATTTGGCTCACTACTTGCTTACCCTAATATTTCAGCTAGCAGATATGGTTAGATTCAAGCAGACAACGCGTAAGACTTGTGATGTTGATTCGTATGTTCGAGCTCAAGTAGATTAGTGATCGTTTTGTGTGAGGATTCGATATTAAAATCAGGTTATATTAGTTAATAGTGTTGGGCTGTTCTAAACCCTAAACTGTAAGATCTTGGATTCAGATGTATTTACTTCCTTTTGTTAACTAATATAATTACTCGTATATTGTCTTTTGTAAATGTTTAGGGCGTGAAAGGTTTTGGTATCAGAGCTACGGTTTAGAGTCCCTGGACATCCCAAATTGGTTATATATGTATATAGGTTTATAGAATATTATACGAGAGTGTAGGTATAGGATATTCGAGTCGTTCGCAACTAATTCTCTTATATATATCTATGCATTGTTTGGCAACAAAGGGCGCATTCCTCGCCATCTTCTGAACCGTCTAACACAATTGATTACTTCGTGTATGCTGAGTTGAGGCGTGAGTTCGACAGGCTTCAGGGCAAGTACGATCGAATGTTAGAGCGATTGAGGAACGTGTATCCGGACAGCCGAACTATGAAGGAAAGCCTAAGGAACAGATGACTGCAAGACTTGAGATTTTGGTTCAGTACGTTAACACTAAGCTTTATGAGATGTGATCGCACCGAGACCGTACTAGCCAGTATACTATCCAGATGATTGCGGACGAGCTCCAGTGTATTGTGAAGACGCTTGATAACTGGCATTTTATACCACTTAGAACGTCTTAAAATGGCTTAAATTGGTGTCTTGAAATCAAGTATTTTGTGTATTTGATGCGTTTTTCTAGTGTTTATGCATTTCAGGGTATTAGTTGCATTTCGGAGGAGGAATCATAAGAATAAGCCTTGGCATGTGTTCACCATTGCGAGAGGAAAAGAACGGGCAGATTACGGCGAAGAAACGGAGCAAACCTGGATTTTTTCCAGTAGGGTCCTGCACGCCCGCGCAGCAATGCTGAGCGGCCGCGCAGCAGCCTTGCGCGCCCGCGCAGAAATGCTGAGTGGCCGCGCAGGGTCGGGGAAAAGGATAAATTATTTTAGACTTCTACTTCTGTTTGGCTTCCAACTTCTATGTAATCTGAGTTTTATGGGACTATTATATAAGTAGATTTGAGACGTTTTCACAGAGAGAATGAAGGAGATTATGTTTTAGATTATGTTTTGCGCAAGAAGCGAGGGAGATAAGGAAGAAGACCGATTTAGCACACTGCAGCGAAGAGGAAGCATATTTTCTTGTGATTCTTGTTTCATTGTAATGTTGGATGCTAGTTTTCTTGCTTTGACTTATTTACTCTTGTGACGTACTCTGTTTTAATATAATTAGTTTAGTTATTATTTTCTTGTGTTGTTTATTATGATTTCATATGAACCCATGATGGCGATAAGTTCTATTATGGGCTAATCGTGATCATGGGGTTGCAACGGATTTATTATGGAATTCTCTAGTTAATTGTTTAATACTTTAGTATGTGATGATTGCATGATATCTAGTATTGGTTGTGCGTATTCGTCTTATGTGCGTCGCGAACATATAAGATAGGGTGTTAATCTCTTGTGAAGCGACGGTGGATCTTGAGATTTAGAACTTGCCATGCTAGCATAGGTTCATGTACGTTGAGCATGATTAGTGGGTAATTCTAACAGTTTTATTTGCCCTATATAATCAAAAGGAATAACTTGTGCTTAAATCGTTGTGTTGTCAATTTCTGTAGACATATAGGAACTCAACATAATTGATGACTATTCAACTTCTATCTTAATTGTGGATGTTTGGTAGAATGGTATTAGTACAATGAAAGTTGGCTTTTATCAGTTTCGTGTTATTCGATTAATGTCATCACTGTCACATGCTAAAGGTAATAACAATGGCTATAGAAGGAAGTAATAATGAAGTTGTGATCTCATGAGTGTTTTATTATTGATAAATTGAAGTGTTAGTTAAGTGGTTAATTAAGTAGTTAATTATAGTTAATATTTAATCAACAATTTTAAGTGTTATTATCTTAACATTGAGAAGTAGTCATACATTGGTGAGTGAGTTAAATTAGACAATAAATTAGTCTGAGTCTCTGAGGGAACGAACTAGAAAGTATTCTATATTACTTGCGAACGCGTATACTTGCGTGAATATTAGTGCGTGTTTTCGCCCTAACAAGTTTTGGCGCCGCTGCCGGGGACTCGGCGTATTTGTTTAGTTTATGTACTTACCATCATTGGTCATTAGGACTCAGTGATTAGGACGTAGTAGTAAATTACTCTTTTCGGTTGTGTTTCAGGTACTTTAGCAAGCGTTTATGCAAACTCGTTCTCGTGCTCGCAAGAGGACCTTAGATACAGCTGAGGAGAAAGACGAAGTTCTTGATACTCCGGAGAAGTTAGATTTTGAGGATTCGGATTCAGGAACTGAGCAGAAAGAACCAGTAAACATGGGAGATCGTATTGTTCAAGCTGATCCAGCTCTTATGGATTTTTCTCGGCCTAAAATTGATGACATTCAGTCAAGCATCCTTCATCCGGCTATTCAAGCTAACACCTTTGAAATCAAGCCGGGCACTATTCAGATGGTGCAGAATTCTGTTTCTTTTGGAGGAGCGGCAACTGAAGACCCCAACATGCACATAAGGAATTTTGTCGAGATCTGCAGCACTTTTAAGTATAATGGCGTGACTGATGAGGCTATCAAGTTGAGGCTTTTCCCATTCTCACTGAGGGATAAGGCTAAAGACTGGTTACATTCTGAACCAGCTGGGTCCATCACTACGTGGCAAGATCTTGCGCAAAAGTTTCTGGTGAAGTTTTATCCAATGGCAAAGACTGCTGCTATGAGGAGTGCTCTTACTCAGTTTGCGCAGCAACCTACAGAATCTATGTGCGAGGCTTGGGAACGCTACAAGGAATTACTCAAAGTTCTCAGACAAAAGTCCTATGAATATTGTGTATGAGACATCTAGGCCAGATGAGAAGAAGTTGTTGGCTAGGTCAATTGCCTTTTACAAAGATCTAGCTGATTCAGCACTCAAAAGAAGATTAGCCAAGATTTACAGAAATGGTGAGGAAATTTGTGTGGTGGCTGGACACCCCATGTTTGTGGAAGCTAAGAAGGAAGAGAAAGAAAGAATCAGGCAAGAAAAGTAGCATGCTGCTCTGGATGCTAAAAAGCTTAAACAAAAGAAGAAGCAAGCTGCTATCTTGGCCAAGCTTCAAGCTGTAAAAACCACAACAGAAATTCTTGCACAACCAACTGTAATTGCTGAACCTAAGGATCAGAAAGTGCAAGAAGAACCACAACAGAAAAGAAGATTCAGATACAAGCTCCATTTGAAGAGAAAATTGAACTTTAATGATGAAGAAATGGAAGACTATATTTCTAAAAAGTCCACAACTTCAACTCAAACATCAAAACCCCAAGTGGTATTTGAAGAATTCAAGGTGGTGAATCCAACTAGGAATATTCATGGTGAGCCCATAATTCCAAAGGATGAGCCAGTGGACGGGGATAGTTTGCCAATTCCTGAGCTGAACTTTCCTATCTTAAAGCCAAAGAAGACAAAGATTAGAGCAAGCAAGAAAGTGAAACCAGTGACTCTTAGATCCAAGACCCTAATCAAACCTCAATCTACAGTCAACAAGGGAGATATGTTATATATCAGTGACATCAAGGAGTTCTCTGACATAAACCTCTTTTTAGATGAGTTGGAAGAAGTGAGAGGAATTGATGCTCATAGACAACTCCCTCAAAGGATGGTATTCAAATACAAAGGAAGAAAAAAAGATCATATGGCCACTTTACAGGATCCTTCTAGAAAGCCAATCTGTTTCAATAAATATCTACTCATCATTCAAAAAGAACTTTGGGTACAATATGACTGCTAGAAGATTAGTTCTAAAGAAGATTGAGGAGCTAAGGAGTAATAGAGTCAAAGATGCAATTCCAAAAACTCTGTCAATTCCCTTCACATGAAAGAGAGTGCATTTGAGGCCTTATTGGTTGATGGAATTCAGGGATGAAAGGGAGTTAGAAGATTTTTTAGATTGGAGGACCAGTTGAGTATCTCTAGCAATGAGACCCTATTGGAAATGCAAGGAATGCTAGATCTCTCAGAAGCTGATGAACTTGAATTCCATAGACAACTCCAAAATCAGATAGAAGAGAAAAATAGGAGGCTTGGGAAGAAACCTAGACAATCAAGGAAATAGACTTATCTGCTTAGACTAGAGGAGCACCTTGATAATAATTGTGAGTTATTCTTTGTATACTTTGCATTATTCAATTTTCAGTCAATAATGCAGCACTTATCAGTTTTATCTACTATTTTCAATCTGTATTCTTAGAGTATTTTGTTATCATCAAGTTTCTTTTAATTTATGGCCACAATTCAGTAGACATAAACTGGGGGAGATTGTTAGGAATATGTTGTGAACTTGATGATAAATTATACAAAACACCTTAGTAGATTTAACTTAGTGAATTTTGTAGCACTCGACGGATGATCAAATATAGTCCCGACGGATGATTCAATATAGTCCCAACGGATGATGATTTGACATCCATCGAGTGAGTAACTTATGTAATAATAAGTAGTGTAGCACATTTCTGCAAACAAATTTGTGTAGATTCTGTAGGAGCTTATGAGTCATGTTGACTACTAGTAGATATGCAGAATAGGTTGATTAATTGTAAATATGAGATGTCTTGTAATTCTGCATAAGTGAAATGGAGTCAAGTGTCGAATAGCTACCCGACGGATGATCAACAAAGCTACCCGACGGATAACAAGCATGTACCCGACGGAAGATCAATTCAAATATCTTTTGACAGTGACAACACAATCACATGCGTTGGGTGTTTGCAAAATGAATGTGGCAGCCTGTTTAACAGGAAATTGAGAATAAAGAAGCATTACCATTTCCATGCAAGGTATGAAGATTTTCAAAGATGCTGGAATAGAGTAATGAAGCACCATGGAGTTAGACTTGATAGGTTTTGTTTTATTATCCTGTCTTATTACCATGTAAACTTGGTGATATATAAACCAAGTGTAGCTAGTAGAACAAATAACTAATCAAAAACATTCTGTGAGAGAAATAGAAAAAGTTGTATTTGTCAAGAATTTATCTGTAGTTTGTTTGTTCAACTCGTAAAGCAGCTGTGAGCCAATTTGAGCTTCACAGAGTTCTCAAATTGATAAATATATATATATAAATATATATATATTCAAATCCACCAGAAAGTTTTAAAAACTTGTGTTTTTATTACTTTGTGTTTGATTTATTTAATCCTTTCATTCCGCACTTTGCAAATCAAAACACATATATAGTTGTCGAGTTAAGAACTATTTTTATATCTTGAAAAAGAAGCCAAAATTACATTCAACCTCCCTTCTGTAATTCTTGTTGTATTGTTAGGGAATTACAGAACCCAATTCATAAGTCTCTAGCTCATTCTACTGGAAAGAAGGTTTTATTTATTCTCCAGCTCATTTCCTAATTCCATTCTACTTCTTTTCAATAGTTTTAGTCACAGTTGTAGTCAGTTCGTTTGTGAGCATAATCTTTGAAACTTGTTTTTTTCCACTTCTTCTTCCATCTCCTCTACCTCCACCTCTTCTCCATTGGCTAGTGGCCTTAGAAATACCACTAGATCCAATTAGGTCTCCACCAGTACTTTTATGGGTTTTGCCTCCCTTATTCTCTCCATCAGGAGCATTATCCCTGTCATCAGTATTTGACCTTTTGAGTTGCTTGCATTTATATTTTGATATAATCTCCCCCTTTTTGGCATCATCACCGAGTAAGAGAGAGACTATCAACTCTAGGGACTCCTGAACCTCATCCAGAGTACTAGACATCTTAGCTTGAGTAGGTTATAATATGGATTGATTAACTTCCAATTTGTCATGTCTGGCCAATAGAGGCTTTATCTGCTTCTGTTGATCATATCATATTTGTATTTTATATAATGGAAGGCATCCTTGAGTGCATCCATATGAGATTGAGCCTTAGTCTGAGTAGAATGAATAAACTTGATCATTAAAGCTGAAGCCTTGAGATAGGGAGCACATCAGGATTTGTTATCTATCTCTCAGCTGTCTCAAAATAATGAGAAGCATGATTAACAATGATTGGATAATATAGATCCTTCCCTTTTGATACACATTCTTCATCAAAGTACTTCTTATCATTGGTAACATCTAATTCATTCATCTTCATCTTTCTTTTACTTTCTGGAATTCCTTCAGGAAAGATGATTTCATCTAAATTTCATCAGGATCTAGATTCACATTGATCTTCGAGACATCAATATCATCCCCCATTATCAGACTCATCATCACAAATAGAATGAACAGAAGCTTCCTCATCAACAACTGGCCCCTTTAACTTCTGAGCAACTTCTTCTTCAACATCAGAGTTTAATATAGAATCAAGAATTAGAGTTGTGTGCGAACCTACTATTTCAGAAACTTCAAAGTTATCAGGATTTAATTCAGTTCCCTCAGAAATGGTATAATGTGAATAGAAAATTTGGCATTTAACTCCAAAACCTCAGTACCAGTAGAAAGAGTTAGTGACCTAGGAATTGGGTTCAATACTGGAATGTAATCTTCATGAGTGGACTGTTCTGCAACTTCATCTCCAGTGAATGGGATAAAAGTATAAATGGACTTTTATACTATCTCAGTCACAACAGGGATTTTCTTAATGGATGAAGTGTAGATATGAGTGGACTACAGTAAAATGTCACTATTTATACCTGTGGGGAAAGTATCAGCAATTGCACTTGATACTACAGAGTATTTCTGTGGGTCTACAAAATACAGGACATCATCTATTTTTGGTAAACTCTGAGCACCTGCAAAAGAAAACAAATAACCACTTAATTCCCTTTTTTCTTTTATATTAATCTCACTATTTCTCACATCACTAATATCTTGACTTTTTGGAGTCAAATTTTTCTCCATAGGATTAACTAAATCCTTTCCCTCAACTGCGTCTCCTTTTTCCAGATAAGAATCACGTCTCTCTATATTTCCATTTTTCTCTAGATCTTTTCTCTCAGTCTCATATTAAAGGCTCAGAAAAGCATGCCCTATAAAAATAAGAGGTGGCTGAGAAGAGTTGGATATAGACTTTTCATGATCATCCCATCAGTATTTAATGTAACAGTAAACTCTGATACAGTATCAGTATTCAAAGTAAATGTTGATAATGAAGGATCAGGAATTATACCTTGTGCAGTTGTGGATAAAGCATCTAGTGGCATGGAAGAGATAGGGTAAACTTCAAGAATAACATCTGTATTTATTGTACTGCAAACTTGTCCAGCTTCAACAACCAGCATTTCCACTTCAATGAGATTAGCATCAATATCAACACTTCTGAAAGGCTTGCTTTTGTGAAGTTTTAGAGAGATAATTAGAGCTACTACTACTTGAGAATTTTGATTTGTAGTATTAGGTTCTTATGGGCTCTCTTCTGAACTAGATTCAGGAATAGTGACAAAGACATCATGTGCTACAGTTGGATATCGTGATATATCATCATACTTTACTGGCTCATCATCATCTACAAATAGACCTTTATCAGTACCAAGATCATCATTTATGTATTCTTCAACCCTTTGAGTTGAAGGTTTTTGTGTTTGTGGAAGTGTTTGGGGTGTAGAATTTGGGTTAGCTACAAGGGGTTCCCATCAGTGATTGCCTGTACTTAGCTATTTGCACATTTTTTATGCATAGGTCTAAGGGATCCTTATAATTAGCAAGTCCCTTTTAGAGACGGGAATTCTTAGAGGTGCAAGAGTAGTCGTCTCTTTGTCTTTGGAAATTAAATCAGAAAAAGCTCTTTTGTGAGCTTAAATACTGATATAATTTGACTAGATTGGATGGTAAAATCAAAAAAACATACTTTGTCTCCCCATTATACTCAAAGGTGATGATAGGAGTTCCATCATTAGGACTTATCATCAAAAAAACCCTGTTCTCCAAAAATCAAGAACATTATTACCAGAAATTACTACAGGGTGAGTAAGAGCATACCCAACTTCAATTTCTGATAGAAGATCCTGAAAGATATAGTAATCAGGATCAACACCAGTCTTATCAAGAACAGCAACGTAGTTGTTTGGAACAAACTTGGCATTATTGTAGTTGAAAGCTCAGGTAGCAATAGGACAAGTCATCGTGAACTGTTTATGAAAACGTTTAAAAAATAATTAGGGTATCAGAGTTTAGTCAAGAGAAAAGAAGTAGGAAAATAGTAGAAAGAGTTTGGTGAGAGGATAAAGTGATAATTTAAAATCAAAAACTGATTTTGTATAACTCTGTACTCTTTTACTTAAAAATGATTCAAGTTGGTGGAACACGTGGCATAATTCTATTGATCAGCAAATAATCAATGAACATATATTAAGGAGCAGTAAAGACGTGCACGGTTACATAAAGTAATGTGTTGTAATTACTGAACCGTTTTCCTGTGTATACGCCTCCAACTATACAACTTTAATCATTGCATAAAATTACCCACTAATTCACAGTCATCTATTTAATTCAAAAATTATGACTTAGATCTTTTGAATAAATTCAAAATCTATAAGAGTTTGAACATTATATAACTATAAGAGGTAAAATAGTCAATACATGTTTAACTCATATCGATATTTAATCACATCATTAGAGTTTATTCATGCAACTGCTGTAGAGAGCAAATTATCATAATTTAACACTCTATATGACTTTCATAAAAAAATAGCACGAATACATGGCATTAGTATGTAATATAGTTATCAAAATTTAAGAAATACTGATACATAGAAATGAATACCAAACTTTAATCACATATGCTTGTTTACATAACACAATTTATTCATCAACGTTTGAGAAATATTCTGAGATCATTCCCAACTCATTTACCAATCTTGTAAAAGTAGCTTCACAAAGTGGTTTAATGAAGATATCTGCTAATTGTTGATCTATAGGCACAAAGTGCAATTCTACTTTACCTTCCATTACATCTTCCCTTATTAAATGGTACCTTATACTGATGTGGTTTGTCATTGAGTGTTGTACTGGATTTCCTGTCATAGAAATAGCACTTTGATTATCACAATATATAGGAATTTTAGAATACTATTACCCATAATTCAGTAACTGATTCTTCATCCAAAGAATTTGAGCACGACATCTTCCTGCAGCAATGTACTCAACTTTTGCAGTTGAAGTGGAAATTGACTTTTGTTTCTTGATAAACTAAGAAACTAATTTACCACCAAGAAATTGGAAGGTTCCTGAAGTGCTTTTCCTATCAATTTTGCATTCTGTAAAATTAGCATCCAAATTGTTAGTGTTTGTGCCCTAGAGACAACACTATGATGTTTTAGTTTAAGACATTAGGATTATTAATGTTTATGTTCTATCGATTATTCTCTTTATAATTTATTAATTCTTAATTTACTACGATATAAATGTTAGATTAATAAATATCCTTGGAATATGATATGCAATTCTATATCTCTAAGTACATGACTTATAAATGAGATTATGAGATATTCCTAAAGGTCCCTAGTCGAGTATTATTATTAAGTGACAATAATAATGCATTAAGACTGATGTGTTTGTTGACTGATGATCACATCTCATTGATCATAGGTATAGTGATACTAAAGTTAAAAATATAGGCATATGTATATATACATGGTGCTGGACAGACCCAATGCGAGATTCTACATGTCTGTTGTGTCATAAGTAATTCTCACAGTGATAATGATGTAATGGTCCTTAGACATGAAGTCATTATATTTCTATACGAGAATTAATATACATTGATTCCATTAAAAGTTATCCTTGACCGGGTAATGATAATAGTGGACATTGGATATATTATGAATCGTATGAGAAATATGAATATTGATTTGAAGTATTTTATTCAAGGAAAAATTAGGAATCTCTTTATGATGGTATCATGATCGTTTTAAAATTAACAAAACCCTAAACTTAATATTAAGTTGATCAGATGCCTTCCAATGAGTCCAATGCGTTAACCCCTAGATCGACCAGGAGTGGGTTCGCCAAAGCGAAGTACTTCCATCTATCGTGGGAGATGTGTTGAAGTATATTGATACTTTTTGATTATTGGGTTTGACTTAACTTAGTTACCACAATAGGATTGTGAACTTAGAGGCATAGAGTTTGGCGAGATTTATTAGATAAATGTGAACAAATATTGTTCCACCAAGCTATCCAAGAGTTATATAGTTGATATAATTGACAAATGTTGTCTACCTAAATAATCATGTTTTAGGAGAAAAGCCAAA
This sequence comes from Apium graveolens, assembly GCF_009905375.1. NCBI lineage: Eukaryota > Viridiplantae > Streptophyta > Magnoliopsida > Apiales > Apiaceae > Apium > Apium graveolens. Next base: position 71,287,536 of record NC_133650.1, on the reverse strand, counting down.
GCTGACTTAACGCATGGTGAAATATGGATCTTGGCTCACTAGAAAGTATATAGAAGATATTCTTTCCAAATTAATAGTTAGGGCTATTGATTTGAAAAAATAGTGGGAGATGTCACACCCCCAACTTAACCAACAAATTGAATATAATTATTACAATATTTAAAAATAAGTAAACACAACATAATCCAAGATCTTACGGTTTAAGGTTTGGAACAGCCCAACACTACCATCTATTACAACTGATTTTAATATCGATTCATCACACATAACTATCTCTTATTCTACCTGAGCTCGAACATACGTATCAGTGTCACAGGTCTTACGGGCGGTCTGCTTGAACCTAACCATAGCTGCTAGCTGAAATATCAGGGTAAAGCAAGAAGTGAGCCAAATGCTCAACAAGTGCTAAACAATACGATACAAAACATAAATCGAGATATATATTAAAGAATGTCAATGTGAAGACATAACCAATGATAACATGAGATAGAACTTTGGGTGATGGCATCATTTGCTTGTATCAAAAAAAATTTCAAAATCATATCTTAATCAAAATCATTTTATGACGCTACGGATTACAGCCGGTGATCAGCCGCGAAGTAATCCCGAACCTCGCTGGGTTCTAAAACATTAATGGGATCCCTAGGCAACTTTTAAGCCTACATTATAAGTGTGGAAAAGACTCGCGTCTCAGTCCAGATCCACTATTCAAAGAAAACATTTATCCCCCTTTGGGATTGAAACTCCACATTTTATTCATTTCAAAAACTGATGCCGATTTATGACAAAATAAACATTTTTATCAAGGGATTATAGATCAACTTGAAACACTAGAAATATGATACTAAATCTCAGGGCCATGATCTACTAGACTTTACTCTATTAGGGTAACTGAAAGGTTTTCATATATGAAAACTTGGACAAGGAAATTTAGTGAGGCTATTGGATATTATGAAGAGGTAATGCCAAACTAGGCTTAAAGCAATGGTTTCTCGACAAGGTGCAAGTGCTAGATCATCAAGAAGATAAGATTCATGAATACTAAGGGTGTTAAGGTATGAAGAAATGATCTTTAACTCAGGATATATCAGAATTGTCAAGATTTAGGATAAGAAAGAGGGGTATCAATCAATTAGGGACAACTTTGATAAATATCTGGCTTTCAGGTATCAAGGTAAGGTTCTATAGGGGTTCAAGTATCAGGATGAGATATCAATACTTAGGAATCATTAGCATGTTAATCAAGAGGATCAACCAAGTGTTATAACAACTCTTTATTTTATCATGGCATTCAAATTACTTTAATATACTTATCATGAAAAGACTTTTGAACTACTTGCAATACGTACTCGAGGGTTCATGGCATTTCTATATGATTCAAAGATAAACATAAGATACGCTTGATTCAAATATAGCAAAATGACTCAGGATAGTTGCATCAATATATATGAACTATTTGTAGTGAATACGAAAGACTAGTTGAATCACTTGCCTTGAGAAAGGCTGGTCTGGTCTGACTGGTAGGAGCAACTAGAAGCTTCACTCGACCTTTATGGCAAGTTTACCCTCGTCTCGAGATCCTAAATAAATAATAATAATCCTCATTATAATATATTCTCACCAACTTAACCTATTTACAACCCGAAATTAAACACGAATGGCACTTAGGCCTATATGCACTTAATTTATATCCACCTTCAAAATATAATTGCACACAAAGCCACATATACTCACATATCATATTTTAATACCAAATAATACCACATACACCATAATGTAACACTAGGCTTGGATGATCACGATCCCAACTTAAGTCACTTAGTCGCTATACTAGACAAAGTCTCCAAATTTTGGCTTCCTAACTAGATGTGTCTTTACTAAACTATCCAAGACCTATTGACCCTCACTTGGGCCTTTTGCTCTACTGACTTTATACTATCTTACAACCATGGTGGTCAACCTAGATCTCACTCCTAAGTGTTCTAAAACTATGTGATAAGTGAAAGTGCTCACTGGTGTAAATTTCAGAATGACATCTATGGTTTCTTGAGTGCATTAGACACCCTTAAACTACTAGTTTTCCTCCAAAACTCTTACACAAGACTGTCCTGACCTTAGGTCATCTCAAAAACTTGATGTGGCTCAAGGGCCTGGCTTGGACCTCCTTGGGCCTAAGCTTAAAGTCCATGGTTCCCCTGTTTTTCTGGGCAGAAAACACCCTGACTTGAATTAAATTGTGACACATGGTTCTAACTCATATCCTATGAACTATGGTTGGAAAAACTTCTCTGACACTCCCTCTAACTAAGGCCCAATAGGGCCTAATGAGGGCCTACCCATGACATGGTCAAAACTTCTTAATTCTAAGTTGCAACAAAACTGTCCCCTGCTGGACAGATTTTGTGATTCCACTTGTGCACCTAACCAAACGACTTGGAAACCTCCAAGCAACACCTAAAACCTTTTATATACTCCTAATGATAGCTTCTGGTGGCTTGGGCCTTAAAGTGCACATCAATGACATGGTCAAAACTCACTCTAAACCTCAGGGTACTAAACTGATTTTCTGCAGAAACTAAAACTCTCCTTTCTCCAAGGTTTTTACTTGAAAAACTCAACCACCAACAACCCAGATACCCAAACCAAGACTTAAACATGGTGATCTACTGAACTAACTCCCTTATACTCAAAATAATCTAGATGGAGATCATCCTTACCTAAGGTGCAATCATGGAAAAACAAAGGAAATTACATTTCACAACTTACAAGTCATCAAGTTTTTGAAAATAACAAGTTATGTATTTTTATAAAATATATACACGAATTATTACCATACATCAAGGAGAACTAATCAAGATTAACACCTTATCCCTACTGAATTTAAAGCTTACTAACAAAATCTCTCCAAATGATCAAAATCTTCCAACATTCCAAGAGAATTCCACATGCATGCATAACTTCGAGTTTTACAAATCAAAACAACATATTTTCTAAATACATTCTATCATGGAACTGACATGCAAGCCTAGCATAAGCTATATCTAGATGATCACTTAGCATGCAAAGAGTTTCATCAAGTTTTCCCTACAAGATTCATGCCATTACCACATAAACATACAAGAATTGAACAAAGCAACAAGAATGATCTCAAGGACCATTCATTCGGCTCCCTAAAGGTCATGGCCGAATGAAATGGAAGGGAATTGGCCATTCAACATTAAGAGTTTCCTTCTCAAGACTTGGCACTTCACCATTCCTTGTAGTCCTCTCAAAAATAACCTTAAATCCATAAGAATCAAGGTTGTACTTTGAGTTCCAACTAAAACTTTGACAGGCAAACTTAAAACTTAAACTTTTTACTCAAAACTCTTTGAAGTATATATGATCATGATATGGGAAGTAGTATTTAATAGTATAGAAGATGAGAGCTTGAATGAGGAATGAAGAAAAGGGGAGGGGGTTGGTTCTCGGCTAAAACCCGAGAGGAGAGGGGGAGGGCCGAGAGTGAGAGGGAGGAGAGAGTGTGGTGTTGGTGGAGTGTGAAATGATCATGACACTTTGCTTGTTTTATGGTTTTTGATTTGACAAAATATGAGTGGAAATGAGAATTGACAAGAATAACCTTCCAATTATACTTAGATCATTTTGCATGCAAGGACAAAGAAGGAATTTGGCTAGTAAAATGAGAGTTAGTAGGGTTGGAATTGTCTCTTTAGCCCTTTAAATTGAATAGAAAAGGATTTGCATGCAAGGGCAACCATGTAATTTGATAATTAATAAGCAACTTATTTTCAAAGATTTATTTTTATATAATAAAATGAAAGTTCAAAAATTATAAAATTTATACCATAAAATAATTTGGATTTTTAGAGATTTAATAAAACCACTTTCAAGATTTATGAACAAAATATCTTTTAAAAGAAAATTTCTCCAAGGCTTAGAATATTCTTTATAAATTAAAAATAAAGGAAATAAATAAACTTTTACTTTGAAAAATCATGTACTACACATAAAAATTTTATAATGCAGAAATTCTCACTAACACATCGTGAAATCATTGATCATATTTACTTTCAACTTTAATATTATACCAAAACCACAAATAATATTACCCGAAAATGCCGGTCGTAACATCCTCTCCCCCTTAAAGAATTCTGTCCCCAGAATCTAAGTGAACAGATGAGGATACCGGGAACGCATAACAGACTCTAACTCCCAAGTCGATTCTTCGACCTTAGGGTTCCTCCAAAGTACTTTTACTAACTTTACTAACTTGTTTCTAAGACTCTTCTCTTGCCAGTCCAGTATTTTGACAGGTTGCCCCATAAATGACATGTCTGCCTGAATTTCTACAGGTTCATACTCTATCACATGGCTAGCATCAGGATTGTACTTCTTAAGCAACGACACATGGAACACATTATGCACATGCTGATACTGAGGTGGTAAGGCTAACTCGTAGGCTACCTTCCCCACTTGGCTCAAAATTTCAAAAGGACCTATATATCTAGGTGCTAACTTCCCTTTCTTGCCAAATCTAGACAACCCTTTTCTAGGCGACACCTTCAGCAAAACAGCTTCGCCAACTTGGAATCGAACATCCTTACGCGCTGGATCCGCATACTTCCTTTGTCTATCTTGAGCAGTAAGTAGCCTTCTCTGAATTAACTCGACTGTGTCATGCAACTATTGTACCAATTCCGAGCCGAGAATCCTTCCTTCTCCTACTACATCCCAACTTGTCGGTGATCTACATTTTTGCCCGTACAAAGCTTCGTATGGTGGCATGCCAATACTGGAATGATAGCTATTGTTGTAAGAGAATTCAATCAATGGCAAGTGGTCATCCCAACTTCCTGCCAAATCGATTGCACAACTGCGCAACATGTCTTCGATCGTTTGAATTGTCCTTTCGCTCTGACCATCAGTCTGCGGGTGGTACGCCGTGCTCATATTCAACTTTGTGCCAAGACTTTCTTGAAATTGCTTCCAGAATCTCGAGTTAAATCGGGGATCTCTATCTGAAACTATCGATACGGGTACTCCATGTCTTAGTACGATTTCACGCACGTACAGATGAACCAATTTGTCCAATGATGACTTCTCATTAATTGGAAGGAAATACGCTGACTTCGTAAGACGATCAACTATAACCCATATAGCATCATGTCCGGATTTCGTTCGCGGTAGTCCCACTATAAAGTCCATAGCAATATTTTCCCATTTCCATTCTGGAATCTTTAGGGGCTGAATTAATCCGCTTGGTCGTTGATATTCTGCCTTCACTTTCTGACAAGTATAACACTTCGCAACCCATTCCGCCATGTCTCGCTTCATATTTGGCCACCAAAAATTTTGCTTTAAGTCCCGATACATCTTAGTGCTTCCCGGGTGGATTGAAAATTTTGAATTGTGGGCTTCTTGTAGGATCTCATTCTTTAATTCAGGTACATAAGGAATCCAAATTCTGGAGGAAAACCTTAGTATCCCTTGCTAATCTTTTTGAGTATTAATCTCCTCTCCAGTTAGCTGATTCTTCTCTTTCTCCATTACTTCTTCTTGACATTTCTTTATCCTTTCCACTAGTGTTGGCTGAAAAGTCATCGCACGACAAACTTCTTCAACTCTTCCACAATCACAAAGTTCCAGTTCAAATCTCTTGATTTCTTCAGACAATTCCTTTGGTGTTGCCATCATATTCAGTCTCTCCTTCCTGCTTAGAGCATCGACCACAACATTCGCCTTTCCAGGATGGTAATTTATCGAGCAGTCGTAGTCCTTGATCAATTCCAGCCGTCTCCTCTGCCTCATATTGAGCTCCTTCTGAGTGAAAATGTACTTTAAACTCTTATGATCTGTGTAGATTTCACACTTTTCTCCGTAGAGGTAATGTCTCCAAATCTTAAGTGCGAACACTATGGCGGCTAGTTCCAAGTCATGTGTCGGGTACTTCAACTCATACGGTTTCAACTGTCTTGGCGCATACGCGATCACCTTACTGTGTTGCATTAACACACAGCCCAACCCCTTATGTGAAGCATCGCTGAATATCACAAAGTTTCCTTGGTCATCTGGAAGTACTAACACCGGAGCTGTTACCAACCTCTGTTTCAACTCTTGAAAGCTATCCTCACATTCTGCACTCCATTCAAACTTCTGATTCTTCCTGGTTAACTTAGTCAATGGCGTGGCGATTTTCAAAAAATCCTTGACAAACCTTCTATAGTACCCTGCCAATCCTAGAAAACTTCGCACTTCCGTAGGAGTCTTTGGCCTCTCCCAACTCATAACCGCCTCAATCTTTGCCGGATCCACTTTAACTCCTTCATTTCCAATGACGTGCCCCAAGAATTGAACTTCCTTTAACCAAAACTCACATTTGGAAAACTTGGCATACATCTTCTCTTGACGAAGTATCTCCAATGCTATCCAGAGGTGCTGCTTATGTTCTTCTTCCGACTTAGAATAAATAAGGATGTCATCAATGAATACCACTACAAACTTGTCCAAATACTTCTTAAATACTCGATTCATCAGATCCATAAATACGGACGGGGCATTAGTCAATCCAAATGGCATTACTAAGAATTCATAATATCCGTATCTGGTCCTGAATGCTGTCTTGGGAATATCTTCTTCCTTGATCTTTAATTGATGGTATCCTGATCTCAAGTCAATCTTTGAAAAGCACTTTGCTCCCTTCAGCTGATCAAATAGGTCATCTATTCTTGGTAGCGGGTAGCGGTTCTTGATCGTTACCTTATTCAACTCCCGATAATCTATACATAGCTGCATACTCCCACATTTCTTCTTTACAAACAGAACAGGTGCTCCCCATGGCGACGTACTTGGCCGTATCACTCCCTTATCCAATAATTCTTGTAGTTGGCTCGCCAACTCTTTCATTTCTGCTGGTGCCATCCTATATGGGGCCTTTGAAACTGGTTCCGTGCCTGGAGCAAGATTGATCTCGAACTCGATTTGTCGATCTGGTGGTAAGCCTGGTAGTTCATCTGGAAACACATCGGGAAACTCGTTAACTACGGGAATATCTTCTATGCTGGGACTGCCTTTTTCTGAATCCACTACATAATCTAGGAATGACTCACAACCTTTTCTAAGTAACTTTTTAGCCTGAACTATTGTAAGAAATAGTTGATCTTGCCTCTACCCCTTATATACTACCTGCTCTCCACTCTTTGTCTTTAAATACACTTTCTTGGTCTTACAATTAATCTGGGCGTTATTCTTCCCTAACCAATCCATTCCTAAAATTATATCGAACTCTCCCGACTTGAAGAGTATCAAGTCGGCTGAAAACTTATACCCCGAAATATCAATCTCACACTTCGGACAGAATTGATTCACAGGAATCTTCTCTTGGTTCGCAATTACCACATTTACTACCTCGCTCATAACCATTTTATCACATTGAAGTTTATCAACAAAAGTTTCTGATATGAAAGATCTTGTTGCTCCCGAATCAATCAATACTTTAGCGTTGACATTATTGAGTAAAAGTGTACCTGCTATCACCTCAGAATTCTAAACAGCGTCCTTCATCTTCAGATCGAATGTCCTTGTTGTTGCTTGCGGGGTGGTTGTAGGTGGTGGAGGTAATGCCAATACCTCGGTTGGCACGCTAGCACTGGTACTTGCCACATTCATCAGAGCTTTGACTGGTCCGGTTGCCTTGCACTCCCTAGCTATGTGTCCAGTCTTTCCACATTTGTAACATGTAACTCCTGGCTTCGGCATCTTGCACTCATTCGCCAAATGTCCCTTCTGTTTGCACCTATAGCATGTCATGCTCAGTTTATTACACACTCTGGGGTGCCTTCTTCCACAGTGCTTGCATTCCGGTCTCTGGAACCTGTTTTCTCTAACTTGTCCTTGGCTTGCCTGGTTGTTCCCCTTTGATTCTTGCCTTTTTCCCAAATTCCCTTTCTTTTGGAAATTTTCGCCCTTATGGAATCCAATCCTCTTTACATTCCGATCTTGTGAACTTCCGGCTTCGGACTTTTCTCCATAAAATGGAACCTTCCTCTTCTTGTTATCATTTTCCTTCCTTGACTGCATCCCATTATTCTCAATCAGAGCAGCTTTCTGTACTACTCCCGCATAGGTTTCAAGTTCAAACATAGCCACTCTATCTCTGATCCAAGGCTCCAATCCTTGCTAAAATTTCTTCGCTTTTTCTTCCTCAGTGCTGGTATACTTGGTCACAAACCTTGACAACTCAGTGAACTTCTTCTCATACTCTAGTACCGTCATGTTCCCTTGCTTCAACTCCAAAAATTTAAGCTCCATCTGATTTTGCATGTACTTAGGGTAATACTTTTCCAGAAATAACTTCTTAAATCTCTCCTAAGAAACCTGCTGAGTTGCTTCCATAGCTTTTATTGATTCCCACCAATAGATGACTTCGCCCTTCAAGAAGTAAGTAGCATATGGCGTCTTCTGATCGTCTCCTAACTGTACCAACTCAAAAGCCCTTTCAATTTCCTTAATCCATGTGTTAGCTATTATTGGATCAGTGGTATCATGAAATGCAGGTGGATTCACATTCTGAAAAGCCTTGAAACTGACAATTTGTCTAGGTGGTACTGGTGGTTCAGGTGGTTGGTGTGGTTCACGGTTATCTTGGTTTTCAATTCGTTGTTGAAGAGTTAGTTGTTGTTGAGCTATAGCATTGGTTTGCTGTTACAAAGTTTCCAGTAGTCGAAGAATATTTGGGTCTGTGGTAGATGTGGTTGTTGGGTTCTTCTTTTTGGGAGGCATGATCCTGAAATAAGAGTTATGTCAAAATATATATGAATGATAGAGTAATTTGAGGGTATCACATGACATTCTTATTTACATATGAGGTCAAGTTTCAAATTAAGCAGATATGGCGACGCCGATAAAAGCGTAAAATAACAGTTGAGAGCATATGGAACAATAGTGCATGATTATTGAAATTTAAAGGTCACAATACATCTGGATTAGGACAAAGTCTGATTCTAGGATCAACAGGCTTATTTAAAGGAAACAATTGGGAATTCTACGAAGTCTGATAGTACAACAACATGAAAAGGTAAATGGAAAGAACTAAGGCTCCACTCCATCTGAACGGGGCTTGGTAGTCTTCTCCTCTCGAAGCGTCTTCATAATGCTCTGGAGCTCATCTGCCACCATCTGGATGACATACTGGCTGGTGCGGTCCCGGTGCGCTGGCATCTCCTCAAGCTTAGTGTTGACGTACTAAACCAAGGTCTCAAGTCTCGCAATCATCTGCTCCTTGGGCTTCCCTTCATAGTTTCGGCTGTCCGGGTACACGTTCTTCAGTCGGTCTATCAGTCGGTCGTACTTGCCCTGAAGCATGTCAAACTCGCGCCTCAACTCAGCATACACGGAGAAAGCAATAGTGTCGTCCGACCCAGAGGATGACGAGGAATGCGCCCTTTGCTGACAAACCAATAAGAGGAGTATTAATAATAAATTTACTTAACCTACTCTCTCGCATATTATCTATAGCCTATACATAAATCCTATAACCTATTTGGGCTGTCCAGGGACTCTAAACCGTAGCTCTGATACCAAAACCTGTCACACCCCCAACTTAACCAACAAATTGAATATAATATTACAATATTTAAAAATAAGTAAACACAACATAATCCAAGATCTTACAGTTTAGGGTTTGGAACAGCCCAATACTACCATCTATTACAACTGATTTTAATATCGATTCCTCACACATAACTATTTCGTATTCTACTTGAGCTCGAACATACGCATCAGCGTCACAGGTACGGGTAGTCTGCTTGAACCTAACCATGACTGCTAGCTGAAATATCAGGGTAAAGCAAGAAGTGAGCCAAATGCACAAGAAGTGCTAAACAATACGATATAAAACATAAATCGAGATATATATTAAAGAATGTCAATGTGAAGACATAACCAATGATAACATGAGATAGAACATTGGGTGATCGCATCATTTGCTTGTATCAAAAAAAAATTCAAAATCATATCTTAATCAAAATCATTTTATGACGCTACAGATTACAGCCGGTGATCAGCCGCGAAGTAATCCCGAACCTCGCTGGTTTCTAAAACATTAATAGGATCCCTAGGCAACTTTTAAGCCTACATTATAAGTGTGGAAAGGACTCGCGTCTCAGTCTAGATCCACTATTCAAAGAAAACATTTATCCCCCTTTGGGATTGAAAATCCACATTTTATTCATTTCAAAAACTGATGCTGATTTATGACAAAATAAACATTTTTATCAAGGGATTATAGATCAACTTGAAACACTGGAAATATGATACTAAATCTCAGGGCCATGATCCACTAGACTTTACTCTATTAGGGTAACTGAAAGGTTTTCATATATGAAAACTTGGACAAGGAAATTTAGTGAGGCTATTGGATATTATGAAGGGGTAATGCCAAACTAGGCTTAAAGCAATGGTTTCTCGACAAGGTGCAAGTGCTAGATCATCAAGAAGATAAGCTTCATGAATACTAAGGGTGTTAAGGTATGAAGAAATGATCTTTAACTCAGGATATATCAGAATTATCAAGCTTTAGGATAAGAAAGAGGGGTATCAATCAATTAGGGACAACTTTGATAAATATCTGGCTTTCAGGTATCAAGGTAAGGTTCTATAGGGGTTCAAGTATCAGGATGAGATATCAATACTTAGGAATCATTAGCATGTTAATCAAGATGATCAACCAAGTGTTATAACAACTCTTTATTTTATCATTGCATTCAAATTACTTTAATATACTTATCATGAAAAGACTTTTGAACTACTTGCAATACGTACTCGAGGGTTCATGGCATTTCTATATGATTCAAAGATAAACATAAGATACGCTTGATTCAAATATATCAAAATGACTCAGGATAGTTGCATCAATATATATGAACTATTTGTCGTGAATACGAAAGACAAGTTGAATCACTTGCCTTGAGAAAGGCTGGTCTGGTATGACTGGTAGGAGCAATTGAAAGCTTCACTCGACCTTTATGGCAAGTTTACCCTCGTCTCGAGATCCTACATAAATAATAATAATCCTCATTATAATATATTCTCACCAACTTAACCTATTTACAACTCGAAATTAAACACGAATGACACTCAGGCTTATATGCACTTAATTTATATTCACCTTTCAAATATAATTGCACACAAAGCCACATATACTCACATATCATATTTTAATACCAAATAATACCACATACACCATAATGCAACACTAAGCTTGGATGATCACGATCCCAACTTAAGTCACTTAGTTGCTATACTAGACAAAGTCTCCAAATTTTGGCTTCCTAACTCGATGTGCCTTTACTAAACTATCCAAGAACTATTGACTCTCACTTGGTCCTTTTGCTCTACTGACTTTATACTATCTTACAAACATGGTGGTCAACCTAGATCTCACTCCTAAGTATTCTAAAACTATGTGATAAATGAAAGTGCTCACTGGTGTAAATTTCAGAATGACATCTATGGTTTCTTGAGTGCATTAGACACCCTTAAACTACTAGTTTTCCTCCAAAACTCTTACACAAGACTCTCCTGACCTTAGGGCATCTCCAAAACTTGATGTGGCTCAAGGGCCTGGCTTGGGCCTCCTTGGGCCTAAGCTTAAAGTCCATGGTTCCCCTGTTTTCTGGGCAGAAAACACCCTGACTTGAATTAACTTGTGACACATGGTTCTAACTCATATCCTATGAACTATGGTTGGAAAACCTTCTCTGAGACTCCCTCTAACTAAGGCCCAACAGGGCCTAATGAGGGCCTACCCATGACATGGTCAAAACTTCTTAATTCTAAGTTGCAACAAAACTGTCCCCTGCTGGACAGATTTTGTGATTCCACTTGTGCACCTAACCAAACGACTTGGAAACCTCCAAGAAACACCTAAAACCTTTTATATACTCCTAATTCTAGCTTCTGGTGGATTGGGCCTTAAAGTGCACATCAATGACATGGTCAAAACTCACTCTAAACCTCAGGCTACTAAACTGATTTTCTGCAGAAACTAAAACTCTCCTTTCTCCAAGGTTTTTACTTGACAAACTCAACCACCAACAACCCAAATACCCAAACCAAGACTTAAACATGGTGATCTACTGAACTAACTCCCTTATACTCAAAATAATCTAGATGGAGATCATCCTTACCTAAGGGGCAATCATGGCAAAACAAAGGAAATCACATTTCACAACTTACAAGTCATCAAGTTTTTGAAAATAACAAGTTATGTATTTTTATAAAATAGATACATGAATTATTACCATACATCAAGGAGAACTAATCAAGATTAACACCTTATCCCTACTGAATTTAAAGCTTACTAACAAAATCTCTCCAAATGATCAAAATCTTCCAACATTCCAAGAGAATTCCACATGCATGCATAACTTCGAGTTTTACAAACCAAAACAACATATTTTCTAAATATATTCTATCATGGAACTGACATGCAAGCCTAGCATAAGCTATATCTAGATGATCACTTAGCATGCAAAGAGTTTCATCAAGTTTTCCCTACAAGATTCATGCCATTACCACATAAACATACAAGAATTGAACAAAGCAACAAGAATGATCTCAAGGACCATTCATTCGGCTCCCTAAAGGTCATGGCCGAATGAAATGGAAGGGAATTGGCCATTCAACATTAAGAGTTTCCTTCTCAAGACTTGGCACTTCACCATTCCTTGTAGTCCTCTCAAAAACAACCTTAAATCCATAAGAATCAAGGTTGTACTTTGAGTTCCAACTAAAACTTTGACATGCAAACTTAAAACTTAAACTTTTTACTCAAAACTCTTTGAAGTATATATGATCATGATATGGGAAGTAGTATTTAATAGTATAGAAGATGAGAGCTTGAATGAGGAATAAAGAAAAGGGGAGGGGTTGGTTCTCGGCTAAAACCCGAGAGGAGAGGGGGAGGGCCGAGAGTGAGAGGGGGGAGGGAGGGAGGAGAGAGTGTGGTGTTGGTGGAGTGTGAAATGATCATGACACTTTGATTGTTTCATGGTTTTTGATTTGACAAAATATGAGTGGAAATGAGAATTGACAAGAATAACCTTCCAATTATACTTAGATCATTTTGCATGCAAGGACAAAGAAGGAATTTGACTAGTAAAATGAGAGTTAGTGGGGTTGGAATTGTCTCTTTAGCCCTTTAAATTGAATAGAAAATGATTTGCATGCAAGGGCAACCATGTAATTTGATAATTAATAAGCAACTTATTTTCAAAGATTTATTTTTATATAATAAAGTAAAAGGTCAAAAATTATAAAATTTATACCATAAAATAATTTGGATTTTTAGAGATTTTATAAAACCACTTTCAAGATTTATGAACAAAATATATTTTAAAAGAAAATTTCTCCAAGGCTTTGAATATTCTTTATAAATTAAAAATAAAGGAAATAAATAAACTTTTACTTTGAAAAATCATGTACTACACATAAAAATTTTATAATGCAGAAATTCTCACTAACACATCGTGAAATCATTGATCATATTTACTTTCGACTTTAATATTATACCAAAACTACAAATAATATTACACGAAAATGTCGGTCATAACAGGAGATATATATTGTGTACATATATATATGAATAATCACTTGAACATAATTTAATGATCATCTATAGACTAGTAATTTTATGCACTTTAATATTTTAGATATCAAATGACAAATAACACAAATAACTTCTCTATGTGATAGTCCTTGAGAAGGACAAGCTGACATGAAATAATTTCCTCAATTGACACGGGAACTTGATGATTGTCCTCAGGTTCAAGGATGTCACTCAAACCCCTCCCTTATTTCTTCTAGCTGAGAATGAAACATGTGCAGAACAAAATGCTTACCAGAAGCAAATTAATTATGCAACTCATGTTTCATGTCCCATGCTTGTAATTAAGAGTAATGAGCTTTAGAAGCATCAAGAGCATAATGATGCTTATGATATGATTGAGCACCTTCAAAGGATGTTTGAAAGATAGGCTCATCAGAAAGATTTGACAATAATAAGGCACCATACTTTGCATTAATGGGAGAATGATATCCGGTTGGACCACATGTTCTAAAGATGATAGGTATATGTACCTTGATATTTTGGGTTTCAAGAATAGTCTAGAGACTCAGCTTTATTTGATCAAACCATCTTTGAACAACTTTTATTCTTAGTTTGTTAAGAACAAAAGGAATGATATAGACAGAACACTTACTGAGTTGTTAAGCATGTTTAGAACTGCTGAAAATAACACGGTAAAGGCATGAATTACATCCATATTGATGATGTACACATGGAATGTAAATGGGAAAGGAAAGTGGACAGGCAAGGTGAAGATTTGATCTTATTCGGTGTCAAACCAAAGTCCAATCCCAAAGGGATTTTGAAGCCTAATAGTGGTGTTGCTAAAGGAGATGATTGTCATTTCTGTGGAAATAACTGGATGATTGGAAGTTAAATTGTCGAGCTTGTTTGGAAGATCTAAAGAAGAAGACTACCAATGATCAAGCTTCAAGTATCGGGTTAGAATTGGAGCAAAAGTTGTTGCTCTAGCTGAAGGAACTCGATACCTAATTTTGCCCATGTAGGCGAGATTGAGAACTTGATAAATTGTTATTACGTGCCTGCCTTTAGGGGATACATTAAATCAATTTCTTGTCAGGACAAGAAAGGTTTTCATTTTAATTAAATAAACAATATTTGTTTATTCTATATTAATGATAAGGCTTATAATATTGCACAATTAGTTAACAATTTATATGTTCTAAGATGACTCAAATCAAACATTACCTCTACCATTCTCGTTAAGCCATATTAATGAGAAACGCATTTCTGAGTTACATATAGATGGATACTTGGATAAGTTTCATTTTGAATCATACGGAAGATGTGAACTTTGTCTCATTGGCAAAATGACTAAAGCTTCTTTTACCTGATCAGGTGAAAGGGCCACCGAACGATTATGACTTATACATAATGATGTATGTGGTCGAATGCGTATGATGGCAAGGGTTAGCTTATACTACTTTATAACATTTACTGATGATTTTAGTAGATATGGATATGTGGTTCTTATAAAGAACAAATCCGATTCTTTTGAAATGTTCAAAGAATATAAGGCCGAAGTAGAAAAACAAACAAGGGAAAAGTATAAAAGTTTTACGATCAGATCGTGGAGGAGAATACTTAAACCTCAATTTCAAGAGTTTATTGAAGTAGTGTGATAGTGTATCATAACTTACTCCTTCTGGAACACCTCAATGGAATAGAGATTCTGAGAGGAGAAATCGTACCTTGTTGGACATAGTGCAATTGATGATGAGTCAAATGGATCTTCCATTCGGTTTCTAGGGTTATGCTCTAGAAATAGTTGCATATACACTTAACCAAGTTTCGACTAAAGCGGTTCAAAATACTCGGTATGAGATATAGAGTGATAAATGTCAAAGCATATCATTTATGAAAATTTGGGGATGTGAAGCGTTTTTAAAACGTTTAGCCTCTGACAAGCTTGGACCAAGATTAGATAGATGTTATTTCGTGGGATACCCAAGTGAGACTAGGGTATAGTTTTTATAATCCTTCCGAAAACAAAGTGTCTGTTGCTCGGGCCGCTATATTTCTTGAGGGAGAACTACTTTCTAAGAAAATCAGTGGGAGGATAATAAATCTCAATGAAGATCGAGAACCACATGATAACATTGAACCAGAGTTTGAATAAGATCAGGATGTACATCAAAATGTTGAAAGTAATCATGTCCAAGAAACACAGGTTATTCATAGATCTAGTAGGATTCACCATGAGCCCGGAAGAAATTATGAATTTTTTGACTCAAGATGGTGATGTGATGCTAACGGATAATGATAAGCCTCTCACCTACCAAGATGCTATGAACAGTTCAGACTCCAATAGATGGCTAGAGGCCATGAAATCCGAGATGGAATCCATGTATCAAAATAAAGTACTGAATTTAGTTGACCCACTCGAAGGGGTAAAACCTATAGGGTGCAAGTGGGTTTTCAAGAAAAAAACTGACATGGATGGTAAAGTACAGACTTATAAGACGCGACTAGTGGCAAAAAGTTTCAAACAAATTCATGGTATAGACTATGATGAGACTTTTTCATCGGTTAATATGGTCAAGTCCATCAGGATTTTGTTAGCAATAGTTGCTTACTTTGACTATGAGATTTGGCAAATGGAGGTCAAAACTGCTTTCTTATATGGGAGCCTTGAAGAGAATGTATATATGATACAACCTGAGGGTTTTGTCGATACAAACTTTTCTATGATAGTTTGTAAGTTGCTTTTATTTATTTATAGATTGAAGCAAGCCTCAAGGAGAATAAATATTCATTTTGATAAAATGGTCAAAGAGTTTGGCTTTATTCAAAACGAAGATGAACCATGTGTTTGCAAGAAGGTTAGTGGGAGCCATATGACATTTCTACAGGCTGTTAAGACTTGGTTGAGAAATAATTTCTCGATGAAAGACTTAGGCGGTGCTACCTATATATTAGGGATCAAGATCTATAGAGATAGATTGAAGAGATTAATCAACCTAGTCGGAGTATATACATTGATAAAGTATTACATCATCTTATGATGCAAAAGACAAATAAAGGATATGTTTTCATGTCTCATGGGATAGTGATCTCAAAAGATAATTGGCCCCTAAATCATTAGATGATAAGGGCCGTTTGAGAAAGTTCCAGATGCGTCAACAATTGGATCTATAATGTGTATAATGATATGTATTTATCCTGATATTTCGTATGCTTTGAGCATGACGATCAGATACCGGTCTAATCCAGGTGAGGGTCACTTGATAGTTTTTAAGAATATTTTTAAGTACTTAAAGAGGACTAAAGACTTATTTTTGGTGTATGGAGAAGATAGGGAATTGGTTGTAAAGGGTTACACTGATACTAGTTTCCGAACCTAATTTTTGAACATACAAGGATGATTACGAGTTTATGTCTGTTCTGTGTTTTGTCTAAATATAATTTATGTTAGATTGAATAGTTTATAGCAAGAACATTGATGATTCTATGGAAGCCGAATATATTGATATTTTTTTTAAAACAACCATTGAGACTATTTAGGCATGTCCTTAGGCAATATCGCCTTATTAATGAGATTAATGATTAAGGAGATATAAATGTAAAGTGCATAGTAATGATAGTGTTGCAGACCCAATGACTAAGGCTTTGTCGCAGCAGAAGTACGATGGTCATACTAGTTCCATGAGTATTAGATACATGGGTGATTGGCTCTAGTGCAAGTGGGAGATTGTTAGTGTTTGTGCCTAGAGACAACACTATGATGTTTTAGTTTAAGACATTAGGATTATTAATGTTTATGTTCTATCGATTATTCTCTTCATAATTTATTAATTCTTAATTTACTGTGATATAAATGTTAGATTAATAAATGTCCTTGGAATATGATATGCAATTCTATATCTCTAAGTACGTGACTTAGAAATGAGATTATAAGAATAGTATCAATATTCCTAAAGGTCCCTAGTCGAGTATTATTATTAATGATAATAATAATGCATTAAGACTGGTGTTTGTTGACTGATGATCACATCTCATTGATCATAGGTGTAATATCCGGGATGTATCGTGTAATTATTTTTGCTAATAGACAATTATTATATGTGTTCAGTATCTATTTTGTGAATTATTTGTTAAGTGTTAAATGTGTTTGGATGTTTAAAAATAATATTAATTGAGTATTTTAATTTTTATATGTCCAAAATAAAATATAGATAATTGTCATATCTTCCTAATTATTTTTATGTTGATTTATGATTTTATAGGAAATATATGGATTTTATAAAATCTTTTTCCGAGTATTTAAAAATTATTTTATACAATCGGGAACCAACCGACGTCATCCGTTGTTACTTTTTATAACCCGAAACTCTTTCGAAAACTCCTTCCTAATCTAATTGCAATATTCCGAGCATTTTCCATGTTTCGACTTTTTCGATCCGGCGTACGATTTGTCCTGCGCGGGTCCCGACGCAACATTTTCGATATATTATTCGTTTCGGTAAATCAATAAAACTCGTATTTTTTATAAACGGAATCTTTTTATTAAACTATCACAATTATCACCTCGTAATACGTGTAACCAGGCGCTGAGACCAAGACCGCAATACAAATTATACTGGTTTGGATAATTATCCCGAAAACCGATACCGTTTGGATCAGTTTTTATAAATAAACGTACCATTTTATATCTGGAATGATCCAACGGGATACTAATTTTCCGTAATTATAAATAGCCTTTACCGTATTTTATTCCGTATCAAAAATCATTTGCAGAAAGTAATTATATAATTTTCTAGAGAAAATACTTATATTCATAAACCTTTCTGAGAATCAAACTGCTATTTGGAGGTGTTATTGAAATCTGCTCGGGAAGCTCTAGTAACCAAAACGGGGGTTTTGAAGAGTACTATAAGATTATACAAGTTTCAGAACTGCAGAATTAAAGGTTGATTTTATATATTTTTATTTATCTTTGAATTATTTTGATTAAAAATATGAATTTTTGTACGGATGATTGTTTGAATGATTTGATGCTTGCATGTTGTAGAGCTTGTTTTCCTGATGATTTTTATATGTCATATGACTGATTTGGAGTTCAATAACATGTTCAAAATTGAGTTTAATCTTCGAATTTTAAAATTAGGGTTTATAACCCGTATGAATGTTTTCAATTGAATTTGGGTCTTTTTGATTTAGGGGTTATTAGCTATTGTATTATAGTGGGTTGTGTTCCTTATGAAATTTGCAATCGATTAGTATATAGCTCGTTAGCAGAGGATTAGTGAATCGAAGGGAGTTGTGTTTTGAAGTTTTCGTCGGTTCACCGGAAATCGGTGATGTTCTTGTCAATTTTCCGGCCAGGTCAGGGGTTATTGATGTGATTTGATTGCATGGTTGTGTTCCTGGTGTTGTGTAGATCATATCTGGAGTAGATGGTGGGGTGAGGAAGCCGGAATCGTGTTCTCCGGCCATCCCCGAAATTTTCCGGCGACTAAACTGCAAAATTACAGTTTAGTCCCTATACTTTTGAAGATGGTGAAGTTCAGTCCCTGAACTTTCCAGAATTTGCATATTTTGGATTCCTGTTTTAAAATTATTTAAAAATCATATTTTCTATTTATTTTAATTATAAAAATCCATTTTTAATTTCTGAAAATTCCAAAAATTATTATTTTAATTCCAAAAATTATTTTTAGTTCAAAAATAAATCTGAATTAATTAGTTAATTAATTTCAGTTAATATTTTAATTGATTAATTGGTCAATTAATTCGAAAATTAATTGATTAATTGATTTAATTAATTATTAATTAATTTTCATTAATTATTTAATTATATTTAATTATTTAAAAATGATTTAAAAATTC
This sequence comes from Apium graveolens, assembly GCF_009905375.1. Lineage (NCBI taxonomy): Eukaryota > Viridiplantae > Streptophyta > Magnoliopsida > Apiales > Apiaceae > Apium > Apium graveolens. Next base: position 71,268,059 of record NC_133650.1, on the reverse strand, counting down.
CGAAAAATAGTTTCGAGCTTTAAAATATTATTTTAAATTATTTTCAAGGCTCGATAATTATTAGAAAATTGTTTTGAAGATAGATTTGGCCAACCGAACCTTGTTTATTACTCTGAAATTGATCCAACGACCCATTTTAATTCCGAAAAATGTTTTAAAAATCATCTTAAATACCCGAAAGCATGTTTATGACCCGAGACTTCTTTAAAAATGATATATCATTGATGGTTTGATGTGTTATGTGCTATATGTGACTTGCTGGTTAACTGTCGGTCTATATGTTCGGTGTTTACTTGGTTATAGCGTAACTTTCAATCCGTTAATCGGATTTGGGTGAAACGAAGGGTAGATAGAAGTATGTTTCAAATAGAATCGTAAAAGTTGAGTATTGATAGATGCTTATGATATATGAGCAGAAGAGGCAAGGCGTAGGAAAGGGAAACAGATAGTCGAGGAGTAAGACGGTTGTGATTGGAAGATAGTACAGTATAGCAAGCTAGTACCAGGCAAGTGTTCTGAACTTTCTCGAGATATATTGTAGTTGATTGATAGTCCTATTTTATATTGCAAGTGCTTTGAAGCACTGAACCCTAAACCCTGATTCCAGTTATTGATCTTGAGCCGTAAACCTTATTCTTTCTAAACCATTGATTGTTGTACACCCAGATACGAACCCCAAATATACGATACTACTCTACAAATACATACAATCTGAATATCAAGCACTGAACCGGAGTACTTACATATTCAACCTATTGTACCTTATGCTTTGAAATACCAAATCCTTGTAATACTGAAACATTGATTCCTTCGTTATCCAATTCTTTCATCACTTAACAGTTAAGCTTTGAAATTGCCATACTGATCCCTTGTAAAGATTGAAACCATTTCCTTATTAAATATCCAATGTTGCTTATGATTATGTTTATTGTTTTAAATTGTTTATTCTGCTGTTATGTTAAAATTGGATTGTTTTATAAAATTGTGGACCAGATTCGTGGTCAGACCATATAAATGGTCAAGTTAGGCCAATGTGTGCCTTGGATCCAGTAGTTAGAGCAGTGCTGTGTGCTTTGCTCGGGGTTAGTGCGTGACTGATCAGCAGCCTAACCTTGGTTTTTAAAATTAAAATGTAATATCCAATTCTAAATCATAATTCACTGTTCACTTGATATCATAACCCTTTTCATTTGATGATCATTACTCTCAGTTTTGTCATTCTGACTTGCTGAGCTAGTTAGCTCATTTGTGCGATATTGTTTATGTTCTTTTCCAGTTAAGAAGAAACCAATTGGTAACGAGGATCCCCAGTCCAGCGCGAGAGCTAGGGGTTCAGGTTGATCGAGTTAAGCTAGTAGGCACCTTTTGGAATAATTGAAGTTTGTAAAAGTTTGTAATAATGTATAATACTCAGTTCTGAGTTTGAATAGTTCGGATTTGTATGGTTTGTAATATAAGTAAGTGTGTGTTTGGCTTGTGTGCATACTTTAACCTGTTGCGGTATGTGGTAGTTGGTAAGTAGGGTCACTGCATATTAGTATTATCTTTATTATTGTTATAAGCAGGTTATAAATAAGGTGTGTGTGTGTGGACCCCAAACTTCTGACCGGGTTTGGAGGGCGCCACAGGTTTGGTATCATAGCTACAGGTTATAAGTCACTGACACAAGCCTAGGTTGATGGGAATGGGTAGAGGGTTAGGATTAGAAGTAAGGAATAGAAAGATAGAACGTCGAGAGGTCGAGTGATACGGTATAATAGGTATTAGTATGATTCGCATTGTGGTTCGAGATTCTTATATTACAACATGATTTCAGATAGGAGCGATGACCGACTCTTTCATCCCCGTATCAGCTGATCACTCAGAGCCTTCAGTTGGAGTACCATCTTCAGATCCACATCCTGTTGTTCCACCAGTTTTGGCTATTCTACCCCCACCTGTGTTGCAGCCCGTACCACTGCAGGCTATTCCACCCCCAGGCATGAGGCCACCTATCAGAGGACCCCCACCAGCTGATTCAGATTCCACTGGGCATTCAGTTGCGAGTGCCCCACTCTAGTCTACATTGCATCCAGTTTCTTATTACCGGTATGAGGCTCTTTTGTTAGAGCGTGATTCTTTGTTCGCCCAGATCCGAGAGCTACAGCATATTATCAGGACTACAGATGTTGATCGTGGTGTGAGGGAGCTTCGAGAGGAGATCCATGTGACATGCAGGATTCTTGAGGCTAGGCTATATGGAGCTACATTACCTGGTCGAGGCCATGATGCACTTATGGGATGGGCTAGTGAGGTGATGGAAGACTTTGAGAGGCTGGGAGGACCAAAGTTTCCTTGGAGTTAGATCCAGAGATGGAGATGCTGATCGGTGCTGTTGTGGTTATGTAGTATGTACAGTAGTGTGTAGTATGTATCAGTAGACTTTTGAGTTGTATTTATAGATTAGATCTGCTGACTAGTGAGTAGGTTGTTGTACCCCTTTTTGCTTTTACTTCAGAAGCGTCTTTACGCTTGTACTACCCAAAACTTTTGATATATATATACCAGTACCTTTTCTTTTCCAGCATTGTCATTTATTTTACTGCACATGTTTTACTTTACCTTATTTATTGCACCAGTTATACCCATGTGATACCATGTACCCTATTCCATAAATGTTTATATTATGTAAAGAAGCATGCAATTTACTTAGTTTAACTGTTACAACTGTTTTCAAAAAGAGATATTTTTGTTTTCCAAAACTTTTCTTTTATGTAAAGGATTTGATTTAAAAGCTAAATAAGTTGTTTGATTCTTTATAGAAAATGCTTCCCAGAAGAAATACCCGCACCAACACCCAGAATGAAGAAACCAACAACAACAACAATAACAACCAAAATGACACAAACCAGAATGTAAACCCAGGACCCATTGACCTAGCAATAGCCCAGATCCTTCAAATCTTGGCCCAACAAACAGTTCACCTGGCACAACAACAACAAAGACAGACCAATCCCCAGGTAACTTTTAAAACTTTTCAGGCGGCAAACCCACTAGAATTTAAGGGTTCCTTAGAACCGATTGAAGCAAATGTTTGGTTAAAGAAAATAGAGTAGTCGTTTGCTTTAGTGAAAGTAAAGGAAGAACAGAAGGTTGAGTTTGCGAGTTATTACTTGAAGAATGAGGCCACCTATTGGTGGGAGACTGGGAAGACATTAGAAGGTACGGATGATATTACTTGGGAGAGGTTTAAGGAATTGTTTTTAGAAAAGTATTTTCCCCGGTTTGTTCAGGATCAGATGGAGCTGAAGTTTCTAGAGTTAAAGCAAGGAAATATGTCGGTGGCGGATTATGAATGTAAGTTTGAAGAGTTGTCAAGGTATGTGCCGTCATATGTTGATACTGATAGGAAGAAGGCTAAGAGATTTCAGCAAGGCCTGAAGCCATGGATCAGAGGGAAGGTAGCCATTTTTGAGTTGGATACCTATGCAAGAGTTATACAGAAGGCCATGATTACAGAGACAGAGAGCGAGATGTCCCAGAAGGAAAAGGAAAGTAAGAAAAGGAGATTTGAAGGGAATGAAGGTCAGTCACAACCAGGGAAGTTTCCAAATTTTAAGAAGGGCAAGTTTCAGCCAGGGAGAAATTTTAAATTGAAGAGACAAAATGCAGGCGACGGAGGCCAGGGCAACCGTCCAGCCAATGTGAATCAGCCGAATCAGTTAAGGTTAACTTTTCCAGATTGTCAGGTATGTGGGAAGAAATATGGAGGAGTTTGTAATAAGTTGAATGTGGTTTATTTCAAGTGCAATCAGAAAGGGCACTATTTGAGGGAGTGCCAAAATCAGTCAGTGAGAGAGCCAACAAACAAGGATTAGCCTATCCGGAATCCAGCAGTTAGGGTTCCAGCTATTGGATTTACGTGCTTTAAATATGGGAAGCCAGGACATATATTTAGGGATTGCAAGACACCAGCCCCAGTCAGTAATGCATTGAGGATTATGGGATCTACCCCAGCAGTGAATGAGACTCCAAGGACTAGAGTTTTTGATATGTCTGTGAAGGACGCTATCCAGGATACTGATGTCGTGGCAGGTATGCTTAATGTGAATTCTTTATGTGCCAAAGTGTTAATAGATTCTGGAGCAACTCGATCATTTGTTTCATAAGATTTTGTTAGTAAGTTAAATTGTCCAGTTGAGTATTTAAATGAAATAATGACTGTGGAATTAGCAAATCAAGAACGTGTATATATTAATCAAGTTTGTGGGAATTGTGAGGTTCAGATTTCTGGTAATAAGTTTTGTGTAGATTTGATATCATTCAAGTTAGGAGAATTTGACGTTATCTTAGGAATGGATTGGTTATCTAAGCACGACGCCCAGATAGATTGTCGAAATAAGAAGGTAATGGTGAAGACGCCAGACGAAATGATAGTAACGTTCAAGGGCCAGAAGCAAGTAAAGAAGTTCTTAACGATGATTCAAGCCAAGAAGTTACTACGACAAGGATGCGAACATTCATTGCATATGTGATTGATAGAAGTCAGGAGCCAGCAAAACTTGAAGATATTCCAATAGTTAATGAATTTCCAGATGTGTTTCCCGATGAGTTACCAGGACTTCCTCCAGACAGAGAAATTGAGTTTGCAATTGACTTAGCACCTGGAACAGAACCAGTGTCCAAGGCCCCGTACAGAATGGCGCCCGTTGAGATGAAGGAGCTAGCAAAGCAATTACAAGAGTTGTTAGAGAAAGGAGTAATCAGACCCAGTGTATCCCCGTGGGGTGCACCGGTACTATTTGTCAAAAAGAAGGATGGAAGCATGAGATTGTGCATCGACTACAGGGAGCTCAACAAGCTTACAATCAAGAACAAGTATCCGCTACCCATAATTGTTGATTTGTTTGACCAATTAAAAGGAGCCAAGTACTTCTCCAAGATTGATTTAAGATCGGGATATCATCAACTAAAGATCAAGCCAGAAGATATACCAAAGACAGCTTTCAGGACAAGGTATGGACATTATGAATTTTTAGTGATGTCTTTTGGATTGACAAATGCCCCGACAGCGTTCATGGACCTGATGAATAGAATTTTCAAGGAATATTTGGATAAGTTCGTTATTGTGTTTATAGACGATATTTTGATTTATTCAAAGATGGAAGAGGATCGTGCAGCACATTTGAGAATAGCTTTGGAGATTTTAAGGAAAAAGAAGTTATATGCTAATTTCTCGAAGTGTGAGTTTTGGCTGCAGGAGGTTCAGTTCTTAGGACACATAGTCAGTAATGAAGGGATCAAAGTGGACCCAGCAAAGATCGAGGCCATTACAAATTGGGAAAGACCGAGAACACCCGCAGAGGTAAGAAGTTTCTTGGGATTAGCGGGATATTATCGTCGATTCGTTCAAAATTTCTCAAGGATTGCAACACCATTGACAAAGATACACGGAAGAATGAAAAGTTTATGCGGAATGACAAATGCGAAGAAAGTTTTCAGGAATTGAAGCAACGATTAATCACGGCACCTGTTTTGTCACTTCCCGACAATCAAGGAAATTTCGTAATCTATAGCGATGCTTCTCATAAAGGACTCAGATGTGTTCTGATGCAGCATGATAAAGTGATTGCGTATGCGTCAAGGCAACCAAAACCACACGAACAGAAATATCCTACTCATGATTTGGAGCTAGCAGCCATAGTTTTCGCTTTGAAGATTTGGAGACATTATTATATGGAGAAAAATGCGAGATTTACACGGATCACAAAAGCTTGAAGTACATATTCACACAGATGGAGCTTAATATGAGGCAAATGAGATGGTTAGAATTAATCAAGGATTACGACTGCACGATTAATTATCATCCCGATAAAGCGAACGTTGTAGCAGACGTGTTGAGTCGGAAGGAAAAGTTAAATGTGTTATCAGTACCCGAAGGAATATATAAGGAATTCCAGAAATTGGAATTGGAAATTAGAGTTTGCAAGCCCGATGAAGCAAAAATGTATAGTATGACTTTCCAGCCAGAGTTGTTAGAAAAGATAAAGAAATGTCAAGAAGAAGTAATGGATCAGGACATAAATCGTTTGGTAGGTGAAGAATTGTGCATGCAAAAGGACGATCAAGGTATTCTTAGGTTTTCTTCTAGAATTTGGATTCCACCAGTGACAGAGCTGAAGAATGATATTTTACAGAAAGCTCATAGTTCAAGGTATTCAATCCATCCAGGGAGTACCAAAATGTACAGAGATTTAAAGGAAAATTATTGGTGGCCAGATATGAAGAGGGAAATTACGGAATGGGTTAGCAGATGATATACATGTCAGAGAGTTAAAGTAGAGCATCAAAGACCAAGTGGATTGCTACAGCCATTGGAGATTCCAGAGTGGAAATGGGAACATATTGCCATGGATTTCATAGTTGGATTACCAAGGACAAAAGCTAATCATGATGTCATTTGGGTTATAGTGGATAGACTTACCAAGTCAGCTCATTTTCTGCCTATAAATGAAAGACTTTCACTCAACAAGTTGGTCCATATGTACCTGAAGGAAATTGTAGTTCGTCATGGAGTTCCTGTGTCTATCGTATCTGATCGAGACCCAAGATTTAATTCAAGATTTTGGAAGAGTTTTCAAGAATGTTTGGGAATGAGACTGAATATGAGTATGGCTTACGATCCACAGACGGACAGCCAGAGTGAAAGAACGATCCAGACAATTGAAGATATGTTACGTGTTTATGCTATTGATTTTAAAGGGAGTTGGTACGAGCATTTACCTCTGGTAGAATTTGCTTACAACAACAATTATCATGCCAGTATTGGGATGCCACCCTATGAAGCCCTTTATGGACGCCAATGCAGATCTCCAGTATATTGGGATGAAGTAGGAGAACACAAAATACTTGGACCTGAATTAGTGCAGCAGACAAAGGAAGTTGTTGAAGTTATCCAGAAGAGATTGATAGCAGCACAAGACCGTCAAAGGAAATATGTAGATCAATGAAGGAAAGACATGTAATTCGAAGAAGGAAGCTTAGTATTACTGAAAGTATCACCGTGGAAGGGATTAACGAGGTTTGGAAAGAAAGGAAAGCTGAGCCCAAGATATGTCGGACCTTTTGAGATTCTAAAGCGCGTTGGCAAAGTAGCTTACGAGTTGGCGTTACCTCCGCACATAGAGCACGTTCATAATGTTTTTCACGTATCGATGCTTAAGAAGTATAATCCAGACTCCAGGTATGTAATAGAATATGAGCCAATAGAGCTTTAGGCAGACTTATCATATGTAGAGAGTCCGATAGAAATTCTAGAGGAAAGAGAGAAAGTACTGAGAAATAAAGTAGTAAAGTTAGTAAGAGTAATGTGGAGAACCCAAAGGTTGAAGAGTCAACCTCGGAGTTAGAAAGTGATATGAAAGGAAAGTACCCTCATTTATTTCCTTAGGAGATTCTGAGGACAAAATCATTTTAAGGGGGGAAGGATGTAATATTTGGGATATATCGTGTAATTATTTTTGCTAATAGACAATTATTATATGTGTTCACTATCTATTCTGTGAATTATTTGTTAAGTGTTAAATGTGTTTGGATGTTTAAAAATAATATTAATTGAGTATTTTAATTTTTATATGTCCAAAATAAAATATAGATAATTGTCATATCTTCCTAATTATTTTTATGTTGATTTATGATTTTATAGGAAATGTATAGATTTTATAAAATCTTTTTCCGAGTATTTAAAAACTATTTTATACAATCGGGAACCAACTGACGTCATCCGTTGTTACGTTTTTATAACCCGAAACTCTTCCGAAAACTCCTTCCTAAACTAATTGCAATATTCCGAGCATTTTCCATGTTTTGACTTTTTCGATCCGGCGTACGGTTTGTCCTGCGCGGGTCTCGGCGCAACATTTTCGATACATTATTCGTTTCGGTAAATCAATAAAACTCGTATTTTTGATAAACAAGATCTTTTTATTAAACTATCACAATTATCACCTCGTAATACGTGTAACCAGGCGTTGAGACCAAGACCGTAGTACAAATTGTACTGGTTTGGATAATTATCCCGAAAATCGATACCGTTTGGAATAGTTTTTATAAATAAACGTACCATTTTGTATCTGGAATGATCCAACGGGATACTAATTTTCCATAATTATAAATAGCCTTTACCGTATTTTATTCCGTATCAAAAATCATTTGCAGACAGTAATTATATAATTTTCTAGAGAAAATACCTATATTCATAAACCTTTTTGAGAATCAAACTACTATTTGGTGGTGTTATTGGAATCTGCTCGGGAAGCTCTAGTAACCAAAACAGAGGTTTTGAAGAGTACTATCAGATTATACAAGTTTCAGAACTGCAGAATCAAAGGTTGATTTTATATATTTTATTTATTTTCGAATTATTTTGATTAAAAATATGAATTTTTGTACGGATGATATTGAATGATTTGATGCTTGCATGTTGTAGAGCTTATTTTCCTGATGATTTTCATATTTCATATGACTGATTTGGAGTTCAATAACATGTTCAAAATTGAGTTTAATCTTCGAATTTTAAAATTAGGGTTTATAACCCGTATGAATGTTTTCATTTGAATTTGGGGCTTTTTGATTTAGGGGTTATTAGTTGTTGTATTATAGTGGGTTGTGTTCCTTATGAAATTTGTAATCGATTGGTATATAGCTCGTTAACAGAGGATTAGGAATCGAACGGAGTTGTGTTTTGAAGTTTTCGTCGGTTCACCGGAAACTGGTGATGTTCTTGGCCATTTTCCGGCCAGGTCAGGTGTTATTGATGTGATTTGATTGCATAGTTGTCTTCCTGGTGTTGTGTAGATCATATCTGGAGTAGATGGTGGGGTGAGGATGCCGGAATCGTGTTCTCCAGCCATCCCCGAAATTTTCTAGCGACTAAACTGCAAAATTGCATTGCAATTTAGTCCCTGTACTTTTGAAGATGGTGAAGTTCAGTCCCTGAACTTTCCAGAATTTGCATATTTTGGATTCCTGTTTTAAAATTATTTAAAAATCATATTTTCTATTTATTTTAATTATAAAAATCCCTTTTTAATTTCGGAAAATTCCAAAAATTATTATTTTAATTCCAAAAATTATTTTTAATTCAAAAATAAATCTAAATTAATTAGTTAATTAATTTCAGTTAATACTTAATTGATTAATTGGTCAATTAATTCGAAAATTAATTGATTTATTGATTTAATTAATTATTAATTGATATTAGTTAATTATTTAATTAGATTTAATTATTTAAAAATGATTTAAAAATTCCGATATATAGTTTCGAGCTTTAAGATATTATTTTAAATTATTTTTAAGGCTCGATAATTATTAGAAAATTGTTTTGAAGCCAGATTTGGCCAACCGAACCTTGTTTATTACTTTGAAATTGATCCAACGACCCGTTTTAATTCCGAAAAATGTTTTAAAAATCATCTTAAATACCCGAAAGCCTATTTATGACCCGAGACTTCTTTATAAATGATATATCATTGATGGTTTGACGTGTTATGTGCTATATGTGCCTTGTTGGTTAACTGTCGGTCTATATGTTCGGTGTTTACTTGGTTATAGCGTAACTTTCAATCCGTTAATCGGATTTGGGTGAAACGAAGGGTAGATAGAAGTATGTTTCAAATAGAATCGTATAAGTTGAGTATTGATGGATGCTTATTATATATGAGCAGAAGAGGCAAGGCGTAGGAAAGGGAAATAGATAGTCGAGGAGTAAGACGGTTGTGATTGGAAGATAGTACAGTATAGCAAGCTAGTACCAGGCAAGTGTTCTGAACTTTCTCGAGATATATTGTAGTTGATTGATAGTCCTATTTTATATTGCAAGTGCTTTGAAGCACTGAACCCTAAACCCTGATTCCGATTATTGATCTTGAGCCGTAAACCTTATTCTACCTAAACCATTGATTGTTGTACACCCGGATACGAACCCCAAATATACGATACTACTCCACAAATACATACAATCTAAATACCAAGCACTGAACTGGATTACTTACATATTCAACCTATTGTACCTTATGCTTTGAAATACCAAATCCTTGTAACCCTGAAACATTGATTCCTTCGTTATCCAATTCTTTCATCACTTAACAGTTAAGCTTTGAAATTGCCATACTGATCCCTTGTAAAGATTGAAACCATTTCCTTATTAAATATCCAATGTTGCTTATGATTCTATTTATTATTTTAAATTGTTTATTCTGTTGTTATGTTAGAATTGGATTGTTTTATAAAATTGTGGACCAGATTCGTGGTCAGACCATATAAATGGTGAAGTTAGGCCAATGCGTGCCTTGGATCCAGTAGTTAGAGCAGTGCTGTGTGCTTTGCTCGGGGTTAGTGCGTGACTGATCAGCAGCCTAACCTTGGTTTTTAAAATTAAAATGTAATATCCAATTCTAAATCATAATTCACTGTTCACTTGATATCGTAACCCTTTTCATTTGATGATCATTATTCTTAGTTTTGTCATTGTGACTTGCTGAGCTAGTTAGCTCATTTGTGTGATATTGTTTATGTTCTTTTCCAGTTAAGAAGAAACCAGTTGGTAACGAGGATCCCCAGTCCAGCGTGAGAGCTTGGGGTTCAGGTTGATCGAGTTAAGCTAGTAGGCACCTTTTGGAGTAATTTAAGTTTGTAAAAGTTTGTAAAAATGTATAATACTCAGTTCTGAGTTTGAATAGTTGGGATTTGAACGGTTTATAATATAAGTAAGTGTGTGTTTTGCTTGTGTGCATACTTTAACCTGTTGCGGTCCGTGGTAGTTGGTAATTAGGGTCACTGCACATTAGTATTATCTTTATTATTGTTATAAGCAGGTTATAAATAAGGTGTGTGTGGACCCCAAACTTCTAACCCGGTTTTGGAGGGTGCCACAATAGGTATAGTGATACTAAAGTCAAAAATACAGGCAGATGTATATGTACATGGTGCTGGACATACCCTATGTGAGATTCTACATGTCTGTTGTGTCATAAGTAATTCTCATAGTGATAATGATGTAATGGTCCTTAGAACTGAAGTCATTATATTTCTATACAAGAATTAATATATATTGATTCCATTAAAAGTTATCCTTGACTGGGTAATGATAAAAGTGGACATTGGGTATATTATGAATCGTATGAGAAATATGAATGATCTAGATGGGATTTAACCCTCCTATTTAAGGAGTGATATTATTGGCCTCTTGTGTGAGCTAGACTATGAAATGCGTGGTCACGCTCAAATGTTGATTTGATATGATAGTCTACTCATTGATCAAGGAAACTTGGATTAAACTATGATGAGGATGACACATTACATACCTCTAGTTTAATTATTAATATTAATTATGAAATTTATTTGTTAAATAATTAAGTGAGACTTAATTTTAATACAAATAGGAATTTCGATTTAATAATAACTCCTAATTGGTTAAGAGTTATAATTCTTATTATACTCTCTATATAATATCTCTTGTGTGGCTAATTTTGTAAGCAAGACTTTTACTAAAACCCTAGCCACCAAGAGAGAAGATGGAGAGATCAAGAAGAAACGAGATTGTGCTAGTACACATCCAATCCTTGAGTTCAAGAATTTTTGTGTGTATACCGATAGAGCGTAGATCACGAGAGCGGGATGCGTGTTGATTGAACAAGCTTTGAATCTCCATTAGTCAACCAATTTATAAAGCTTCTTAAGGTAAACAATCTGATTTATGAATAAAATATCTATTTTTCGCATGGATCCTTCGGTGGGTTTTCAAAATTTTGATTTTTCACATTTTTAATTACTGTTTCCGTTGCGTTTATGTGCTCGAAACCAACACGAATATCCAGTTAGCTTAAAGTCTGAATCTCTAGGATACCATATCCAAGATTCATGGTGCCTTTGAGATATTTAAAAATTCTTTTCACAGCTAATAGATGTAGTTCCCTTGGATCAGCTTAGAACCTTGTACATAGACATATAGCATACATCATATCAGGATTACAAGCAATCAAATATAAAAGTGAGCAAATCATACCTCTTTAGTTAGTTATATCTACTGATGAACCAATATTTTAAATCTAAATTGGTTGCAGTGGCCATGTGTGTTGCAACAGGTGAACTGTCCCAAATTTTTTGAGTAAATTCTTGGTATATTTAATTTGATTAATGAAGATCCCTTCTTTAGTCTGCTTAACTTGTAATACTAGAAAATAACCTAATTCTCCCATCGTACTCATTTAATATCTGGACTGCATTTACTTTGCAAAACTCTCACAGATTTTATCATTAGTAGAACCCAAAATGATATCATCAATATATATCTAAAATAACAACTAGTACTTACCATGATACCTCTAAAATAGAGTTTTATCAGTGGTACGTCTTTTTAAACCACTTTCCAATAAGAATTGTGCAAGTGCTTCATACCAGGATCTTGAGGCTTGCTTTAGTCCATAAAGTGTTTTATCCAAGTTGTAAACATGATTTGGATATTTTAGATCAATGAACCCTGGAGGTTGTTCAATATAAACTTTCTCATCAAGTTCGCCATTAAAAAATGCAATCTTCACATCCATTTGGAACACTTTGAACTACATATGAGCAGCATAGGCCAGAAAAATTCTGATGGCCTCAAGTCTTGCAACTTGAGCAAAAGTCTCATTATTGTCGATGCCTTTTTTCCGTAAATAACCCTTTACAATCAACCTTGATTTATTCCTTTTAACAATGCCCTCACCGTCAGTCTTGTTTCTGAACACCCACTTAGTACCAACTACCGATTTACCTTTTGGCCTTGGTACTAATTTTTAGACTTTATTTCTTTCAAATTCATTCATTTCTTCTTGCATTTCTGTGATCTAATCAGCATCTGGAAGAGCTTCATTCACTTTCTTTGGTTCAGTTTGAGAAAGAAAAGAATAGTAGGGACATTCATTTTGAGTGGCTTTTCTGGTCTTGACACCACTATCAGGATTTCCCATGATTAAGTTAGGAGTGTGTGACTTAAACCATTTTGTTTGCAAAAGGAAGTTGACTTCTTGAAGTAGATTCTCCCTATTGATCCAAGAAGTCTCTATTTTCATTTTGATGTGTACCATCATTATCTCCTGATGCTTCCCTGAATCAGTGTTTCCAGTGTTATCAATATTTGCTTCATCAATATTTGAGGAATCAAAGTCTGATAAAGTATTTACTGGTGTTTCTTGATTTGAATCACTTGAACTTGACTCTGGATGCGAATCATGTTGCTCCCCCTCAACATGTGCTTTAGTATTTGTATTTCAGTATCATCATGAGCTTGGCTTACCGAATAACATGGATCTATCGGTGTTTGAGTTTTATTAGATACTGATTTTGAATTTGACTTTGACTTTTCACCAACCTTCTATTTCCCCCTATACCTCCTATCAACATTTAAAATGGCTTGGTACTTTAGAACATGCCCTTTAGCTTTAGTTTGGATGAATTCTTTGATCACTAATTCTTTAGTTAGTCTCTTTCCAGGAACATCATCATATGGTGAGACAATATCAGTATTTACTGGTCTCAATTATTTGAACTCTTCCTCCATCATCCTCAGCTGCTCAAGATCAACTCCAGGATTTTATTTTTCAAAAATCTTTCTACTCACCTCAGAATAAAAAGCTGTAATTTTAGGATCCTTATAGAATATAGTTCTCTTTCTTCCCTTTACCTTTAGTGTTTTCATGAATTGACTAGCTTCAACACTAGCTTCCACAACCCTTTCAGCTTGGTCATCATCAGCATTTGTGACTGTTAGAATTTATCTTTCAGTTGTTTTCACAGTAGTAAATTCTTTGGTAATAGTTGTATTTTTATTCCTTCCACCTCCACCACTTCTTCCACCTTCACTTCTTTTTTGGATAGTGGACTGAGAAGTACTACTAGAGCCAACAATTTATCCTCCACCCTTGTATATCCCAAGTGGTTCTCCACCTTTACTTCCACCATCTTGAGCATCATCTCTATTATCGGCTTTTAGTTTGAGCTTTTTGTATTTAGACTTTAAAATTATCTCCCCTTTTTGGCATCATCACCAAGCAGGAGAGAGGAAATAGCTCCATAGATTGTTGTACCTCATCTAATTTCCCAGACATATTTTCCTGAGTTGCTTCCAACTTAGCCTGATTGGCTTCAATTCCGTCTTGTCATGTGTTCACTGTAATTCAAACGTGAAAATACAAGCAAGCGTAAGCGATCACAAGTACTATAAGATATAAATCAAGTTCGTTCCCACGGGGACTCTTTCTAGTTAACTTAAGATTATGCACCTATGCAACAATGGTATGGTTATCGCTCAATGCTAAGACAAAAACAAGTTGAGATGTTTATAACTAAGATTAAACTAACATGCAATTAACTAAAAATAAAAGTGATTGAATTAACTATATGAGACAAACATGGGATTCTAACTTCATTACCACTTTATTCAAAATCATTGTTCTTAACCTTAGCATGAAATGGTGATGACAATTAATCAAATAACACGAAACTAGTAAACGCCAACTTTCGTTGTATGAATACCCTACTACCAGACATCCACTAAAGAGATAGAAGCTTAATAGACACCAATTATGTTGAGACCCTATATGTCTATAGAAATTGACAACATAAAGGTTTAATGAACAAGTTATCTATCGTGATTACATAGGGCAAGTAAGATGGTTAAAATTACCTACGAATCATGCATAATAAATACATGAACCTATGCTAGCATGGCAAGTTCTAAATCTCTATATTCACTGTCGCTTCAATAGAGATTAACAAACTATCTTATATGTTCATGACACACATAAAATGAATATGCACAACCAATAATAGGATATCATATAATCACCATATAATTAGGTATGAAAACAATTAAACATAGAAATCCATAAGTAAATCTGTTAGAAACCCATGACAACGATTAGTTTATAATAAAACTCATCATCACCATGGGTTTCAATGAAAGTATGGTAAATAACTATGATAAACTAGGTCTGAAATAACTGAATAATAATAACAAAGTACGTTAACAAGAGTATTAGGTTCAAACAACAAAGAAAACAAGCATCCAAGATTACAACTTAAGCAATGAATCACAAGTAAAAAATGATCTTCTTCTCCTTCGTTGTATTGTGCTATTAGGTCTTCTTGCTGTTATCTCTTTGCTCTTCTATCTGGAAAAAGTCTTTTAAAAATCTTTGAATACCAGCCCAACCAATCAGGAGTCCAGCAAATCAATCTTATAATAGAATCGGGATTCCTGAAATTCGATATAGCGTGACCTCCCTCAAATCCAGCGTGGCCGCCCTGAGTTTCTGATAAATGGGCGCGGCCGCTCCCAAGACTAGCGCGACCGCCATGACCTTCTGGAAATTTTGATTTTTCATGTTTCTTCTGTAACTTGAGTTTCGTCTGTCAGAATTTGAAGATCTAATAGTCCACGCGAAGCTATCGAGATGCTATTCAATATGAGAATGGTATTGACTTCATATTCTGACCTCCTTTCAGCATATTTCCTTGAAAATCTTATTTATTCATCTAACTAATGCCTGAAATGCAAAAACACAAAAACACATCAAAAATACTAACACCTTGATTCCAAAACACCAACTTAAGCCTGTAATGAAGCGTTCCAAGTAGATATAAAATCCACTTATCACATCCCCAAACTTGAATCGATGCTTGTCCTCAAACATAAACAGACTCAAAGAACTATAAAACATCCTAATGCATGAATGCAACTACGTGAATGCAACTAAATGATAATGCAATCGATCCCTTCAGAATAACCATAACCAAATGAATAAGTCAATGCCTTTAAGAATGTAATGACTCTAAACAGAGTTCGAATAAATCTCACAAACTAACTCACAACCCGAAACGTGTGTGTGTATACTTAACAGATATACCATCAATACTAGATCAATAACCATAACTTATCTCTCATCAAAACAATCACGAGTTTATGAACAGAATAGACGTTAAACGCATAATGACTCACAACACCTCCTTCTTACTAGAGTTATATAAGGATTCACGCTATTATTGAACACATAACAAAAATACTTAATTGACCGTGCAGTGAGTGAGGTCCCAAAAGACTTATACAATAATATCCATGTAGCGAGCGTTAGGTTAGCGGATCCCAGACTATCAAAGCCTTAGGTCACTAGGCACAGAGTCGCCTAGAACTTAATAACTCGAGTTTTAAAGAGCTCACTCTTGGCCAACTATGCATAACACATATTTTTTTTCTTTTTTTTTCTTTTTTTCCTCATGTTTTGAACGAGTGCGTTTCGCTCCATCTCACTCAACCCTAGACTACTCATATAAATATGAGCCGGCTACTAGCCAATTGACGCCTAGCCACAACTAGCATTGATATCCAATATTTTTCTCCAGTTTTAAAAATCAGTGCTCATGCGTCATTACGAGAATAGCAAAAATTCTAAATATAACCAAGTGATTAAATCTCAACAAATAAACAAGTATGATCATGATATAGTTCAAAAGCAACCTATAAGACTTGTGAAAAAAAACTTTGTTTCTGGGCATGCAAATCAATTCATTAGGACTTAATCATCCCTCTATTTGACATCACTAAACTCCAATCAACATAAATCTACCAATCAGAAGCAGCTCATCCTACGAGATCATGTTATATGCATGCAAATGTAACTACATGGACTCAAATATTAATATGAACAAATATGTAAAATAAAAATACCAACAACTATATGAACAATCATACAAAAATATGAATGGACTACAACTAAACATGCAATATAAATCTATATGGACACAACACACACTACGAATCCTTACATTATCACTGCCAAACTTAAAATTTTCAATGTCCTCATTGAAGGTAATAATAAGGTTACAAGGCATACCTAGTTAGCGGGAGGATCATCCTCTTCGAGTGGAGGGTCAGGTGGTCAATCAACCTCGACACAAGTGTCTCAGAAAATAGTACCGAGAGCGTTTGTCAAATCTTCAGCAAAACGTCGGTGGATGTCATGCATGGCCTCAATACGCCGAGTCAACCTTCTATACTACGCATCACCAAGACCAAACCTATTAATTGTCTGTGGTGCACGAGAGGGACCCTCTGTAAGCACGGGAAGAACCGGCCATTAACCCTTTAGAATATCATAGATATATTCCAACCCTTTATCAAGGGCTGCACCTAAAAATGTATAACTCAAATGATCTGGAAGCGGTTTGAGCCCAAGTGTGGGAGCTTCTTCAATAGATGGCTCGAGACGCTCCAGCGAAATTTTCAGCTCTGCTAACCCAAGAGAATCGAATGGCATATCCAACTTCCTCTTCCACGGAGGTGCATTCAAAACCTGCAGATGCTTTGCTCCTTCTTCATCTTCAATAACTAATTCCCCTATTTAGGATCTCTCTAAGGTATCTGACCTTGGCAATTGCTCAAGCTCCAAATTCACGACAGAGTCGACCCGCTCTACTTTAAAGCACTCCTCTTTATCTGTGGGTAACTTTATTGCCTTGAGCACATTAAAAGTGACATCCTGATTTAGAATCCTTATTGTAAGCTCTCCCCTCTGCACATCAATCAAAGTTCGACCAGTAGCTAAGAATGGTCTTCTCAAGTTGATGGGAATCTTCTCATCTTTCTCAAAATACAGAATTACAAAATCAGCAGGGAAGATGATTTTGTCCACCTTGACCAAGACATCCTCCACTATACCTCATGGATAAGTGATGGTCCGATCGGCCAACTATAAGGACATGTTTTTCGGTTTTGGCTCAGGAAAACCAAGTTTCTTGAAGACGGATAAGGGAATCAGATTAATGCTAGCTCTTAAGTCACATAAACACTTATCAAAAGATAAGTTTCCAATAGTGCAAGGAATAGTGAAGCTTCCAGGATCTTTAAGCTTCGGAGGCAATTTTTGTTGCAGCACAACACTGCAATCTTCTGTTAGAGCAACGGTTTCCAATTCCTCAAGTTTTAGCTTCCGAGATAGAATACCCTTCATGAACTTAGCATAGCTCGGCATCTGTTCTAGAGCTTCCGAAAAAGGTATGTTGATATGCAGCTGCTTGAAAACCTCCATTAACTTGGCAAATTGCTTGTTGAACTTATGAATTTGAAGCCTTTTATGAAATGGGGGAGGCGGATAGCCTTGTTTCTCCCATATATTTCGCTAAGGAGTAGTGTTTTTGGCAGAATTTTTCTTCGTTTCCACTTAGCCATCCTTTTTCACAACTGAATCAGCAATTTTTTCACTTTCTGAAATTGGCAAGGGCGCAGGCGCACTTGATATGGGTGCGGGCGCGCCTGCATTCTGGAAAAAAATTCAGAATTTTTGTCTTGATGATTTTGAGGGTTACACTCAAGTCACTCACCAAAGAAAACACTAATCTTAAATAGAACAATCTGTTTTTAAGTGAAAGAAATATTGTGTTAGAAACTCAATTTGTTGAGTTTGAAAAAATGAAAATAGAATGCAAGATTGCCAAAGATGAATTGACTGAATTTCTAAAGAAAGAGGAGATTTTAAGAAAGCAGCTTGAATGAGAACATGAAGTAGTTAAGGCATGGAAATCATTTAGAGATGTCCATGCTCAAATTACTAAAGTTCAAGGTATAGAATCCTTTTGTAATGCAGCCTGGAAAAAGAACAAATAGAAGCTTTATTCCAATCTGGTTGAAAAACTTTCAACGGATGTGGATTCGATGGGTGATGAAAATTATTCGTCGAATAATAAAAAGATTATCCGTCGGAAGACAATGAGCCACATTTGTTGAGTGTAAGTAAACCAGTTAGCAAAGCTAAGCTAGCTAAATTGAATGAAAAATATGGATCATTTTCTAAGAACTTTGTTCCAGGAGAAACAAGTCAAGTGAAATAGAATAAGAGAGTCAATATAGGGCATCTGTCCATTAAACAATTAATGACAGATTGGAGAAAAATGAAGTGAGAACAGAGTCTAAAAGGAAAAATAATAGAAATGGGAAAGTTGGAATTAACAAACTGATAGGGATAAATAAATCCTGATTATATAATAGTTTGGGCTGCAAGGCCCAATAAGAAGATGTATGACATTCAAGACCAGAAAGGTTAACATGTCGATCAGGCCTGATGGACCAGATCAGGCCTGATGGAACAAAGAAGGCCCAAAAACCCTGATTATTCATTAATTTCATAATTAGTAAATAAGAGAGAAAAATAGCTATTAAGATAAGTCCTAGTGAGGATATAAATCCTTGTAGATTGGCCTCCAAGGAACCTCGTGGGATAAGGAATCAGCTTCCTACTCCCTAGGACTCCTAAGTCTATCCTAATTCAGAGACTTGACCACCAAGTCTCCTATACCAAGTCCAATTCAAGGACTCTCAAAATCTATATAAGGGGCCTCACCCCACATATCAGAACTACGTTTTTTGACTTGATCATTGGCAATCAGCAAGGTACGTAGGCATCTTGTTAAGGCAGATTGAGTCACGAAACACAAGAACAGTCAAAATCGAGCCTTGAAGCTCACGTTCCTTATTATTAGATACAGCAATCATATATATTAGTTTTAATCCATAACATTTGACGCCGTCTGTGGGAAAGCACAACAACAACCATGGCGAGAACACGGAGAACAACTAGAGCTCTGGAGGAAGGAACACCGTCGGGAACAACCCAGATGATTTCGTCTACCGTGGAGATACCTCCCCACTCAACTTATGCATCTACTCAAGCGAAAACCCAGATAGGGGCAACTCAACCTCAGCCACAAGGGACGACTCCCTCGACTATTCAAGGTATGAATCCTCAAGTTCAACAAGTACATATACCTGTGAATTCCCGACCCGTCGGGTATGAATACTCAACTGTTGTTACTACTAACCCCCCTTATGGGATGCCCCTTCACCCCGAGGTTGGAGGAAGTGGATATGCTGGGCGAAGTGAAGCACGAGGGCAATCGCCCCCCTATATACGAGGTTTGGCTCCTATCCCCGAGGATCGGGAATTTTCTGGTCCTTACACTGATAGAGACTCCGAATCTTCGGATGATGAAATGGCCCCGAGAAGGAGGCATCCTGGAAAAGAGCCAATGGCCGATGGAAGGCAACGCCCTCAAAGCACCCAAGGGGCGAATCCCCAAGAAGTGCAGGAAAGGATCAGGGCTCATGAGGCTGAGATCCAAAGGCTGAGGCGTGATTTGGAGGCTCACCAGGCCACCAGACCCCAGATACCTCCTAGGGGGAGAAATCCTCCTCCTGTTATAGACCTGGATGGTCCGGTACGAAGAAGGGCTATCGTCCCAAGAACTGATCCAAGCAATCTCCTTCCCCTTGGAGATCCTGATGATCCAACTCCACCCTTCACAGAAGAGATAATGAATGCCCATATCTCAAGGAAATTCAAGATGCCCACCATCAAAGCCTATGATGGCATGGGAGACCCCGCTAATCGTGTTAGGACATTCTCTAATGCACTGCTGCTGCAACCCGTGAATGATACTATAAAGTGTCGGGCCTTCCCTCAAACCCTGTCGGGTATGGCTCAAAAATGGTACAGTCCCTTGCCCCCAAACTCTATTGTGTCGTTCAGAGAATTAAGTCAGGCTTTTATTAAGCAGTTCATCAGTGGGAGAGTCCATGAGAAAAGTTCAGCATCTCTTATGAGTATTGTGCAGGGAGCTAAGGAGTCTTTGAAAGATTACCTGAATCGTTTTACAAAGGAGGCTTTAAAAGTCCCAGACCTTAATGATAAGGTAGCCATGATAGCACTGCAACAAGGGACTAGGGATAAGTTTTTCAAGATGTCCTTGGCCAAACGTCCCCCTGAAAGCATGTTGCAGCTCCAAGAGAGGGAAGGGAAGTATATCAAGGTTGAAGAAAGCATGAAGAAGACCGTAGTAAGTAATGAGTCCACTGGAGGCAAGAAGCGAAAAACTGATATGGAGTATATCGCCAAGGACAAGTATCCTAGAACCGAACAAAACCCTGATTCAACCCCCAAGAAGGGAGGACCTGGGCAAAAGTTCACCGAATACGCTAAGCTGAATGCTCCTAGAAGTCAGATCTTGATGGAAATCGAGAAAGATCGAGATATTCGTTGGCCTAAGCCCTTGAAAGCTGATCCTGCCAAGCTGGACAAGAGCAAGTATTGCAGATTCCACAAAGATGTTGGCCATGACACCGATGAGTGTAGGCAATTGAAAGACGAAATTGAGTTTTTGATTCGAAAAGGAAGATTGAACAAGTATACTGGAGAAGGAGGGGACAGGAATAATAATGGAAGGAAGAACTTTGAAGATCGTTGGAGGGACCAAGACGATCAGGGGCGGAATCCCCAACCTAGAGGGCCGGTTATAAATGCAATTTTTGGAGGGTCGTCACCTCGAGGACCTGTGATAAACACGATCTTTGGAGGTCCAACTGCTGCTGGATTGTCCAAAATTTCCAGAAAGGCATATACTAGAGAGGTTATGCATATTATTGGAGAAGCCTCGAAGAGGGCCAGGACAGAAGTAACATTGGCTTTTGATGATTCTGACCTAGAGGGTGTAAAGTTTCCTCATGATGACCCGCTGGTCATAACACCAATAATAGGAAATAGCCCGGTTAAGAGGGTTCTTGTGGATAATGGTGCTTCTGTGGATATATTGCTCCACGACACCTTTCTAAGAATGGGGTATAACGATTCCCAGTTGACACCAACCGACATGCCGATATATGGATTTGCTGGAGTAGAATGTCCTGTGGAAGGGATAATCAAATTGCCAACCACCATAGGTACGGAACCAAGACAAGCAACGCAGATTTTGGATTTCGTGGTAGTAAAGGCTAGTTCAACTTATAATGCTATCATGGGGAGAACAGGGATACATGCCTTTAAGGCAGTCCCCTCTTCCTACCATTCAGTTATGAAGTTTCCCACCCGAAACGGGATTGGAGAAGAGAGAGGAGATCAAAAAATGGCTAGAAGCTGTTATGTGGCCTCTTTAAGGGCAGATGGAGTCGGGGGGGCAGGTTCTTCCTATTGAAGATATGGATGTCCGAGAAAATGACGAGAATAGAGGAAGGCCAGCAGAAGACTTGGTTTCCTTTCCTTTAGACCCCGAGAATCCTGAGAGGATGACTTTCATTGGAGCCACATTAGAGGAGCCCCTTAGAGGGAAGTTGGTGAAATTTTTGCAAGAAAATAGTGATGTGTTTGCATGGTCAGCAGCTGATATGCCAGGCATAGACCCGGAATTGATTACTCACAGGTTAAACGTGGATCCAAGCCGGAAGACAGTGAAGCAAAAGAAAAGAAATTTTGCCCCGGAAAGACAAGAGGCTATAAAACAGGAAGTAGAAAAGCTCTTAGAGGCTGGTTTCATTGAGGAGATCCAATTTCCAGAGTGGTTAGCAAACCCTGTAATGGTGAGGAAGGCTAATGGAAAGTGGAGGATGTGTATAGACTTTACTGATCTGAATGATGCATGCCCTAAAGACTGTTTTCCGCTGCCAAAAATTGATACTTTGATTGATGCCACTGTTGGGCATGAGATGCTGAGTTTCATGGATGGATTTAGCGGATACAACCAGATCAAAATGCATAAGGATGACATTCCAAAGGTATCATTCATCACTGACTTTGGTGTTTATTGTTATCTTGTTATGGCGTTTGGTCTCAAGAATGCAGGAGCCACCTATCAAAGGTTGGTAAATAAAATTTTTAAGGATCTTATTGGTAAGACTATGGAAGTCTATGTTGATGACATGTTAGTCAAGAGTCTAGTAAAGACTGATCATATAACCCATTTGAGGGAAGCTTTTGAGGTCCTGAGGTACCACAAGATGATGTTGAATCCTACGAAGTGCGCTTTCGGAGTAGGATCTGGAAAATTCTTGGGATTGATGGTCTCAAAGAGAGGAATTGAGGCTAACCTTGATAAAATAAAGGCAATCCTGGACATGGAACCACCAGAAACTGTCAAGGATGTTCAGAAGCTCACAGGAAGGGTCGCTGCGCTAGGACGATTCATCTCCAAGTCAGGAGACAAGTGCTTGTCATTCTTCAAGTCACTAAAGAATATCAAAAACTTTGTATGGAATGAGGAAAGCCAGAAGGTGTTCGAAGAGTTAAAGAAGTATATGGCTCAGGCCCCGTTGTTGGCCAAACCATCTTTGAATGAAGTTTTATTCTTGTACTTGGCTGTTTCAGAGAGCGCCTTGAGCGCGGTGTTGGTTAAGGAGGAGCTAAAAGTTCAGAAGTCCGTATATTATGTCAGCAAAATTCTGCATGGTGCTGAATTGAATTATTCAACTATTGAGAAATTTCTCTAGCCTTGGTAATGGCTTCGAGAAAACTGCGTCCTTACTTTCAGGCTCATCAGATTGAGGTGCTAACGAATCAGCCACTGAGAAATATCATTCACAGTCCCAAGGCAAGTGGGAGGTTGATTAAGTGAGCAATAGAGTTGGGAGAGTTCGATCTCAAGTATAAGCCACGTACGGCCATAAAAGCCCAGGCACTAGCTGACTTCGTGGTGGAATGTACCATACCCAACTAAGAAGTCAGGGGCAGGAAGATACCATACCTCAAGACAAGGAAGTCGATAATGGGGACAGAGAGAGGAAGATACCATACCTCAAGACAAGGGAGTCGATAATGGGGACAGAGAGAAGGATGATAAGGAGAAAGAATATTAGGTCCTCTATTTTGATGGAGCATCAAAAACAAATTCCAATGGAGCAGGGTTGGTTTTGCAAAGCCCTGATGGGTTCTTAATTGAGTATGCTATGAAGCTAGACTTCCCAACCACAAACAATGAGGCAGAATATGAAGCCCTGATAGCTGGACTTGGTCTAGCTGGAACACTTAGAGTCAAAAACTTAAAGGTCCGTGGAGACTCGTAGCTGATTATATCCCAGGTAAAGGGAGAATTTGAGGCAAGGGATGATACGATGGCTAAGTATGTCCGCCTAGTAAGGGTTGTGATGACCCAATTTAATGAATGCCATGTTGAACACATTCCAAGGGAAGAAAATGCTAAGGCAGATGCGCTATCAAAGTTTGCTTCATCTGAGATAGAAGAAAGTTCAGGAAGTGTGTACTTCCGTGTTTTGAAGACACGAAGCATAGATGTTAAGCTTGTGGCTCCCATAGGCCTGGGGATGTCATGGATTGATCCTATTAAGGCTCACATTCAAACCGGTTGGTTGCCAAGTGATGCAACTGAAGCACGAAAGTTAACTGTTCGAGCACTAAGGTACTCTTTGATAGATGGGATTCTTTACAAAAGATCTTTCGTGGTTCCCTACTTGAGGTGTTTCAGGCCCGATGAGGCACGCTTGGCTCTTGAAGAAGTGCATGAAGGTATTTGTGGACAACACTTGGGGGGCAGGGCCTTGGCTCATAAGATAACTCGTCTAGGCTTTTATTGGCCAGAAATGATGGCTGATGCCAAAGAATATATGAAGAAGTGTGATCGCTGTCAGAAGCATGCACCTGTTGTTAGACAACCTCCCGAGATGCTGACATCTATCAACTCGCCCATTCCCTTTGCAATGTGGGGGATGGATATTCTGGGGCCTTTCCCTATGGCCACGGCACAAAGGAAGTTTCTGATTATCGCCATTGATTATTTCACCAAGTGGATTGAAGCCAAACCCTTGGCCAAAATCACAACTAAGCAAGTTGCACAATTCCTGTGGGAAAACATTATGTGCCGATATGGAATTCCCTGTATCCTCGTCACTGACAATGGAACACAATTCAACAATGAGGAATTCAAGAAGTATTGTGAAGAAAATGAAATTGAGTTACGGTTCACCTCTGTGGCTCACCCACAAGCCAATGGGCAAGCGGAAGTAGCAAATCGAATAATCCTGGATGGACTAAAGAAGAGGATCGATAAGTCAAGAAATAATTGGGTGGATGAGATACTTCCCATATTATGGGCCTATAGGACTACCTGTAGAGTCACGACAGGAGCAACTCCCTTCATGTTGGCATATGGGGCAGAAGCAGTAGTTCCAGTGGAGATATCACATTCCTCTCCAAGGATTCAGGCTTTCGATGCAGAAGAAAATGAAGAAGGATAGAGGTTAGCCCTGGATCTAATCGATGAAGTGCGAGATAAGGCACATGCAAATATAGTAGAATATCAGAAAAAGGCTTCATTCTACTACAACCTAAGGGTTAAAGAAAGGTTTTTCAAACAAGGCGATCTAGTCTTGAGGAAGATAGAAGCATCTGGTGTAGGACAAAAAGGGAAACTTGCCCCGAATTGGGAAGGGCCGTACAGAGTCAGGAGTGTTCAGGGTAGAGGAACCTACAAGCTAGAGACTATGGATGGTTTTGAAGTCCCGAGAACTTGGCATGCGCAAAACCTGAAGGTTTACTATGTGTAGGATTGTTGAAGTACGATTCTCACTTGTCAGTATGACAAGTAGGTTTAAAAGCACCTTGAAGCTTTGCTTGTGTAGGATTTTATATTCCAGTAGAATTTACATTATCGAGTTATTATTGTTAAGGGTCGAACCCATACCATGTAAGGTTTTGAAAAGCCAGACTTCATGATTAAGAGTTTGAAATTATTTCAACCTTTGGATGTTTAAGTTATGATAATACCCTGTGAGGGTATAATAAAAATTCATGCCTAAAACGCGTATTAAGTATTGGAAAGAAAGGCAAGTAAGAAAAGCAGCATATGAAATATAACCCCGAAGGGAAACAAGTTCTGATATGAATAAAGTTCAAAAAGAAGATATACATAAAAAAAACTTAGGCCTTGGAAGGTTGGGATTCCTCGGAACCACTATCTGAAGTCTCCTCGGATGTCTCAGTCGTCCCTTCGGACATCTCGGTCGTCCCCTCCGAAGTCTCTGTAGAGGTTCCCTCTGCGGGAGACGTTGGTTGCTGAGGCGCTGCTCTTGGAGGCTCTTCCACCCTGTCCTTCTTACCGACAGGCTCAAACTCCTCTTCAGAAGAATCTTCCTCCTCTCCGGAGCTGGACCCAAGCTCTTTTCTCTTGTGGCCTTGGCTCCTTGAAGGGCCGTCCTTGATCATATCAGCAAGCTTCTCAGTAACACCCCCAAGCTTTGGAACTCGCACAGGGCAAGGAAAGGAGGACTGCTCGAGGACTTCTGGAAATTCATCTTGTATGGCCTCCACAGCAGCATCCCAGCCTTCTCTATAGCTAACTGGATGTAGGAGAGCATCGTGCTCCACCATCAAGTCCTTGAACTCCTGAGTGTCCATCCAGCCATCAAAGGCTTTATCCTTCTGAGCCTTCAGGATAACATTCTCAGCCCGGGCCGTTTCCAAGTCAGAAGTGGAAGAGGCAAGTTGAGCTTCAAGGGCCTCTATTCTCTGGTTGGCCTCCTCCAACTTCTTGTTAGCGTCCTCTAGGCCAACCTTCCAATCCTTGGCTTGGTGAATCGCCCCTTGAAAGTGGGCGTTAGCCTACAAGAGAAGCAGCAAAAGTATGAGATAAGAAAATCGAAAAGGGCAAGTATGAAGGGCATAGAAAAAAAAAACGTACCGTCGCCAAAGCCTGGGCTCCGAAAAGCTCGTTCCCCTCTAAGTCCTGTTGAAGGACAAAGTCTTGATAATCCACCGGGGAGATGGAATGCTTAGACCATTCCTTGGCAAGCGCCGTGCTGCCAACGATTGAATCCTTGCCCCGGATTCCCCAAGCAGGTTGAAAATAGGCCCCTGGCCTCTGCTTGGTACGCATAACTTGGTTGGGGCCTTCCTCTCCTGGTTCCATTGCTTGGAGTAGGAACTCAGGGAAGCGATCACCAAGGCGCGGGTCTTTAAAGACCTTCCCAGCCCGCTTCATCCTGGTTGTCTCCAGGTCTTTAGGCTTGGTAGCCTCCTCAATCTTCTCAGCCACTGCAAACAAGTGAGATAAGTTGAAGAATCAGCGGAATAAAAAATGAAGGAAATAAAAAAGAGATATAAGGAAGGAAACTTACTTTTCTTAGGGATGGGAGAGAGGTCGCGTTCTACAAGAACGGTCTCCCGGATAAGATCCCAAGAATGGGAAGTCCCATTATCTTGTGTGAGGAGGTTGAAAGCTCTAGCCTCCTCCTCAGACAAAGTTATGTCATTTGGGCTCCCATCGATGGCAAGCCCAAAGGACGATCGAAACAGGGTGCCCCAATCGCCACCCTCCCAAACAACGAACAAAAAATCTTTCTTTCACCCCAAGTTGTTGTCAGAGATGGACTTCCCGTTCACAATGTGGGGAATAGTAGGGCGCTGGTTTAGAGAAACCCAACCCGAACTTTTATCAGGGTTGTTTTTGAACTGGAAAATCTTTCTGAAAATGGCAACGGAAGTGGGGACATTGTGCTTGGCACATTGTGACAGATAGCACAGAATAAACCTCCAAGAATTAGGGGGAAGTTGGCAAGGGTTGATGCCCACATCAGCCAGTAAAAGAGGAATGAACGGATGAAAAGGGAGTCTGATACCTGCCCTTAGAGTATCCCTATAGATGCATAATGCGTCCTTCCTCCACTGGCAGGCCCTATCGGCCGGACCTGCAAGAACCAGCTTGAAAGGTTCCTTGATTTTGAAGCAGCTCCACAACTTTTCCAGCTCCTTGGGATCCCGCAAAGCACTAATATGGTCGTGCGCGTCCAGATGCGCATCAGACGGGTACTCATCCCCTCGAGTGTTGATCATGTCGATTAAGGAAGTGTACCTCGATCGAATAGGAAATTTATTGGACTTTCTAGCCACGTTCATCTTGGCCAAGCGAGTCATTTTCTTGTCAGCCATCTGAAAAAAGGGCACGTAGGCAGGCTATCTTAAAAAGGCACACAATGGAAAAATAGACACGAAAAGTAAAGGGAGGGATTTTACCTGAAGAAGCGATCCTAAAAAAGGCTTTGAGCTCCGACTTGCTGTTATTGCTCTGAGAATCTTAGTAGGAGGAGAAAGAAGAAGAACTTAGAAATGAGAAAGTGAGGAGTAGTAGCCTCTCCTCAGTCCTTTATATAAGAGGAAAAGGGAAGTTGAAGGGACAAAAGCCCATTAGGGACAAAGGCCCAAAGGAAAAAGCCCAGAAAAAGGAATATTCCAGAATATTCCTGGGAATTCTAAGGGATTCTAAACAGGGTATAATAAGCCCAGATCAATATTAAGCCCAATAAAAGAAGGCCAGGCCCAAATCCAATTAGGATTTGGAAAATACAATACCCTAGATTAAAGCCCTAAAAGAAGTGAAGCCCAATAAAGAGGCCCAGTAGGATTTGATAAAGCCCAATAAAAGAAGGCCATGCCCAAATCCAATTAGGATTTGGAAAATACAATACCCTAA
Organism: Apium graveolens; assembly: GCF_009905375.1. Taxonomy (NCBI): domain Eukaryota; kingdom Viridiplantae; phylum Streptophyta; class Magnoliopsida; order Apiales; family Apiaceae; genus Apium; species Apium graveolens. The sequence continues at coordinate 71,239,745 of NC_133650.1, read as the reverse complement.
ATTAAAGCCCTAAAAGAAGTGAAGCCCAATAAAGAGGCCCAGTAGGATTTGATAAAGCCCAATAAAAGAAGGCCAGACCCAAATCCAATTAGGATTTGGAAAATACAATACCATAAATTAAAGCCCTAAAAGATGTAAAGCCCAATGAAGAAGGCTAGTGGAAGACCAGAATCCAGGTCGAAATTCAGGTCGTGAATCCTTCCCGAAATCATTCGAGTAGACACCCGAAAATAACGGGTAAAAAAGACCAGAATCCGGGTCGTGAACCCTACCCGAAATTTTTCGAGCAGACACCCGAAAATAACTGGAATAGCAGGACTGAATTGAGGTCAAAACCTCGACCAGGAACGAGGTCCAAGGAATCAAGCATTTTTTTAAAATGGGGATTAAAAAACCCAGATAAAAACCCTAGTCGAAGATCGACTAGGATCCTGGTCAAAAACCAGGTCGTGGATACTAGTCGAAATCCTTCGACCAGGAAGCATAAGAATCAAAGAGTTCTCGAACAGGATCCAGGTCGAAATATCGACTAGAGTTCTAGTCGATAGGCTCAAGTCCAGGAATAAAAAAGGGGGGTGAGTATTCGACCTAGATCCAGGTCGAAAGTTCGACTAGGATCCTGGTCGAATTCCAGGTCGTGGATCCTAGTCGAACTCCTTCGACCAGGATTGCAAGGCTGCCCCCTACTTCGACTAGGATCCAGGTCGAAATTTTGACTAGGATCCTGGTCGAAAAAGGGCTGGAAATCTGAAATATCCCCAAAAATAAGGATAAATCCCGGAAAATTAAGGATAAATCCCGGAAAATAAGGGAAAAATCCAGAAATTAAGGATAAATCCTAGAAGTTAAGGAAAAAATCCAGAAAATTAGTGAAAAATCCCGGAAGTAAGGGAAAAATTCCCGGAAATTAAGATAATTCCTGGATAAAAGGAACAATCGTTGTAAACGTGTAGGTCGCTCCACACTTTACGCAAAAACGAAACCCTGTAAGGGAATGAATAGACTTAACTTTTGCAAAACCTAATCAATGTTTCCCAAAAGTTGGGGGGCAAATGATAGGGATAAATAAATCCTGATTACATAATAGTTTGGGCTGCAAGGCCCAATAAGAAGATGTATGACATTCAAGACCAGAAAGGTTAACATGTCGATCAGGCCTGATGGACCAGATCAGGCCTGATGGAACAAAGAAGGCCCAAAAACCCTGATTATTCATTAATTTCGTAATTAGTAAATAAGAGAGAAAAATAGCTATTAAGATAAGTCCTAGTGAGGATATAAATCCTTGTAGATTGGCCTCCAAGGAACCTCGTGGGATAAGGAATCAGCTTCCTACTCCCTAGGACTCCTAAGTCTATCCTAATTCAGAGACTTGACCACCAAGTCTCCTATACCAAGTCCAATTCAAGGACTCTCAACATCTATATAAGGGGCCTCACCCCACAGATCAGAACTACATTTTTTGACTTGATCCTTGGCAATCAGCAAGGTACGTAGGCATCTTGTTAAGGCAGATTGAGTCACGAAACACAAGAACAGTCAAAATCGAGCCTTGAAGCTCACGTTCCTTATTATTAGATACAGCAATCATATATATTAGTTTTAATCCATAACACAAACATAAAAACTACACACCTGATAAATATGCACCAAAAAAAATATGTGTTAAAAGTGGTAGTGTTAATCATTTGTCTGTTAATTGCAAACTTGTTGTGTATGCTTCCATGTCTGTACCCCCTTCATTTCCCAGTATGCCTACATTGCCTATGAATGTTATGCCTACACATAATTTGAATGCACAATATGCTAATATGCTATTTGCACAAAATCCTTACTATGCTGCTTTTAGTATGCCATAAATGCCATTTAGCATGCCATACTGGAATACCATGTTTTCTCAAAATATGCCTTTCCATGTTAATCAAGTTGTGCATGATAATTCTGTAATGATGAATAATTTTAAGGGTTCTACTCAATTGACTAAGGATGAACTTCAAGTACCTAAGTCAAATGAAGATAAACCTAAGAAAACTAAGAAAAAGGCTAACAAAATAGGACCCAAGGAAACTTGGGTACCAAAATCAACTTGATTTGATTTTGGTGTGTGCAGGGAAATAGAAAGAATCTTTGGTATTTAGATAGTGGGTGCTTAAGGCACATGACTGGAGATTCTACCCTGCTCACTGAGTTTAAGAAAAGAGTTGGTCCGAGTATTACTTTTAGAGATGACAGCAAGGGTTTTACTGTGGGATATGGCTTGATTTCAAAGGATAATGTCATCATTGAAGAGGTTGCCCTAGTGGATGAACTCAAGCACAATTTGTTGAGTATCAGCCAGCTTTGTGACCAGGACAATTCAGTAACCTTTAATTCTGAAGCCTGTGTTGTGACCAACAAGAAGAGCAACAAAGTGGTTCTCACTGGAGTGAGAAAAGGAAATGTGTACTTAGCTGACTTCAACTCATCAAATGCAGAATTTTTCACTTGTCTATTTAGCAAGGAAAGTTAAGATGAAAGTTGGTTGTGGCATAAGAAGCTATCTCACCTCAATTTCAAGACTATGAATGAGCTAGTTAGGAAAGACTTGAAGAGCGGTATGCCTTAAGTGGAATTCTCAAAGGATGGACTGTGTGATGCATATCAGAAAGGAAAGAAAATTAAAGTATCATTCAGAAAGAAGCTTGATTCAACAATTGAAGAACCTCTATAACTATTACACATGGATTTGTTTGGACCAGTCAATGTGTTGTCAATCTCGAGGAAAAGGTATTATCTAGTAAATGTGGATGATTTCTCAAAGTTCTCTTGGACATATTTTCTCAAGTCCAAAGATGAAGCTAGTAAAATCATCATCAATCACTTAAGACAAGTCAACAATCATCCTGATTTTAAAGTAAGAAGAATCAGGAGTGACAATGGAACTGAGTTCAAGAATTCTGTGATGAAATCATTTTGTGAACAGAATGGGATCATGCATGAATTCTCAGCAGCAAGAACCTCATAACAAAATGGTGTGGTGGAAAGGAAAAACAGATCTCTTATTAATGCTACAAAGACAATGCTAGAAGAATCAAAGTTACCAACATACTTTTGGGATGAAGCTATAAATACTGCATGCTACACTCAGAATATTTCCTTGATCAATCAAGCAAAATACATGACACCCTACCAATTGTTCAAGAATAAGAAGCCAACACTAAAATTTCTTCATATCTTTGGCTGTAAATGCTATATCTTAAGGAATCAAACTGATCAGCATGGGAAGTTTGATGCCAAAGCAGAAGAAGGCATTTTTGTTGGATATGCTGTTAGAAAAGAATATAGAGTCTACAATCTCAGAACCAACATTGTTATGGAATATGTACATGTTGTGTTTGATGACAAAAAGATTGAAGTACTGCAAGATAGAGATTTCCATGAAAGCCTCAAATTTGACAATGTTGAGATGGTCAGTGAAGACAGTGATGATGAAAGTGATCAAGAACCAATGTCTAAGGAAAATGCAGAAAAATCTACAACTAATGAAGCACATAATTCAATATCTGTTAAAAGACCAAGTGCATCATCCATTGGAAGACAATCTGCATCATCCGTCGAAAGGCAAAATTCAGATCCGTTGAACCTTCAATAGAAATTGAGGGCCAATACAGATCACAAGTAGAAAGAACCCCAACTACAAGTCAAAGACCCACAAACTCAGGGGAAGTTTCTTCTAATCAAAACTTTGTCACACATCAAGACAATAATGAGGCCTCTTCATCTAGAGCTAATCTACCTCAATAGAGAAAATGGAATGGAGATCACCCATTTGAACTAATCATTGGTGATGCATCTTCAAGAGTGCAAACAAGGAAAGCAACTCAAGATGAATGACTATATAGAAGCTTTCTATCTCAGGATGAGCCTAAAAAGGTAAAGGAAGCTCTGTTGGATCCTGATTGGGTTTTAGCTATGCAGGAGGAGCTAAACCAATTTAAAAAGAATAAAGTATGGAAGTTGGTACCCAAGCCTAAAGGAAAGAATCCTATTGACACCAAGTGGGTATTCAGGAACAAGATAGATGAAAATGGCATAGTTGTAAGGAACAAAGCTAGATTGGTTGTTAAGGGCTATTGTTAACAAGAACGAATAGATTTTGATGAAACTTTTTCCCCTGTTGCAAGACTTGAAGCCATTAGAATTTTCTTAGCCTATAAAGCCCATGCCAATTTCTAATTCTATCAAATGGATGTCAAAAGTGCTTTTCTGAATGGAGATTTGGAGGAAGAAGTCTATGTCAGTCAGCCTCCTGGTTTTGAAGAGCCAAATTTTCCAGATTATGTCTACTATCTTTTGAAAGCACTTTATGGATTGAAGCAAGCACATAGAGCCTGGTATGATACATTATCAAAGTTTCTGCTAGAAAATCACTTCACTAGAGGTACTGTTGACAAAACCTTATTCTTTAGAAATGTTAATGGCTCTAGTATACTTGTTCAAATTTATGTAGATGATATTATATTTGGCTCTACAGATGAAAAACTTTGCAGAAAGTTTGCCAAATAGATGCAAAGTAAATATGAAATGAACATGATGTGAGAACTAACTTACTTTCTTGGTTTACAAGTTAAGAAAGTTAGTGATGAAATATTCATTAGTCAAACCAAATATATTTATGATCTTTTGAAGAAGTTTGATCTAACGGATTGCACATCTGCAAAAAATCCCATAGCCACTGCAACTAAACTTGAATTAAACACAACTGAAAAGTCTATAGATATTTTAAGCTATAGAGGCATGGTTGGCTTATTTTTATATTTAACAGCTAGTAAGCCAGATATAATATTTTCTACTTGTCTCTGTGATAGATTTCAGGTTAATCCTAGAGAATCTTATTTAATAGCTATAAAGGGAATTTTCAGATATCTCAAAGGAATACCAAAATTTGGCATTTGGTATCCTAGAGATTCTGGTTTTGATCTAACTGGTTATTCAGATGCAGATTATGCAGGTTGTAAAATTGATAGAAAAAGTATAAAAGGAACCTCTCAATTTTTAGGAAACAAGCTAGTATCCTGGTTCAGTAAAAAGCAAAATTCAGTTTCTACTTCTACAACTGAAGCTGGATATATTGATGCTGGTAGTTGTTGTACACATATTTTATGGATGAAAAATCAAATGTTAGACTAAGGTCTTCAGGTGAATAAGATTCCTATTTTCTGTGATAACACAAGTGTTATGTCCATCACTGAAAATCCAGTACAACATTCAAGAACAAGCACATTGACATCAAGTACCACATCATTAGAGAGCATGTTATGAATTGTACAGTGGAACTTCATTTTGTTCCAAGTGAGAAACAACTTGCAGACATCTTTACCAAACCACTTGATAAAACCACATTCACTAGGTTGGTAAGTGATTTAGGTATGCTTAATTACTCATAATCTATTTTGATGTCTAAGCAAATTGAATTACAACCAGAATAATATTTGATATTTCTTGTCAGTAATGTAAATTTTGGCTAAGTCAAAATTTATATCTCGACGGATGTTCATTATCCATTGAAAATGAACATCCGTTGAACTTTATTATCCGTAGAAGTATCAATTATTACTCTAGGTAATTTTGTCATCATCCGTCGAATTATACTTAATCTTAGCCGGTAATTTTGAGCATCATCCGTCGAATTTATTTACAGCCTATATGTATATTTCAACGGATAATCTTAGATTTTTGATAGTTTTTCTCATTTTTAAACGGCTATTTTGGGTTAATTTGATTGGTCACTTTATTTTACTTTTTTACATTTTATTTCTGAGAAAGTATAAAAGCTAATTACATTTCTATTCTTTGTTTTTATCTTTCTCAAAGAAATTTCTCTAAATTCTTCTTCCCAAAAGCAAAAACTCTCTCTCTGCAACTAATCTCAATCACAACAATGGCACCCGTAGTCAAAATCATGTCCTCAACTGGGTTTGTTTATGAAAAGAACAACTTTGTGGCTTTGGTGAACAAGCAAATTCCGGCATCTGAAGACTATCACAAGATAATGAACTTCATACTAAACTGCAAATTGAGCTCTGCCATGCTTGAGTCCCCAACCATTTACTGTGAGGTTGTCGAAGAAATTTGGACTAGAGTTGTGTTCAACTCAAAGGAAAAGACTATTACCTTCACTCTCAAAGGTCATGAAAATTATGTTAACTGTGATACAATTGAAAAGTGTTTTAAATTTCCTGAGAATAATACACTTGCTCCACACACGGACACTGATGTGAGTAAAATGCTAGTTTCTATGGGTTATGCTCTTGATGCCATTAAATTAGGTGATGTTAGGAGACTAGGTCTTAGAAAAGAATGGAGTTTTCTGTGTGATTCATTTTTCAAGGTATTTTTTGGAAAAATAAGTAATTTTGATGTTGTATCTTACTCACTTGTTCACATGATTTACATGCTTCTTAGTGATAAGTATTTCAATTTTAGCACTTCCGTCATTTATGAGATAGGGAGTAAATTAGGGGATATTAAGAAGAGGTCTATGAATATCTATTATGCTAGATTTTTCATGATGCTAGCTAATTTTGTTTCTGAGAATCTCACCATTGAGAACCCAACAAACAAGTTAGCTTGTTGGATCCAAGAGAGGAGAATTATTGCTGACTTGAACAGGGCAAATCATCATAAGGAAATTGCTCTTGTGTATATGTCAATCATGAAAAAGCCTCAGGTAAGTGAGGTAAATGTTTCTGTTCCCACTACTTCTCAACCACCTGCTTCTTTACAACCATTTGTGGTAATGGAATCAGTGACAATGACCAAACAGATGCCTACCCAAGCCACAAAACTAAAGGTTTCCAAAACCAAATCAAAGAAAGCCCCCTCTAGTGTCTCTCAAAAGAAACTAGTTGAAAAATCCACTACAAACCAAGAGGGGAGTGTGAAGGGAAGGGAGACTGGTGAGGGACAGGGTAAATATAAAAGAATCTCTAAGGATAAGGATGGAGAGGTGAGTACATCCCACCCAAGCCACACTACAGTTTCTCAACAAACTGTAGTGCATATTAAGGATATTAGCTCATTGCTAGTTGCATCCTCTCAAAAGGATGTAACTATTGAAAAAAGCTCTCAGCCAAGAGCACATGCCAAAAGGGTAAGGGACACAATCTCACCCCAAACTTATGCTAGAAAAAAGAAATCAAAACCATTGGGAATACACAGGGTGCACACACTGTGCCTACTGCAGTCAAAGACTCAGTACATGCACATTCTCAAAGTCAGGTTGATGTGGCTCCAATAAATGTGGAGACACGGCCAAAATCTTTAACTATAGAAGCACCTAACACACCAAACTCACCCACACATTCTCTGGATGTTGATATAATTCATACATCGATTCCTGATTCTCCATCTCTCACTGTCATGGAGAAGCCAAAATCCAAGCAAGTGAGCATCATCTTTTAGATTATTTGTTGGATCACTTGCCATTTCTTTCTGAGTCTACTAAAACATCTATGCAAAATCTCAAATTAATCACCACAGATTCTATAGTAGTCTCTACTTCAAACTCTTTCATTTCCACTATTTCAACGGATATTGTTCATCTGTTGACAAGTGATTGTATCTCAACGGATGTGCTTAACAACAGTCATCCGTTGAAACTCTCAAATACTATTTCGACGGATGTTCCTCATCCGTTAAATATTATTGCACCACTTCAAACTACAACAAATGTTACAAGTGCAGATGATCTAGTAGTTGTACAATCACTCTTAGGACTGAGGGAAGGGAGTGAATTGAGTGAGAGGCTGAGTTGCTCTCAGGAAAAAGGAGAGGAAAAGAGTGAAAATATGCAAGATATTTCTTCCAGCTTGGCAAAAGTGAGTGAGTGGAGTCCCACTTTAGTAGGTGAAAGTGAGGGTGTGAGGGTGGGAAGCCAAGGGGAGCCCTTGATCCAAAAACAGAGAAAACTTGAGAGAAAAGCAGGTATAGGAGAGATAAGGATGGAAACCATTGCCAGTGAGTCAACGAATGTCAGTGAGCAGAAAAAGAGAAAATATTTCAGCAAGAATATCAAGCTGTCATAGATTCTATCTCTTTGGATGCTGAGACATTTACTCATCATGTTACAACATATCAACTTTTTGATGGACAGGGCAATGAGGAGGCTGAGAAGCTACTCAACTTGGTGCACACTACTGCTTCTATGCAAAGGGCTAAGGATGCCATCACAGCCATGCCACCTACAGCTAGTGATGATATTGATTATGGAATTTGTGGTTCTGGGGATATTTTTGGAGATGAAGATGATGATGAAGAAGAGTTCATGGATATAGGGGGAGAAGCAGGCCCTAGCTCAAGATCAAACATGTCATTTTGGGTGTTTTCCAAAACATGTGATGAGCACCATTTCAAATCCACTCTATCTCACATCATTCAACAAACTCAGACAGCTCTTCACACTACTACAAATGCCAATACCAAGAGACTTCTACAAGCACACTTAAACTCTCTCCAACTTCATCAAATTTAATCTTTCAAATAAAATCTGGATGTTACTGAGCTGAAGACAGAAATTGATCAAGTCAAGAAGGATGTTCTTGAGAGACTAGATGCTAAGTTTCCCAACACAATCATGCTTAACATCAACAGACAACTAAGGAAAAATTCTGATCTAGCTAGCAAGGTGGACTCCTTAAAAAAAATGCTCAAAACCCTGGAAACTTCAGTTACTCAAATCCATCTACATCAAGCTCAACAAAATCAGCTACTACAAAAACTGGTGGGTACATAAACTTCTTCCTCCACTCAACTTGATGTTAATAAAAAGGGGGAGAAAGACTCAATTGTTCCAGTTAGTCAAGGGGAGTCAACAAGTGAGGGGGATAAAGTTCTCAACATATAATTTAGTAAGGTAATTGTTCCAGCAATTGCTTTTACTAAGCCACCAGCCTTGGACAACATTGATCTAATCAATTTAGCAGCAGCTAAGTTAGAGTCAAGTAAAAAATTCAAACAACTTGATATAGCAGCAGTTGAGAAAGACCTAGATGCAAAGTGGAAGAAGCTTGATGAAAACATTAAGAAGAAATTTGGTCCAATTGAGAAGCAAGATAAGGTCTTTTCTCACTTCTGCAAATTGAGACAAATTTCAGCTAATGAAATGAGCCTAGGAAACTTAGAAAGGGGTCATCCCTCAACAATCAAATCTCCAAAGGCCAGTGTGATTTTTAAACCAAAAAGAAATTACCTAAAGACCTCATACAAAAATCCACTGGATTTATCATATGAAACTCATAGGCCAGATGAAAATAAACTACTTGGAAGGTCCTTAGCTTTCTTCAAGGATCCCAGAGATTCAATTCTAAAGAAAAGGATTGCTAAAATCTACAGAAATGGTAAACTGATATGTCTTGTGGCTGGATATCCACAATTTGCACAGGCTAAGAAAGAAGAAAAGGTGAGACTCAAACAACAACAAAAGCAAGCTTTTTAGATACCAAGAACCAAGCTAAGAAGCCTGCAATCACAGAAGCTGCATTGCCAACTGAAAAATTAGAAAATCTGGATGAAGGAAAGAAGGAAGAATCAAAGTAGACAAAAAGGAAGTTTAGATACAAAATTCATGCACAGAGGAAGATAGATTTTGATGAAAACAAGGAAGAATACAAGCCAATCCAATCTACAACGTCAAGCCAAACAGTCATACCTACTGTGAAGGAGGCTGAATTCAAGGTTGATCCCAATATCACCTTTCACGGTGATCTTGTTGTTCCTAAGGATGAATCCATAGATTGGTACAGCTTGCCCCTTCCTGATGTAAACCTTCACTATGCCATAAGTGCTCAAATGCTATGCTCTTCTATTGTTGCATTATATCAAAAAAGCATTGCATTTTCAATAATGCAACACCAAGGGGCGTTACATCTGCGGCCGTTGTATTAGAGGCCTAATGTAACGCTTTTTGGGGGTCTACAGCAACACCAATAAGCATTGCCTAATAGATGTAATGCAACAATATATACATCAAATACAACACCAAAAAGCGTTGGCTCTGACATAAGCTGGATGTAAGACTCCATGTGTGGGGCCCACATTAAGGACACATCAGCACATGACATATGGATGCCACATCAGCAGTGGGCACCATATAAGCACCACATCAGCAGTGGGACCCACTAAAATGTCAAGCAGTAGGGCCTATATACCACATCAGCAGCGATACACATGTCACGCACTGGTATGTAATGCAACGCTTTTTATCAACTTTTAGGATAGGAGAACATAATTAAAAGCAACGCTTATATAGCTAATGCAACACCACAATATCCGGTAAAAACATTGTTATTACTTTATAATGCAACACCCAACTATCAAATACAACGCTTTAATCAAAATTTTTGCAAGATAATATTTCATAATTACAGAACCCATGAAAATTATCCTAATAACCATTCAACAATTTCTACTAGCCATCCAAAACATCATCCAACAACCCTATGACAAGTTCCATCCACAAAATATATCCAACAACCCAAACATCATACTAACTACTAAGAAGGTGTTGGTACTTCTTAGTAAGACAAAGGTTTCAATAAAATTTGGGAAACATGCTGAAAGAACAATTAAAGAACAAAGGTTTCAATAATATTCTTTTTGTAAAGCTTGTCTTTGCTGGTGTTGGATCTTCTAGCAAATATTTGGAGCCATGCTTGTAAACAAAGGCAGTTACCTATAGGCATGCAAAAAAAATAATTATTTATTTAGCAAGAAAAAACAATTAATTACGGCAGCTAAAATTGATGATTGAAAGTTACAATAAAGGATGTTTGACTAAAAACGGTGTCTTCCGAGTTCTCAAGTCCAAATAATGTCAGAAAGGGTTTTGCAAGGTTTTCGACTTTAATGTCTACATGTATGAACATTATCTGTAAGAGGAAAATATATTAGAAGTATGATATCAGACAAATAATTGAGGATCTGAGAGGCTTCTGATATTTCATCACTGCCAACTATAATTGCGACAAGGGAAAATATGCATGCTAGTTGTTGAAGACAAACCATGAAAGCCTTTGTTACCGAATGAGAAAAGTCAGTTTGTTTGAAAGAGAAATCAGGGATGAGGATGAAAATAAAGGGCAGAGAAAGAGTACAATGATGCAATTATCACATTTCGTTGTCTGGATATTGAACTCATCTTGCAAAAGGAAACGAGTTAATGCGACAGAATTTGCAAAGCATAGGAAGACCTGCAAGTTTTGACAATATTAGACTTTATAACATCAAAACAACACTTAATGCAGGTGAAAAACAAAGATTTTTTTAGTACAAACTTTTCAAGGCAATTGCTCTACCTCAGGCAATTGCAGGGGAGAAAACCACCACAACAAACATACCTGTGGCACAATACAAGTATAAATTGCACACGTTTAAACACTGCAACAACAGAAACAGAGGTAAGAAATTGTGCATACCTCGACATATCATTGTAAAGAGCTCGCTTACAAAGCATGTATGATGCACATGGTGCACTGCAATCCATGGAATGTACTTAAATGCAGCATTAACAACAAAAATAAAATTACAGACTAAGGTATTATCAAAAAATGGCATGTGATGACGATTAACAGAGCCAAGCTTTACATCTGTTAGGTTAAATTATTCACACTACATTCACATACAAATTTTTCTTTCAATATGAAAATTTGCGATTCAATTAATATTATTAACCTTCATCCAATATACATATAACATTCACCTGTAAGTTTGTAGTTTAACACTCTGAAATAAGTCTGTAACTGAATGATCATAAATATTCAATGCAATCATAGATGTTCATCTGAATCTCGACGTGCGAGAATGATCATAAACATTCATGTTTACAACACATTTTACAAATTTATCATATAAAAGATCCTAATAGACAGCCAAAAGCTAAAAACACTTGGAATTAGAAAAGTATGTACCACAATGCTGCAAAATAGCAATCTGCATGATCAATTCAGATAATAATTGACCAACTATAGAGAAAAAAACATAGATGAAATGATAGGAATAATTAAATGAAAACGGAGAAAGTGATATATACATGGTGCATCAGCTGTCATTATAGGTGTCAGCTGTAATGGGATACTAGATGTAACTAATACTTAATGAAGAAGTTGATAAATTTGCAGAAGAAAACATAAGAAAGAGACATGGAATGCAGAAGAAAATAAAGCTTATTATCATATTTTTGGTACTAAGTGTAGTAGCTCTTTTGATCATTTACTGGTGGAGAAAACAAGTTTCCAAGAAAGGTAAAAACTGAACCAGACTTATCCATCAAATATGTTTCTGAATCTAAAATTATCTTTGTATTCTTTAAAAGTATTATTTTAAAGGTTGTACGGTTGTTGGGGCATTGTAAGTTTGGCCTTTCATGATCCACAGTTTTATAAGTCTCACGCGATTTGTATTCATCTTAAAGGTTGAGTCTTTTTACTCGTGTTTTATTTGTCTACTCGTACGAGTGAGGGAAAGCGTTGAATGTTATATAATCCAATTAAATCCTCCTCCTGACAGTTTAAGGTATTGTGATTGTTAATTATTAGTCAATTAACAACAATTACTAGTACATCACTAAGAGCTGCAGTTTACTACTTAAACACGAGTACAGGGATCCGAGCGTCTGATAAGATGTTATTGGATAATCTATGCATCCCTTAAAACTCAACCTTTTCGATTCCTAGAGCAAAGTCATTAATTATAAGCAAAGATATAGTAATGTATTAATCTAAAAAAGTGTGCTCTTGCCCACCTTGGACAAGACTTGAACGCTCGACCTCATGTAAAATGTAAAACGAAGAGTTATACAGTGATCTGGTGACTCGAGTATACTACAGTACATCTAAATTCTTGTCTCAAGGTATAATCATAAGTTGATACATATAAAAAAATAACTTAACAGTTACCTGTTTAAGGTCGGGATTATACTTTTCAGAGAAAACTCTAATCTCTTCCAGTTTGTGGGGTGAATCAAGGTCTCGTGTGCAATTATCAGGTCTCAGTTTCCTGTAAATACTCTGTATTCCAGTACTGTTATTACTCTGCATTTTACCCCCTTCAGGAAACACCTGATCCATGAAGAAAATAGCTGGTCTTCGACATCGATTTTCCTCATACTATGTATTCCAGTACTGTTATTACTCTGCATTCCACTGCAATATTTCACCTTACACACCTCGCAACTAATAAACATAAATCGAAACATATTGCAAACGTAACCTAGTGAATCAACAAAACAAACAAGTGCTACCTGCTGACGAGTAATGTAATCAGCCTTAGTCGAAACTAGTATTCACTTTTATTGCTTTGGACAGGGAGGAAACGCCTTATCCTCTTGGTGTCACTCCCATTAGGACTACCACTTTCACCATTCTCCTGAGTCATAAAAACACGTTCCTTCCCATCAGCATCAAAGAAAAAATCTAATTATATTTCATGATATATATAGAGATCATTAAAAAACACTTCACCTCTCTGAAATGACAACATCAAGTATAACTGTGAACTCCATATGCCTGCATAGCAATAATTTCAGTTGACAACTAAGAAAGATCCGAGAAAATAATAATTTTACAGCAGAATTAAATCTAACAAATTACAACAGAACATACACTGAATATAACAAACAAGAACACTATAAATTTAAAAAATTCTTCCAAAAACAAAAATTCTATGCAGTTAGTTGCAGTCTATTGTTTAATCGTTACATACCAAAAATCCAACATACAATCATAAAAGAAGCTCAAATATTAAGAACAAAATCCAACAATATAAGAAACAGATTTGAGAAATTAAAAAACAATATAATTATAGACCTTAGCTCTGAATATAGGAAACAAATCCTTGCTTAAAGATTCAATTGCCATAACTGTATGTAAGAAAGGTCCTGTATGGGACAAATTCAAATAAATTAGTAACTTAAAAATATCGAAGTAAATGAAAATACCATACAGTGCTCTAATTAGGGTTTCGATTTCAAAGACCCCCAATTTCAAAAGTTAGGGTTTCAATTTAAAAAGCCCAAATTAAAATTTGATGCAGAGAAGACCTTAATTCAAGGATATATAATAAATTTACTTACTAATTCGAGTTTCTAAAAAGCCAAAAGACCCTAATTCGAGCCAATCCTCTTACCAACAGAGCAAAGAGTAGCGGAGGTGTGATGGGAAGAGTGGAGGTGAGCAGAGAGTCGAGATGTAGAGGTTAGCTGAGAGAGAGAGTTTTGTCGAGAGGACTGAAAGAAAGAGTTGAAAGAGAGAATTGTTTTTGTTTAGTTTGTCTAAAAGATAGATCAAAAAAAGGGGGGAAACGTAAAATTCGCAAAGTGGGGAGAAATTTTGGGAATAAGCGGGGAAGAATTTGACTAAGCGGGAAAACAATATTTTTAATTAAAATATTATTTTTTTAGATTTTTTTAATTTTCAAAATTTATAATTTTACAAAAATTAAAATACGATTTAAACTTATATAAAATGTATGTCTAAATATCTTTAATTAAATAAAATATTATATTTTATATTTTAAATAAATTAATAAAATTTTAAAGTTATTGTATTTATTTTGATAATATATCTATTTTTATAATATCAAAAATAATTTAATATAATGAAACGTTTAAACGAAAAACCTATATTTCGATTAAAAAATATTTTTTCTTAGATTTTTTTAATTTTCAAAATTTATAATTTTACAAAAATTCAAAATACGATTTAAACATATATAAAATGTATGTCTAAATATGTTAAATTAAATAAAATATTACATTTTATATTTTAAGGAAATAAATGACTAAAATGTTAAAGTTATTGTATTTGCTTTGATAATATATCTATTTTTATAATCTCAAAAATAACTTAATATAATACAACGCTTAAACGTGGTGTTGCACGTCACAACACTAACAATTTTACCAAAACAGTACATTTCTATTTAATGCAATGCTTTTTGACTAGTGTTGGAAAAGATTAAGCAAAATCATACCTAACCAAACGCTTTCCTTTATGGCGTAGTGCTTCCAATCTTTAACAAACCAAGAAAGACAAAGGAAAGAGTAGTCAAAACAGTCAAGTCTACCAAACTTCAATCCAAGTCTTTGGCCAAACCCAAGTCTGCTGTCAACAAGGGAGATCAACCCTACATCTGTGACATCAAGAATTTTCTGACATAAATCTCTATCTGGATGATCTGGAAGAAGTTAGATCTAGTGATGCCTACAGCCATCTTCCAGAGAGATTAGTCTTCAAGTATAAGGCTGGGAGAGAAATAACATGGCCACTTCAAAGAATTCTCGATGAAGGCTATTCAACCTTGGTAGTTGTCTTCTCCTCAATCAAGAAAAACTTTAGATTCAATATAGTTGCCAAGAAAATGGTGGTAAACAAGATTGAGGAGATAAGGAATAGATGGAGAGGGCCAAATGCACTCTCAAGGGTATTGACAATTCCTTTTATTGGAAATAGGGTGCATTTGAGGCCATTCTGGATTATGGAGTTCAAGGATGAGAAAAATATCAGAAGATTCTTTAGATTGGAAGATCGGCTAAAGATTGCCAGCAATGAGACTCTGAGAGAGATGCAAGAAAAGCTTGATCAGACAGATGAGGATGAATCAGAAATTTTATAGGCAACTCCAAAATCAAATTGAGGAAAACAATGTGAAGCTGGGAAAGAAGACAAGGCAATCAAGGAAATGATTTAAATTTTCCCAGTCTAGAGGAGCACCTTGAGAATGAACTGTAAGACTCTCTACAAATCTTTCTTTGTGAGAATTTTCAATAAATTACAGCATTTGTAAATTTTATCTACTTTATTTCATTATGTATTCATAGAGTATTTTGTTATCATCAAGTTTCTCTTAATTTATGGCTACAATTCCAGTAGACATAAATTGGGGGAGATTGTTAGGAATATGTTGTGTACTTGATGATAACTTGAACAAAATACTAAGTAGATTTTATTTAAGTGAATTTGTAGCTTTCAACGGATGATCATTTAAACATCCGTTGAAAGAGTAGCTTGTACAATAAGACTAGATAAGACTAGTAGCACATTTCTGCATACTTAAAAGGCTTAGTGATATAGGTGTTGTAGAATGTTTGAAGTCATGTTGACTACTAGATTGATATGCAAGATAGGATGGTGAATTGTAAATATTAGACGCCTTGTAATCTTGTATAAATAAAATAGAGTTAACTGCCAAGAAGACAGTCTCAACAGATGATTGACAAAGGTTCAAGGGATGATCAACATAAGTCTCGACGGATGATCAACCAAAGTTCCAACGGATGATCAATCTAAGTTCCAACGATGTTCAAATTCAAAAGAGCAGTTGACAGTGACTTGACAGTCACATGCGTTGGTTGTATGCAAAGGGAATGTGGCAGCCTGTTTGAAGGATTTAGAGAACAAATAAGCATTTCCATTTCCATGCTAAACAAATGATATTCAAAGATACTGGAAAGAGAAGTGTAACAACATGAAGTTAAACTAGATATAGTTTGTCTTATTATCTTGTCTTTTTAATCATGTAACTTGGTGATATATAAACAAGGGTAGCAAGTTGAATAGATAGCAAGTAAGTAAGCATTTTACCGGAGAAATAGATAAAGCAAAATTTGTAAAGAATTTCTCTGTTCTTATTTTCAACTTGTAAGCAGTTGTGAACAATTTTGTTACAAAGAGTTCTCAACTTAATATATATCTCTGATGGAAAAGTTCAATCCACTAGAAAATTTTTAAATACTTGCATGCTTTGATTTTAATATTATTCTCATTCCGCACCTTTGCCAAATAAAACACAGTTATATATTTATAGAAGAACAATTCTTGAAATTCAAAAAGAAGTCAGAATTACATTCAACCCCCCTTCTGTAATTTTTTTTATCGTAGGTAATCCGCAACCGCTACCCTTTGGGTGTGCACTGAGTAAACCCTACGGGCTCACGCAATAGCCTGCAAACCACGTGAACCAAGGTAAACCACATTTAAGCGACAAACTCTGACTCAGGAGGCATAATCATAAATTCTCCTCTCGTGGGATTCGAACTTGTGACCAAAAGGATAGTTATCCCCTATTTAACTAGCTGAGCCAACCCTTGCGGACCCCTTCTGTAATTTTTGTTTAAATTGTTTGGGAATAACAAAAATGATTAGGAGATCGCAATTCTAACGAGATTTTTTTAAAAAAGCTGATATTTACTTACTTAAATCGTGATCGTTACAATAATAAATACAAATCATCCTCTAAAAAATATACTATTAAACTAGGTTAAAATAATAAAATCGAAATATAAATCGGTGGTCGGTATAATGGGCTCGAGTTAAAATAAAATAATATATACTACTCAGATAAAACAATATTATATTCAATCGATTTAAAATAAAAGTACAAACAAATTAAATATGGCATTAAGCTGTCGGACATTGATTAAAAAGGTAGTCCCTTAACCGCCTATGATAAGTGGCATTTTATACCACTTAGAACGTCTTAAAATGGCTTAAATTGGTGTCTTGAAATCAAGTATTTTGTGTATTTGATGCGTTTTTCTAGTGTTTATGCATTTCAGGGTATTAGTTGCATTTCGGAGGAGGAATCATCAAGAATAAGCCTTGGCATGTGTTCACCATTGCGAGAGGAAAAGAACGGGCAGATTACGGCGAAGAAACGGAGCAAACCTGGAAATTTTCCAGTAGCGTCCTGCGCGCCCGCGCAGCAATGCTGAGCGGCCGCGCAGCAGCCTTGCGCGCCCGTGCAGCAATGCTGAGCGGCCGCGCAGCAGCCTTGCGCGCCCGCGCAGAAATGCTGAGCGGCCGCGCAGGGTCGGGGAAAATAATATATTGTTTTAGACTTCTACTTCTGTTTGGCTTCCAACTTCTATGTAATCTGAGTTTTATGGGACTATTATATAAGTAGATTTGAGACGTTTTTCACAGAGTATTAAGAAGGGATTATGTTTTAGATTGTGTTTTGCAAGAAGCGAAGGAGATAAGGAAGAAGACCGATTTAGCACACAGCAACGAAGAGGAAGCATATATTCTTGTGATTCTTGTTTCGTTGTAACGTTGGATGCTAGTTTTCTTGCTTTGACTTATTTACTCTTGTGACGTACTCTGTTTTAATATAATTAGTTTAGTTGTTATTTTCTTGTGTTCGTTTATCATGATTTCATATGAACCCATGATGGCGATAAGTTCTATTATGGGTTAATCGTGATCGTGGGGTTGCAACGGATTTATTATGGAATTCTTTAGTTAATTGTTTAATACTTTAGTGTGTGATGATTGTATGATATCTAGTATTGGTTGTGCGTATTCGTCTTATGTGCGTCGCGAACATATAAGATAGGGTGTTAATCTCCTATGAAGTGACAGTGGATCTTGAGATTTAGAACTTGCCATGCTAGCATAGGTTCATGTACGTTGTGCATGATTAGTGGGTAACTCTAATAGTTTTATTTGCCCTATGTAATCAAAAGGAATAACTTGTGCTTAAATCGTTGTGTTGTCAATTTCTGTAGACATATAGGAACTCAACATAATTGATGACTATTCAATTTCTATCTTAATTGTGGATGTTTGGTAGAATGGTATTAGTACAATGAAAGTTGGTTTTTATCAGTTTTGTGTTATTCGATTAATATCATCACTGTCACATGCTAAAGGTAATAACTATGGCTATAGAAGGAAGTAATAATGAAGTTGTGATCTCATGAGTGTTTTATTATTGATAAATTGCAGTGTTAGTTAAGTGGTTAATTAAGTAGTTAATTATAGTTAATATTTAATCAACAATTTTAAGTATTATTATCTTAACATTGAGAAGTAATCATACATTGGTGAGTCAGTTAAATTAGACAATAACTTAGTCTGAGTCTCTGAGGGAACGAATTAGAAAGTATTCTATATTACTTGCGAACGCGTATACTTGCGTGAATATTAGTGCGTGATTTCACCCTAACAAGTTTTTGGCGCCGCTGCCGGGGACTCGGCGTAGTTGTTTAGTTTATGTACTTACCATCATTGGTCATTAGGACTCAGTGATTAGGACGTAGTAGTTAATTACTCTTTTCGGTTGTGTTTCAGGTACTTTGGTGCGTTTATGCAAACTCGTTCTCGTGCTCGCAAGAGGACCTTAGATACAGCTGAGGAGAAAGACGAAGTTCTTGATACACCGGAGAAGTTAGATTTTGAGGATTCGGATTCAGGAACTGAGCAGAAAGAACCAGTAAACATGGGAGATCATATTGTTCAAGCTGATCCAGCTCTTATGGATTTTTCTCGGCCTAAAATTGATGACATTCAGTCAAGCATCCTTCATCCGACTATTCAAGCTAACACCTTTGAAATCAAGCCGGGCACTATTCAGATGGTGCAGAATTCTGTTTCTTTTGGAGGAGCGGCAACTGAAGACCCCAACATGCACATAAGGAATTTTGTCGAGATTTGCAGCACTTTTAAGTATAATGGCGTGACTGATGAGGCAATCAAGTTGAGGCTTTTCCCATTCTCACTGAGGGATAAGGCTAAAGACTGGTTACATTCTGAACCA
Organism: Apium graveolens; assembly: GCF_009905375.1. Lineage (NCBI taxonomy): Eukaryota > Viridiplantae > Streptophyta > Magnoliopsida > Apiales > Apiaceae > Apium > Apium graveolens. Next base: position 71,220,173 of record NC_133650.1, on the reverse strand, counting down.
GCTGGGTCAATCACTACGTGGCAAGATCTTGCGCAAAAGTTTCTGGTGAAGTTTTATCCAATGGCAAAGACTGCTGCTATATGGAGTGCTCTTACTCAGTTTGCGCAGCAACCTACAGAATCTATGTGCGAGGCTTGGGAACGCTACAAGGAAATGTTGAGAAAATGTCCACATCATGGAATGTCGGATTGGATGGTAATCACTGGTTTTTATAATGGTTTGGGGGCTCAATCTCGGCCCATGCTCGATGCAGCAGCTGGAGGCGCCTTATGGGCTAAAAGCTATACTGAGGCGTACAATCTTATTGAGATGATGGCTGCAAATGAGCATCAAAACCCAACTCAGAGGATGACATCAGGCAAGGTAGCAGGTATTCTAGAAGTTGATGCAGCCACCGCTATTGCAGCCCAGCTCCAAGCGCTATCAATGAAGGTTGATTCTTTGGCTACATATGGAGTTAATCAAATAGCTATGGTTTGTGAGCTTTGTGCAGGTTCTCATGCTACGGATCAGTGTTCTCTTGTCAACGAATCTGTTCAGTATGTGAATAATTATCAGCGACAACAGCAGCCTGTGCCAGCAACCTATCATCCTAACAACAGAAATCATCCAAATTTCAGCTGGGGAAATAATCAGAATGCTATTCAGCCACCATATCAGCAAGGAGTGAGTAAACAGTTTAACCCACCTGGATTCCAGCAACCACAGCAGTATGCTACAAGACAATCATATCCTCAACAGGGAAGTGCAGCTGCACCTACTAGTGCTGATTTTGAGGAACTTAAGCTGTTGTGCAAGAGTCAGGCGGTTTCTATCAAGACCTTGGAAAATCAAATCGGTCAATTAGCCAATGCAGTGCTCAATCGTCAACCTGGCACTCTTCCCAGTGACATGGAAGTACCAGGCAGGAAGGAAGCTAAAGAGCAAGTCAAGGCTATTACCTTAAGGTCTGGAAAAGTAGCTGATGCTGAAAAGGCAAAAGAAGTCGAAGTTGAAGTTCGAGATGAAGAATCTAAGCAAGGGGAGAAAGCGGCGGAACTAAGGAAGACTACTGTTGAACACACTCTGCCTGAGGCTAATATAGGGGAGAAACAGCTCTATCCTCCACCACCTTTTCCTAAGAGATTGCAGCAATAAAAGCTGGATAAACAGTTCGGGAAGTTTCTGGAGGTGTTCAAGAAACTTCACATCAATATACCTTTCGCTGAGGCTCTGGAACAAATGCCTAGTTATGTGAAGTTTATGAAGACTATTCTTTCAAGGAAGGTGAAACTGGATGACCTTGAAACCGTTGCTCTCACGGAAGAATGCAGCGCGGTTCTGCAACAAAAGTTACCACCAAAACTGAAAGATCCAGGAAGCTTCACCATTCCTTGCACCATTGGCAATCTAACTTTTGACAAGTGCCTTTGTGATTTGGGAGCAAGCATTAATCTGATGCCGTTGTCGATCTTTAAAAAGCTGGACCTACCTGATCCAAAACCCACATACATGTCGCTACAATTGGCGGACCGTTCCATTACTTACCCAAGGGGCATAGTTGAGGATGTGCTCGTCAAGGTGGATAAGCTCTTCTTTCCTGCTGATTTTGTTATTCTGGATTTTGAGGAAGATAAAAAGATTCCCATAATCTTGGGGAGGCCTTTCTTGGCAACTGGTCGTACCTTGATAGATGTGCAAAAAGGAGAACTTACTATGCGGGTTCAAGATCAGGATGTGACCTTCAACGTATTCAAGGCAATGAAATTCCCTACAGAAGATGAGGAGTGCTTAAAAGTGGATGTGATTGATTCTGCGGTTACTTCGGAACTCGATCACATGCTAATGTCTGATGCATTGGAAAAGGCCTTAGTGGGGGAATTTGACAGTGATGATGAAGATAGCAACGAGCAATTACAATATCTGAACGCTTCTCCCTGGAAGCGAAAGCTAGATATACCATTTGAATCTCTTGGTACTTCTGACCTCAAGAACGCTGAAGGGAAGCTCAAACCATCAATAGAGGAAGCACCTACCTTAGAGCTCAAACCATTACCTGAACACTTGAGGTATGCCTTTTTAGGTGATTCATCTACGTTACCTGTTATTATTTCAGCTGACCTTTCAGGTAGTGAGGAAGACAAGCTCTTAAGGATTTTGAGAGAATTCAAATCGGCTATAGGATGGACTATAGCAGACATCAAGGGGATAAGTCCCTCATATTGTATGCATAAAATTCTGTTAGAGGAAGGTAGTAAGCCAACTGTGGAACAGCAGCGAAGACTGAACCCAATCATGAAGGAGGTGGTGAAGAAAGAAATTCTGAAATGGCTAGATGCAGGCATCATTTATCCTATTTTTGACAGCTCGTGGGTGAGCCCTGTACAATGTGTTCCTAAGAAGGGAGGTATCACTGTGGTCGCAAATGAAAAGAATGAGCTCATCCCTACTCGAACAGTTACAGGATGGAGAGTATGCATGGATTATAGAAAATTGAACAAAGCCACAAGAAAGGATCACTTCCCTCTCCCATTCATTGATCAAATGCTGGACAGATTGGCGGGACATGAGTATTTTTGTCTTCTGGATGGGTATTCCGGGTATAATCAGATTTGTATTGCACCAGAGGATCAGGAAAAGACTACCTTCACTTGTCCATTTGGCACATTTGCTTTTCGAAGAGTTTTATTTGGGTTATGTGGCGCCCCGGCCACCTTTCAGAGATGTATGATGGCTATATTCTCTGACATGATTGGAAATAACGTCGAAGTGTTCATGGATGACTTCTCCGTCTTTGGACACTCATATGATGAATGCTTGAATAATCTGCGCGCCGTACTCAAAAGATGCGTGGAAACTAATTTGGTGCTTAATTGGGAGAAATGTCATTTTATGGTGCGTGAAGGCATTATCCTTGGGCATAAGGTCTCTGGAAAAGGTCTGGAGGTGGACAAGGCCAAGGTGGGAGTCATTGAAAATCTTCCCCCACCTAATTCAGTGAAAGGAATCCGTAGTTTTCTCGGTCATGCGGGTTTTTATCGGCGATTCATCAAGGACTTTTCAAAGATATCTAAGCCGTTGTGCAATTTACTTGAGAAAGATGTGCCTTTCAAATTTGATGATGAATGTTTGGCAGCATTCGAGACTCTCAAGGAGAGTTTGATCACGACACCAGTTATTACAACACCAGATTGGACAGAACCGTTTGAGATGATGTGTGATGCGAGTGACTATGCGGTAGGTGCAGTTCTGGGACAGCGCAAGAAAAATCTCTTCCATGTGGTCTACTATGCGAGTAAGACTTTAAATGGGGCCCAATTGAACTACACCACTACTGAGAAGGAGCTTTTGGCTATAGTCTTTGGCTTTGAGAAATTTTGATCTTATCTGCTTGGTACGAAAGTGACAGTATTCACTGATCATGCAGCTATTCGCTATCTGGTTTCTAAGAATGATTCGAAGCCGAGACTCATTCGTTGGGTGCTTTTACTTCAGGAATTTGAGTTAGAGATCAAAGATAGAAAAGGTACCGAGAATCAAGTGGCTGACCATCTCTCTAGGTTGGAGAATCCCGATTCTACTTCACAAGATAGGACGTTAATCAATGAATCTTTTCCGGATGAGCAGTTGTTTGCAATTCAGGAGGAAGAACCATGGTTTGCAGATATTGTAAACTATCTTGTCAGCAATATAATGCCTACCAATTTGACATCCGCGCAAAAGAAGAAGTTTATGTATGAGGTGAAGTGGTATATGTGGGATGAACCATATTTGTTTAGACAGGGAGCTGACCAGATCATCAGGAGATGTATCCCGTTCTGTGAGACGGAAGGGATATTACGAGACTGCCATTCCACAGTTTATGGTGGACACTATGGAGGTGAGAAAACGGCAGCTCGTATTCTGCAAGCAGGTTTTTTCTGGCCCACCTTGTTCAAGGATGCTCATCAGTTTGTTTTAAGGTGTGATCGTTGCCAAAGAGTGGGAAATTTGTCAAGGAAGGATGAGATGCCATTAAATGTGATGCTTGAAGTCGAGGTCTTTGATGTATGGGGAATCGATTTCATGGGGCCTTTTATCTCATCTTGCAATAATCAGTACATTTTGCTGGCAGTCGATTATGTCTCAAAATGGGTCGAAGTTAAAGCTTTACCAACAAATGATGCAAAGGCAGTGCTAAATTTTCTTCATAAGCAAATTTTCACAAGGTTTGGAACACCTCGGGTAATCATAAGTGATGAAGGATCGCATTTTTGCAACCGTAAGTTCACTTCTATGATGCAGCGTTATAATGTGAATCATCGAGTAGCTACTGCCTATCATCCGCAAACAAATGGTCAAGCGGAAGTGTCTAACAGAGAGATAAAGCGCATTCTAGAGAAGGTTGTTTGTCCATCAAGGAAGGATTGGTCTTTAAAGCTCGATGAAGCTGTTTGGGCTTACAGAACAGCATACAAAACGCCACTTGGGATGTCACCGTTTCAGTTGGTGTACGGTAAGGGATGTCATCTACCGGCGGAGCTTGAGTATAAGGCCTACTGGGCATTGAAAAAATTGAACCTGGATTTAGATGCAGCTGGTAAGAAAAGAATGCTTCAGCTTAATGAACTTGATGAATTTCGACTTCAAGCGTACGAGAATAACAAAATGTATAAGGAAAAGGTGAAAAGGTGGCACGATAGGAAGCTACATCCTAAGTTGTTTGTGCCAGGGCAACAAGTTCTGTTATTCAACTCTCGGCTCCGACTTTTTCCTGGGAAGTTGAAATCAAGGTGGTTTGGACCTTTTATTGTCAAAACTGTGTTTCCACATGGAGCGGTGGAAATTTTTGAGAATGATTCGGACCAAGCATTCAAGGTTAACGGTCAGTGGTTGAAGCACTACTATGGGGACATGGAAAACCGAGAGGTGGTTAGTGCCATTTTGTTGACTACGTGAGAAAGGAACGGAACGTCAAGCTAATGACGAAAAAGAAGCGCTGCGTGGGAGGCAACCCATGAATTGTTGTTACAGGAACCCTTAGAAGTTAATAACCTATCCAAAAATACAAAAAAATCAGAAAATAGGGGCTGAAAAAAAAATTTCCAGAGACCCTCTGCGCGCCCGCGCAGCTATGCTGAGCGGCCACGCAGCTTGCTGCGCGCCCGCGCAGAAATGCTGAGCGGCCGCGCAGGGGTCGAGTTCCAGAAATTTTTTTTACAGTTCAGAAAAAAAAAAAAAACAAAAACAAAAACACAAAAACCCATTACAGCCCATAAACCCACGAATTCTTTTCCCATTACCCCATGATTTTATCCCTCAACCCCACTCCTAATCTAATTTAACCTACTCCACACCCTATATATACATACACCTATCCTACATATCTCCCACAACTTCCTACACTTAAACCCTCTCATAAACATCAAAAATCAGTTCTTACACACTTTTATTCACAATTCAATGGCACCCAAAAGAGCACGCACTATTGACAGCAGCAGCACAGTTCCTACTGCTGATTCATCAAGGGGTACTGCTGCGAGGCCTCGGTTAACTGACAGAGCCGCGGAGGAGGAGTACACTAGGCTGTTGGGGAAGCCGATTCTGAAGGAGAGGGGGTTTTTACCATCAGGGAGGGATGGTGAGTTGTTGCCCATGATTGCAGAGAAGGGGTGGATAGCTTTTTGTGAGTCACCCGAAGCAGTACCGATGAGTGTTGTTCGCGAGTTCTACGCGAACACGAAGGCTGAAAAGAATGGGTTTTCTGTAGTTCGGGGGCTGACGGTTGATTATCATCCTGCGGCGATTCGCCGAGTGATTGGACAGCGAGAGAGGAAGCCCGAGGAGGAGAACTGGAATGAAAAGACTGCTGAGGATTTTGACTTGGATTTGATTTGTGCGACTCTCTGTCGACCGGGCACAGTTTGGAACCGCAGTCCAGCCAATAATGAGTATCGTCACTTTCCGGCGATCGCCATGAACAGGTATGCCCGTGCATGGAACGCATTTATATGTGCTAATATTTTGCCTTCTTCACATGCACACGAGGTCACAGTTGAGAGAGCACAGTTGTTGTGGGGAATTCTGAATGAGGAATACTATGTGGACCTTGGTGAGTTTATCTACCAAGGAATTCTGAAGTTTTTGAGGGGAGCAAAGCATATGAACATCCCTTATGCATCCACGGTTACAAAGCTATGCCGTGCAGTAGGAGTGAACTGGCCGGCTCATGAGCAGTTGTAGTTGCCAGCAGCTCCTATAGATTCTGGCACTCTGAATGGGATGCAGGAGTGGACCGGTGGTGAGCCTGAGGAGCATGGGCTGGGTTATCGTCTTCCAGGAGGGCGTCCAGCACGAGGTGCTACTATGGCCAGGCCAGGGCGTGGTGAGGCTAGTTCTTCGAGAGCTCAGGAGGGTGCTGGGATGGGTGATGCCCAGTATAGGAGGCTTTCACGGCGGATGGATGCCATGTATGAGACGCAGAGCAGGTTTGCTCAGGAGCTCACCCTTGCGTTAGGGACTGCTTTTCGAGGCCTTGGAGCTGATATCCAGTGGCCAGTTTTTGGTGAGGACTCTGCATACCCGCCGCCTGATACTCCACCCACTGAGGGTGATGATGATGATGACTCCGAGTAGGTATACCCTGTGTTCCTTTCTACTACCTTCACTGGGGACAGTGAAGATTTTAAGTTTGGGGGTGGTAGTTAAGGAATATTTTGTGTGTATCATATAGTTGCATATTCATGATAGTTAGTTCATATAGTTGCATAATTTTTGCCATATAGTTTTTTTTATATAGCTTTATTTGTTGTTATATCATATAGCTCATGCATATACCATGATCCCTTTTGCAATGATTTATCGACTGAATTGTGATATTGATGCGAGTGTAGTGATAGCATTAAAGTGATATTAAGTTGTGTAGGTTGATATGTATGTTAGAAGCACTTGTATTGTCACTAAGTCTTAGAGAATGCTGAAGGACTAGATTGTTGTTATGATCTGATTATTTTCGAGGATAATCTATTTATTATGCTTAGAATTTGATAATAGGTTCTTAGTGGTAAAGGCATGAAAAAGAAAAAAAAATGGAGTAAAAATGGAATTTGTTGCTAGTTGTGGCTAGGCGTCAAATGGCTAGTAGCCGGCTCGCATGTTATGCGAGTAGTCTAGGGTTGAGCAAGATGGAGCGAAACGCACTTGCTCAGAGTTAAAAAAAAAAAAAAAAATTGCGTAATTGATCAAGAGTGGGCTCTTTGGTATTCGAGTTATTAAGTTCTTAGGGGACTTTGTGCCTAGTGACCTAAGGCTTTTAGAGTCTGGGATCCGCTAACCTAACGCTCGTTACATGGATACCATTGTATAAGTCTTTTGTGGACCTCACTCACTGCACAGTCAAATAAGCATTTGCGTTGTAAATAAAAAGCACGATTCCGTAGTAAGCTCCAAAGTTCTTGTAGTGTTGTATATCACTTTGTGCCTAGAATTTTTATTCTTTGTATAATCGTAGGATTGCCTTGAGGGAAGTCTAGTCATAGTAATTGGTCTAGTTCCGAAGCATATCTGTTAAGCATTTGCACACACCACGTTTCTGGCGGTATGTCCGTTTGCATGAGTTTCTTGATCTTTAGTGTCTAACTGCATTCGTTGAGATGTGACAATTTGGTTGGTTAATTGTAGTAAGGGGGATCGTTGCATTTTCATATAGATTGCATTCATGCATATTTTTATTTGTTTTTGAGTCTGTGACGCTTGAGGACAAGCATCGATTTAAGTTTGGGGGTGTGATAAGTGGCATTTTATACCACTTAGAACGTCTTAAAATGGCTTAAATTGGTGTCTTGAAATCAAGTATTTTGTGTATTTGATGCGTTTTTCTAGTGTTTATGCATTTTAGGGTATTAGTTGCATTTCGAAGGAGGAATCATCAAGAATAAGCCTTGGCATGTGTTCACCATTGCGAGAGGAAAAGAACGGGCAAATTACGGCGAAGAAACGGAGCAAACCTGGAAATTTTCCAGTAGGGTCCTGCGCGCCCGCGCAGCAATGCTGAGCGGCCGCGCAGCAGCCTTGCGCGCCCGCGCAGCAATGCTGAGCGGCCGCGCAGTAGCCTTGCGCGCCCGCGCAGAAATGCTGAGCGGCCGCGCAGGGTCGGGGAAAATAATATATTGTTTTAGACTTCTACTTCTGTTTGGCTTCCAACTTCTATGTAATCTGAGTTTTATGGGACTATTATATAAGTAGATTTGAGACGTTTTTCACAGAGTATTAAGAAGGGATTATGTTTTAGATTGTGTTTTGCAAGAAGCGAAGGAGATAAGGAAGAAGACCGATTTAGCACACAGCAACGAAGAGGAAGCATATATTCTTGTGATTCTTGTTTCGTTGTAACGTTGGATGCTAGTTTTCTTGCTTTGACTTATTTACTCTTGTGACGTACTCTGTTTTAATATAATTAGTTTAGTTGTTATTTTCTTGTGTTCATTTATCATGATTTCATATGAACCCATGATGGCGATAAGTTCTATTATGGGCTAATCGTGATCGTGGGGTTGCAACGGATTTATTATGGAATTCTTTATTTAATTGTTTAATACTTTAGTGTGTGATGATTGTATGATATCTAGTATTGGTTGTGCGTATTCGTCTTATGTGCGTCGCGAACATATAAGATAGGGTGTTAATCTCCTATGAAGTGACAGTGGATCTTGAGATTTAGAACTTGCCATGCTAGCATAGGTTCATGTACGTTGTGCATGATTAGTGGGTAACTCTAACAGTTTTATTTTCCCTATGTAATCAAAAGGAATAACTTGTGCTTAAATCGTTGTGTTGTCAATTTCTGTAGACATATAGGAACTCAACATAATTGATGACTATTCAATTTCTATCTTAATTGTGGATGTTTGGTAGAATGGTATTAGTACAATGAAAGTTGGTTTTTATCAGTTTTGTGTTATTCGATTAATATCATCACTGTCACATGCTAAAGGTAATAACTATGGCTATAGAAGGAAGTAATAATGAAGTTGTGATCTCATGAGTGTTTTATTATTGATAAATTGCAGTGTTAGTTAAGTGGTTAATTAAGTAGTTAATTATAGTTAATATTTAATCAACAATTTTAAGTGTTATTATCTTAACATTGAGAAGTAATCATACATTGGTGAGTGAGTTAAATTAGACAATAACTTAGTCTGAGTCTCTGAGGGAACGAATTAGAAAGTATTCTATATTACTTGCGAACGCGTATACTTGCGTGAATATTAGTGCGTGATTTCGCCCTAACAGCCTACAGTCACGTTATTAGTTGGGTTTGGTGCCTATAATTAGCCTAGAGTTAAAATAAAATAATATATAATATTTATCTGAGTAAAAACAATATTAAAATCAACTTAAAGATCCTTATGCTATTGCCTAGGCTAAAACTTACATTTTAATTAAAATAAAATCATCTTTTCTAAACGCAATTAGAAATACCAATAAAATTATATACTTCAATAAGTAATATTATCTTCACAAGTTATATCCTTATATATAATTTGACTAAAGCACTTAAAGTGGGATGGTTACTTTGACATAGTCATTTTGGTATGGTCGTCACTGGACCCCACAATTTTTTTTAATTAGTTTCCCATTGAAAACACGTGAACAACAAAACAACAAAAAAGACAGGACTCCAAAAAAAGGTGAATGCAAAACCCTATCTATCAGTGGGCAAAAGCATTGAAAATCAGGCACATGTATTATTTTAGATACATATATATATGTATTATATATAAGATCTTGAGGAATTGGTGCAGAATATCAAAATTGTTTCTTACGACTTTGGGGTGAAGGAATACAAGACTAGAAAAATGGTAAATTACGAGGGTGACTTATGATGACGTAACCATCTCTCTGATACATTAGCGTCCAAGTGGGCATTCATATACCCATTTCAGGTTGCACATTTACTATCACTGGATCCTCTATACTAGGAGATTTTTTTATCTGTACTTTTTTAATTGCCAATTTAAGTCTTCCAACTTCCATCAATTTCAAACGTGTCCTTCCAAACCAGGGAGAGAGTATTATGACCTTTTTCGGTCTTTTAGTACACTGTATAAGAGTTGAATACAATGCTAATAATCAAATTAAATTGAAACTCAACATAAATGAGTAATTTTATATTAATAAATAAAAACTAATTACAAAACTCTTTCAAAATATGAACATATAGACTAGCACAAGATTTGCTCATTTAATTTGGATTCCTTCATTGCTTATGTAAGAACCACGCCCTTCTACTTTGTTTTATAAGTTGTGGCAGCTATTCTGCTTTACCTGCAAAAACTTCCATAATAATATAAATTAAAGTAAGCAAATTGATAGCCTAGCACAAGAACTTTTTGACCTTTCATATAAGTACCATACATAGGAAAATGCACACACCACTCCACACCTATATCCAATCACCACAGCTTCCATAAATAATAAAAATAAAACTAAGCGCCATGTAATTAAGTGAACATTTATGATAGGCTAGCACAAGACCTTCCAATCACCACAGCTTCCATAAATAATTAAAATAAAATTAAGCGCCATGTAATTAAGTGAACATTTCTGATAGCCTAGCACAAGACCTTTGCCACATTCATTAGAATATATGTGTTCATTGATTTAATTTGTGTGGTATAGTCTCTGTCAAGGAACTCAGCTTGATTATTACCACATACATACTCTGTATTAACGTATTAATCATTGTTATTATATTTACAGGAGGCAAGTAAAAATCTCAACAACTGCAAAAGGTTATATGTACAAATTTTTGTTGATATCCTATTACTATTTTTTCATTTTTATTATTACAATTTGAAGTTTTTAACTCATGTCCTCCAGGTAAAGTCAAAAAAACATTAAAATTAAAAATCCCAAAAAGGTCACCTATTTGTTGGTAAATAATTGAGAAATTATAGTTAATTTGCATTCATTAAAAAAGACATCTGCCCTGTATATTTAACTACGCTTACATTTGTTTGAAGTAGGAAAGTTATTGTTTCAATAATGTATAGAAGTTAACCACATGCCTTTGGCAGGATATATATTTATGGTCTCACCTGCTCATGGAAGATCCTCGAATGGAAGGATATGAAAATGGTGATAAAAGGCTAGAGCGAAACAAAAGACGACGCGAACAATATAACACAATGACAGACGAGGCCAGGATTGAAAGAAACAGAAAGCGATCTGAGCGGCGGCGGCTACAAAAAGAAGGTATTGAACACTTAAGAGATATTCAGACTCAGTAACACAATAATAAAGGCACTTTTCAAGTATTCATAGTTGCACTTTGAAGTGACAATAAATAATAAAAAGAAGTTGTAGAACAAGGAAATGATCTAGAATTAACAACAAACATACTAATATAAAAATCATGTTATGCATTAACAACAAGTACATGACATAAAATTAACAATATGAATGCTAATATTTTTTTTCATTAACAGCTTTGATGGAGATAAGTGTTGTTGACATCGATCAACCACAAACTACTAGGTACAGTCATTATGGTGAAGATTGTACCTCATCAATTGATGAGCAGAGGCTTGCGCGAAATAAAAGGCGACGTGATCAACGGGCCAAGAAAAAGAGAAACTTGCAAAGTAAGTTGAGGAATTTAAAGGACTCCCACTTTGAAATTATTTATTAGCCGTCACTTTAGTCTTGCAAATAACATAATAATTGTATCTATTTAGTAAAAATGTTAAATCCGCCACAAGTAATTGTATCATTTTACGATCAATTTGTTGATAATTTTTTTAAGCTATATGTTTGTTTATATTGGATTAACAGGTTCAATGGAGAAAAGTGTAATTGAATTTAATCAACAAGAAATTCCTACAAACATCTGTTATCTCCAAGAGGGTACAATGTTAATTGATGAGCAGATGATTGCACGGAATAAAAGACGGCGTGATCAAAGAGCCCAGAAAAAGAAAAATTTATTGCGTAAGTTCGAAATGTCCCACTTTCAAAATATTTATTACGCCTAACTTTGGTGTTCCAAACACATTAATAATTTTATTTTTTATGTAAATTTTAAAGATATAACAGAGACCGAAGAGCCGTGTAATGCCGAACAACATGCACAATGTAAGAATATGATGCAAAACCTGGCACAAGTAATTTAAGCATTTTACGTTAAATTTTTGACTAATTTTTTAAAGTTATATATTTGTTTGGTTTCAATAAATAGGTTTGATGGAGAAAAGCGTACTTGATCAACAACAAATTTCCGCTCTCAACCATTGCCTCGAAGATTGTAACCCAATAACTGATAAAAATAAGTATTTGCTAAATAAACGACAACCTGAAGAACAAGGCCAAAATAAAAAAACAATACAACGTAAGTCAAAGAAACTGAAATACTCGCACTTTTACTATATATTAGGTTTAACTTTTTTTCCTTACATACAACATACTGATTCTACTTAGTGTGTCACTTTATAACATGTAATAGGTACAGATGAGCAAAGAAATGTAATAAACATGCGACGTCGTAAGAAACGAGCTGAAAAAAAGATTCTCAAGTAAAACGTAAGTGAAAATGGGTAAACCCACCACACATAATTGTATAATATGTTTAATTTATTAAATGCCAGTTTTCATAAAGTAATGTGTAATTGTTATAAAGAATATTTGTAAACTTCATTTGAATAAAACATATAATCTACAATTGTTACCTGCTATAAAGTGGGCGCAGTTTTGCATGTCATACCAATCTTTGTTATTACTATTTTGGTTGAAACTGTTATTGTTTTACAGAGACTGATGACCAGAAAAATGCACGAAACAAACGTCATCGTGAACAACGAGCCCAAAAAAGGGAAGTTTTCCTTCAATGTAAGTTAAAGTAAAATTTTACATATGTATGTAATATCAATAATTTTAAATTTATGCACTATAAAATAATATTATATGCCTCATATTTTAAATTTGGATATATATTAATAAACTGTGAATGCATTACATATGTAGCTAGGGATGTGCCTACAAAATCGATTCAAATGATAAGAAGACAAACTTTTACAACAAAAGGTAACTTAATAATTTTGTTTTACAATTTTTTGAATTTTTTTTACTATAAACCTGCTAAGGTTTCCTCTTTAATTTTTTATAGCATTTGCTGAAGTTAGTACACGAACAAGGAACAAAATAAATGCCAAAAAATTGGAGTTTGGTATGTATTAGTTCATACAATTATACATTTTTATTCTTATAATTTGTATCACGTGTAATGATATTGATTATTTGATTACAGGAAGAAGTAATGCTATTTTGGACATAGGATTTCCTACAGAAGAGTGCTTTCATTGTGGTGCGATAATGTGGAAATATGAAAGAACAAAACAACAAGACCGTATAAATTCTTGGGGTTTTTCACTATGTTGTGGTGAGGGGAAAGTGGAATTGCCAAAATTACGGGAGACTCCGGTGGAATTGAAGAATTTATTAGACGGTTCTGACCAATTAAGCAAATCATTCTGCACAAATTCTAGGATGTACAATAGTGTATTTGCATCTACATCTACAGGTGGAAAGATTGATAACAGGTTTAATCATGGTGGAGGACCTTTTGTATATCGGGTATATGGAGAGCTTTATCATCAAATAGGATCTTTGTTTACGGAGGATGATGATCCAAAGGCCGTATATTCTCAAATTTATATGCTTGATAATCTAGAAGCATTACAAAGTCGCATAAATTTCCCACACGACGATAAACCTTTGGACAACAGGATAATTGATCCACTCTCAAAAATGTTGGACCGTGAGAATGAATTGGTAAAAATCTACCGCCAGGCACGTGATCGGTATAAAGAAACAAATTGTGAACCATTCAGAATTCGTTTAATTGCAAATAGGGAAACAGATGGTCGGGAGGATCGTACCCCTACCAATGCTCATGAATTTGCTGCATTAGTTGCTGATAATAACCTCATTGATAAAAGAGACATAATTCTAGAGTATAAGGGAGGTGGTCTCCATAGAATTTCGGAACTTAATCCAAGTTACATGGCTCTGCATTATCCATTATTATTTCCATATGGTGAATATGGTTTTAGAACCGATATACTACACCGCGGTGTTACCACACATAGACCAAAGAAAAGAGACCAAGTCTCAATGAGAGCATTCTATGCGTACCGATTTCAGCAATGTAAAAATGAAGGGCAAACAGTTATTCGAGGAGGTATATTATTCTTACAGTATGTGGTCGATGCATATACATGTGTTGAACATGGAAGACTATTGTGGGTACAATTGCATCAAGAAATATTGAGGGTTGAACTGTATAATAATATAGTAGATTGTGTAAATCGTGGTGATGTAGATGCGAGAACTGTTGTTAGGAATATATGTGCATTAGTTTGATGATATGTTTAACAAAACACTTAAGTAGAAATCTAGTGTTTGTAGCCTCAACGGATAAGACCACTTTGGCTATCCGTTGATGGTGTAGCTTTACTTAGAAATAAGTCTAGTGTTGTAGCACATTTCAGTCTCTGAATTTGAGATATAATTCTTAAATGTTGAGGGAAATTATAAGTCATGTTGACTACTAAAGGATATGCAGATAGGAAGGCCAATTGTAAGTATTTCATGCCTTGTAATTTTGTATAAATGAAATGGTTTCAACGGATAACTTAAAGACCTTCAACGGATGAGAAACAAAGCTTCAACGGATGTCTCTAAAGCTTCAACGGATAACATCCTTCAACGGATGAGTGCATCAACGGATAGAGCTTCAACTGCTAACACATCAACGGATAAAGCCATCAACGGATGAAGGCTTCAACGGATGTTCTGTTAAATAGCAGTTGACAAGTGGTAGTTGTACCTACAAACAGAGGCACATGGGTTGACAGAGACAACTGAGATGTGGTAGCCTATTTCAGGAACATCAGAAAAAGCAGCCGTTCTACTCTAGCATAAAGAGGCAATAAGTCAACAATGCACTGGAGTAAAATGGAGAAGAAACAAGTGGAGAACTTATTTTATTATTGTACTTTTTATCTTTGTCTTCACTTGTAAACTTGGTGTTATATAAACCAAGTAGCAGCTAGTAATTAGAATAGAATTTTTCCAGAGCTGTTTAGAAAAATCTTGAGAAAAATTATCTAGTTTGTACTAGGATGCAGCTGTGATCAACTTCTTGAATCACAGATTTTCTGAAATACCATCTCTGGTGGAACAACAAATCCACCAGAAAAGTTTTTAAGGTCTGTTGTGTTCTGTACTTTTGTGCTTGAATATATATCTGTCTGTATTAGCTTAAAGCAATTCACACACTTGTTTATCTTAAACACACAGCCTTTGAAACTGCTCAAAACTTGAAAAAGTTTTGAGATTTACATTCAACCCCCCTTCTGTAAATCTCATTGTTAGTTCACTAGGAATAACAATTGGTATCAGAGCAGGCTCTTGACACACAAAGAGTTTAAAGTTCTTGTAAACTAACAAAGATGAGTAAGAAGGATATTGGAGTAAAAATCCCAGTTCTTGACAAAGACAGTTATCACCATTGGAAGGTGAAAATGCACCTTCATCTACTCTCCCAAGATGAAGGTTATGTAAACTGCATTGAGAATGGTCCTCACATTCCCCACAAAGTAGCCACAGTTGCTACAGCCACAATTGTTGTTGGTCAATCCATTCCAAAACCTAGAGCAGAATGGACAATGGAAGACACAGAAGAAGTCCACAAGGATAAGAAGGCTATGAACATTTTGTTTAATGGTCTTGACAAGGATATGTTTGATAATGTGATAAATTGCACAACTTCCAAAGAGGTTTGGGACACAGTTCAGCTACTGTGTGAAGGTACAGAACAAGTAAAAGAAAACAAAATGCAGCTTCTCATTCAACAGTATGAGTATTTTCATTTTGAAGAAAATGAATCTTTAAATGACACATTCAATAGATTCCAAAAGCTGTTGAATGGACTGAAGCTGTATGGTAGAGTGTACCAGGTGAAGGATTCAAATCTTAAATTTTTAAGATCCTTGCCAAAGGAATGGAAACCCATGACTGTCTCCTTGAGAAACTCTCAAGATTATAAGGACTTCACTCTTGAAAGATTATATGGAATCTTGAAGACTTATGAACTAGAGCTGGAACAGGATGAGGTATTGGAGAAGGGAAGAAAGAAAGGAGGTTCAGTTGCCTTGGTAGCTGAAAATGAGAAAGAATGCAGACAAGAAACTGTGAGATCAACATTAAACTCCAAAGATGGCACAAGCAAATCAGAATCAAGCAAGGGTAAGGAGCAAGTTGCTGAGAATAAAGACAACTCCAGCCAAGATGACTCTGATGGTATTGATGAGCATCTTGCATTTCTGTCCAGAAGATTTGCAAAGATGAAATTTAAGAAAAACACTAGAGCCACTAAACCTCATAAGAACATGGTGGACAAATCCAAGTTCAAGTGTTTCAATTGTGGTATAAGTGGACACTTTGCAAGTGAGTGCAGAAAGCCAACTTCTGAAAAGAAGAAATTTGACCAAGTAGATTACAAAAAGAAATATTTTGATATGCTCAAGCAAAAGGAGAAGGCTTTCATTACTCAAGAAAAAGACTGGGCAGCTGATGGAGAAGAAGAGGATGAAGATGTGGAATATGTCAACTTGGCTCTCATGGCTGATTCTGAGGAAAATGAAGTTAGTTCATCAAGCAACCAGGTAATCACTACTGATTTAACACAGCTTACTAAAGAAGAGTACAATGATGCTTTTAATGACATGTCTACTGAATTGTATCACTTGCGTGTGTCTCTTAAATCTCTTGCTAAAGAAAATAGTAGGATTAAAGAGAACAATCTGTTTTTAAGTAATAGAAATGCTGTGTTAGAAGATAAGTTGATTGACCTAGAGAAAACTAAGCTACATTGTATATCTGTTGAAAATAAACTAGCTGAATCTGTTAAGAAAGTAGAAATACTTTCTAATCAATTAAAGAGAGAGCAAGAGGTGATTAAAGCCTGGAAGACATCTAGGGATGTTAGTGCTCAAATTATCAAGGTCCAAGGAATTGAATCATTTTGTGAGACTGCCTGGGATAAAAACAAAAAGAAAATGGAATTAATTGATGGGCTGTCAACGGATGTGGAATCAACGGATGATGAAAATTATCCGTTGAAGGAAGAAAAGGAGCATCCGTTGAAGGTTCCTCAATTAAAACAGGCAGATGTTTCTAAAAGTGAAAATCTAAAGAAACTCAACAAAAAGTTTGGTTCAACTTCCAAGAACTTTGTCAAAGAAGAAGCAAGCACATCCAAAGATTTCAGTAAGGTGAATATAGGACACATGACCATAGAACAGTTAAAGAATAGGCTCAAAGTGGTTGAGGATAAAAAGGAAACTAAAAGGAAATCTAATAGAAATGGGAAGGTAGGGGTTAACAAACATAACAATTACACACCTGATAAGTATGCTCCTAGAAAAAGCTGTGTGCATTGTAATAGTGTTAATCATCTATCTGCTAATTGCAAATCTATTAAGAAAACTCCCATACATGTACCCTCTTCCATGCCTAATATGTCTGCATCACCTCTGCATGCTATGCCTGTTATGTCTCAACAGAATCCTTATGCACATTTTGCAAACATGCCATATTTTAACAATCCTTATCTTGCTGCATTTAGTATGCCTCAAATGCCATACAATATGCCTATGTGGAATAACATGTTTGCACAATCCATGCCTTATCAAATTCCAAATGTGCTAAATGATTCTGTGACTAACCCTACACCTCAACCAATTACATCTAAGATCAAGGTTGACTCAAAGTTACCTAAGTCTAAAGATGCAGGAGGAATGAAGTCTAGGAGAAAGGCTAACATGAATGGACCCAAGGAAACTTGGGTACCAAAATCAACTTGATTGATTTTATGGTGTGCAGGGAAACAGAAGAAATCTATGGTACTTGGACAGTGGCTGTTCAAGACACATGACAGGAGATTTCTCCCTGCTCACAGAGTTTAAGGAGAGAGCTGGCCCTAGCATAACCTTTGGAGATGACAACAAAGGGTTCACTATGGGATATGGCTTGATTTCAACAAGGAATGTTATCATTGATGAAGTTGCATTAGTTGATGGTCTCAAGCACAACTTACTGAGCATCAGTCAACTATGTGATAGAGGGAATACAATTTCCTTCAATTCTGAAGCCTGTGTTGTCACCAGTAAGAAAGACAACAAAGTGGTTCTAACTGGAGTTAGAAAAGGAAATGTGTACTTAGCTGACTTCAACTCTACTGATGCAGAATCTATTACTTGTCTCTTCAGCAAAGCAAGTCCAGTTGAAAGTTGGCTATGGCACAAGAAGCTATCCCATTTGAATTTCAAGACAATGAATGATCTAGTCAAAAAGGACTTAGTTAGAGGAATTCCTCTTGTTGAATTCTCAAGGGATGGTTTGTGTGATGCTTGTCAGAAAGGCAAACAAAGGAAAGCATCATTCAAAAAGAAGCTTGAAACAACAATTGATGAACCATTACAGCTGCTACATATGGATTTGTTTGGACCAGTCAAAGTATTGTCAATTGTAAGAAAAAGATATTGCTTAGTGATTGTAGATGATTTCTTAAAGTTTTCATGGGTCTATTTTCTTGGATCAAAGGATGAAGCAAGTGAAATCATTATCAATCACATCAGGCAAGTCAATAATCATCCTGACTTGAAGGTTAGGAATATCAGGAGTGACAATGGAACTGAGTTCAAGAATTTGACAATGAGGCTGTTCTGTGAAGAAAATGGAATCATGCATGAGTTCTCAGCTCCAAGAACACCTCAGCAAAATGGGGTAGTTGAAAGAAAGAACAGATCTTTAATTGAGGCTGCTAGAACAATGCTTGAAGAATCAAAGTTACCAACATATTTCTGGGCTGAAGCTGTTAATTGTGCCTGCTACACTCAGAATATTTCTTTGATCAATCAAGCTAAAGGCATGACTCCTTATCAGTTGTTCAAGAGAAGAAAACCAACTCTAAACTTTCTTCATGTCTTTGGATGTAAATGCTTTATACTGAGAAATCAATCTGACCATAAAGGGAAGTTTGATGCAAAGGCTGATGAAGGGATATTTGTTGGTTACTCAGCTGGAAAATCTTATAGGGTCTACAATCTAGGAACCAACATTGTTATGGAATCTGTGCATGTTGTGTTTGATGATAAAAAGATTGATGGACTAACAGATGAGGGACACCATGAGAGACTCAAATTTGACAACATTGAGATATATTGTGATGATAGTGAAGAGGAGACTGATGGAGATGACACTTCAAAAGTGATTCAAAACATGCCCTTGGATAATGCACAAAATTCTGCATCCGTTGATAGAGGCAAAGCAGTATCCGTTGAAAGACATAGTGCATCATCCGTTGAAGTACAAAATGAAGCATCTGTTGAAGTACAAAATGAAGCATCCGTTGATCATAGTTCATCAACGGATAATCGATTTACATCATCAGTTGATAGAACTCCAAGTTCCCTGCAAAGGACCAACAACTCAGGGGGAGTTTCAACTAATCAACACTCTGTCTCACATCATGACAATACTGAGGCCACCTCATCTAGAGTATATCTTCCACCTCAAAAGGAAATGGACCAAGAATCATCCCTTTGAACTGATCATTGGTGATGCATCATCTAAAGTGCAAACAAGAAAAGCTACTCAAGATGAATGTCTGTATAGTAGTTTTCTATCTCAGGAGGAACCTAAGAAAGTGGAAGAAGCTTTATTGGATCCAGATTGGATATTAGCTATGCAGGAAGAGCTGAACCAATTTGAGAGAAACAAAGTTTGGAAGCTGGTACCCAAACTAAAGAACAATAGTCCTATTGACACAAAATGGGTATTCAGAAACAAGATGGATGAAAATGGCATTATCATAAGGAATAAAGCTAGATTGGTTGCTAAAGGCTATTCTCAACAAGAGGGAATAGATTTTGATGAGACATATGCTCCTGTTGCAAGACTTGAAGCCATCAGAATTTTTCTAGCCTATGCAGCCCATGCCAATTTCAAAGTCTATCAAATGGATGTCAAGAGTGCATTTCTAAATGGGAAATTGGAGGAAGAAGTTTATGTAAGTCAACCTCCAGGGTTTGAAGATTCAAATTTTCCAGACTATGTGTATTATCTGTTGAAAGCACTCTATGGACTGAAGCAAGCACCTAGAGCCTGGTATGAAACCTTATCAAAATTCCTTTTGGAGAATCACTTCACTAGAGGTACTGTTGATAAAACTCTCTTCTTTAGGAATGTTAATGGCTCTAGTATACTGGTTCAAATTTATGTAGATGACATAATATTTGGATCTACAGATGATAAGCTTTGTAAAAAGTTTGCTAAGCTAATGCAAAGTAATTATGAAATGAGCCTGATGGGAGAACTAACCTATTTTCTTGGTTTACAAGTTAAACAAGTTAGTGATGGAATTTTCATTAGTCAAACTAAATATATTCATGATCTTTTAAAGAAGTTTGACTTAATAGAATGTTCATCTGCAAAAACTCCCATGGCCACTGCCACCAAACTTGAATTAAATAAGACTGAAAGGTCTGTGGACATTACAAGTTATAGAGGCATGGTTGGTTCACTTTTATATTTAACTGCCAGTAGACCAGATATAATGTTTTCTACATGTCTCTGTGCTAGATTTCAAGCTGACCCTAAAGAATCTCACTTAGTAGCTATTAAAAGAATTTTCAGATATCTCAAGGGGACTCCAAATCTAGGAATTTGGTACCCTAGAGAGTCTGGTTTTGATCTAATTGGCTACTCAGATGCAGACTATGCAGGTTGCAAAATAGACAGGAAAAGTACAACAGGCTCCTACCAATTCCTGGGAAACAAGCTTGTATCATGGTTTAGCAAAAAGCAAAATTCAGTCTCTACTTCTACAGCTGAGGCTGAATACATTGCTGCTGGAAGTTGCTGCTCTCAAGTGTTATGGATGAGGAATCAACTCCTTGATTATGGACTACATGTTGATAGAATTCCTATTTTTTGTGACAACACAAGTGCCATAGCCATAATAGAGAATCCTGTGCAGCACTCAAGGACCAAGCACATTGATATCAAGTACCACTTCATTAGGGAACATGTGATGAAAGGTACAGTGGAACTTCATTTTGTTCCAAGTGAACAACAAATTGCAGACATATTTACCAAGCCACTTGATGAATCAACATTCACAAGATTGGTAAGTGAGCTAGGTATGCTTAATTACTCTTAAAATTCATGTCCTTATTGCAATTTGAATTGAAGCCTGAAATGTATTAGCTGCAAGAACAAGTTTGATTTTTAACATAGATTATTCCATCAACGGATATTCCCTATCCGTTGAAAGTCAAAATTGTTCCATCAACGGATGTTCATTATCCGTTGAAAGTCATATACATTTCTGGAATTTTTATCCGTCAACGGATAAAACTGAAGTGCTCTTCAACGGATGACAGTTTACCTTATCCGTTGAAATATCACATCAGTCGATTCAAGTGTTTCACAGGCGTTGATTCTAATGTCTTAACCGTTGATACTCATACATACAGCTGTATGTATTTGTTTTAAAGGTAGTTTTTAGAATACTTACAGTTTATTCTTAAACGGCTGAAATTCACTTACACATATTTATTGTTTAATCTCTTATTTATGTTTTTTTTAATTTGAGAAAGTATATAAGCCCTTCTAATTTTTCATTTTTACTTTACGCTTTCTTGAAATTTCAAAGCTTTTACCATTTTCTCTCTGCAAAACCTTCAAGTTATTCTCTGTAATTTCTACTCACAACAATGGCACCAGTAGTGAAGATTATGTCTCAATCTGGGTTCATCTATGAGAAGAACAATTTCATAGCTTTGGTAAAAAAGAATGAAGCCCACTCAGATTATCACAAAATGATGGACTTCATCAAAAACTGTAAACTTAGCTATGCAATGCTGGAAGCCCCAACGATTTACTGTGAAGTAGTTGAGGAGATTTGGACAACTGCTGAGTTCAACTCCATAGATATGACTATCTCCTTCACTCTCAAAGGTAAAAATCACTGTGTTAACTGTGATGACTTACTAGCATGTTTTAAATTACCTGAGAACAATGCCATGACACCACACACTGATAATGATGTATCCAGCATGTTAGATTCCATAGGCTATTCTCTTAACTCTGCTAGTTTAGGGAGTATTAAAAGAAAAGGCCTTAGGAAAGAATGGAGTTTTCTTGGGGATGCCTTTATCAAGGTTTTCTCTGGGAAAATTAGCAATTTTGATGCCATAACTTCATCTCTTGTTAATATGCTCTATATGCTTGTTTCTGATAGGTATTTTAATTTTAGCAACTATGTTATGCTAGAATTGGGTACTAGATTAGGTAACAAAGCTAATAGACCTAATAACATCTATTATGCTAGATTCTTTATGTTATTGGCTAACCATGTTGCTGAAGGTTTGGTCATTACGAATGAGAATAATAAACTCAAGTGCTGGGCACAAGAGAAAAGAGTTCTTGCAGATTTATTGAGAATGGATCTCAACAGCAGTGTGCCATTGGTATATTTACCAATCATGAATGCACCTCAGGTAGGTGAGGTAATTGCTTCTACAACTCCTACTTCTTCCAACCCCTCTATTTCTTTATCTTCTAGTGTGGCCATGGAATCTGTGACAATGCCCCAACAGATTCCTACCAAGGTCACCAAAACTAAACTTTCAAAATCAAAGACAAAGAAAACCACCTCTGTTGTTTCTCAAAAGACAACAGTTGTAACACCTACCATTAACCCTGAGGGGAGTGAACAGGGTGTGACTGGTGAGGGGAGGGGTGAACATCAAAGAAACCCCCATGATAAGGAAGGAGAGAAAAGTGCTTCCCAAGCTAGCCAAGCCACAGTTTCTCAAAAAGCTGTGGTGGTTGAAAAGGTTACTAGCATATCCCTAGCTGCATCCTCCCAAAAGGATGTAACTATTGAAAATAGTTCCCAACCAGGAACACACAAACGAGGGAGGGACACTAAAGCCAAACACTCACCAACAAAAGCCTTTATTAGAAGAAAGAGAGCTAGAACCCAATCTTCTACACAGGGTGCACACACTGCACAGATACATCCATCTGTATCTATGCCTTCTCAAACTCAGTTTGATGTGGCTCCAACAAATGTGGAGTCACAGCCCCATTCTCTCACAATTAACACACATCAATCACCACACACTTCTTCACCATCTCTAGATGTGGATATGTTATTCCCATCAATTCCTGATTCTCCCTCTTTACAACTCAGGGAGGAGCCCCACTCAAATACAGGTGATCATCATCTTTTAGATGATTTGTTGGATCACCCACAAATTCTTTCAGATGTAATTGAAGGATCTGTATCACCAAAACTCATATCAATCTACACAGATTCAACAGTTATATCACTTTCAATTTCTACTTCTTTTCCTTCTTCAACGGATATCACTCATCCGTTGACAAGTGGTTGTTCTTCAATGGATAAGCTTAACAGCAGTTATCCGTTGATACCATCAGTTTCACCTTCAACGGCTATTCCTCATCCGTTGATAGTCTCTACACACACAACTGAAACAATTCCAAGTGTAGAAGACTTGATTACTGTACAATCACTTCTAGGACTGAGGGAAGGGAGTGACAATTTGAGTGAGAGGCTGGGTTGCTCCCAGGCAAAAGGAGAGATTGAGAGCTCAAATATGCATGCTATTTCTTCCAACATGGCAAAAGTAAGTGAGAGGAGTACCACCTTAGTAGGTGAAGGTGAGGGAGTGAGTTGTGTGAGCCAGGGGGAGCCCCTGATGCAAGAACATAGAGAAAATGAGAGAAAGGCAGGTACAGCAGATATAAGGATGGATCCAGCCATTGCTAATGAGTCAATGATTGTGAATGATGCTGAAAAGGAAAGACAATTTCAGCAACATTACAAAGCTGTAATTGATAACATTTCCTTGGATGCTGACACTTTTACTCATCCTGTTTCAGCCTATCAAGTATTGGCTGCACAGGGTAATGTGGAGGAAGAAAAGACACTACATCTAGTACATACAACAGCATCTCTTCAAAGGGACAAAACTGTTATTAACAAGATGCCTTCAACAGCTGGTGAGTCATTTGAAGAATTTGGAGTAAATTCTGATGATGATGACTTTGTCTCTTCTGATGGAAGCATGAACTTAGGGGAAGATGAAGGCCCTAGTTCTATTCCAAATCTACCTGAATGGGCCTTCACAAAGGAGTCTACAACAGGGCAATTCAATGTCTCCTTAGTCAAACAAATCAGTACTATCAAACAGGCCATTCAGAAAACTTCTCATGCTGGTACAAAGGCTATCCTTACAGCTCACTTGGACTCACTGCATCTCATGAAGTTGTAGCAAGTAAGACAGAATCTGAGTGTGGATGAACTCAGAAAGGATATTGCTGACTTAAAATCCTACAATTCTGAAAAATTGGATTCAGTCATGCCCTTTGGTACAATGCAGGACATTTTGTTGAGATTGAAAAAGGAATCACATACTGAAAAGAGGCTGGCCAAATTGGAAGACAGAGTTCAAGTTCTTGAAGATTCTGTGGCCACCATTCTTCACAACCAACAATCTCAGACAAATCTACTTATGCAGCTGGCAAAAGCACAGGGCTTGACCCCTCTCCTTGATGATAACAAAAAGGGGGAGAGTAAAAGGGAAGGGGAAGGAGAGCCATCTACAAAAATCCAAATATCTAAAGTGCTAGTTCCTGCCATCACTACTTCTCCAATCATTCAAATCAAAGGAAAGCCTGATGGAATTGATTTAATCCAGCTAGCAGCAGCTGAAATTCAAGTGAAAGAGCAAAGGAGGAGAATTGATGAAAGGATGCAACAGCTGTTTGGCTCAACACAAGATAAATCAATATCTGTGAAACATAGCACAAAGGTTGAACCAATCAATATGGAGCACAAGCCAGAAAGGAGAAATAAGGTTGGAGAGACGTCTTTCAAGAATCTAAAACCTATGGTTCTCAAGCCCAATACCAGATCCAGCAAGGACTCCACAAAGAACCCTCTAGACTTTGCTCAGATGAAAGAAGTGGACTTTCCTCTTCCAAAGCCTGATGAAGACAAAGTTTTGGGTACTAGCATCATAAAACACAAGGAGACCATGGATGAGGCAGTCTGAAAAACTCAAGGCTGACAAAAGAGCACAAGCAAAGCTTGAACAAAAGCTAAAGTCAAGTCTTGTTGAAAATGAGAAAGGAATTGAAGTCAGAGGTGAAGACAAGATTGCAAACTTAGATGAGGTTTTTGGGAGTATATTTGGTGAAAGCATGGAGGAAAAAGAGGAATGGCAGAAGGGAAACAGAAGAAAGGCCAAGGCACATAGAAGGAGTGAAGGCAACACTGAAGAAACTAAATCTCTACCTTCCATACCTGAACCCTTTGTTACTGATCCCACTATAAACATCCATGGTGAACCAATCATCCCAAAAGAGGAACCTATTGATTGGGACACCATCAATTTGCCTACCTTTTTAACCACTCTTCCACTACCAAAGAAACAGAAAAGAAAATCCAAATCTACACCTCCCCTAAACTCTAAGAAATTCATTCAAAAACATAAACCTAACCCTAAACCACCCATTTCTAAAGATGATTATGTTCACATCTGTGACATAAAAGAAATTTCAGACATTGAACTCTATCTGGATGAGCTGGAGGATGTAAGGGGAATTGCTGCTTACAGACAGCTACCAGAGAGATTGGTGTTCAGATACAAAGGAGCTGGGGAAAGAACATGGCCTCTCTACAGGATTCTGAATGATGGCTACTCTACCTTGATCAGAGTCTTTTCAGCCATACAAAAGGATTCTGGCTTTACCAGGACTGCCAAGACTGAAATTCTCAACAAGATTGCCAACATAAGGAAAACTTGGAGGGAGCCCAATGTTTTGCCCAGAACCTTACTCATTCAAGAAAGGGGAACTACAATTCACAAATCACCTCATTGGTTGATGAAATTCAGAGATGATAAAGGAGTCAGAAGATTTTTCAGACTTGAAGACCAACTCAAGATTGCCAGCAATGAAACTCTCAAAGAAATGCAATCTAAGTTGGATATCAGTGATGAAGATGAAGCTGAATTCTTCAGATAACTCCAACTCCAAATTGAGGAAAATGACAAAGGGCTAGGAAAGAAAACCAGGGATCAAAGAAGAAAAAGATGATTTGCTCAGGCTAGAGGAGCACCCTTGGAAACACTGTAAATCTTCAATTACCTTCTATTACATACACTTTTGCAGCACTTTTAAATTTCTACTTAGTTTCAGTTCATATATTTGTTAAGTGTTTTGTTATCATCAAGTTAACCTTGAATTTATGTCTACAATTCTTATAGACATAAATAGGGGGAGATTGTTAGGAATATATGTGCATTAGTTTGATGATATGTTTAACAAAACACTTAAGTAGAAATCTAGTGTTTGTAGCCTCAACGGATAAGACCACTTTGGCTATCCGTTGATGGTGTAGCTTTACTTAGAAATAAGTCTAGTGTTGTAGCACATTTCAGTCTCTGAATTTGAGATATAATTCTTAAATGTTGAGGGAAATTATAAGTCATGTTGACTACTAAAGGATATGCAGATAGGAAGGCCAATTGTAAGTATTTCATGCCTTGTAATTTTGTATAAATGAAATGGTTTCAACGGATAACTTAAAGACCTTCAACGGATGAGAAACAAAGCTTCAACAGATGTCTCTAAAGCTTCAACGGATAACATCCTTCAACGGATGAGTGCATCAACGGATAGAGCTTCAACTGCTAACACATCAACGGATAAAGCCATCAACGGATGAAGGCTTCAACGGATGTTCTGTTAAATAGCAGTTGACAAGTGGTAGTTGTACCTACAAACAGAGGCACATGGGTTGACAGAGACAACTGAGATGTGGTAGCCTATTTCAGGAACATCAGAAAAAGCAGCCGTTCTACTCTAGCATAAAGAGGCAATAAGTCAACAATGCACTGGAGTAAAATGGAGAAGAAACAAGTGGAGAACTTATTTTATTATTGTACTTTTTATCTTTGTCTTCACTTGTAAACTTGGTGTTATATAAACCAAGTAGCAGCTAGTAATTAGAATAGAATTTTTCCAGAGCTGTTTAGAAAAATCTTGAGAAAAATTATCTAGTTTGTACTAGGATGCAGCTGTGATCAACTTCTTGAATCACAGATTTTCTGAAATACCATCTCTGGTGGAACAACAAATCCACCAGAAAAGTTTTTAAGGTCTGTTGTGTTCTGTACTTTTGTGCTTGAATATATATCTGTCTGTATTAGCTTAAAGCAATTCACACACTTATTTATCTTAAACACACAGCCTTTGAAACTGCTCAAAACTTGAAAAAGTTTTGAGATTTACATTCAACCCCCCTTCTGTAAATCTCATTGTTAGTTCACTAGGAATAACAACTGTAGGTAAGCGTATTGTCCTACCAGCTTTTTTCACAGGTAGTCCTCGATATATGCAGCAAAATTACCAAGATTGCATGGCGGTATGCAGAAAATTGGGAAGCCCGGATTTATTTATTACTTTTACATGTAATCCGGCATGGCCCGAAATAAAAGACTTATGTGCTAAGATTCCTAATCAAACCCCAGATGTCAGGCCAGACATTATATGTCGAGTATTCAAGATTAAACTTGACATGCTCTTAGAAGATTTGATGCATAATCACGTCCTTGGGAAAGCTATTGCAGGTAACATGTTTTTTATTATATATTTTCCGGTTTATGATTGTTAATAATATATTGGCAAAAATATAAGGAAATTAATATATCTTTGCAGAAATTGTGAGTAACACAACATTACGCTCTTCAACTATCCTCTCATCCCTAAAAAAGTAAGATTAGGTCGCCTGGTAAGAATAATTCAAGGTCTGTACAATGTGACATAATACCAAATACCATGAGAAGCATAAAATATAATACCTTCCAAAGTTATGTAACCTTTTATTTATTCATATTATTATTACATGAAGTCTTTGCATAGAACCTTAATAATATATATCTATGAAAATACAAACACATCAATACAATAATACACAAAAACTAATAACAACAATAATTGTTTAAATTAGAAAAATTTAGAAATTATCTCAAATATATACATAAACTCAAATTTGAAAAATAAACTTTACTAAATAAAACTATACTTAACTATAATAACTAAAATAGATTACATTTTGGTTCAATTATCCTGATTATATTTGTATTTTATATATAATAAAAAAATTGAAAAAACAAACATACTACCTAAGTCATCATATGTGCAAGCCCTTCTAAAAAACACATACATTATTCCCCACTACGGAATGATTATACATATGTTAAAAGTTTCAATTTTATAATTTACCATTAACCATCCTTTATAGCCTCCATAAAAGAATAATACTTTCGTTGGGTCTAAATTCCACATGGTAGTACTTTATAGGAAGTAAAGAACTTCATACCTTACATTCGAGTGTTCACCAAAATATTTCTTCAAGTGATTAATCACTTCACTAGAGTTGACAAAAGACACTATAATGGATTCAATACCCCCTGATAATCCAAATTCAATATAAATCCAAACCTGTAAGAAATGGACGGTTGAATTTAACAGACACTTACATTTTCATTATCAATCACCAACAATAAATACGAAATCCATAAACCTTTGCAGAAATTATTAGTAACACATCATTAGGCTCTTTAACTATCCTCTCATCCTTCCAAAAAGTAAGATTAGCTCGCCTGGTAACAATCGCCTGGTAACAATAATTCATAGTCTGTACAATGTCAAATAATATCAAATACCAAATACAATGATAAGCAAAAAATATTATAGTTTCAAAGTTATGTAACTTTTATTTAATCATATTAATTTTACAGAAAGATTGCAAACAACCTTAATAATGAATATCTATAAAAAGACAAACACATCAATACAAAAATATGAAAAAACTAATAACAATAATTATTGTTTAAATTAATAAAATTTCAAAATGATCTCAAATAAAAACTTAATCTCACCTTTGAAAAATGAGCTATATTCAATTCATTTACACTTAACAATAATAACTAAAATAGATTATATTTTGTTTCAACTACCCCAATTATAATAGTATTTAATGTTAAAAAATTAAAAAAAACAAGCATACTACCTAAACCGTTGTATGCGCAAGTCCTGCTAAAAAACACGTTATTCCCCACTCAAATACTACCTCTGCTGCGGCCTCTGACTCATATACTACCTCTAATTCCGTCTGCTTCGGCCTAAATTTTCAAAACTTCAATAGTAATTAGCAGGTCAAATTCATCCCAATCTCCACCCTTTGTTGCAGCAAGGTACTCTTCCCAATTTCCCCCGTCTCTTGGTTATACTTAGTTATTCAATTAGCCTGTTAAATCTTGATTACACAATTGATTTTCCTTATACACAAGTTAAGTCAGTAGATGACATTAACTTTAGTATTTATTTAGTCAATTATATAAATATATATAGGTGTCTAGCATAATGTTTTAGAAGATACATATATGGTCATTTCTGAAGAATTTAATTTAATTCTGTTTTTTAAGAAAAATATTATGTTTGCAGTAGCATACACAGTGGAATTTCAAAAAAGAGGCCTCCCACATGTGCACATAGTCCTTTGGCTTGCTGAATACTATCGTTGTCATTCTACAGAAGAAATAGATTCTATCATTTCAGCAGAAATTCCGGAAAAGGAAACTGATCCTGTAGGTTTTGAAGCTGTTACAACATTAATGGTTCATGGTCCATGTGGTGCTGTCAACCGAAATTGTGCGTGCATGAAAGGCAACGAAGGCAACAAAAAATGTAGCAAGTTTTTCCCAAAAGATTTCAATGCTGAAACAACAATCGACTCAAATGGATATCCAGTCTATAGGCGACGTAATGATGGCCGAACAACAAAACGTAAGGGGGTGGAACTTGACAACAGGTATATAATTTATGTTAATTGCGAAATCTATTAAATCTTTAATAAAATAATTGCAATACTAAAACATTTTCAATGTTACAGGTTTATTGTACCATATAATCAAGAATTATTGGTTAAGTATTAGGCACATATAAATGTTGAATGGTGTCATCTGGGTAACCTAATAAAATACATGTTCAAATATGTGCTAAAAGGCCCTGATCGTGCAACAATGGTCATTGAGAGAGATGGACAACCACATACGGATGATTCAACAACCACTGATAATAATGAGACACAAAACTATTTGGCATGTAGGTATTTATCTTCCTGTGAGGCATGTCGGTGCATATTTGATAACCCAATTCATTATAGAAAACCTGTGGTCCAGAAGTTAATCTTCCATCTTGAAAAAGAGCAAACAATTTGTTATAATGAGAAAGAGTCTCTAACAACAGTTTTGAGAAGAAATCATATTGATGGGACAATGTTTGTTTAGTGGTTTCAAGCAAATGAACGATATCCGAGTGGAAGAAACCTAACTTATGTTGAATATCCAGAAAAATTTAAATGGGACAATGCAAGTAAAATGTGGATCCCTAGAAAAAAGAGATTCCCGTAATTGGGTGATTAATATATGTTCAGCCTTCTGCGGGTGAGTTGTTCTACATAACACTTTTAATCAATATTGTATATAGTTGGACATTTAATTGATGTTAAACTTTCTACAGGTGAGTTGTTCTACATGAGACTTTTACTAAACTTTGTATGTGGAGCAACTTAATTTGAGAGCCTAAGAACAGTGAACGGGGTAGTGTACAACTCTTATAAGGAGGCATGTTTCCATCATGATATTCTTGGCAGTGATGATGATTGGCATTCAGCAATACAAGAGGCTTCTACGCACCAAACAGGTAATCAACTTAAAAATTTATGCCTTACTATACTACTTTTCAGAGGTGTCTCTAATTTTTCCTCTTTTTGAAACAGGTAGACAACTACGAAATTTGTTTGTTACTATACTCTTATTCTGTGATGTCTCTAATGTTCGGTCATTGTGGGATAAGAATTGGACCCTTATGTCAGATGATATTGAATATAGTCATCGCAAAAAAATAGGACATCGAAACTTTGCAATCACTGCTGAAGAACTACAATCATTGACTTTATATGATGTAGAATTACAACTCCGTAAAACAGGCAAGTCATTGAAAGATTTCCCCACCTTACCTCCGGTAGATCCTGCACTTCATCTTAGAAGTCAAAATACACTTTTATACGGGGAGTACATGTATGACAGACATCTTCTTAAGCAACAAAGCCACACATTAATCAGAATGTTAAATGAAAAACAGAACATGATCCATCAAGTGTTGACCAAAAATGTCATGGAAAAAAGTGGTGGATTATTTTTCGTCTATGGACACGGAGGTACGGGCAAAACCTTCTTATGGAAAACTATTATTGCTACACTACGATCAGAAGAAAAAGTAGTATTAGCAGTTGCATCATTAGGTATTGCATCACTTTTAATAGAAGGTGGTAGAACTTCCCATTCAAGATTCAAGATCCCATTACAAATTTTTGAAAATAGTACATGCGGCATTAAAAAAAGCACTTTGTTGGCCGAGCTAATTTTATATACCGATTTAGTGGTGTGGGATGAAGCACCGATGAATCATAGGCATATATTTAAGGCTGTTGATCGTACTTTCCGTGATATAATGCAATGTCAAGATCCTAACAATCTACAAAAACCGTTTGGTGGGAAAACAGTTCTACTTGGGGGTGATTTTAGACAAATCTTGCCTGTTTTGCCAAACAAGGGTAGGGAGGATATAGTGATGGCATCCATTAGTAAATCCTATTTGTGGAAGTAGTGCACCGTGTTCAAATTAGACCAAAACAAGCGGATTATAGACAATGCTCCATCTGTAACAGTTGGTGAAAATCTTATTCCATATAATGAATGGGTAATTAAGGTTGGAGATGGCACTATTGGAACTGAATTGAGGAAAGATTCATCAAAATCAAATTTAATTGAAATACCACCAAAGTTACGTGTTCATCCAGGTCCAGATGGGAAACAAGCAATTATTAATACATTGTATTCAGATATACGTCAAGTGAAAAATGATCCAAATTATTTCAGAGACCGGGTCATCCTAACACCATTAAATGAAGATGTTGATGCTATAAATATAGAGGTTTTGAAGCTATCACCAGGTAATGGAACAAATAACTTATGAATTAAATTCCAATCATACTTAATTCTCAAGCTCTATATATAATTTCTTAATCTTCCTTTTTCTTAATGGTTTGCTTTTTTCACTAACCAGGGGAATGCAAGATATATCGAAGCTACGATTCCATATGCAAGAGTTCTGTGAATTATGAATCTCAAGAAAATATGTACCCTATAGAATTTTTGAACTCTTTAAAATTTTCAGGTGTTCCAAATCACGTTTTGCAACTTAAAGTCGGGTCTCCAATTATTCTACTCAGAAATATATGCCCAGCTAGAGGACTTTGTAATGGCACAAGGTTAATTATGACGCAGCTATGTACAAAGGTAATTGAAGGAATTATCAATACAGGTAATCATATTGGAGAAAAGACTTTTATACCAAGAATATGTATGAGATCAACTGATTCCTCCCTACCTTTTGTATTCAAAAGAGTACAATTTCCCGTGGCTCTTTCCTATGCAATGACAATAAATAAAAGTCAAAGGCAAACTCTAAAGACAGTTGGATTATACCTTCCAAACCCGGTATTTAGTCATGGCCAATTTTATGTGGCTGTCTCAAGAGTAACATCGCCAACATGTCTACATATAGTTTGTGAGCCAATAAGCCACTCACATGAAGGAATGACTAAAAATGTGGTGTACCATGAAATATTTAATGATTTGTAACATTAAAAAATCATATGTTCTCTCCTATTTTCTTAAAATTGAACTTCCTGCTATAACTTATTATATGAGGAATTTTCCTTATATTATTTCCTTATTATGATTTTTATGACATCTTTGATGTTGTACATCACTTTGCAGTAGCCTACTCTCAATCAGGGACCTGAAGTTCAAAGCTTAGTTTCAGAAAATGCAATTTTATAATGTCTTAATACTGTTTACAATTCCATTATTAAGCTCCCTTGGATATAAGTTACAACTTTTTTGGGTATATTAACCCTATTCAAATGAGTTTAATGTTTTGCTATGCCAATTATTATGCAAGCAATTAGCAAAAATAAGAAATTATTATATGACCTCTTCATGCAACATATTCTGCGATTTGTGTAATGCTATTACGAATTTTCTTTATATTTAATCCTTATTATAATATAATGACATTTTTGATATGTTGTACATCACTTTGCAGTATCCTACCCTCAATCAGGGACCAGTAAGTTCAAACCTTAGTTTCAGAAAATTCAATTTTATTATCAAATAATTATGTAGACACTTCCATTACTACCCCAACTCCCTTCAATATCAGTTACAACTTTTCTCTCGGGATATTTACCCTATTATGATAATATTAATGTTTGGCTATGCCAATTATTATGTCAGCATTTTGCAAAAATATAAATTTATTATTTGTGATTTGTGTATATTAATGCTACTTACTACAATATTACATTACATTGCATTCATTATTTAGAATAAAACAAGATTACATTTTGCTTTCTCCTCTATTCAACATGATATGTAGATACTCCAAACTTCTTTGATAGTCCTAAAAAACCTTCAACATGAACCTGGTAACAAATCTTACCTATCAGTGACTACCATTACTTATTTAAAAAAACACAAGAAAGACTTCAAAATTGACAAACATGATTCTGCAACTCCCATGCACAGTTTTTTTAATATACCAGCACATAGAAATTTCATAAAAAAATATCCTTTCAAATTTAAACTTACATTATTAGTTAATATATTTATATATATATATATATGTAAACATGCATTTCACAGTCAATTTACAAATCTATACATATTCAAACTCTCTTAATCAAATTTCATTAAAATTAATTAGTGAGATTATAGGCATTTTAAACTTATCTTTCTCTTTTTTTAAACGTATCTTTCTTTCTTTTTTAATGTATCTTTCTATATTTTATCTGTTTTACTAAAAGTCATACCATATACAAATTTTTTTTTTACTTGACTACCTCCAAAATATAATGATAAAATATACCTAATAATTAAAATCATATAACATTTTCATATTAACAAAATACTTAAAACCAAATTTTTAGGATTTAAAAAAACAATTTAATTTACACTATAATAATTATTTATTGAGAAAAGTCTTATGAACATTAATATTTAGCCTCCAAAAATAAAGTTAAAATATATTAATTAAGTCCTAAAACATATACTATCCTACCACCATTTGCCTACATGTAAACACAGATTACTTCTTTCACAGTCAATTTACAAATCCATACATATTCAAACTCTCTTAATCTTATTTTGTTAAAATTAATTAGTGAGATATACAACACAAAAACACACCACTATTCAAACTCTCTTAATCTAAAAATGTTAAAATTAATTTTTTTTCCTAGATATACAACACAAACACATGCCACCTCTCTAGATATGTATCATTATACAAATATAGACATTTTAAACTATCTTTCTAATATAGTTTATCTGATATACTAAAGGTCATACCATATAAAAAATTCTTTTTTAGGTGACTACCTCAAAAGATAATGATAAACTATACCAAATAATTTACCAAGGTCTTATATATATACTAAACACAACTGCAAACAACAAAACACACAACTGCAAACCAAATAATACAGGAAACGTTCAGGTAAAATACATTCTCGGCCCATTTTTACTCATGACACTATACACTGGGTTAAGCCTCCCATTACTTACCTTACATTCTACACTTTGTTATGTTTACAGAATGGCATTAGGTTATCACTTGCTTAAAGAATTAACATTGGGAAAGGACGATTCAGCCATCAAAGTACGACTAAGCAGGATGTGGGATTCAATTAATGCAAGGACAAAATTCATTATGAACAAAAATCTAATCCTGTTAGATGAAGAGGTAACATTCATTTTATACTTCATTTACAAAAATATCATACTCATTAAAAATATGTTGCTATATACGCAGGACCAACACATACATGCAACTATTTATGTCAATCAATTTGACCAGTTTAACAGCAAACTCCATGTTGGTAGCACATACATTATCTATAATGTTAAGGTCGTGCCTGCACAAGATACATATAGACCTGTGCCCGGTGATAAAGCCATAAACTTTCAAAGGAAAACAACAATCAAAAGGATTCCTGACGAAGGAAACATATCAACCTACAAATTTCACTATTTGTCTTATGAAGAAGCTAAAGCAAGGGTTGGAAATGTAGTTGACCTTATTGGTAAAGATTGTTAAAAACATTATTTTTTATTATTATAACATTATAGTTAAATTATAATATTATAGTTAAATACAAAAATTGTGTTAAAAACGTTTACGATGCCTTACCAAATAAACCATTTCCTCAATAGATGTTGTTGGGAGATTGTTGTCATACACAGAGCTGCAGACTACATCAAATGGAACCCACAAAATTGACATCCTGCTACAAGATCAAAGGTCAGTAAAATTACATCTACTAACCACTAACTAATATATCTATCATAATTAAAAAAACTAGGCATTTATTATGCAGGTCCGAGGAGATTAAACTAACTCTTTGGGAAGATAAAGCAAAGAAATTTACTGTAATAACCCCAATTTTTGGGAATTTTTGAAACCCTTATGAATAGTGTTTTTGCTGAATGAGAAAACTTTTCATGCCACGCTATGTAGGGGTTCTGTTATTGATCTTATGGGATATTATTAGTACTCTATGTGGTATATAAGTGTATGTAAAGATCGTCAGAATCCAATTCCGAACACTTTGGTTTTTCCCGGAAATCCATAAGATACGGAGAGAATTGAGTATAAGGTAACTGAATAAAAAGGATTTAAATTAAAGGATTATAATAGAGGATCATAAAAAGGAATATAATGTATTGAGAAAGGTTAAGGGAACCTAAGTAATAAGATCCCGGGTATGATCCTTCAAACGATAGACGAGAACGAAAGTTAAGCGAACCGTATAACAGATCAGCGGTCATTAGGAAAACGATTAGGAAGTTAATCAAAGGGATTAATGGGAGTGATGTCATCCAACCAATAGAAAGGAGACAAGGAAGGGAGGATGACATCATAAGGGTGACATAAGCATGACATGGAAGGAAGGAGGTGTGGTTGATTTAGGACCACACAAATTCAAGGGCAAGGTGGTAATTTGCTAAATCAAAAACAAAACCAAGCCAACCAACTAGCAAATCATTTCATCAAAAATCAAAAAAATCAGCCAAGGCATTGTTCTTCATATTAGCTCTCGGCTTTTTGCTTTTTTCAAAGAAAAAAATTTCTAAAATCAAGATCCAAGCATCCTTAATTGGTAAGAAAATTCCCTAACCATCTTTATGCTTAGTTATGGCTATATCATGAGTTTAAGCCATTAATTCTTTCTCTAGCTTCTTCATTTAATCAATGAAGAAGACAATGAATAGTGTTTTCAAGTTTTTAACTTGAACTTTTCTTGTTTTTCTTGAAGATCCAAGCTTCCCTAAGGCTTCTCCAAGCTTATTAAGGCTTCCTAGCTCAACCCACCACTCCAAGGAAGGTATACCATTTTCAAACCCTAGGTTCATATATATTATAAGTGATTTTGATGAGTAGGATGTTATGGTATCTTATTGTTATGATTAGAGTTTGAGGTTTGGTATGGTAGTGAAATGAGATGGTAATTTTGTGGTTTTGATTTAAAGAAACTTAAGTATGATTAAAGTTAGGTTTAAGCATATGTATGAATGATTAAAATTGAATTGGTTGGGATTGTTATGATGTGATAAGGATGGGTGTTTGTTGTGTGTTGGATTTGAGGATGGTTTGTGTTGATTGTGGATAGTTTAAAAAATGGGAAATCGCGTAAACATAGTCGTCGTAACGTCCGATTTTCTTTGGACTGTTTTTGTGCATAGCATTAGGACCCGAGAACCCCCTGCTAAATTGTGACCACTGCCATGTTTAGATAGCTCATGTTACGAGCTTCGTTTTGATATGTAGTTCGTTCGATTCCGATTTACGGTTTAGGAGAAACGACCGTTTCAAGTAACGGCGTTTCACGAACGAAACTTTTTCCCTCGCCTTACTTTGAAACATAGGTTAAAGACCAAAAAGGGTTAATTAATGCATGAAACATTTATGGTAAGTGTTTTAGGCAGTTGGTAAGTCACTCGCGAAGGAATCGCTTTAAAACTCGTAAAGGTTAAATTATTAAAAATGGTGGAGCCGAGGGTACCCGAGTGACTTAAGCGAATCAGTGAGCGCAAAACAAGCGTTAGAGTCTAAGTTAGTTAAAGTATAGATTCACAAGTGACTTTGGTTTAATTCCAACTTACTTGTTGTTTATAGGTTACCAGACTCGTCCCGAGCCATTCGTAACCCCCAGTCGCTCAGGCAAGTTTTCTACCCGTTATACTGTTGTTGTGATGTAAATATATGTATATGCATTATCTTGTGATATTGCATGATTGTTATTAGCAAATTTTGCAATATATTGGAGTATGCTAATATGGTATATATGCATGCCTGTTTCATATTCTTGAAATATATATCTGTTGGTTCATTTGATAATACCTATGCTAGAGGATAGTTGTATCTTGCATATACCCTTAGTATAGGGACCCAACGGTGAAAATATTTTCTAAAACCGGGAGTCGAGGATCCCGAGTAGATTTTATATGGATATGGATATATATATTTATATATATATATTTATATATATATATATGGTTATAGTTTTCCAAACTATTAATCGAATAAGGTTTATTCGATAACTTTAACTTTATTTATTTATTTGAATATTATTTCGAATATTATTCGAGGGCTTATGACTCTTTTATATATTATTATTGAATATTATTTGAATATTCATTCGAGGGCTTATGACTCAGTTTATATTATTTAATGAATATTATTTGAATATTCATTTGAGGATCTATGACTCCGATTATTTGCTGAAATATATTCTTTATTTTATTAAAGAATAAGGTGTTAATAATCAAACTTATTTTCGATTATTCAAATAAAGATAATACTTTCATATAAGTATATCTTTGGTTATTTAATACTCGTTTCAAGTATAAATTTTAATACTTCTACTTCAATTATTTTTATAAAGACTATTCTTTATGGGAATATTATTTAATTAATAATATTCAGATATTTTCTAATATTTTGGGGACTGATTTACTTCATTAAATCAGCCTTACTCCAAACACTCTTTAAAGTGTTTTCGAGTCTTCAAAATGATTTTTAAAAGTCAGAGCGGATCCCAAAACTCATTTTTATATTTAAGATCTTCCTTTTTAAAGGGGATTTAAATACTCGCTCAAAACCTGGGGAATCCGGCTCTGTGGTGTATTTTATATTCGCAACAAGGATGCAGATTTGGTAAATGAATTGATTACTTGCCCAACGTTCGGGAAGTAAGCCCCTCTCATTGAGTCGGCATAAGCGACAGGCCGGGGTACGGTCTATTATTGTGTAAGTGGCTCAGTGGGAGTCCATCAAATGCATAAGTGGCTGAGTGGCAGTCCAGCATAGGTCTTAATTATGATCAGGGTGATGACCAGTGGGGAATTCGTCCATCTACTAGTAGAAAAGGTTACTTATTGGTATCTTTGCCTGATCAGCGAGATATCGGGTTTATGCCAAAATTCTTTTCCTTTCCAAAATTCATTGGATGTTTCAAACTCTGTTCATACTTTACATAACAGAGGTTCCAGGAAATGTTTAAGAGATATATATGTGGATATATATATATATCGGGACTAAATAAAGTATCTCGTAACTTTATTTCATTCAATAATATTTCAAAGATTGAATCTATTCAAATCTTGTCTTGTAGTCTCATCTATGTGATGAACTTTTGAAACTGATTATAACTTGAACGGTGGTAGTTCAAGTAGTATTGGGAAAGATATAAGTATATTGGGGTATTTGGTAACCTCATCTTTTAAACTTATATCTAATTAATAATTGTCTTATGAATGACAAAGATTTTCAGAAAAACGTTGAGACAAGGTTAGATATATGAGATCACCTTGCAACGATATTTTTTTTTATATACAGTTATACACTGGGACTTTGTGTATATTATGCATGGAAGAGGACTTCCAATATTTTGAAAAGTATATATGTATATATACTGAATATTTTGCGACTTCATCGCATTAAGATATCAAACTTGGTTCATTTCTTTTGACCAAGACTTTCATGAGTATTATGAGTAGGCTCATATACTATTAATCATTATACATATTATTTTGGTGGGCTTGCTGCTCACCCTTGCTTTCTTCTTTCATCACACAACAACAGATAGAAAAGATGAACAGAACCAAGCTCCCGATTCGCAAGCGATTAGGAGACGTTCCGCAGTTTTCTAGAAGCATTGATGCCGCCGTAGCTGAGGTAGGAACTACCAATAGGCTAGGCTTTCAACTTTTGATGGACCAGATTTATTTATATTTATGAATTGTAATAATGGCAAAGAAATGTAAATTTATTCAGAAAACCTTTCAAGGTGTATTGGCAGATAATTGTGGAATAAAATGACTTGTGGTTATTTTTGGATGTTCATCTCTGAGACTATAACGTGTGGTGTGTGTTTATTGTGGGGTCACAGTACAGAGTAGTTGAGTAATTATTAAGATTGGGTGTTATTAAGGGAAATGGAACTCGTGACGACCCGGATCCCCGACCCCGGATCTGGGGGTGTTACAGAAATGGTATCAGAGCTAAGCGTTATAAACCTCAGAGATGATGGGACGTTAAGATAATAAGTTCACTAAGATAATAAGAACTCTTGCCAAGTTCATAGTCGGGCTACCTAACGTAGCACTGACAGTTAAAACCCTTATGGGAACCCTTATGGGTATCGTGATAGTAACATAGTTTGTTCTCGTATAGGGCAGCGGGGCACCAAACCTTGAGGTTCAGGAGCATCAGCATGAGGATGTTTTATTACAAGTTGGAGATCAAATTGTGAATCCGATGGAGTACCCTAATGAGGGACCGGATGAGGTTCAGATAGAGAATGCTGCGGTTGAGGATGTGATTCCGGAAAGGATTGTGGCTGAGGAGGATCTCATGGAGGATCCTGATGAGAATGAAGAGAGGACCGTTGAGGAACAGATGACCGCAGTCAGGGCGACTACCAGAGCAAGAATGGCCGCGAGGGTGGCCCTAGAGAATGAAGAGTTACCAAGGGCACAAAAGTTAATGAGGGCAGAAGGAGTGGGGCCTTCCACGACCCCAATTATACCAGTATCAGACCCTCTTCCAGAGGCTCCTGTAGACCTCCATGAGGTTCCACCAATTCCTGTTCCCTCCCCTGTACAGAGCCCAGCACATACTGAGGAAATGCCACCTTTATCCCCTGCACCATTGTCACCTGATACCGTGCTTGGTTATCCATTTGGATCTCCTGGGTCTGCACCACCTGTTCCCCATGGAATGCTAGATGCTACCACTCAGGCATCTCTTATCGCTGATTATCATATGACTTTGGGTGGCCTGTCAGAGGCCCGGAATGTTAGGAGTGATCTGTTGGATCGACTTACTGCACCAAGGATTGAGGGTGGGATACTTCCGGCAGGATTAGCGTATAGCATGGAAAGGATTGAGGCTACCACCCGTGTTACAGCTAGAGGCCATCTTGAGGGTCAGGTTGATCCAGCTCTACTTGCGACTATCTTAGACCTCATCACCTCTGTGATGGAACAGGTTAGGGATGTTGTGCGTGCTCACACCTCTTAATCCATGGTAGTGTGCAGAGCCAGAGCAATCAAACAAGGGTCTCATGTAGCACCGCTTTTGGATGATTAGCCTAAGTTATGAATGATTAGTATTAATGACGAGATGACTATTTATGGTAGTACTTTTGGGATAGGAGCGATAAGTTCATATGATGTAATCCTCTTTAATATGTTCAGTTGTTGTACCCTCGAACAAATGGTTATGTATATATTCGTTAATTTCAGTTCAGATCAGTTTGATTGTGATAAATCACATTGTTAATTGCTCTATTAACACTTAAGAGAGTGTCATGAAGTTTATCGAACTTAAGAATTCATAATTTGCAATCGTGCAAGGACTAGACGAGGGGAAGACTTAAGCAAAGTAAGTAAGACAAATATCCAGAGACTCTCAAAATTTTCCAAGTAATATGCCCCACAAGGAATAAGATTAGGGGCAAACCTTGAATGTGATAATCAGGGAGGTCGCAATTAAGATATAAGGAACCCAGAATATAATAAAGTGGAAAATGAGGATTTTAAATTAAAAGATGACCCCAATTATGGGGAGTAGGAAGAAATATTTAGAAAAAAAAAAGCAGAAGTCGAGCAAGATAAGGAGACCCGAGGCGGTACTCCTATACGGAAATTCATGGACCTATCTAAACAGAACTTATACTTTATTCCCAACCACCACCTTGAGGAAACAATGCGATAGGAAATTCTTTCAGGACCTTTAAGTCGCTAAGCTCTCAGAGTTCCATGGAACAAGCTGACCCAGCCGAGGCAAGAGCCTGGCTAAAGGAAATATAGGAATTATTTGAGATTCTAAATGATTGGCGAATCACAAAAGACTGTTTTTGTCACTTACCCTCCTAAGAGAGAGACCACCCGCTGGTGAAAGACCAAGAAAAGCACGGAGCCAGAGGTTATAATAAACTGATTAAAGTTCAGCCAATTGTTTTCGGGAAAGTAATTCCCAAGGTTATGGAATAGTGTAAAAGC
The DNA here is from genome assembly GCF_009905375.1 of Apium graveolens. Taxonomy (NCBI): domain Eukaryota; kingdom Viridiplantae; phylum Streptophyta; class Magnoliopsida; order Apiales; family Apiaceae; genus Apium; species Apium graveolens. The sequence continues at coordinate 71,178,294 of NC_133650.1, read as the reverse complement.
TTTAGAGCCAGAACAAAGGCAGACGAGTATGATGAATTATGAATCTAAGTTGTAAAAGTTATCAAGATTCGTTCTGAAGACACGAATCCAGAATGACGGGATGTTTGAAATCAATGCTTATGTTGTGTTGGTTCATGAAATAACGATAAGAGAAAGGAATATAAAGTCAAGAGAGTTTGAGGAATGATAAGGGAGTTGGGTATGAGGAAACCCTAAAGACTCGTAGAAATAGAAATAGAAGAGTATGTAATCGTCAGGATGAGGGTGATTCACCATGAGTTAAAATTGATGGTTGAAGGCATAAGAGTTATGTATATTTTATCCCCTTTAAGTTGGGAGGATTCGAGGAAACCTTGAGGTAATTCGAAGGATAAATAATGAGACGCGGATAGACTGAGGAGACAAGAAAGTAAGAAATTAAGAAAATTGGATGAAGGAAGTGACCTTCAAGAATGGGAAGTGTAAGACCGGTGGCTTGATACCCAGGAAGGGAGACGCCAGGTATGAAAGATATCCCAACATTGAGGTGACTGTTGAGATAAACAACAAAAGTAAATAAGGAATTATTAAGAAGAAGTTCATGTTGAACATGACCAATATCTTCCAGAACATCCATGTTATCATTACCAAATCAGGAAAGAAAAGCGGATGACCATTGTTATCTTTTGGAGGCCATATGGATTGACCTTAATTTGAATAAGGATGCTATTATGAAGTTAGGTATAGACTATCGAGATGGGAATGATGAATAAGATAATCTATCATGGATATATGACTTGATTTATCCATGGAAGGATGCAAGTACCTTTTAAAGGTGGAATTAAGGATAGAACATTGGTAACTTAAAATGAATCCTAGGGGAATGCATACAGGTTGGCATTTCATCCTTAATAGGGATAGTATGAGTTTTGACAGTATGAATTGGAAAGGATTAAGGTAATAATAACCTTTAAGAATCAGTGGAGAAATTTTTCAGAAATATATAGACAATGGTTCTAGTATTAGTAAATGGTATTTTGATATGCCCTGTATCTAGGGAATACAGGAGGAACGATTGAAGGATAACCTTAGAGGTTTTACAGGGAGAAAGGTAATATTCGAAATTCTCAAGAATAGAAATGTTGATAAAGGAAATATGACGTAATTATGATGTTGCCAAGTGGGGCACGTGTTAAACCACGAGAAAGTATGGATCGAACCAGTAATGGTCGAAATTGTTCAGGGCAATTAGGGCCTAGGATAAAAGATGTTCTAAGTATGATTGAGAGTCAGTCGTGACAGTGATTAACCTCTAAAGATTGAGGCAATAACTTATGGAAAAATGGTGATATTTTTTTTTTACTCATCAGATTTTAAGGAAAACATCTTCACATAAGCTGTGATTGAAATGAGGTAGAAAATTTAGTTGAAGGTGGTTAAAAGACATTGATTATAAGGAACTATTACTATCAGGAAAGGCCAAAGAGGTGGCCGACACTTTAACGGTAAAAGGATAATTATAGGCGCTTGTGCCAAAGGAATACAGTGATGATGGTTAAAGCTATGAAGGTTGTATTATGGTTTGGAAGATTGACATTCCTTCTGATGACTGTGCAATACCCAACCGTAATAGTAGTTGGTAAAGGTTTAATTCGTGTAATCGCCATGAACGGGCTATCTATCTTAGAAGGTCCTATCTTGAGATAAGCCAGGACCATGTTTCAAAAAGGACTAGACGAACCTTTGAGTTAAGTCTTCTATTTAAGGCATATGATTAAAAATGGTATTAACCTGCTATCGTTGCTTTGAGCGAAACTCTTCTGCAATTTTATCTGCTTCATGTCATGTATGTATGTCAGAATCAGGAGTGTACTCCATGAATCAAGAATGGTGATTATGTTAACTCCTTAGAAGAATTAGATACGACATATATGGACTCCGTATGGTTAGATATTAAGATTTCATGGAAAGTGAATGATGACAGTAGGTCAGTGGTGGACCATAGTAAGGCAGCAATGATTCTGCGAGTAATGAGCTGATTACAACCATGAGAGTTGTATTGGAATGGGTGTTGAGATTGAGCACCACTAATCGGGTCGTGGTAGTGTATAAGTTATCATTGATAGACTAATTAAGTAGAGTATCTACCTAGTGAATTATTATTCTTTCTTATCAATAGAGAGTCGTATTATTATACGAGGAAGGTTGCGGTGCAAGCATAGAATTCAAGTAACGATGATGTCTAGAATGAGATCCCAGATTCGATTTTCGATGTCGAGGGAGTTTCAAAGGTAATTGTGTATAAGCTCGAGGAAGAGCATGGGTCCATAGAATGATGGACGGGATAGCGAAAATATTTAGGCACGTGAAATGCGATGCTATAATACTTGATGTTGATATAAATACGTATATGTTTTGTTCTCCTATGACAAACCTCTATAGTTCAGAGGTAGGTTCCAAGCCAGATATTTTGTGGCAGTATATTTTTTTCATATATACAATTCTCTTCAGTTCGTTCTTTTCTCTTCTTTTCATTTCATGTAAGCTGAGAAGAACAACCCTTCCAGAAGGGGAGGTATTGCCGAATGACTATCTATCTTTGTGATAGAAGCCTAGTAGGATACCACATGTTGTTTAATTGCTTGTCAAGTACTAAAGGCTGGCCACCTTCTGTACTAACTATGCGATATAACAAGTGTTCGTGATCATAGTGATCTCTCAACAAATTCCTTTACTTCTATTTGATTGATCAAATTCCGGAAAATAGAAACAACTGAAAAAGGAGTAATAAAGTGGTGGTAGTATGCGGAATGGGAACACGTTCGTGATACTAAGGTTGACGTGGTTATTAAAAGGTTATAGAACGATAACGAGCAAAAGTATAACCAGTATAATATTAGGAACGGAAGGTGATAGCGATTACGAACTGGAAAAGAATGGGTATTGAGAAGCAAGAGCTCTAATGATTGGAAGCTATGATGAGAGTCTGTGTAATAGACTTGAAAGAATTTGGAATGATCACTTAATTCAGATTGAGTTATCTTACGACAATAGATCATATGTCATTATCGAGATGTCGCCTTATGAGATCCTTGAAGGAAGACAATGTCGATCTCCCTTATGTTAGGATGAAGTTGTAGAGCGCAAGATGCTCGGACCCACAGTAGTCCAAAGGACCAAGGATATGATAGATCTAATCAGAGGACGGCTGGTAGTAGCCCAAGATGGACATGATAAGTATGTTGATTTGACACGAAAGGATAAAGAGTATGAAATAGGGGACCTAGTAATGTTATAGGTACCCCTTGGAAAGGATTGATGAGGTTCGGAAAGAAAGGAAAGCTAAGTCTACAATTTGTTGGACCCTTGGATATATTAAGACGTTTGGGAAGTTAGCATAGGAGCTAGCCCTACCCCCGAACCTGTAGCAAGTTCATAACGTGTTCCACGTATCAATGTTAAGGAAGTGTAATTTAGATGCCAGATGAATAGAGGCATATGAGCGCATAGATATGCAACCCGACGTAACCTATATGGAGCAACCAGGAAGGGTTATAGAGTGAAAAGGGACAAGTGCTTAGGAGAAGGATTATCAAACTAGGCAGAGTTTGGTGGTAGAACCACAATGTGGGAAAATTGACTCGAGAGTTAGAAAGTGTGATGCTAAGAGAGTGTCCCCATTTGTTTTCTATCTGATTCCGGGACGGAATCCTTTTAAGGAGGGGAGACTGTAATAACCCCAATTTTTGGGAATTTTTGAAACCCTTATGAATAGTGTTTTTGCTGAATGAGAAAACTTTTCATGCCACGCTATGTAGGGGTTCTGTTATTGATCTTATGGGATATTATTAGTACTCTATGTGGTATATAAGTGTATGTAAAGATCGTCAGAATCCAATTCCGAACACTTTGGTTTTTCCCGGAAATCCATAAGATACGGAGAGAATTGAGTATAAGGTAACTGAATAAAAAGGATTTAAATTAAAGGATTATAATAGAGGATCATAAAAAGGAATATAATGTATTGAGAAAGGTTAAGGGAACCTAAGTAATAAGATCCCGGGTATGATCCTTCAAACGATAGACGAGAACGAAAGTTAAGCGAACCGTATAACAGATCAGCGGTCATTAGGAAAACGATTAGGAAGTTAATCAAAGGGATTAATGGGAGTGATGTCATCCAACCAATAGAAAGGAGACAAGGAAGGGAGGATGACATCATAAGGGTGACATAAGCATGACATGGAAGGAAGGAGGTGTGGTTGATTTAGGACCACACAAATTCAAGGGCAAGGTGGTAATTTGCTAAATCAAAAACAAAACCAAGCCAACCAACTAGCAAATCATTTCATCAAAAATCAAAAAAATCAGCCAAGGCATTGTTCTTCATATTAGCTCTCGGCTTTTTGCTTTTTTCAAAGAAAAAAATTTCTAAAATCAAGATCCAAGCATCCTTAATTGGTAAGAAAATTCCCTAACCATCTTTATGCTTAGTTATGGCTATATCATGAGTTTAAGCCATTAATTCTTTCTCTAGCTTCTTCATTTAATCAATGAAGAAGACAATGAATAGTGTTTTCAAGTTTTTAACTTGAACTTTTCTTGTTTTTCTTGAAGATCCAAGCTTCCCTAAGGCTTCTCCAAGCTTATTAAGGCTTCCTAGCTCAACCCACCACTCCAAGGAAGGTATACCATTTTCAAACCCTAGGTTCATATATATTATAAGTGATTTTGATGAGTAGGATGTTATGGTATCTTATTGTTATGATTAGAGTTTGAGGTTTGGTATGGTAGTGAAATGAGATGGTAATTTTGTGGTTTTGATTTAAAGAAACTTAAGTATGATTAAAGTTAGGTTTAAGCATATGTATGAATGATTAAAATTGAATTGGTTGGGATTGTTATGATGTGATAAGGATGGGTGTTTGTTGTGTGTTGGATTTGAGGATGGTTTGTGTTGATTGTGGATAGTTTAAAAAATGGGAAATCGCGTAAACATAGCCGTCGTAACGTCCGATTTTCTTTGGACTGTTTTTGTGCATAGCATTAGGACCCGAGAACCCCCTGCTAAATTGTGACCACTGCCATGTTTAGATAGCTCATGTTACGAGCTTCGTTTTGATATGTAGTTCGTTCGATTCCGATTTACGGTTTAGGAGAAACGACCGTTTCAAGTAACGGCGTTTCACGAACGAAACTTTTTCCCTCGCCTTACTTTGAAACATAGGTTAAAGACCAAAAAGGGTTAATTAATGCATGAAACATTTATGGTAAGTGTTTTAGGCAGTTGGTAAGTCACTCGCGAAGGAATCGCTTTAAAACTCGTAAAGGTTAAATTATTAAAAATGGTGGAGCCGAGGGTACCCGAGTGACTTAAGCGAATCAGTGAGCGCAAAACAAGCGTTAGAGTCTAAGTTAGTTAAAGTATAGATTCACAAGTGACTTTGGTTTAATTCCAACTTACTTGTTGTTTATAGGTTACCAGACTCGTCCCGAGCCATTCGTAACCCCCAGTCGCTCAGGCAAGTTTTCTACCCGTTATACTGTTGTTGTGATGTAAATATATGTATATGCATTATCTTGTGATATTGCATGATTGTTATTAGCAAATTTTGCAATATATTGGAGTATGCTAATATGGTATATATGCATGCCTGTTTCATATTCTTGAAATATATATCTGTTGGTTCATTTGATAATACCTATGCTAGAGGATAGTTGTATCTTGCATATACCCTTAGTATAGGGACCCAAAGGTGAAAATATTTTCTAAAACCGGGAGTCGAGGATCCCGAGTAGATTTTATATGGATATGGATATATATATTTATATATATATTTATATATATATATATGGTTATAGTTTTCCAAACTATTAATCGAATAAGGTTTATTCGATAACTTTAACTTTATTTATTTATTTGAATATTATTTCGAATATTATTCGAGGGCTTATGACTCTTTTATATATTATTATTGAATATTATTTGAATATTCATTCGAGGGCTTATGACTCAGTTTATATTATTTAATGAATATTATTTGAATATTCATTTGAGGATCTATGACTCCGATTATTTGCTGAAATATATTCTTTATTTTATTAAAGAATAAGGTGTTAATAATCAAACTTATTTTCGATTATTCAAATAAAGATAATACTTTCATATAAGTATATCTTTGGTTATTTAATACTCGTTTCAAGTATAAATTTTAATACTTCTACTTCAATTATTTTTATAAAGACTATTCTTTATGGGAATATTATTTAATTAATAATATTCAGATATTTTCTAATATTTTGGGGACTGATTTACTTCATTAAATCAGCCTTACTCCAAACACTCTTTAAAGTGTTTTCGAGTCTTCAAAATGATTTTTAAAAGTCAGAGCGGATCCCAAAACTCATTTTTATATTTAAGATCTTCCTTTTTAAAGGGGATTTAAATACTCGCTCAAAACCTGGGGAATCCGGCTCTGTGGTGTATTTTATATTCGCAACAAGGATGCAGATTTGGTAAATGAATTGATTACTTGCCCAACGTTCGGGAAGTAAGCCCCTCTCATTGAGTCGGCATAAGCGACAGGCCGGGGTACGGTCTATTATTGTGTAAGTGGCTCAGTGGGAGTCCATCAAATGCATAAGTGGCTGAGTGGCAGTCCAGCATAGGTCTTAATTATGATCAGGGTGATGACCAGTGGGGAATTCGTCCATCTACTAGTAGAAAAGGTTACTTATTGGTATCTTTGCCTGATCAGCGAGATATCGGGTTTATGCCAAAATTCTTTTCCTTTCCAAAATTCATTGGATGTTTCAAACTCTGTTCATACTTTACATAACAGAGGTTCCAGGAAATGTTTAAGAGATATATATATGTGGATATATATATATATCGGGACTAAATAAAGTATCTCGTAACTTTATTTCATTCAATAATATTTCAAAGATTGAATCTATTCAAATCTTGTCTTGTAGTCTCATCTATGTGATGAACTTTTGAAACTGATTATAACTTGAACGGTGGTAGTTCAAGTAGTATTGGGAAAGATATAAGTATATTGGGGTATTTGGTAACCTCATCTTTTAAACTTATATCTAATTAATAATTGTCTTATGAATGACAAAGATTTTCAGAAAAACGTTGAGACAAGGTTAGATATATGAGATCACCTTGCAACGATATTTTTTTTTTATATACAGTTATACACTGGGACTTTGTGTATATTATGCATGGAAGAGGACTTCCAATATTTTGAAAAGTATATATGTATATATACTGAATATTTTGCGACTTCATCGCATTAAGATATCAAACTTGGTTCATTTCTTTTGACCAAGACTTTCATGAGTATTATGAGTAGGCTCATATACTATTAATCATTATACATATTATTTTGGTGGGCTTGCTGCTCACCCTTGCTTTCTTCTTTCATCACACAACAACAGATAGAAAAGATGAACAGAACCAAGCTCCCGATTCGCAAGCGATTAGGAGACGTTCCGCAGTTTTCTAGAAGCATTGATGCCGCCGTAGCTGAGGTAGGAACTACCAATAGGCTAGGCTTTCAACTTTTGATGGACCAGATTTATTTATATTTATGAATTGTAATAATGGCAAAGAAATGTAAATTTATTCAGAAAACCTTTCAAGGTGTATTGGCAGATAATTGTGGAATAAAATGACTTGTGGTTATTTTTGGATGTTCATCTCTGAGACTATAACGTGTGGTGTGTGTTTATTGTGGGGTCACAGTACAGAGTAGTTGAGTAATTATTAAGATTGGGTGTTATTAAGGGAAATGGAACTCGTGACGACCCGGATCCCCGACCCCGGATCTGGGGGTGTTACATTTACAGATGAGGAACCCGTGTACAAAAAATCGGCCACATATGTCATTGTGACTGGAACTTTAGCCAAAAATATTGGACGTAACTATCATTCCCTTTTAAAACAGAAATATTTAGACACATCCAATTTGGTACTTTTTAATTATTATCTCCTAATATGATTACCTCTGAACAGGTCAAGTTCTGTTATCCTCAACGTCAGCCACACAACTATATTTTAACGTTGACCATCCTGCAATAGTCAATCTCAAATCATCCGACCTCTTCAAAGATTCAAGCAATGAAAATCCAAAAATTGTCCGATCAATACTACAAGCTGGATAAACTACTACATCAGATATTAAAGTAATGACACTCATACAACTGATCGAAGCAAAGCTACATGACAATGATAAGGTAAAAATATTGTTTATAAGATTTAATTTGAAAGTTTACCATGTACTTAAAAACATACATTCGACAGGAAATACTATGCACAACTGAGGCAACAATTATCGAAATAATACCAAATTTCGGTTAGTATTACGTGGCTTGCAACAACTGCTTTAAGAAAATGAAAGATGGAACAAATACAAAACAATGTTATAATTGCCCAAACATTGAAACAAGCCCAACCTACAAATATAAAGTCATTGTCAAAGTGAAAGATGCAACTGCAACTACCACTTTCATATTATTCGACAAGCAAGTTCTCAGTTTGATAGGAGTACCGGTTCAGCATATCATGGACACAAACGAGGTAATATATCTCCCACTACTTTGTACAAATTTAAATGTTCAATTCTAAAATTAAACAATAATTTCTTTTATTATTGCATATAAAACAGCATTTGTAAATCACATTTCAAACAACCATTACAACAATAATTGTTATATTAATCCATTTAAGTTAACATTTTTATATCAGATATCACCAAAACCATTACAATATAAAAATTATAATACATGCATGTACAATTATATCGATAGATGATTGTATTCATAGATGCTATACATGTTACCCTTCCTGAAACAAATATTTAATATTAAAGATAGTTCTCATAAAGTAATTTAGGCAGATAAAACATTATAAATATACTACCTATTGGACAATTGAATTAGATGCATATAATTGTTAAACTTAAAGAGAACATGAGCCTAAACATACTCTGTGTAAGTCATATGTCATAGCCTATTTGTATATTCGAGGATTCAACTCAACTCAAATAAGAATGTAATAAGTAAATAGTGGATCGACCGTCAGAGAGATCTCGCAAAGTAATATCTGTCAAAGGATTCAGAACAAGGTTCATCTACAGACTTGAGGAGTTAATTCACTGGAAGAAGTTCAAGAAGTTGATCATGCCTCAGTGATATAAATCAAGATCGTGGATTTAATCAAGTGACAGAGATCTCGTCAGAGTATCATTAATTACAAGGATTTAATCTGAAGAAAATCAAAGTGTCAAAGTCAAGACATGAAGAAACGTCACGGAAGTTAGTCACTCATGAACCATACAGTACATCGAGTGTCAATATTGAAGTGGTGGAATTGATTCATAATTTTCAGTGATTTTCAGAAGATCTGCAGAAGGATGGGTGTTGTTGAAGACTAGAATTAATTCTCTATTAATTAATTAGTCATCTAATTTAATTAAGAAAATAAATTATATCTGCGAAGAATAATTTATTTATTAATTGAATTAATTGATTAATTAATTCTGAATTAATTTTAGGAATTTTCAGAATTTAAATTGGATTAAAATCTGCATTAAATCAGCAAGACAATTGAAAATGAACTAGCATGACAATCAGGATTGTCATACCGATTGTCATGCTAGGCCATTTTCAATTATCTCACCGAAAGTTACACTAGGAGAAGGATTGTCTTGCTAGTTCATTCTGATTGTCTTGCTAGTTCATTCTGATTGTCATGCTAGTTCATTCAGATTGTCTTGCTAGTTCAATCCATTGTCCTACCGAAAGTCTTGCCAGCTATAGGATTGTCATGCCAATTCAATTTTATTCGGTTGTTGATTAAAAAGAAGCAGAGAGTCATTCAACTCAATCATCCATCCAACAGACTGAAAAAATACAAGAACAAAGAAAAAAAGCAGCCGCCTTTAAACATTTTATTTTCTTTTCTGCTTACATCAAGATCAAAATTCTAGTTTGTTAATGTTAAATCCAAACCACTAGAATTATTTATCTTGTTCTTGTGTAACAATCTAGCGGATCAAAATCCCTAGAACTTAATCTCAAATCGCGTTTAGCATTTGATTCTAATTATTGCAAAAATAGAAAAAGTTCATGTCGAATTTATTCTAGATTTGTGATAATTGATTTGAGATTAATACCTTGTAATCGATACAGTTGTTGTAACACCTTTCAAGTTTAATAATATTTTTATTTAACTTGAATTTTGTTTCACATTTTTTATTCCGTATTTATTCGATTATTTGGTACTGTTTGTATTCAACCCCCCTTCTACAAACACATTGGGACCCAACAATTGGTATCAGAGCCTTCTGATTAACAAACAAATCAAGATCCTAGACTTTTGTGATTTTTCAACTCCTTGAATTCTTATTTATTCAAAAATTTATAATGACTTCACATAAAGTTGGAACCGTTAAAATTCCACAATTTGATAAAGAGAATTATATCATGTGGAAGAAGAAGATGCTATTATTTTTACAAGTTGCAAATCCCAAATATTCAAACTTGTTAAAGAAGGGTATAAAAACTCCGATGGTTATTGAACCGGAGGTAATAATAGATGGTGTGGTGACTACTGAAGCTAGAACCTATCCAAAAGAGCCTGAAGATTTTACTCCTGCTGAGAAGGAAGAAGCCTCCTTGGATGCCAGCCTTCAATTAATATTAATTGATTCCCTTGATCCCTTGATGAACAGACATGTGATGAACTGTAAAAATTCCAAACACATGTGGGAAACTATTGAGGTGATTAATGAAGGCACAGAGGAAGTTAGGGAGAACAAGTTGGAAATCCTAACCTCTGAATATGAACATTTCAAATCAAATCCAGGAGAAGGAATTACTGAAGTGTTTGAGAGGTACAATGCGTTGATCAACAACCTGAACATCAATGGAAAGTATTATTCAATCAGGGAGGTCAACAAAAAGTTCCTTTTAACACTGCCAGCTCATCTTGAACATAGAATCACTGCCATTAGAGAAGCTAGAGATCTGAGTGAGATTTCTTTGGACAGGCTCTATGGAGTGTTAAAAACCTATGAGTTGGAGCAGATTCAACAGAAGGAAGTCTACGGGAAGGATAGAATGGTCAGCACATCTACTGCACTTGTAGCTGAAGGTCAACAACAACAACAATCTCAACAGTTAGAAAGAATGGTACAGTTTTCCAAGGGTGAGGAAAATGAGTTAGTAGCAGAATATGATCCTCCTACTACAAATCAATCAAGTGATGATTTTTATTCCTTGGAAGAGCTGGAGCAATTGGAAGATGAATCAATGGCCCAAATTGTCAAGAGATTCTCCCATGTCAGATTCAGGAGGAATCCCAAGCTTAAGTACAAGTCCAACTACAACAAATTCCAGAAAGGTGGATCTTCATCCTTTAACACCAGCAGTGGTGGGTACAAAACAGGGATGGTTGATCGAAGCACCATTAGATGCTATAACTGCAATGAGTTGGGACACTTTGCCACAGAATGTAGGAAGCCAAAGCAAGTAAGAAAGAACTCTGAAAAGGCTTATCTGGCAAAGGGAAGAAGCTGGGATGATACTGACAGTGAAGATGAAGAAGAAGGAAATCTTGCTCTTATGGCTATTGATGGAAAAGCTTCATCGTCAAGAATAGAGGTAAAACTTTCTGATGCTGAAATGGTTTATCATCTAAGAGGTAACTTAGATTGTGCACGTCATGATAATGAACTGTTAAGTTTAAAGATCACAGACCTTGAGAAAGAGGTCAATGAATTAAGACTTGTGCATATTAATCAAGACAAATTAAAAGAACAGGTATCTTTTCTAGAGAATAGAGTTGACTGTTATAGAAAACTCGAAACTATTCTCAAAGACAAGATCACCGGTCTTGAGACTAAGGTTAGAGCCTACTTCAATTCTTGTTCGAAGGCTAAAGAGTTCTACAGTAAGCAAGCTGTTAATCAAACATCAGGAATAGGTTATGATTACAATGCTGCTATTGGAGAATTAGGCATAAACTCCCCTCCTCATGTATGTGCTAAAGGGAGGGAAGTACCACATGTGCTTAAGGGTGTTGATGAACCCCTCTATAAAGCATCAATTGCTGAACCATTTGATGCGACCTCTTCTGTTATTCAAGAAGAAATACGTGCTGAAGATCTTGCTAATGAGAAGGTTGTTTCCAAGTCAAGTGAGTATAAAGTTCCAGTCAAAGTTGTGAAAGCAACTGAGACTAACTCAGACACACATGAGTTGGATAACAATAATGCCATGTCTACCATGCATAAATTGCCTGCTGTTAATCACTCTCATAAAGAATGTGGTGTTGCTAATTGTATGTCTTGTGCTTTTAATATGATGTATGCTTATTTTAATGGTAAGCATGTGTCTAATGATAAGACTACTCCTCGTCAGCATGTGAATAACAAGAAGCATGATAGGTCTAAGACTGCTAGTCCTTCTAAGGCTAGAAAGGAGACATTTGTGCCTAAGCTTAAACAGAAATTTGTTAACGCTGTTTACAAGGTCAAATGTTCAGTCATTGAGAAAGTTGAGGCAATTAAAATTAAAAATGTTGTTTTGCCTGACAAAGGACAATTCTACAAGTGTGCCGGGCCCAACCAAGTTTGGGTTCCGAAGAAGGTCTAATCCATTTGAAGTGCAGGGCATTAAACAGGTGTAACCGGTAGTATGGATTCTTGACAGTGGATCATCAAGACATATGACCGGAGATAGAGCCCTGCTATCAAATGAGGATTGAGAAAGCTGGCCCCCTGGTTACCTTTGGAGATAACAGCAAAGGTTTATCTGAGGGATATGGCTGTTTGCAAGCTGGGAATGTTATCATTGTAATTTTGTATATTGTGCTAGGTTATTATCAGGAAGCAGTATCTAACATATAGCACTAGTGACGAGACTTGAGAATATTACGACATATCAGGCACCTGATGCACATTACACTTGGAATTGGACTCTAGTAAGATGTGTACAAGTGTACTCCTGGTTGGTGAGTCAAAAGAGGAAGTCAATGCACCACAGTTCATGGACTTTACAGCTGCAGATCTATTGGACTATGCAATTTCTTCTTCACAATCTCACTTCAGGTTGGTATGAACTAGTATACTGCTCAAGCAATCGTCAAGGACATGGTATGGCACTCTAACAGAATTTATAATTTTATATGAATAAGTAGAGTCGTCATATTAATAACTATCTTATCACTAGGCACAATCATATTGTTTTATATGTGCAGTGGTATATTGATTATGCAACATAACAATTAGTATCTAAAGTACTTGACAAGTATCGGTCAATGATATCTTGTTAACATTATGTTGCAGATATTTGTAAGCTTTTGATATGAATGAGAATTACTTAGACTTTACCCTAAGTGATCAATGTTTTATCAAAAACTCATTCATATTGAAAAACAAAATCAAACTTCTTTCTACATTAGTGATTTCTTATTTCATGTAAAATCTTTTGAAATCACTATTGTAAATCATTTTCTCTCTATTACCATATGTTCTGTGTTACAGATTCAGTCTCCAATGACTTTCTTTCATTGACAGTCATGAGGTTGAAAACCCACAACGTCTATCCCAGACTGTAAAGACAAACACAAAAACAGAACCAACCAACACTCTCTTACCACTAAATATAGTATGAATGAGTGTGAGGGAGATAGTGCCTAGTGCACCACATAAGGAAGGTTCTGTAGTCAACCCAGTGGCTCTGTCTCATACATAGATGAGTAGTATTTAAACCGAGACAACTGCTAGCCCCCATACATCTTCTCAAAAAGATGTAATGGCTGAAAGGGCACAAAAACAGTTACTAGATTCATTCTCTCAACAGGGTGAGTCTATTGAATTTTGCCTGTCGGCCAAGGTATCCGATATAGTGTCACCACTTCAAACATAATCAATTCTTGATGCACAAGGAGAGGTTACACACACAAAGGATGAGTTGACGGAAACAAGAGTTTCGACCATTTTAAGGTCAGATTCGATTGTTCAAGGTTCGTTAGTGGACCAATTGCCTTTACAGGTGTTAGGAGAGGATACTGATCCAAAAGCCATATGTCAGTGGTCAGTGTCTACCTCCCCAGGCTTAAATCCCCTGGATGCATCTGCGGATAGTGGATCTGACATAGGTGCAGATCGGCAACTTGTTGACAATGATTCAGATATTACCTGATGAGTCACAAGGAAATGTCTTCACAGACATTAAAAGGGAACTTTGATCTTTATGCTAAATTCGTTGGATCATTGTTTACCTTCCCAGAATTCAAATCTGGAACCCTAAAAGGGAAACTAGCAACTTGTAGATTATGACTCAGATTCATCTGAGGAGTTTAACAAGGATGGGGATTTGCGAACTCCCATTGCACCACATGTGACCTCCTTAAGGATGGCTAAGGTGATTTTCCTTGCAGGTACAGCTGGATTATGGAGCTATGAGAGAAGAGTGATACACTTGTGAGAATGAGTGTAAACACGAGTGGAGAGAAGAGTGAAACACATGTGAGGTACACTAAACAGAATCACACACTCACAGTGAGGAAGAAAGAGAAACTTCTTGTTATTTCTTTTCCAACCAAGTGAAATATGAGAACTCCTTCAGACGACGGCATACATTCCTTCTTTAAGGGGGAGATAAAAGCTTAAGTAATAGTTTGGAGGATTCCTCAACTAAGGGGGAGAAATAGCAGGGAGGAAGAAAAAGATCATATGTACACTACACCACACCATTGTTGTTTGTAACTACGGATCCTATTGTACGGGAGAGGTGGTAAACACAAGGTGATTTCCTAGTAAGGGAAGAAGCAGTTAGGGGAGTACCATTGGTTTTTATCTGCGGATCCTATTGTACGGGAGAGGTGGTAAAACGAAGGTGATCTTCTTTAATCAGTTGATTCTCATAGGGGGAGAAGCAAGAGATATGGGCTTCTCAACAGGAAATGTGGTTGTACAAATGAAGATGGAACTACTTGAAGATATGTTCAGTCTAGAGGAACATCTACTTGGAATCTGGAAAATGTTAAATCACATCCAGAACTTTTCTGCTATTTACTTTGCATGTATGTTTATATCTTTTTCTTATTTGTTAGTTGAGTTATCCTCTAGGTATTTGTGTGTTATTGTCTAACAAACAAATAGGGGGAGATTGTAAGTCATATGTCATAGCCTATTTGTATATTCGAGGATTCAACTCAACTCAAATAAGAATGTAATAAGTAAATAGTGGATCGACCGTCAGAGAGATCTCGCAAAGTAATATCTGTCAAATGATTCAGAACAAGGTTCATTTACAGACTTGAGGAGTTAATTCACTGGAAGAAGTTCAAGAAGTTGATCATGCCTCAGTGATATAAATCAAGATCGTGGATTTAATCAAGTGACAGAGATCTCGTCAGAGTATCATTAATTACAAGGATTTAATCTGAAGAAAATCAAAGTGTCAAAGTCAAGACATAAAGAAACGTCACGGAAGTTAGTCACTCATGAACCAGACAGTACATCGAGTGTCAACATTGAAGTGGTGGAATTGATTCATAATTTTCAGTGATTTTCAGAAGATCTGCAGAAGGATGGGTGCTGTTGAACACTAGAATTAATTCTCTATTAATTAATTAGTCATCTAATTTAATTAAGAAAATAAATTATATCTGCGAAGAATAATTTATTTATTAATTGAATTAATTGATTAATTAATTCTGAATTAATTTTAGGAATTTTCAGAATTTAAATTGGATTAAAATCTGCATTAAATCAGCAAGACAATTGAAAATGAACTAGCATGACAATCAGGATTGTCATACCGATTGTCATGCTAGGCCATTTTCAATTGTCTCACCGAAAGTTACACTAGGAGAAGGATTGTCTTGCTAGTTCATTCTGATTGTCTTGCTAGTTCATTCTGATTGTCATGCTAGTTCATTCAGATTGTCTTGCTAGTTCAATCCATTGTCCTACCGAAAGTCTTGCCAGCTATAGGATTGTCATGCCAATTCAATTCTATTCGGTTGTTGATTAAAAAGAAGCAGAGAGTCATTCAACTCAATCATCCATCCAACAGACTGAAAAAATACAAGAACAAAGAAAAAAAGCAGCCGCCTTTAAACATTTTATTTTCTTCTCTGCTTACATCAAGATCAAAATTCTAGTTTGTTAATGTTAAATCCAAACCACTAGAATTATTTATCTTGTTCTTGTGTAACAATCTAGCGGATCAAAATCCCTAGAACTTAATCTCAAATCGCGTTTAGCATTTGATTCTAATTATTGCAAAAATAGAAAAAGTTCATGTCGAATTTATTCTAGATTTGTGATAATTGATTTGAGATTAATACCTTGTAATCGATACAGTTGTTGTAACACCTTTCAAGTTTAATAATATTTTTATTTAACTTGAATTTTGTTTCACATTTTTTATTCCGCATTTATTCGATTATTTGGTAATGTTTGTATTCAACCCCCCCTTCTACAAACACATTGGGACCCAACACTCTGCAGTGAACATGGCAGATAAAAAATGTCAGTTAGACATATTTCGATTATATAATTAACCTCACAACCTATTAACTTCAACCTAACCATAAAATGATGAAAACAAACATACTCTGCAGTGAACTAGAAAAAATATAACCTAAATAACTAAAAACTAACTTGAATAATTGCTAATTATTTAATATAATTAAAAATATATAATACATAAATAAATATAAATTCCAAAGAATATACTAAGATGTAAATAATCAAATTAACACGAAAACGAAAAAATGAAACATGTTTATACATGAGATATAATAGCCATAACATAAATACTACAAACCAAATATATATATATATATATTAAATATATTATATATTACTTGACCTTTTAAATATATTTTTTCCAACAAAATAATTAAAAAATATATAAACAAGAGAAAATAATAATAACAAACATGTAAAAATAAATTTCACTACTTAAAAAATGTAAGTTAACCATATTTCTATTATATAATTAACCACACAACCTATTAATTCCAACCAAACCATAAAATGACAAAAACAAAAAAATTCTTATCATAATGCAGTGAATTAGAAAAAATGTAACCTAAATACCTACAAACCAACATGAATAATTAATTACTAATCATTTAACATACATACCCATCCTAAATTCTCGAAATTGTAGTTTCATTTTCTAAACACATTTTTACACCTCTTATATATTATAATTAACTTATTCAATTCCAGTACTAATGACTTACAAAAACAAATTTAACAATGGGAAACTGAGTGCATCAGGTTAGAATAGCATTAAGGACTGCATGTTAGTGCATACAAGAACTAATTTGAAACATGTATAAGTGTTAACCAACTTTATCATAAACATCTCCATCTTCATTCCTATTAAGCAATTGCACTTATTTAGACAATTCTAACCATTACAATTTAGCTTAGTTTGCTTAATCACACATAATATCACATACATAATTGAACATATTTTCAAAATCCTATACTAACCAAACACCATTTATATTTTTGAAATAGGAAGCAAGTCCTATGAACATTCCAACATTCATCAACAATATGATTGGGAAAAAATGCACATTTGACTTGAAGGTCACTAATTACAATATTGGACGAGAGGAATACCTGGTCACCAAACTTACTTGTGTCAAGAATGAAGAAACACAGACTGGACAAGATGGTGCCAAAAATGGAGATGTCAATCAAGCTTTGTCAACCACGGAGCATGGAGACTTGACCAAAAAACGCATGGCAAACATAGACGATGATCAGTTAGACAATATCATCACCAAAACCAAGGACCAGCACAGAATAAAGCAGAGGAAGTTCAAGGATAAAGACAATACTACAAGCAGTGGAAGAGTGCAGGAGTAAATTCCTTCCCACCTCACTATCAATAAAACATGCAATGCTTTTGAATTCGAACTTAAAACTTAGTTTACATTTCTTTTTATAGACTATTAGGATTTTGTTGCTTTGACTTTATTTTACAACACCTTTGGTATTGGTTTCATTCCATGAACTTTACATTATTATTTAAGAAATTTAGCCATTTGGATGGTTCAAATTTTAATGCTTAGAAAAGTACTTTTCATGTCAATGTACTACATTACACATAAACAAATTAATTCTTTATATTTAAGCTTCAATCATTCTTCAGTCTGCATAATTGTAAATAATGTCAGAATTATAATAATTACAACTCATACTTTTTAATAAACTTATTTTTATACATGCCCACAACTACAAACATATGTCAAAAAAAACACATATAAACAAATTTATTTTTTAAAAAACTTATTTATTTATTAATTTATTAAAATAAAATAATGACAAAACATAAATTAAAATACTCCTAACAACCAATACAATTTATTACTTCAATATCTAGGAAACTACAATATAAAAATAAAATGGAATTTTGGGTATTTCAACCTTAAATATTAGGATTATATGTAATTCATAAAAATCCCACAAATCCTATATCGGAAAAAGTTTTAACATAAAAATTATTTAAATTCCGATTAAATGTAAAATTTACTTGAAGCCTATTGAACAAAACCTAATTAGATTAACATAAACGGACCTATAAATTATTAACATATAATAGACGACTTAAACAACTTAAAGGATATAAATCTACTATTTTAATGATAAGTTTACTTAAGAATCATAGTTCAATCCATATACACAAAACAAAATAGTATAATCAAACTCTATTTCATAATGATATAATCAAACTCTATTTCATATTAATCTACAAAAATTATCACTTTAGAATAAGTCTCCTATAAATACAAACAAAACCCATAAATACAAACAAACCTCATACTCTCCCTAACCTGTGAAACTAGATACAAAAAACCAAAAAATGACAACCCTTACTGACATGCCCATCTTTGCCATCTTTCTAATCCTTGAACAACTAGCAACAACTAGCTTTGTAGATTTCTACACATTCTTCAAAACTTGGTCACAAACACATAAAAGAATGACGGTAAGACACATGTTAAGCTACTACCGACTCAGGAATTATATAGGTGGGGTAAGAACACCAACAAATCAGTAACTGATATGCTGCTGCATTTTATGGAGATCTCAGGATCATATTATGACAATACTGATGCCCTATTTTTTACAAATTTCCGTATAATACTTCAGCGAAATACTGGCCTCTACAATCGGTACAATGAATCTTATGAAACTCTTTGCAACTTGGCAGAAAATGACCATACTTTGTCGTCAATAACAACAAAAGTTTTGGATATTTACTACTGTCCAGAAAAAAGAGCTGCATCAATTGACAACCTGATAGAGATGTTGACCAAACCTGATACAGCTAAAAAATTCCCTACTACCATTCAGGTATTACGAACAGTTGCTAAAAGTGTTTGGCCAAACCACATTTTCACTGAACTCTATGGTCCGTCAATCTGTAACCAACACAACGAAAACTCACACCCATATTTTGTGTCAGACGGAATGCCGATCCAGTCGCATCTCATATATGACTACGCATGCCCAAGATGTAAGGTCGCAATTATAGTCTCCTGTTTTGCATATCTCAGCCAGTCTACAAATATATGATCATGCGGTGATCATGGTCTACTATCTTTAGAAAATTGTAGCAAGGGAAAAATAATTTCTGTTTCATTTGGAACATGGCCTAGGATTTCAAAATTTATTGCAATGTATTACTTTCTTTAGAAAAATTAGCCACTAGCTAGGGAATAAATCATGTATGTTCCATTAAGAACATAGCTTAGTGTTTGAGACTAAATTTAAATTTTCTTTACCATCATATTTGCTTTTCTGTTTCCTACCATTTGATATAATGCACACATTTACATAATATAAAAAATTATAAAATACATATATAGGCACTACAACCAAAGAATAAAACAGGTAACAATTAAATTAAATGCACACTAACATACTTATTTCCATGCAAATAATGTTACATTCTTCATACTTGGTTTTAAATTAGTTTCAACCAACTCCCGCCTTCAAATTGTCATGTGTAAAAATAATTTTACTTTCGAAGCTAGGCATTCATGCGAAATGGATTTAACGCTCTGCAATACCTATTGATGTTTTAACTGTATCTCTTCTGAAAAAGGTGTAGCTTCTTTCTTCAGTTTTTTCATTCTCATTACTAAAGACACTACGGTGTTGCAAATGAACAAAATAATCAAATAAAATTTTAGAAAAACATATGACACTGTGTAAGAACATCACAACCATCCTAATGATGTCCCTGTTCTTTTGCTATATGCAGCGGTTTGAGCCCTGCATGCTGCTACGCATAAAATAAATTATACCCAATTCGGAATGTGCATGATCCATCTTTCTCAGCTACAACTTTATTTTGCGACTGCATCGCTACACCCAGTTATTGTAGGTAAATTGTCCATTTTTGATGTACCGTTATTTGGTGTTACTTGGACACCTATAGTTTTTTGAACTTCCATTAAGGACACCTTTCATTGTCTAGGAGCCAATGCTAATACTAACAAAATATACACTTTTAAATTAACCATTAATTATCTCAACCACTGCTACAAGGATCTGACTTTCCTCCAACAATTGACTAAAACAGAAGAAATGAAATCACCACTAATAACTGTAAAAAATTTATTACCTTACACACTTGTGTGATGCAGGTCTATAAGCCCTCCCCTTCAATAGCAACAGGAATGTGCTCTTTCTTATTTGCATCCACTGAATCTGAGGACAAATTTTGTAAAACCGAGAGTTGTCAAACAATCATATAGACATGATATCATTAATTATATATACCAATAGATAACAATACCTCATCTTAGTTTCCCTGTACATGAAACACCAAAAAATAAACCAATTAATCACCTTTCACCAATACACCCCTTCCTATCAATAATCACATAAACCCAAAATAAAAGATCCCCTTTCTTCCAATATATAAATCTTACTAATCTCTATTCTCTTCAAAGAAAATCACACACTCATACTGTAAACAAATGATTGTGAACATGTATACAGGTTAGCGTATGTATATGTACAGATGTAGTGTATGTATATGTCTAGATGCATGTTATGGATGTGTCTCTTTCTCTACTCAATCCTGTCTCAAACCCTTCTGCGTACTTATCGAAAAAATTAACAAAATTTATTTCTTTTCCAAATTTTGGATAGGAACCAATATTAATAATTTTTCTTCAACAAAAAGTAACATATTAATCAAATTATTTAATTATACTACACTATTAATTTAAAATAACAACAAAAAATCAAAATTTTATTTTATAATAATTTTAATGAATTTAGTTATTAAAAATAAAATACTATACTAACAAATTATACCTATTAAAAAAAATTATTATACTAGACGTAAAGAATTAAATGTGAATATATAACTTTCATAAAAGTTTAAAGAAAAGGAAATAGATATGTTTATAGTGCACATCAGCAACAATGTAACAGCACACTATGTACAAGTTTCCATGACACGTACCAATTCGTAATACAATTAAGAAATATATAACAATGACAAGAAAATGAGCGTAAAGGTTATTAAATCATAAATTTCATAATTTTAAGATTAAAAATAAATAAAAACTTTAAAACTTTAATTAAATTAACAGAGATTATTATTAATACAAAAATATATTTATTATTTCGAAAAATATTTAAAAAAATAATTAAGTCAATTCACCTACATAATTCACTAATTTTAAAAAATTACTTTACAATAACCTCACAAAAAATAATATAAAAACTTAATAATTTTTTTTAAAGCATCCCGTGCTTTGCAATATAAAAACTTAATAAAAATTTTTTTAAAGCATCCTGTGCTTTGCACGGGTACCAAAAATACTTGTTACACGTTTGTTTGCAGTTTTACTATTTTTAGAAAATAACTGAAAAAGATATGATTTGCAACAAGAAAACAGCTACATATGCAAGTTTTATGAAGAAGTCCTGAACTATTTTTTTTTGCAGCCTATTACCTTTTTCAAACTAAAATACATCTTTTTTGTTAAATATCAGGGATTTATACGTGTATATAAATATAATTATTATATAAATATAAAATATAATCATTAACAAATTATTTTATTTAAAATTTTTAAAATAAATAAATTTCATATATCTTAATTAAATACTATAATAGCCGGAATAAAGATAATTTGGTTCAACGATAATTCCCTAATTTTGATTATTACAAAAATAGATAAATAGTGTTATAATCTAATAAACTACTAAATTATTAAACTACTACTAAATATAGTATACTTATTCAACTAAACTACGAATACAACTTATCATATTATTAAAAGATATAAATAATAGTGTTATATATCTGCTAAACTACTAAATTGTTAAACTATTAGAAATAGTCTATTTATTCTACTAAATTACGACCACATGTTATTCTATTATTTTTATTATAAATTTATAATCATTATATATTTATATAAATATTTTAAAAATATAATTTAACCGGATAAATAAAAATTTAAAATATTAATGAGAACCATGCGGGATTTATGGTAGTCTTAATTAAAAACCGCAACCTGTCTATAAAATCCGACTAGTGAAGATGGAGATTTTGTGTAATATAAATCACATGATACTCTTCTTTCTTTATAATTTGAATGGGGGTTATCGCTTATCAGCTTATATTTGAATAAAAAGAAATATAAAATACAACTTTGTGTCTGGTTGTCTGCAATTAAGGACGGTAGACCATTACGATAGATAGGAAAAGATATTAAAAATGGGAGGAGAGGAATTGAGGATGAGGTGAATCATAAAATAGGGGATTCTCATTCACTTTTGACCCTTCGCCTAGATATTCCTGGATAACAAACCATTTGGAAGTCCCAACTACAACCTGCAGCTCTCCCCCCTCTTCTCTTGTCTCTTTATTCCTTAGAGTAGTACTCTATTTTCACACAAATATCTAAATAAGCCAACTAAATATCTGTTCTTCTCTTTGCTCTTTTTAAAATTTCCCATTTTTACACAAGCATATATAAATACTTCACTTTATCGTAATCTCCAACTTCATATTCATACACACACAAGATATAGCTAGATAAATATTGATATTCTTAAAAGAGATGGCGAACCAGGTTCATGATCAAGTTCCTTGCTTACATTGTCATCCAGAAAGCTTTATCAGAATGGTAAACAATATCAATTCTCTCTAACCCTTTTGGTTCAACCACTTGTTTCAAATCTTTTTGATATTACCGTCTTGAAGTACTTGTGTTTATTCACACTTTATTTTTTGTAACTCAGAAACGAATCCCGAATATAATATGTATATTCTCACGTTGTTGATGAAGAAGTTTATATTTTTGCAGGTTCAGCATATGATAGAGAGGTGTTTGCTATTAAACATGAGCCGGGAAGATTGCATTTCTGCACTCCAAGAGCATGCAAACATAGACCCCATCATCACTATTACAGGTATGAAGTATTAATTTGTTTACATACCGCTAGAGTACACTAATTACTAAACCAATTTCATGTTTCATGTTCGTACGTGTGTGTGTGTGAAATATATAATAGAAGGAGGGGTTTAATTGCAGTGTGGGAAGAACTACGGAAAGAGAACACGAGTTTCTTTGAGTCATACGACATCCATGCAGTTTCCTCAGAACATGAATCAATGATTAGTAGTATTAGTGGTCAGTATGCTTTTATTACTACTCATTTTCTTTGCATATATATATATATATATGTATATTACAATGTCATTTATTTTTTATAGTTAAATTACCTCAGTAAATTTTGCCAGTTAATCTGATAAAATCTGTCAACTGAATGCAGGGGAGAGTGGTCAAAATGAAGCCGAATCAAAGTTGAGAAATGAAAATCAGATGTGGGGTGATGAAGAAGAAATATCATCTTGTCAATATTAATCACAGACTATTTATTAGAAATAAGTATTGTATATTGTTTCCAAGTTAATTGGTTTTGCTGTTCTTTGAAATTCTTTCAACCGTATATTTATATGGTGCATACGGTCTTGGTTAGTAACTATTTGTTTTATCAACAAGTAAAAATGATTATCAGACTAGTAGCGTAAAACAATGTCAAACTCTGATCTGACCTCAAATAAAATATTTGGACTTGAAGTTAAAAGAATTACGATTATTGAAAATGAGTCATGATAAATGATTTAGAAGTGCATATAATAGTAATTTATTTAGTATTTTGTCAAGCAACTCTTGAAATTGCTCTTGCTTGATGATATACGGGAATGAGAATGACTTGCGTCTAGGGTGAAGGAGCCGTCATGATCGAATATAACCGTCAACATGCTTGAGTAGAGGTGGCCAATTGTGCGGGCTATGCGGTCCGGGCTAGGTTCAATACGGGTTAGTGTTTAGAAGTTCAAACTCGTAACCGACCCGTAGGTGAAGCAAGTTGTGCCTGGCCGGGCTTAAACCGTGAAAACTAAATTCGTAACCGGCATTCTTGGCATGCCGGGTTGTATTTTGTATGTGCGGGCTTGCGGACAGCTTCTTGTTTTTAGTCTTAATTTACCATCCAACTAGTCTGTATATTCTCAAATCTCAACCACTAACTTGTAGTCTTGTATATTCCATTAATGAATTTGCATTGACACGTGCAAACTCATTAGAAACTTTCTAATATTAAATTAATAAAAATAAAAGATGAGATGGAAGAGCCACATGTAATATTTGGCTTGTGCATGCTCCTGTGGGTTGTGCGAGTTTCTTATTCGTAACCGAGACTTTAGTTTTAACGAGTTGTGCGAGTTTGAACCGGCCCGGTTCAGGCCGAATAAAATTGGGCTTCCGTACGAGCCGGTCCCAAATTAGCGGTTCAAATCCGCACAAGTGGACACCTCTAGGCATGAGTGCAGGCACCAAAATAAGAGTATTTCAGAAGAGGCCAGGTCTAATTTATCACTATGGTCAAAAAAGGAAAAATAAACTCATCACTAATCGACTTTTTACGCATTAAATAAGAGCAGTAATACTGCTTTGATGTCCACTATTCAAATAATGAGTAGAGTATTGACTGCTTATTTTATAGAGGATTTATATCTAATAAATAGTAGGATATAATCACCTCATGCTCATGTTAGCTTATACTTGTAGTGCTATTCCCCTTTCCGATTCCCAAATGTGTAATATATCATCGAATACTAGCTAGATGTCTTTTTTCTTTCCCATACCACTCCTTGTTGGAAATAATGACTATTACAGCAATATAGAGGCAGTTATATATCATATTTAACAAGCCAAGGACAAGATACCAATTAATGAAATAAAACATGTAGGTAACCAACATGCATATCAGAAACTGTAAGAATGAAGAAAGAAAAGAAAGTGTACCAGTGACCATAGCTTCAACTGAATGAAAAGAACAGAAAGTTGTGGTAGCCAATAGGTACAATGCAACAAGAAAATAATCAGCTGAGTCGCCAGGCCTTGCTCGAAGCCCTGACTGTTATTGAAGAGATAATTGTCCCCACCTGCTGTGTTGGGATGTTTGCAATGCCTCCTCCAGGATAAAACAGCTCTGAGCTTGGTGTTCAAAACAACAACAAACTCCACTTCAACTAGCACCGCAGTCGCCGAAAAAAAGCACTTCAGAATTGTGTTTGGGAGAGGAGAAGAGAATGTAGGGTGTGGTGTATGAAACTCAACACCTTAGTCCACTATTTATACTAGAGGATAAGTGTAACTGACCACCCCTTTAATTTCAGAATTATACTGCACAATTAATAAATAAATCAAAACTGATGATTTTGAATTTAAATTAAATTGTAACAGCAGCTTATTCATTATCTCTCACATTATGGTCACCTTTAATATTTTAATTTGAATTATAATATCAGTTACAAGTTCTTATCTAATGTCCAAGTTCATTGAATCTGACTCAGCCCACTTGCAAAGTGACTCAGCCCACTTGCAGCTCTCATTGGAACATGATGACCTCTTTCTATGCAGTCCACATAGGCCTCATCTTGAGAAAGCATATGAAGATGCATCTTTACCTTCCAATGATGGTAATTATCTTTATCTAGAAAAGGAATCTTGACTCCAACATCCTTCTTATTCATCTTGCTGAATTGTTTTGATCTTTAATCTCTTTATAAGTTAAGAGCTTGCTCTGATACCAATTGTTAGTCCTTTAACAATATAGCAAGAATTACAGAAGGGGGGTTGAATGGAATTCTTGGACCTTTTTCTTAAAATAAAAATGTTCAAACTCGAATATATATATAAGTGTGTTGATTAGCACAATGCGGAATAAAAACTTAAGTAAACCAAAACACGAGTAATTAAAAACAAGAGTCTTTAAAAACTTTTTGGTGGATTTAAACAATTCCACCAGAGATATATATTATATCGAGAGAACTCTATGTGCAAGAATGCTCACAGCTGCTTACAAATATGAACTGCTGAGAATACAGAGAAATGCTAATAATTCTGCTTACAAATGTTTCTCACTTTTTGTATCTCAGTTCTTCTTTTCTATTTGCTACTTATTGGTTTATATATTACCAAGATTACAAAGTCGAAAGACAGGATCATTATAAAAACTATCGGGTCTAATGCTTTGCTACTTTGTTCTCTATTACTCAGTTAATAGGGTTCCTCATTCCATTTACATACACTTCGACGCATGTGACCAGTTGTCACTGTCAACTGATATTTGAATTCTTTATCCGTTGAGTACATGATCATTCGTCGACTTTATGATCATCCGTTGATGGCTTCATTGATCATCCGTCGACTGATATATTAAACATCCATTGATAGGCATTTGATCATCCATCGATGGCTTTGTTAATCATCCGTCGGTAGCTATTTTGGCACTTGACTTCAATTCATTTATACAGAATTACAAGACATCATCTATGTAAAGTTAATCAACCTATTCTGCAAATCTAGTTAAAGTCAACATGACTTATATGCTACTATAGAATCTATACAAAGGTGTATGCAGAAATGAGCTACAGACTTATTATTACATAAGCTACTCACTCGATGGATAATAAGTCATCATCCGTCGGGACTATAATGAGTTATCCGTCGGGACTATAATTCTTATCCGTCGAGTGCTACATTATTTCACTAAGTAAAATCTACTTAGGTGTTTTGTTCATGAAATCATCAAGTACACAACATATGCACAACAATCTCCCCCAATTTATGTCTACTGGAATTGTAGCCATAAATTAAGAGATACTTGATGATAACAAAACACCCTAAACATACAGCTTTAAAGGAAAGTAGATAATACTGAAAAGTGCTTCAAATAATAAAATGTACAAAGTTTAGCTCATAGTCATTTTCAAGATGCTCCTCTAGCCTGAGCAGATTTTTCTAGTTTCTTGAAGGTCTGGATCTTCTTCCAAGCTTTCTGTTGTTTTCATCAATCTGATTTTGGAGCTGCCTGTGGAATTCCAATTCTTCAGATTCTGAGAGATTTAGCTTTCCTTGCATTTCCAAGAGAGTCTCATTGTCGGAGATGCTCAATTGGTCTTCTAATCTGAAGAATCTTCTCACACCTTTGTCATCTATGAACTTCATCAGCCAGTAGGGCCTTAGATGCACTCTTCTCCCCGTGTATGGGATGATTAGAGTCTTTGGGAGTGCATCTTTTGCTCTAACACTCCTTAGTTCTTCAATCTTCTTCAATACTAGTCTTCTTGCAGTGATATTGAACCCAAAATTCTTCTTGAAGGATAAATAAACTTTAATCAGTACAGCTTGGCTCTCTTGAAGAATCCTATGAAGTGGCCACTGAATCTCCTTTCCTCCTTTGTACTTGAACACTAACCTTTCAGGTAGGTTTCTGTATGCATCAATTCCCCTCACCTCATCTAGTTCATCCAGATAGAGGTTTAGATCAGAAAATTCTTTGATGTCACACAAGTACAGGTAGTCTCCCTTATTGACTTTGGGCTGAGTTTTAACTACAGACTTAGATTTGAGAGGTGACAACTTCACTTTCTTGACTGCTCTTGACTTTGTCCTTTTTGGCTTGCTAAGCATTGGTAGATTGAAGTCTGAAATTGGTATGTTATCCCAATCTATTGGCTCATCCTTGGGCACAATAGGTTCACCATGAATATTCCTGTAGGGATCCACCACCTTTATGTCTTCAAATACCACATAAGGCTTTGTTGCTTGAGTTGTAATTGGTGTGGATTTCTTAGGAAATTGATCTTCCAATTCCTTGTCAACAATATCCAATTTCCTTTTAGTTCTTTTAGCCAATTCTTTCTTTCTTGGAGATTTCTTCTGTTCTTCAACTTGCTTCCTTGATTCAGTAGCTTCAGATGGTTGAGAGGGAATTTGTTGTGATGTATTTACAGCATGTAGCTTGGCCAAGATAGCAATCTGCTCTCTCTTTTGTTTAGCCTTTTTAGCATCTAGAGCAGCTTGCTTCTTTTCCTGCTTCAATCTAGCTTTTTCTTCTCTCTTTGCTTGAGAAAATTGAGGGTTTCCAGCCACCACACAAATTTCTTTCCCATTTCTGACAATTTTAGCAATCCTTCTTTTAGAAACTGAATCAGCTGGATCTTTATAGAAGACAATTGATCTTGACAGAAGCTTCTTTTCATCAGGCTTAGGTGTCTCATACACAGTGTCCAAGGGGTTCTTCAAAGATGATTTTGAGTAGTTTTCCCTTGGTTTAAGAATCATTTCAGCCTTTGGAGACTTGATGCAGGAAGATTGTCCTCTTTCCATATAATTCATGCTCATCTCATGCACACTAATTTGCTTGACTTGAGAGTGATGGATGGCTGACTTAACTGGCTCCTTGACAAGTTCAAACTTTTTCTGTATCTCCTCATCAATTTTCTTCCAGTTGACCAAACTCAACTTTTCCTTCTCAGCAACTTTCAAGTTAGCTGCTGCTACTTGAATCAGATCTATACCATCTGCAACTGGTGGCTTTGAGACAGTAATTGAAGGCACAATTACTTTACTGATTTGTATCTGAAGTTTCTCCCCCTCACTTGGTCCTTTCTCCCCCTTTTTGTTATCATCAAGTTGAGGAGTCAAGCCTTGTGCTTTAGCCAGTTGCATTAGAAGACTGGTCTGAGACTGTTGATTTTGAAGAATGGTGACCACAGAGTTTTCAATAACTTGAACTCTGTCCTCCAATTTTTCCAGCTTCTTTTCAGCATCTGATTCTCTTCTCAGTCTTAGGAGCAGATCCTGCATGGTACCATAGGGCATTATTGAATCCAGCTTCTCAGAATTGTAGGTCTTCAAGTCAGCTATATCCTTTTTGAGTTCATCCACACTCAGATTCTGTCTTAATTGTTGTAGCTTGATGAGATGTAGAGAATCTAGGTGGGCTTGAAGAATAGCCTTGGTACCAGCATTTGAGGTGTTCTGAACTTTTGGATATACATGATTTGTTTGACTAAGGATACATTGAATTGTCCTGGTGTAGACTCCTTTGTCAATGCCCATTCAGGTAGATCTGGAATAGAACTTGGGCCTTCATCTCCCCCTAAGTTCATGCTTCCATCAAATGAAACAGAGTCATTATCATTAGAATTTACTCCAAATTCTTCAGATGGCTCACCAGCTGTAAAAGGCATTAAATTAACAACAGCTTTATCCCTTTGTAGAGATTCTGAAGTATGTACTAGATTTAAAGTCTTCTCTGCCTCCTCATTGCCCTGAGCAGCCAACAATTGATAGGCTGACACAGGATGAGTAAAAGTGTGAGCATCCAAGGAAATTTTATCAATTACAGCTTTGTAATGTTGCTAAAATTGTCTTTCCTTTTCTGCATCATCCACAATCATTGACTCATGAGCAATGGCTGGATCCACCTTTAAACCCTCTGTACCTGCTTTTCTCTCATGTTCTTTTTTTTGTTGCATCAGGGTCTCACCCTGGCCTCACACCCTCACACCCTCACCATCACCTACTAAGGTGGGAATCCTCTCACTCCCTTTTGCCAATCCTGAAGAAATGGATTGCAGATTTTCACTCATTTCCTCTCCTTTTGCCTGGGAGCAACCCAGCCTCTCACTCAAGACACTCTGCTCTCTCAATCCTAAGAGTGACTGTACAACCACTAAATCTTCTGCACTTGAAATAATTGAAGTTTGAAGTTGTGCAGAGATACTCGACGGATGAGTGATATCCATCGAGTGAGTGGTTTTGCTATCCGACGGATAACTGCTGTTAGGCTTATCCGTCGGGATACAATCACTACTCGACGGATGAGCAATATCCGTCGAGAGAGTAGAAATGAATGAGGTGGGAAGAGAAACTATTGTTGACTTTGTGCTGATTGAAGAAATTTTAGGCACAGATGACACAATAGTTTCTAAAAAAATTGGCAAGTGAGCCAACAAATCATCTAAAAGATGATACTCACTTGCACTGGATTTTGGCTTCCCCAACAGAGTTAAAGAAGGGGAATCAGGAATTGATGTGTTTATCATATCCACATCCAGAGAATTTGTTGGTGAGTATGGTGTTTGAGGTGCTTCTATTACTAAAGATTTTGGCTGTGACTCCACATTTATTGGAGCCACATCAAACTGAACTTGAGAAGGTGCAGTGACTGTGTCTTTAGCACCAGTTTGCACTGTGTGTGTATCCTGTGCATCCCCAGAGGTTTTAGATTTCTTCTTTCTTGTATAAGTTTGGGGTGAGCTTGTGTCCCTAACCCTCTTGGCCTGTGCTCTTGGTTGAGAGCTTTGTTCAATAACTACATCCTTTTGGGAGGATGCAGCTAGAAGTGAGCTTTTATCCTTTTTAAGCACTGCAGTTTGTTGGGAAACTGCAGTGTGGCTAGGCTGGGATTCACTCAACTCTCCAACCTTATTCTTGGGGTTTCTTTGATGTTCACCCCTTCCCTCACCTGACTTTCCCTCTTTCACACTCCCCTCCTTGGCTTTTGTGGATTTTTCAACTGGCATCTTTTGAGAGATACCAGAGGGGGTTTTCTTTGATTTGGAAATAGTAGTAGGTTTGGCAGCTTTAGTAGGCAACTGTTTGGTCATTGACACAGTTGCCATAGCTACTCCTGAACTCAAAGAAATTGTGGAGGTTGGAATAGTTGTAGGGAAGGATAAACTTACCTCACTTACTTGAGGTGCCTGCATTACAGGAAAGTAGAACATTGGCACATCCTTGTGATAATTGGCCCTGTTCAAATCTGCAATGAGCCTTCTCTCTTGAACCCAATAATCCAGTTTGTTGTTAGGGTTCTCAAGCACAATCTCTTCACAGAGGTGGTTAGCCAATAACATAAGAAATCTAGCATAATACACATTCTTACCTCTTTTAGCTAACTCACCTAATTTAAAGCCTAACTCAAACAAGACAAGGTCACTGAAATTATAAAATTTATCTGTAACTAGCATGTATAGCATGTTAAGCATGGAAATATTCACTGAATCAAAATTACTGATTTTTCCTGAGAAAACCTTTGTAATTACATCACACAAGAAACTCCACTCCATCCTAAGACCCATTCTCCTAATGTCACTCAGTTTAGAAGTAGGAAGAGCATAGTGCATGGAATTAAGCATATTTATAATATCAGTGTCATTGTGTGGTGAAGTCACATTGTTCTCAGGAATTTTAAAACATGCTTTTATCACATCACTATTGATACATAATTCTTTACCTTTGATGGTTAAAGTGATGGTCTTATCCGTAGAGTTGTAGGTGGCAGTGGTCCACATCTCTTCAACAACTTCTGTAATAACCCCAATTTTTGGAATTTTTGAAACCCTTATGAATAGTGTTATGCTGAATAAGAAAACTTTTCATGCCACACTATGTAGGGGTTCTTTTATTGATCTTCTGGGATATTATTAGTACTCTATGTGGTATATAAGTGTATGTAAAGATCGTCAGAATCCAAATTTGAACCTTTTGATTTTTCCCGAGAATCCACCAGATACCGAAAGAATTGAGTATAAGGTAACATGATTGAAAGGATTTAAATTCAAGGATTATAAGAGAGGATCATAAAAGGAATATAATGTATTGAGAAAGGTTAAGGGAACCCAAGTAATAAAATCCCGGGTATGATCCCTCAAACGATAAACGAGAACGAAAGTTAAGCGAACCGTATAACAGATCAGCGGTCATTAGCCAAGTAATTAGAAGCTAATCAAAGAGATTAGAGGGGATGATTTCATCCAACCAATAAGAAGAGGGCAAGTAAGGGATGGTGACATAAAAAGGTGACATAAGCATGACATAAGGGGGAAGGAGGTGTGGTTGATTTAAAACCACACAAAGTTCATGGTTAAAAAAGTAATTAACCAAAATCAAGCTAAAAACAACCAACCAACAATCATTTCACCCAAAACACAAAAATCATTCATTTTCTTCATCTTGCTCTCGGCTTTTTCTTCTTAAACCAAGGAGGAAAATTTCAAAACCCTAGCTACACACCTTCATAATTCAAGAGGTTTGTTTCTTTAGCTTCCATAATTCATAACTTAGATGAGCCATAAGTTTAAGCTCAAGATTCCATGATTATCATAGCTAATCAATTCATCAAAGTTCTTGGTGAATAGTGTTTTTCAAGAACTTGAAATTTTGATCTTGTGTTTTTGTTTAGATATAGCTTTGGTAAGGATTTTCAAGGGTGATTCCAACCTCCCTAGTACTTTTACTCACCAAGGAAGGTATAATCTCATACCCTAGCCCTACTTTTGTATAAATTAGAGTTAGTATGTTTGGTATGGTTCATGAGAGGCATGGTTATTGTGTATTTCGAGATTGGTTGGTTTTGTGATGTGTTTGGAGTTGTAAATCTTGTTGATTAGTTAAAGAACTTAAGTAAAGCTTTTAGTTCATGTGGGGAATAAGTATAAATTGTTAATTTTGAGTTGTTGGGGCTGTTATGATGTAGTATGGATGGAGTTTTGATTGGGTTGTGATTGTGGATTGATTGTGGGTTGAATTGGAGTGTTTTAAAATTGGGTAATCGCGTAAACATAGTCGTCGTAATGTCCGATTTATTTTAGGCTGTTTTTGTTCTTAACATTAGGACCCGTGAACTCACTGCTAGGTTTTTACCATTGCCATTATTAGATAGTTTATGTTACAAGCTTCATTTTGATATGTAGTTCGTTTGATTCCGATGTACGGTTTAGGAGAAACGACCGTTTTAAGTAACGGCGTTTCGCGACCGAACCATTACCCCTCGCCTTACTTTGAAACCTTGGTTAAGGACCTTAAATGACTAATTGGGGTAAGAAACAATTATGTAAAGTGTATTAGGCAGTTGGTAAGGTACTCGCGAAAGAATCGCCTTAAAACCCTTAATGGTTAATTTATTAAAAAATGGTGGAGCCGAGGGTACTCGAGCGACTTAAGTAAATCATTAAGCGCGAAAGCGAACGTTAGGACTCTAAATGGTTAAAGTCTAGTTTCTTAAGCGACCGAGGTTTAATTCCGACTTATGTTGTTGTTCATAGGTTATCGGACCCACTCTAAGCTTAAGTCTATCCGGGAACACTCAGGCAAGTTTTCTACCCGTTATACTGTTGTGGTGATGTATATATGTATATGCATTGTCTTGTGATAAATGCATGTTGGTTAATTAGCAAATTCTTGCGATATATTGTAGCATGTGATATGGTATATATGCATGCTTGGTTCGTAATTTTGATACATATATCTTTTGATTCAGTTGATAATACCCATGCTAGAGATAAGCGGTAATTTGCATATACCCTTAGAAAAGGGGACCCCAAGGTGAACATATTTCTAAACCGGGAGTCGATGTTCCCGAGTATATTATATATATATATATTTATATATATATGGATATAGTTTTCAAAACTATTGATCGAATAAGGTTTATTCGATAACTTTATTTTATTTAATAAATATTATTTGAATATTCATTTGAGAATGTATGACTCCGTTTATTTTATATAATGAATATTATTTATAATATTCATTCGAGGTATTATGACTCCGCTTATTATTTAATAATATTCTTTATTTTATTAAAGAATAATGTTTCGATAATCAAACTTATTTTCGATTATTCAAATAAAGATTATACTTTCGTATAAGTATATCTTTGGTTATTTAATATCCATTTCAAGTATGAGTTTTAAAACTTCTACTTCAATTATTTTTATAAAGATTATTCTTTATGGGGATATTATTTAAATAATAATATTCAGATATTTTCTAAATATATTGGGACTGATTTATTTTAATAAATCAGCAGTACTCCAAACATTCTTAAAAATGTTTTCGAGTCTTCAAAATAATTTTTAAAAGTTAGGGCGGATCCCAAAACTCATTTTTATATTTAAGATCCTCCTTTCGAAGGAGATTTAAATACTCGCTCAAAACCTGAGGGATCCGGCTCTGTGGTGTATTTTACATTTGCAACGAGGTTGATGTTTTGAGAAAACAGTTTGATTACTTTCCCAATGTTCGGGAAGTAAGCCCATCTAATTGAGTCGGCATAAGCGACAGGCCGGGGTACGGTCTATCAAAGTGTAAGTGGCTGGGTGGCAGTCCATCAACGCGTAAGAGGCCGGGTGGCGGTCCAGCACAAGGTCCTAATGAGGCCAGGGTGATGACCGGTGGGGGATTCATCCATCTACTAGTAGAAAAGGTTACTTATTGGTATCTTTGCCTGATCAGCAAGATATCAGGTTTATGCCAAGGTTTTCTCCTTTCCAAAATTCATTGGATATTGCAACTCTGTTTATAATTTTCATAACAGAGGTTTTCAAGGAGTGTATGAAATATATATATATAGGTGTATATATATATCGGGACTTAATGAAGTATCTTGTAACTTCATTATTTATAATAATATTTCAAAGATTTAATCTATTCAAGTCTTATCTTGTAGTCTCATCTGGGTGATGAACTTTTGAAACTGATTATAACTTGAACGGTGGTAGTTCAAGTAGTATTCGGATATAAGTATATGGGAGTATCTTGTAACTTCATCTTTTAAACTTATATCTAGTAAATGATTATCTTGTGCATGTCAAAGATTTTCGGAAAAACGTTGAGACAAGGTTAGATAAATGAGATCACCTTGCAACGATATTTTATACAGTTATAAACGGGAACTCTGTGTATATTATACATGTCAGAGGATTTCAAAGATTGTGAAAAGTATATATGTACATATATACTGAATATTTTGCGACTTGGTCGCGGTAAGATATCAAACTTGGTTCATTTCTTCTTGACCAAGACTTTCATGAGTACTATGAGAATGCTCATATATTGTTAATTATTATACATATTATTTCGGTGGGCTTGTTGCTCACCCTTGCTTTCTTCTTTCATCACACAACATCAGATAGACAAGATGAGCAGGACCAAGCTTCCAATTCGCAAGCGATTAGGAAACGTTCTGCAGTTTCCTATAGGCGTTGATGTCGCTGTAGCTGAGGTAGGAACTACCAATAGGCTAGGCTTTCAACTTTTGATGTACCAGACTTATGTATCTTTATCAATTGTAATAATGGCAAAGAAATGTAAATTTATTCAGAAACCCTTTTAAGGTGTATTGGCATATAATTGTGGAATAAAACGACTTGTGATTATTTTTGGATATTTATCTCTGAGACTATAACTTATAGTGTGTGTGTTTATTGTGGGGTCACAGTACAGAGTAGTTGATTATTTATTAAGATTGGGTGTTATTAAGGGAAATGGAACTCGTGACAACCCGGATCCCCGACCCCGGATTTGGGGGTGTTACAACTTCACAGAAGATTGTGGGTGATTCTAGCATGGCATAATTGAGCTTGCAATTCGTCACAAATTCCATCATCTTGTGATAGTCATCCGATTGCTGAATACCCTTGTTAACTAATGCAGTGAAATTGTTCTTCTCATAAATGAACCCAGTTTGAGACATGATCTTTACTACAGGTGCCATTGTTAGAGAATAAGAACTTGAAGAGAAGGAGAGTAGGTGCTTGAGAGAGAGTGAAATTAGAGCAGTTAAATTTGAGAATGATAAAAGAAAAGCAATTGCAATGAAATAAGCTTTTATACTATCTCAAAAATAACTGATAAAAATAATAAAGTAAAATAAAGTAACCAATAGAAATTGCCTAAAATAGCCGTTTAAAAAATAAACTGTAAAAATTCCACCCATTATCCGTCGTTTAATGCTTACAAACTGTAAGTATACTCGATGAATAATGTATAGGGAATTAACGGCTGAGATTAAGACAATTCGACGGATGAGGATAAACAGTTATCCGTCGAGACATAAAATATTCCAGAAATGTAATTGATTTTTATTAGCAAATTGTATGTCGACGGATGACAAAACTCGATGGATAAGAGTCATCCGTCGAGATGTAAATTTTGACTTAGTCAAAATTTCATCCAAGACTGAAAAATCAGTTAAATTTTTGGCTGCATATCAACTTGCAAAATAACTCAGATAGATTTAAGAGTAATTAAGCATACCTAACTCACTTACCAACCTTGAAAATGTGTATTCATCCAGTGGCTTGGTAAAGATATCTGCAAGTTGCTTCTCACTTGGAACAAAATGTAGCTCCATAGTACCATTCATTACATGTTCCCTTATGAAATGGTACTTGATATCTATGTGCTTTGTCCTTGAATGTTGCACTGGATTTTCAGTGATGGCAATTGCACTTGTGTTATGACAGAAAATAGGCATCCTCTCAACTTGCAAACCATAGTCTAGCAATTGATTTCTCATCCATAAAATCTATGCACAGCAGCTGCCAGCAGCAATATATTCAGCTTCAGTTGTGGAAGTAGAAACTGAGTTCTGCTTTTTACTGAACCAGGACACAAGCTTGTTTCCTAGAAATTGACAGGTTCTTGTAGTACTCTTTCTATCAATTCTACAACCTACATAATCTGCATCTGAATAACCAGTTAGATCAAAACCAAAATCTCTATGGTACCAAATGCCAAGGTTTGGTGTTCCCTTGAGATACCTGAAAATTCTCTTAATATCTATTAAGTGAGATTCTCTAGGATCAGCTTGAAATCTAGCACATAGACATGTAGCAAACATTATATCTGGCCTACTAGCTGTTAAGTACAGAATTGAGCCAACCATGCCTCTAAAACTTGAAATATCCATAGACTTTTCAGTAGTGTTTAATTCAAGCTTAGTTGCTGTGGCCATAGGAGTTTTTGCAGATGTGCAATCCATTAGATCAAACTTCCTTAAAAGATTAAAAATATATTTAGTTTGACTAATGAATATTCCATCACTAACTTGCTTAACTTGTAAACCAAGAAAGTAAGTTAGTTCTCCCATAATACTCATTTCATACTTACTTTACATCAATTTGGCAAACTTTTTGCAAAGTTTCTCATCTGTAGAGCCAAAGATAATATCATCTACATAAATTTGAACAAGTATACTAGAGCCATTAACATTCCTGAAATATAAAGTTTTATCTACGGTACCTCTTATGAAGTGATTTTCCAAAAGGAACTTTGATAAAGTGTCATACCAGGCTCTAGGTGCTTGCTTCAGTCCATAAAGTGCTTTCAAAAGATAATAGACATGTTCTGGAAAATTTGGATCTTCAAAACCAGGAGGTTGACTGACATATACTTCTTCCTCCAAATCTCCATTCAGAAAGGCACTTTTGACATCCATTTGATAGACCTTGAAATTGCCATGGGCTGCATAGGCTAAGAAGATTCTGATGGCTTCAAGTCTTGCAACAGGAGCAAATGTTTCATCAAAATCTATTCCTTCTTGTTGACAATAGCCCTTAGCAACCAATCTAGCTTTGTTCCTGACTACTATGCCATTTTCATCCATCTTGTTTCTGAATATCCACTTGGTGTCTATTGGATTCTTTCCTTTAGGCTTGGGTACCAGCTTCCACACATTATTCCTTTCAAATTGGTTTAGCTCCTCCTGCATAGCTAAGATCCAATCAGGATCCAACAAAGCTTCTTCTACCTTCTTTGTTTCTTCCTTGGAAAGAAAGCTGCTATAGAGACATTCTTCCTGAGTTGCTCTTCTTGTTTGAACTCTAGAAGTAACATCACCAATGATAAGCTCAAAGGGGTGATCTTTTGTCCATTTCCTTTGTTGAGGTAGATAAGCTCTAGATGAAGAAACCTCATTGTTGTCTTGATGTATGATTGAGTTTTGACTATTTGAAACTCCCCCTGAGTTTGTAGATCTTTGATTTGAGAAAGGGGAATTTTCTATAGGTGATCTATCTTGACTTCCTGCTCCTTTTGATAACCCGACGGATGGTGAATTTTGAGTACCGACGGATGAAGCAGGTTGTCTCCCGACGGATAACGCAGATTGCCTTCCGACGGATGAAGCATTGTGCAACTCGACAGATGTTGAGTTTTGTGCTTCATTAGTGGTAGATTTATCTGCATTATCCGTAGATACATTCTCTTGATCACTTTCATCACCACTGTCATCACTAACCATCTCCACATTGTCAAATTTGAGGCTCTCATGGTAATCTCCATCTTTCAGTCCTTCAATCTCTTTATCATCAAACACAACATGCATTGATTCCACAACAATGTTGGTTCTTAGATTGTAGACTCTATATGCTTTACCAACAGCATATCCAACAAAAATTCCTTCATCTGCTTTAGCATCAAACTTCCCATTTTGATCAGTTTGATTTCTCAGAATATAGCATTTGCAGCCAAAGACATGAAGAAAGTTTAGAGTTGGCTTCTTGTTCTTGAATAATTGATAGGGAGTCATGCATCTTGCTTGATTAACCAGAGAAATATTCTGAGTGTAGCATGCAGTATTTACAGCTTCAGCCCAAAAATATGTTGGCAGTTTAGATTCTTCAAGCATTGTCCTTGCAGCTTCAATAAGTCATCTGTTCTTCCTTTCCACTATCCATTCTGTTGTGGAGTCCTTGCTGCTGAAAGCTCATCCAGAATCCCATTTTCCTCACAAAATGCTCTCATGACAGAATTCTTGAACTCAGTTCCATTGTCACTCCTGATTCTTCTAACCTTGAAATCAGGATGATTATTGACTTCCCTTATGTGATTGATGATGATTTCACTAGCCTCATCTTTAGACTTTAGAAAATATGTCCAAGAGAACTTTGAGAAATCATCTACAATTACTAGGAAAAATCTTTTCCTTGAGATGGACAATACATTGACTGGTCCAAACAAATCCATGTGAAACAGTTGTAAAGGCTCTTCAATTGTTGAATCAAGTTTCTTCCTGAATGATGCTTTAATCTGCTTCCCTTTTTGGCAGGCATCACACAGTCCATCCTTTGAAAACTCCACTAGAGGAATGCCTCTTACCAGTTCTTTCTTTACCAGCTCATTCATGGTCTTGAAGTTTAAGTGGGATAGCTTCTTGTGCCATAGCCAACTTTTATCTTGACTTGCTTTATTGAGAAGACAAGTTACAGAATCTGCATTAGATGAGTTGAAATCAGCTAGGTACACATTTCCTTTTCTCACACCAGTGAGAACCACTTTGTTGCTTCTTTTATTAGTCACAACACAGGCTTCTGAATTGAAGGTTACTGAATTGCCTTTGTCACAAAGCTGGCTGATACTCAACAAATTGTGTTTGAGACCATCCACCAAGGCAACCTCTTCAATGATGACATTGTCCTTTGAAATCAAGCCATATCCCACAGTATAACCCTTGCTGTCATCTCCAAAAGTAATACTTGGGCCAACTCTCTTCTTAAACTCTGTGAGTAGGGTAGAATCACCAGTCATGTGTCTTGAACAACCACTATCCAAGTACCAAAGATTCTTTCTGTTTCCCTGCACACATCAAAATCAAATCAAGTTGATTTTGGTACCCAAGTTTCCTTGGGTCCTGCCTTGTTAGCTTTCTTTTTTTGTTTCTTAGGTTTTATTTCATTTGACTTAGGAATTTCAGATTCATCTTTATTCATTTGAGTTGGGCCTTTGAAACCATTCATTGCAACAAAATTATCATGCATATTATGACTAACAGGGAATGGCATGTTATGGCTAAATATGTTATTCCAGTAAGGCATCTTAAATGGCATTTGTGGCATACTATATGCAGCATAATAAGGATTAGGAGCAAATGGCATAGTAGCAAATTGTGCATTCTTGTTTTGTGTAGACATAGCATTAACAAGCATGGGAGGCATGGCATTTATGATAGGAAATTGAGGTTGCACAGATATGGAAGTAGGCATGGCAGATTTGTAATTAACAGACAAATGATTTACACTACCATACTTGACACAGATTTTTTAGGAGCATATTTATCAGGTGTGTAGTTATTGTGTTTGTTAATCCCTACTTTACCATTCATATTGTTTTTCCTTTTAGTCTCTATTCAAGTCTATCACTTAACTATTTGACATTCATGTGACCAACATTAGCCTTTTTCCCTTTCTTAACTTGACTTGACTCTCCTGAAACAAATTTCTTGGAAACAAACCCATACTTCTCATTCAGCTTAACTAGTTTGGCTTTGCTAATGGGCTTGCTCACAGCCGAAGGATGAGGATTTTCATCATTCGACGGATAACACTTTTTGTTATCCGACAGATAGTCCTCATCATCCGTCGAGTCTACATCTGTCAGCAGTCCATCTACCAAATTAGGTTCTAGTTTCTCTTTGTTCTTTTTCCAGGCTTCATCACAGAAGGACTCGATTCCTTGAACTTTGGTGATTTGAGCATGGACATCCCTGGATGTTTTCCATGCTTTAATCACCTCTTGTTCACACTCGAGCTGCTTCTTTAAAATTTCTTCCTTTTTCAAGGACTCAGTTAATTCCTCCTTAGCAATCTTACACTCAATTCTTAATTTCTCGAAATCAATAAACTGAGACTCAAGCACATTATTCCTCTCACTTAAAAACAAATTTTTTTCTTTGATTTTAGCATTTTCTTTAGTAAGAGACTTAAGTGTAACACGCAGATGATATAATTCTGTAGACATGTCATTTGTGGCATCATTACACTCAGCTTTAGATAAATGTGCAAGGTTTGCGGTAATTACCCGATTGCTTGAAGAACTTGTCTCTGTCTCATCACACTTGGCCATTAGGGCTAGATTGACATAGCTGACATCTTCATATTCATCCAGACCATCTGCTGCCCAGTCATTTTCTTGTGTAATAAAAGCCCTTTCTTTTTGCTTGAGTAGATCAAAATATTTTTGCTTATAATCCATAGACTCAAACTTTTTCTTACTGGAATCTGACTTCCTACACTCACTGGCAAAATGCCCTGCCAAACCACATTTGAAACATTTGAATTTTAACTTATCCACCATGTTTTTATTTGGCTTGGCTGCTCCAAAGTTCTTCTTGAACTTGAGCTTGGCAAATCTCCTGGAAAGAAATGCTAGGTGCTCATCATTGTCCTGCATGTCATCTTGGCTCAATGAATCTTCACTTTCTACTGCAAGCCCCTTGCCCTTGTTCTCACATACCTTTGAAGTTGATTCAACAGCTTCCATCTTTACTTCCTTCTCCTTTTCCAACTCAGCAACTAGTGCAATGGATCCTCCTTTCTTCTTTCCTCTCTCCATCCATTCATCCTGCTCTATTTCAAGCTCATAAGTTTTTAGGATGCCATACAGTCTCTCCAAAGTAAACTCCTTATAATCTTGTGAGTTCCTTAATGAGACTGTCATTGGTTTCCATTCCTTTGGAAGAGATCTAAGGAATTTCATATTAGAGTCTTTAGTCAGATAGACCCTTCCATGCAACTTGAGAGCATTTAGTAGTTTTTGAAACCTACTAAAAATGTCAGTGAGTGCCTCACTTTCCTCATTGTGAAAATGCTCATATTGCTGAATCAAGAGCTGCATCTTATTTTATCTAACTTGCTCAGTGCCATCACAGATTATCTGTATAGTATCCCAAACTTCCTTGGCAGTTTTGCAGTTGATAATGTTGTCAAACATGTCTGCATCAACTCCATTAAACAGAATATTCATGGCCTTTTTATCCTTCCTGACTTGTTCAATGTCAGGATCAGACCATTCATGCCTTGGCTTGGGGACTGATGGCTCGTTTCCTATTGCAGCTCTCATTGGAACATGAGGACCTCTTTCTATGCAGTCCACATAGGCCTCAT
Organism: Apium graveolens; assembly: GCF_009905375.1. NCBI lineage: Eukaryota > Viridiplantae > Streptophyta > Magnoliopsida > Apiales > Apiaceae > Apium > Apium graveolens. The sequence goes on along the minus strand of NC_133650.1, from coordinate 71,136,195 downwards.
CTTGAGAAAGCATATGAAGATGCATTTTTACCTTCCAATGATGGTAATTATCTTTATCTAGAAAAGGAATCTTGACTTCAACATCCTTCTTGTTCATCTTGCTGAATTGTTTTGATCTTTAAACTCTTTATAAGTTAAGAACTTGCTCTGATACCAATTGTTAGTCCTTTAACAATATAGAAAGAATTATTGAAGGGGGGTTGAAAGGAATTCTTGAACCTTTTTCTTAAAATAAAAATGTTCAAACTCGAATATATATATAAGTGTGTTGATTAGCACAATGCGGAATAAAAACTTAAGTAAACCAAAACACGAGTAATTAAAAACAAGAGTCTTTAAAAACTTTCTGGTGGATTTAAACAATTCCACCAGAGATATATATTATATCGAGAGAACTCTGTGTGCAAGAATGCTCACAGCTGCTTACAAATATGAACTGCTGAGAATACAGAGAAATGCTAATAATTCTGCTTACAAATGTTTCTCACTTTTTGTATCTCGGTTCTTCTTTTCTATTTGCCACTTCTTGGTTTATATATTACCAAGATTACAAAGTCAAAAGACAGGATCATTATAAAAACTATCGAGTCTAATGCTTTGCTACTTTGTTCTCTATTACCCAGTTAATAGGCTTCCTCATTCCATTTGCATACACTTCGACGCATGTGACTAGTTGTCACTGTCAACTGATATTTGAATTCTTTATCCGTTGAGTACATGATCATCCGTCGACTTTATGATCATCCGTTGATGGCTTCATTGATCATCCGTCGACTGATATATTAAACATCCGTTGATAGGTATTTGATCATCCGTCGATGGCTTTGTTAATCATCCGTCGGTAGCTATTTTGGCACTTGACTTCAATTCATTTATATAGAATTACAAGACATCATCTATGTACAGTTAATCAACCTATTCTGCATATCTAGTTAAAGTCAACATGACTTATATGCTACTACAGAATCTATACAAAGGTGTATGCAGAAATGAGCTACAGACTTATTATTACATAAGCTACTCACTCGATGGATAATAAGTCATCATCCGTTGGGACTATAAAGAGTTATCCGTCGGGACTATAATTCTTATCCGTCGAGTGCTACATTATTTCACTAAGTAAAATCTACTTAGGTGTTTTGTTCATGAAATCATCAAGTACACAACATATGCACAACAGGACACTACCCATGTGTGTGATACAATATAAAACCTACACCCCCTTTATTTATTTCCAATGTGGGACAAAACATATTCTTAATTTTTTCAAGTTCTTTCAAGCTAACTTCAACTCTAATTCACTATGGATTTCATTAAGAAAAATTCTTAAAACCATACATGAAAGTTTAAGTTTACATATCATGGAACAACTTTCAATCATTAGATTTTAGGATTATCATCAAGAATATAATAAAAATTATGATCTAAAATCCAATTTCTAACAATTCCCTACAGATCCATACAGAAATGTGATCAACTTTTCATCATGACTTGTTTTTCAGAGTCGGTACCCTTCCAGATTTGAACCCTCCTAAGTCCCCTACTTCAATGGCTACCAGACTCAGATATAATATTTCACCTTGAATCTTAATTTGTTTAGTATAACCATTTTCCATAGACGACGACAAGTCGACGGCTATGGTTCCAATCTACGGCTTTGTGACATTAATGGCCCTGTATCGATCCTGTTCATCGAATGCTTCAAGAAATACCCCTTTCCTCTAATTGCGACCATGCAATTATATTCACTTAGCTGGGCATCTCCAGAGATATACTGCTTCTATCTCATCAAATGACTTGATCCCATTCAGAGTTTTAACACTCTTGCTTTTCTAGAAGTGTCAGTACCATCTAGGTTTATAGGGGATAGACTCATATACAATAGTATCATCTATGTAGCAAAGGTACAACCAATTTATCCTTACAGCTTGTTATCACCACATTGAATACACTTCGAGGGATCTCTTCTCATGTGTATTGGGTTTCCACTGTTGATGAATTATGATGGATTGACAGTCCCATCCCTAACCTTGACTTGAGGACCACTGCAGGTTCCCGTCCATTAGTCAAATGATCAGCTATATTATTCTAAGTTTCTATGAACTCTATAGCTATAGTCCTATCAGACACTAAAACCCGTATAAAATTGAGTCTAACTTGGATGTATCTCTTTGTTTTAGCATTATGCTTTTTACTGCTAATCTTATCGATAGTTGTTCAACTATCACAATGAATAGCAATAGCAGGAAGTGGTCTGCTTACTACAGGTATCGCAGACATAAGTCTGTGTAACCATTCAGCCTCCGTCCCCATGGCATCAAGTTCACACAACTCAGCCTTAAATATAGACCGAATCACTATAGTTTGTCTGCTAGACTTCCAGGATATTGCTCCACCTGACAAGGTGGACACATATCCAGTCACTTTATTGGAACCAGACTTATTAGCTATCCATCTTGCATCACTGTACCTTCAAGCACACCAGGAAATCTCCTGTAGTGTAAACTAAGGTACATTGTGCCTTTTAGATATCTAAGTACTCTATCAAGAGCATCCCAATGAGTTCTGTTTGGACATCTTGTATATCTAGCCAACTTAGACACAGAATAACCATATTTCTCAAGTATAGATTTCTCTATATAATGAGATTGAGTCAAGGTTATTCCCTCATCTGACTAAATCAGTTTGATTTCAAGAATCACACTAGCCTCACCCATATCCTTCATTTTAAAATCCATTTTCAAGAATTCTTATATCTCGTTAATAATCTCAATATTGGTTCTAAACAATAAGACGTCATCCCCATGTAGGCACATGATAACACACTCACTACCTTTAACTTTTGTGTAGACACACTTGTCCCTTTCATTAACCATATAACTGAATGGCAATACAGTTTCATCAAACTTTTTATGCCAATCCCTGGTAACTTATTTCAAGCTATAGATGGATTTGATCGACTTACATACTTTCCTATTATTTCCAGATGCAACAAATCCCTCAGACTGGTCCATATAAATATCTTCTTCAAGTTCACCATGAAGAAAAGCGGTCTTTATATCCATCTGATGGATGATAAGACCATAGACGAGAGCCAATGTTATAAGCATTCGGATTGTTACCATCCTTGTAACCGGAGAATATGTATCAAAGTAATCAATTCCTTATTTTTGCTTAAAACCCTTAGCTACCTGTATAGATTTGTACTTATCTATTGAGCCGTCAGGGTTCAATTTCCTTTTAAAGACCCATTTGCACCCGATAGTAGAACACCCAGGAGGGAGATCAACCAACTCCCATGTTCTATTAGAAATAATAGAGTCAATTTAACTCTTCACAGCGCCCTTCCAATGCCTAGACTCCGAAGAATTCATAGCTTGTTGGAAAGTTAAAGGTTCGTACTCGACATTGTAAGTGATAAAATCACTTCTAAAATCCTTAACTACCTTTGCATGTTTACTTCTCCTTTGGTTCCTCTACTTCCTTAGGAATAGAGCTACTACTAGGTTCCGCCCCCCACATTTGTCATATTTTCCACATGATCAGGAATAGAACTCGATGCGTGAGTAGGATCTTCCTCAGAATTCATTTCAGGTATTCCATTCTTCATAGGGTAGACATCCTCAAAGAATGTAGCATCTCGAAATTCAACTACCGTGTTTGCCACTATACCATCTATGTCAGATTTTAATACCAAAAATCTCATAGTTGTAGTGGTTTTAAGATAGTCCAGAAAGATACATTCAACAGCTTTCGGACCTAGTTTCTTTCTCTTGTGTTCAGGAACAAGCACCTTAGCAAGGCACCCCCAGACACGAAGATACTTAAGACTAGTCATCCTGGCTTTTCATAACTCCAAGGGTGTCTTATCCATGTGTTTCAGAGGGACTCTATTCAAAATATAGCATGCCGTATTTAGAGCCTCTCCCCACATGTATTTAGGTAACCCAGAGTTAATAAGCATACTATTAATCATATCTTTAAATGTTCTGTTCTTTCGCTCAGCAAACCCATTGGACTCGGATGTATATGGTGGAGTAACTTCATGAACTATACCATTGTTTGCACAAGATTCATTAAAAACATTACTCGTATACTCACCACCTATATCAGATCTCAATCGTTTATGTACCTTACTGGTTTGTTTTTCTACTTCAGTTTTATATATAATGAATTTACTAAGTGCTTCATCCTTATGTCTAAGTAAATAAATATAACAATATCTACTACTATCATCTATAAAAGTAATGAAGTATTAAACTGGTCCTTGGTCAACACACCACCAAATTCACAAATAACAGTGTGTACTATATCTAACAAGTATGAATCCATAATAATGTTATGAAAAGGTTTCCTTATTTGTTTAGCAGACACACATACTTGACATTTAGAATTCTTTTCTATGGTATGTTTTGGAATCAACTCTAATTTCATCATATTCTTAAGAGCACCAAAGTTTAAGTGACCTAGTCTAGAATGCATATATTCGAGGATTCAATACAGTTAACAGAAGGAATAATATTATTATTCAAATTCCCCAAAACGGGTTCAATATTAGTAACAAATAAACCATTTGACAAGTAACTCTTGCCAAAAAATGTACCAGTATGAATAAGAACTACTTTATTACACTTGAAAGAAATTTCAAAACCACTAGAAACTAAACAGCTTCCACATATTATATTCCTACGCATGTCGGGAACATGATGCACTCTAGTCAGAGATAGTATGCGTCCTTAAGGGAACTTCAGATCCACGTTTCTTACTCCAAGTACTTGAGCAACACTAACATTCCCCATTTTCACAGTCAAGCTATGACTCTGTTGGTAAGATACAAATAAACTAATATCAGCACAAATATGCACATTAGCTCCAGTATCTATCAACCATTCATTTGACAGATAGGTAGAAAATATTACAGGATTGTATGATACATACTGGTCAACGTCGGTTTCGGAAGCCGTAGCTTCACCAACGACAATGTTCGCTACAGACTCATTTGTAGTTCCAAGCACAACATTCGATTGCGCTACAGCCTCAGTTTTCCTCGCTTTTTTTTGTAGGGTAGTCCTTACTCCAGTGCCCAACTTACCCACAAGATCAACATGATTTCTTTGCCTTGGGTTTTTTGGCCTTGTCCTTGTCAATCTTAGGTTTATTACTATTAATTTTCTTACCAACAGCCTTCCTTTTCTGTCCTACAGTTGCTACGTTTACCTTCGAGGTACCGTGCTCAGTTGGAAACAGATGTCCCTGTTTGGACTTGTGTTATTCTTGGACCGAGATGTCCAGCATAAGGTTGGTCCATGTGATATCTCCTTTTGTGTTTTCAGGGAGAGAGATAACTCTTTCCAAGACTTCGGGAGCTTGTCAATCACACTCATAACCTTGAACTTCTCAGGGAAGTCCATTCCAGACTCCTTCAAAGCATGCACTATCATCTCGAACTCATGCACTTGCTCAGTCATGGACTTATTGTCCACCAACTTGAACTCAAGGAACCCAACCACATAATACTTTTCCATACCTTGTGAGTCAGTATTATGTGTCTGGTCCAGCTTCTCCCATATGAGTTTTGTGGAATAGGCATCAGAAATAAACATCAAACAAAGTGTTTGTTAGAGCATCCAAAATGGTCGCCCTAGCCACCCCTTTCTTCACAGCCCACTTCGTAAAAGGCTTAACCGTGTCAGCCTTTTTTAGATCTACAACCGGTTTCTCATACTCCATAATCGGCCACAAACCCTCTATAGTCAACCACAATTTCATCCTTTTCTATCAGCGAGAAAAGCCGATGCCACCATTGAATTTCTCCAGTAAACTAGTTAATTCAACAGCTTGTGGAAAACTATAAGTGGTCCGATCAATGAACCCAGCAGTTGTACCAGAACTACCACCACCTACGGGAACCTCAGTTTCGCTAACCATTATTATAAATAATATATAACTAATTATCTCTTTAAGAATGTTGGAAATAATGACTATTACAGCAACATAGAGGCAATTCTATATCATATTAAACAAGCCAAGGCCAAGATAGCAATTAACGAAACAAAACATGTAGGTATACAACATGCATATCAGTAACTATAAGAATGAAGAAAGAAAAGAAAGCGTACCGGTAATCATAGATTAAACTGAATGAAAAGAACAGAAAGCAATGGTAGCCAACAGGTACAATGCAATAAGAAAATAATCAGCTGAGTCGCCAGGCCTTGCTCGAAGCCCTGACTGCTCTTGAAGAGATAATTGCACCTAACTGCTGTGTTGGGATGCTTGCAATGCCTCCTCAAGGATAAAACAGCTCTGAGTTTGGTGTTCACGGCAACAACAAACTCTACTTTGACTAGCACCTCAGTCGCCGAAAAAAAAGCACTTCAGAATTGTATTAGGGAGAGAAGAGAAAGCAGAGATGAGAAGAGAATGTAGGGTGTGGTTTATACAAATCAGCAGCTTAGTCCTCTATTTATACTAGAGGCTAATTCTAACTGACCACTCCTTTAATTTCAGAATTAAACTGCACAATTAATAAATAAATCAAAATTGATGATTTTGAATTTAAATAAAATTGTAACAACAGCTTATTCATTATCTCTCACATTATGGTTAGCTTTAATGTTTTAATTTGAATTATAATATCATTTAAAAGTTCTTATCTAATGTCCAGGTTCATTGAATCTGACTCAGCCCACTTGCAAAGTGACTCAGCCCAATTCAGAAACCGAACCCAGCCCAACAGTAATAACCCAGTCCAAACTGATAAATAAATTCTAATTAAAATATTAAATCACAAATAAATAAAATCTTCCCCCAGGTCGTCTCGCGTACGCGAGACGCCGAGACATTCTCCCAAATTGCCCTTCGACCTGACCTGGTCCGGTGCGGTGCATGGCGTGGCAGGGCGGGCTGGCGGCACGAGTGTGTGTGTACGCGTAAAGCACACAAGAACACAATAGACCATCACACACCTTAGTAGTTGTACACTACCCATGTATGTGATACAATATAAAGCCTACACCCCCTTTATTTATTTTCAATATGGGACAAAACACATTCTCAATATTTTCAAACTCTTTCAAGCTAACTTCAACTCTAATTCTCTATGGATTTCATTAAGAAAAAATCTTAAAACCATACATGAAAGTTTATGTTCATATATCATGGAAACACTTTCAATCATTAGATTTTAGGATTATCATCAAGAACATAATAAAAATTATGATCTAAAATCTATTTTTATAACAATCCTATCCGGGATCCTGTAAGAAATCAGAAAGTTCTTTCTGTTTAAAAAATATTTAAATATTATATAAAATATGGTTTGGAAAAATCAATTTAATAAATTATAATGTAAAATATATATTTTTTAAATTTTATATCATATTCTAACATTAATTTGAATTATTTTTTATTTATAACTTACATTAAAAAAACTAACACTATAAGTATTTTAAAATTAAGTTTTTATTTAATAAAATGATTAAAATATTTTTAAAATATTAATGAATAAAATAAACCTAATTTAATAATTTATCAAAAACATTAAAATTAATTAATTAATTTGTTTGTTTATTCGTTTGTTATACATGAGGATCGAGGAGCAGGAGGAACCGGTTGCAGAAAGGGAATGAGAAATTTTAGGACGGGATCGTAGAGATATTGAAATATTAATCTTATCCTTCGGTTCCCAATTTTTATTATTTAATTTCCCCTTTTCCATTTTGAACCCAAGAAAATTTTAAATTCGAGTTCAATTTGAAGCGATTATTGAATTAGAGTCGGGCAGGCTGATCAAGCGATTAACAATATTATAATGCTTAACTTGAATTAGTTGGACTTGATTAATAAACAAAAAAAAATGTACATGTAATAATTTTGTCATTTAAAATCATCAAACTCAGCTAATCCCTTATATAGTTCTGTTTTCAGTTGATGGGTGGCCAATTTTACCAGACCCAGTCCATGTGAAACCCACTTTACAAGCTTAGAATTTTTTTAAATTTCTTTTATACACCGATAAGATTGTTGGATGCTAAAATCCAAAATAAACGATAAAGGTTCCTATATAACTGGTCTAAAGAGGGGAAAACTCATTAATTATATGCTTAAGACCTACACTGTTATCCACGACCATTTTTGTGAATGAAATAAGAAAAGAAATTGGTGAAAATATTAATAAATATTTTCTGTAACTTGTTCCCAGAAAATTTTGGTAGAAAGAAAAGTACTGAAAGTTGAGGAAAATAAGGGGCAATTTATTTTAAAATATTTTCTTCCCAAAATTGGAAATATTAGGAAAACGAAATAGAGGAAATAGCTGGTCTGCCTTTATTTTTTACGTGTATTGATCTATCATATCATCTCTCTCTAATGACTATAACAAGAAGCCTAAGTATGGGGTTAACATCTCATGTGATGATAACAAAGTCAAATATGGTCAATAAACTAGCAACGACCTTTAGCCAAACAAGGCCACGCATTGTAACTATTTTTGGTTATTTGTTAAGAATTCTATAATGCCTCAATGACTGGTGTAATCATTTTATCTAGGTATGTTAGGCCTTAAATCAACCGTAGATGGGGTGAATATAGTTAAATAATCAATTCAAAATAAAAAACTCAACATATAAAAATAGTTTTAATATTACTAAATAAAAATTGATTACAATACCCTCTCAAACGATGAAAGATATCCTTGAGAGCTGTTAGGTTTTATGTATGATAGAACAATGCACGACACCTATAATGTTAACCTAATCTGTGCTTATATACTGCACAGTTACACAATCAATCAGTTGATATGATATACATGAATAAGGAATCCTAATATATATCCAACTATTGATTGTTATAAATAAGTAAAGTCGTACACCGACATATCTCTAAAAATATATCCTCCTGTAATATCTCCTGATCTTCAGCTTGATAAATATTGATATGGGTTGATGATAAATACTAATCAGCAAATACTGATGACAAATGCCGATGACGTCATCCTTTATAAAACTCTAATATCATAAGTACTTATGACAAACTTTGATAGTTATATAATGATATCATCAATTATATCTAACAATCTCCCCCAACTTGTATATTAATAAAATATATACAAGTTCCTAATTGATGATGTCCGGGATATCCCAGGCCCTTGTATTCTTGATGTTTATCTAAATGCATAAATACAATTTTACCGTCAGTGTATCAAACTTTAATCTTTAATCTTCAACTTTAGCAAAACTAGTAGCACCATCAAAAAAATTTCTGATCAAATTTTCTTCAACCACATTCAAATACATCTCAATTCTCTATTTGATATTCTTCAGCTCTTCAGTAGATTCATCATCTTGATAGATAGCTGTTTTAAGGTCATGAATGTTGAATCTTCCAAGTGGTAAATGATCTAGCTAAAGAATTCCAACCTTTTTACAATTTGGATTAAAAGCGAGAACTTTTATCCCAATATAAGTAGTTACCTTAGCTCCTCATGTAGGCATATCAACAGTCTGATCATCTTCATTTATGTACTTTGGAATGTACTTGGATTTGGAGCTCATTCCTCTCTACTTTATGGATACTAAGTTCTTCAGATATGTAGACGACCTAACAGTTGTAGAGTTTTTTACTTTAATCAAAGTTACTATATATTCCAACTCTTACCATGGTTTCTCTTGCATTTGTTCTTGTGAAATCTTCAACCTCTTGCCTGATTCAAGAAAATACAACATCTTTTTTTTGGCTTATTTGTGTCAAACAAATTAATCACAATTTGAATTGATATAACCTTCTGTAAATCTTCAAGATTCACATTCTCACTGATACTTGTCAAATTTCTTGGCTCTCTAAGAATCAAGGCATTTCCTGTGTAACTATCAATAGTTGGAAGTCCCGACCCACCTCTTCTGCTAGCTAATCTTGCTTGTGAATTACCACTAAAGATTTTGTTAATGGCTTCAGATGAATCTCTTTGAGGTGTAGGTGACATTTTACTCCATAAAAGCTTTTTATTTTCTGCTATTGAAAGTTTAGAAGTATCAAACTTTGGGGAATCCTTAAAGTCAGATTTTTCATCATCGGAGTTTAGGTCTTTTTCAGGAATTGTGTGATCAACTTTTATCATTTCTTGGTCATTTCTATCTTCAACATGAGTAGTATTAGAGGTTGAGACTGGTAGATTTTCAGCATTGATTTCTCCAATATGAGCAATGTCGGTGGTTGAAGAAATTTTAAGTTTTTCAGCCTAATTTGATCCAGGAATCACCTTTCTTTTCTTATGAACCTGATTGGCCTCTTCTTCAAGTAATTTGTCTTCATCAACATCATCATGATCTTCACTTGCTGTATAGAATGGATCTATCAGTGTTTGAGATTTAGCCGATGCTAATTTTGACTTTGATTTTTCACCAACTTTTTATTTCCCCTTATACCTCCTATCAGCATTTAAGATAGCTTGATATCTAAGAAAAGGTCATTTAGCATTTATAATTGAGCTGACTTCCTTGATGATAATTCCCTTTTCTTTTGGTCTTTGATTTCTTTGTCTTCTTGGAAAGTCTTCAATTTGAGGTACATTAGATGTTAGATATATTTGATAATGTCATGGCTAATATGATTTATGTTTAGATTTCAGTTCTTACTTAACAGGACAAGTCAGTACTTAACCATTAATCAGTACTTATACTGGAAGTCAGGACTTAAGGATATCAGTACTTATATTATCAGGAGATAATCATCAGAAGTTAGATATCAGAACTTAAGTGCTGAAGGACGTTCAGATAAGGACAGTAGCTGATTAAAGGAAAGAAGATCGAGATAAACATAAGAAGAGATATGCATGAAGAAGGAGTTCCGTGAAGAATGGAATACTTGGAAGAAAAGATATCTGATTGATATATTTTAGGAAGCAGAATTATATTCCATATCAATTAGCGATTATCTTGTAACTGTGTAGTATATAAACACAGACATAGGGTTTACACTATAAGTGTTATCATATTCAAGAAGATTATTCATTGTAACCCTAGCAGCTCTCGTGATATTTGTTCATCACTGAGAGGTAACAGTTCCATACTGTAGCAGAGTTTATTGTTTCAATAAAGTTTGTTTTCTATTACTTAAGATATTAAAGTTTGATTTGATTGTATTATACACTGTATTCACCCCCTCTACAGTGTGTGTGACCTAACAAGTGGTATCAGAGCTAATTTGTTAACACACATACAGTTAAAGATCCAAACACAATCATGTCTGACACAGAAACTCCAACTAAGCCTACAAAAACTGAAGAACCTCCAAAGACACAAATCCAAAGTCGGTATGAGACTATCAGAGTTCCCATAATGAGACCATCTGAAAATCCCATATGGAAGGTAAGGATGACCATGTTCGTGGAAGAAACAGATCCAGAATACCTTGATAGAATCAAGGAAGGGCCTCACAAACCAACCAAGCTCGATGTTGCAGTTGCAGGTGAAGCAGTAAAGACCGTACCAAAGGAGAAGAGTGATTATACTGCTGAAGATATAGCATCAATTGCTAAGGATGCTAAGGTACGACACTTACTGCATAGTGCCATTGATAATGTAATGTCAAACAGGGTAATCAACTGCAAGACTGCTAAGAAGATATGGGATGCTCTGGAAACAAGGTGTCAGGGAACTGACACAATTAAGAAGAACAGGAAGACAATACTCACTCAAGAGTATGAACATTTTGACTCAAAGACTAATGAGTCATTGAATGATTTATATGATAGATTTGTCAAACTTTTAAATGATTTGTCATTGGTTGATAAAGAGTATGATCTTGAAGATTCAAACCTTAAATTCCTGTTAGCTCTTCCTGAATGCTGGGATTTGAAGGCAACGACAATAAGAGACAACTACAATCTTGATGAAACAACTCTTGATGAAATCTATGGAATGCTCAAGACTCATGAACTTGAGATGGAACAAAGAAGCAAGAGGAAAGGAGGAAAGTCAAGGACAGTTGCTCTTAAGGCTGAAGAAGAATCCCCCAAAGCAGCTTCCTCAAGGAAAGACAAGGGTAAAGCTCTTTTCATAAAGTCTGAAACTAAGTCATCAAGTTCTGAAAGTGATGATGACTCAGATTCTGAAAGTTTGTCTGAGACTGATGCTGATGAGGAGATAATGAAGCTGTGTGCTCTTATGGTGAAAGGAATCACAAAGATTGCATACAGGAAGTTCAGGAAGGGAAAGAAGTTTTCCAGGAAAGGCATAAGTTCTGATAAGAAGAATTTCAGAAGATCTGAAGGCAGAGGAGGAAAGTCTGACAGAGGAGATTATACCAATGTTAAATGCTATAACTGTGATGAGAAAGGCCACATATCTCCTGATTGCAAGAAGGTAAAAGGTGACAAAGGCAAGGCTCTTGTCATAAAGCAGAAAAGCTGGACAGACACCTCAGACTCTGAAAGTGAGGAGAACTATGCATTGATGGCAAATGCTGATAAAGAAAGTGCTGAGAGCAGTTCTGAAGCTGCTGAAACAAAGGTACCTCAGACTACTTATGCTTTTCATACTGATGATATTAATGAGTTAAGAAGATATCTTAAAACCATATTTGTTAGTTATAGAGATCAAACTTTAACATGTGAAAGATTAACTTCTGAAAATCTTGCTTTTAAGAAAAGAAATGATTTCTTAGAAAAAGAGTTAGTCATGTTCCATCAAACTCAGAAGGATAGAGATGATGCCTTTTATGTTAGGGATGAAGTGCTAAAAATGAATGAATCTCTAAAAACTGAGTTAGAAAAGGAAAGAGAGATTATCAGGACTTGGACTAACTCTGGCAAAACAACTCAAAATTTGCTAAGTAGTGGAAACTGGAAAAAGGGCTTAGGTTATGGAGAGGATAAGAATGATAAAGGAACTGAAGAAATTAAGCCTGTTGTTAAGCAAAAGCCAAAGTTAAAACCTGTTAAGTTTGTAACTGTAAAGTCTGAAAATGAGAAATCAGAAGTTAAAGAGGAATTAACTTCTGACAAACTAAAACAGGAAAAGACAGCTGAAGTAAACATAGGCTTAATGACAAAGAAGCAACTTAAGCATAAGTTGAAAGATGTTAAGAATGCAAACAAGGTAAAATCACCTAGGAAAAATAGGAATGGAAAGGAAGGTGTGAATAAAAGCAATGATTATAAACCTGTTCCTGATGCTCCTAGGAAAACATGTTATAACTGTGGAAGTTCTAACCATCTGGCTTCTTTTTGCAGGAAGAATAAGAATATTAACTCCTTACCTTCAAAATCAGGAGTTAAGAGTCAGTTTGTTAGATACAAACCACAAAATCCTTGTTTTCATTATGGTAGTTTATGGCATTCCATTTATACTTGTAAGGAATATCATAGTTTGTACTATGATTATTATCAAATAAAACCTTCTTTGAAGAAAGTTTCCATTGTTCATTCTAGTGTAAATTCTGATTCAAAGTCTGATAGTGTAAGTTCTGATAAGAAAAATGTTAACATAAACTCTGATGCTAAATCCGCTGCAAATGTTAACAAACTTAATAAGACCAAATGATCCAAGCAAGTATGGGTCCTTAAAACTAATAATTAGTGGTCTTTGTGATTGCAGGGCAACAGGAAAAATATTCTAGTTCTGGACAGTGGATGTTCAGGACATATGACTGGAAATAAGGCCCTGCTATCAGACTTTGTGGAGAAGGCTGGCCCAAGTGTTTCTTATGGAGATGGCAACATTGGAAAAACATTGGGATATGGCAATATCAATCTTGGGAATGTCATAATTAAAGAAGTAGCTCTGGTCTCAGGACTTAAACACAATCTGCTGAGTATAAGTCAAATCTGTGATAGAGGTTATTCTGTTGATTTCTTTGAAGAACACTGTGAAATTGTGAGTAAATCTAAAGGCAAAGTTGTTCTGAAAGGATACAGGCGTGGTAACATTTATGAAGCTAAGCTTTCAACAAGTACTGATGGTTCTGCAATTTGTCTGATGAGTAGAGCATCAATTGAAGAAAGCTGGAATTGGCACAAGAAACTCTCTCATTTAAATTTCAACAATATAAATGAACTGGTCAAGAAAGATCTTGTGAGAGGACTGCCAAAGTCAGTATTTGCTCCTGATGGCCTTTGTGATTCCTTTCAGAAAGCCAAACAAAGAAAATCTTCATTTAAGAGCAAGACTGAATCATCAATTCTTGAGCCTTATCATCTACTACATGTTGATCTATTTGGTCCAGTGAATGTCATGTCTATTACAAAGAAGAAATATGTGTTGGTCATAGTGGATGAGTTCACCAGATACACATGGGTGTATTTCTTGCACACAAAAAGTGAAACTGCATCTATCTTGATTGATCATGTTAAACATCTGGATAAATTGGTCAAAGATTCTGTGAAAATCTTAAGGAGTGATAATGGCACTGAGTTTAAGAATTTGATAATGGAAGAGTTCTGCAAAAACTATGGAATAAAGCAGGAATTTTCTGCTCCTGGAACTCCACAGCAAAATGGAGTTGTTGAAAGGAAGAATAGAACTCTCATTGAAGCTGCACGTACAATGCTTGAAGAAGCAAAGCTTCCAACCTATTTCTGGGCTGAAGCTGTGCAGACTGCTTGTTTTACTCAAAATGCAACACTCATTAACAAGCATGGAAAAACACCATATGAGATGGTGAAGGATAAGAAGCCAAATCTGAAGTACTTTCATGTATTTGGATGCAAGTGTTTTGTTCTCAAGACTCATCCTGAACAGCTATCCAAGTTTGATCTAAAAGCTGATGAAGGAATCTTTGTTGGATATCCACTTTCCACAAAAGCCTTCAGAGTCTATAATTTGAGAACAAAAGTGGTCATGGAATCTATCAATGTCTCTTTTGATGACAAGAAGATTACTGGTCTTGAAGATTTCATTGACCATGATCAGCTGAGATTTGAAAATGAAGACTCAAATTCTGATACTGAAAATCCTGACAGTCTAAGTCCTGATACTGTAAATTCTGATGGATTAAACTCTGATGTTATTGAAACTGTGGTGACTACGTCAAAGGAAGATGCACCTATGCAGGGGGAGCATACTTAAGATCTTACCACATCTCAAGAAACATCAGAACATACATCTGGCTCTTCAAGTTCTGATTCATCAAGTTCTGATAAGCCAAGTTCTGCTAGTGCTGAAAATCTAAATTCTGAAGAATCCAACTCAGAGAGCATAGTTTCAGGGGGAACATCAGAAAATGAAATAGAAGACAACATGGATCATGGGGGAGCATCCAGTTCTAGAGAAAACCTTCCATCTGCAAGGAAGTGGACAAAATCACATACACCTGATTTGATAATTGGAAATCCTGATGCAGGTGTCAGAACTAGAACAGGTACTTCAAATGAATGTCTTTACAATTCTTTTCTCTCTCAGACTGAGCCAAAGAAAGTGGAAGAAGCTCTTCAAGATGCTGATTGGGTGCAAGCAATGCAGGAAGAGTTGAATGAATTTGAAAGAAACAAAGTCTGGACCCTAGTGCCAAGACTAAAGAATAGATATGTTGTTGGTACAAAGTGGGTATTCAGAAACAAAACTGACAGTGATGGCATAATTACAAGGAATAAGGCAAGGCTGGTTGCAAAAGGATATTCTCAACATGAGGGAATTGATTATGATGAAACATTTGCACCAGTTGCTAGGTTAGAAGCCATAAGGATATTTTTAGCTTATGCTGCTCACAAAAAGTTTACTGTCTTTCAAATGGATGTGAAAAGTGCTTTTCTCAATGGAGAATTGGAGGAGGAAGTATATGTTGAACAACCTCCAGGCTTTGTAGATTCCAAACATCCAGATTATGTCTACAGGCTTGATAAAGCCCTTTATGGACTTAAGCAAGCTCCTAGAGCATGGTATGAGACTTTAGCTCAGTTTTTTCTGGAAAGTGGATTCAACAGAGGAACAATAGACAAAACACTGTTCTACCTCAACCATGGAAATGACTTACTTCTGGTCCAGATTTATGTTGATGATATCATTTTTGGGTCTACAAATGACAGACTTTGCAAGAAGTTTGCCAAACTGATGCAGTCAAGATATCAGATGAGTATGATGGGGGAACTTAGCTATTTTCTGGGCCTTCAAGTCAAGCAGAATGAAGAAGGCACTTTTATTTGTCAAACTAAGTATACCAGAAACTTGTTGAAGAAATTTGGAATGCAAGATTGTTCAAGTGAATCCACTCCCATGGCCACTGCAACAAAACTGGATAAGGATACTGGTAAATCAGTAGATATTACTGATTACAGAGGTATGATTGGCTCTCTACTCTATCTAACTGCTAGTAGACCTGATATCATGTATGTTACCTGTCTTTGTGCAAGATTTTAAGCAGATCCAAGAGAACCTCACTTAACAGCTGTGAAAAGAATTTTTAAGTATCTTAAAGGAATAGCTGATCGGGGATTGTGGTATCCTAGAGAATCAGATTTTAAACTAATAGGTTACTTAGATGCAGATTTTGCAGGTTGCAAAATTGACAGGAAAAGCACAAGTGGAAGTTGCCAATTCCTTGGAGGCAGATTGGTTTCTTGGTTCAGCAAGAAACAAAAGTCAATCTCCACATCAACTGCAGAAGCAGAGTATATTGCTGCAGGAAGCTGTTGTGCACAGATTCTTTGGATGAAGAATCAGTTACTGGATTATGGGTTAACATATTTCAAAATCCCTATTTACTGTGATAATCAAAGTGCTATTGCTATGACAGGTAATCCAGTTCAACACTCTATGACAAAGCACATCAGCATCAGGTACCACTTCATAAGGGAACATGCGGATGAAGGTACAGTGGAATTGCACTTTGTTCCAACAGATCAACAACTAGCAGATATCTTCACCAAACCATTGTGTGAAGCCACTTTTACAAGATTGGTAAATGAACTTGGAATGGTTTCAGGTTCTTTTTCTAAATCTGCCTAGTTTTGTTCTGATGCATCAGACTTTATGATCGGTATTTACAGAATGTAATCTCCTTGTGTATTCTGTGATTAATTGAAATATGCGTTTAAGTACTGATTGTTGTCTGATATATGTTTCTAAACTCTGATAAGTGATATGTATGTTTAAGTAACTATTCAATCCTATGAGGATAACTGTGCTAGATACTGACCTAGTAGTCTTCCAAAAACAAATGATCCCATACAAGAAGTAATTATTTCTGTGGAAATTTTATGACACAAGCAAATTCTGATAATTGAGCTTAGTTGAGTTTACTTTGTTTATCTTATTACTAAGTCACAAATTAGAATAATGCTACTCATCTGTTAAGTTCTGATACTAGTAAAACTGCTGAATGTACTAAGTGCTGATAAACCTCACTTATCAAAAGAAAAACTAAAAGGATCAAAGAATAAAATCAGGTACTCCTTTGAGATCTAGAATAAAAATATGGAAGGGACGACCCAAGTGCATTGCTGGTATTAAGTAAATATGCATTAGAAAAGCAAAATATTTTCTTGGTGACTTTTCACACTCTATGATTACTGGAGAAATACTCTGATAATAGCATAAATTATGATAAGCAGTCGTGACTCACTTTCACTGAGAAGCCACTGTAAAATAGAATTTAAAAAGATGAATAAAATTAACACAAAACAGTTGAGGTGGACTCAAGCATGAACTCATTCTTCAATAGGTTTCAGGATAATGACAGCTCTTTAGCAAAATTTTAGTTATGCCTTATTTCTAAGATGTACTGAAGTGAATCAGACTTTACTCTTTATCTGCTATTTAGCTTAATGCACACACTAATCACTCCATCTGAATGATAAAAATTACTGTGGTGGTCTATATTGTTTTAGATAAACAGTCATTGTGTCACCTTGCACTAATTCTGAGGACAAGTTCTGGTTGCATATTCTGAAGATTAAGTTCTGAAGAGTATAACTCAGAACTTGTATGAGGATTTACTCAGATAAGCATTCCTTTTTAGAGTTAAGAAATTATGTTCTGATGACTGTTAAGTTCTGATATAAGTCTAAGTTCTGATATTACAGTCTAAATTCTTTACTTGACTTATCTGTGGATAAAATTTGATAACAGTCTCGGTTCATACTAGAATATATTGAAGTGGAAGATTAATAGTCACTATGGTTAGGGTTAATGGTATTCGTACTTGAACAGTCTACTTTTACTTGTTTCTTGTGCGCATTAAACCATGTTTTCTCTTTCCAATGAATGTTATTCTTTTTCCAAGTCTGGGGAGACGAAGTAGAATTAATTCTACCTGTTAGCATTAAATTCCTTTGCGTCTCCTGGCATTCACTTGCCTATATAAGCAACCACTTCACATCAGCCTTCCCATCAAATTCTTTCTCACAAACTTACCTTCATACTTTTTCTTTCAAAAATATAATGGTTAGATACAACATGTTTTTGAATTACCAAACATTTAATATGGATCTAAGCTGTGCTGATTGGCAGCAGGAATGGCACGTCACGGCCATTCCTGAGGGGATATGGGACTCTGTCCCACAGGAGGTACTGACCCACCTCCTGTTCTTCTATATGGATTACCATCGCCATCTGGAGCGATTGGAGGAGGAAAGGCTGGAAGCTCTCCGCCAGCAAGAGCGAATCATCCGACTCGCCATTCTGTTTGTCGAGAGTAGGAAGAAGAAATGATTTATTTTCTTCCTCCTGTTTTTCTTCATCATCAGCCTTGCCCTGCTTCTTGAGCTAGGACAAAGGCTGTTGATGTTAGGTTTAGTAGCTTATGGAAATCTTGTATAAGTACTGATGTAATTTCAATTTCATGAATGTATTCTCTTGATATATTAATGAAATTTGTTTTTGTTTCAAGATTTTATCTCTAAGTTATTGTGTAATGCATTGATAAATCCTGATAATTATTCATATTCTGATGACCATATAAATTCTGTTTTAATTTAAGTTCTGATTTTTCTTTATCAGCACTTACTCATCTGATTTATCTTGGTCATTTTTACTTGATTTATTTTCAGAATATTAATGATGCAGTGAAAAATAATTAAATCAGTGAGAACGGTTTCAATTTTGAATTAAAACTGTTTCACCTTGATTAATGGAATATCTGGGTAAGTGGAACGGTTTTTCCTTGAAAACAGGCAAGTGGGCAAGTAATGATTACTGTTTTCTCGCGCCCAGTAACTATCCGTTATTACTGCATGTCTGACAGGTGTCCAACGGTAACATTTTTTTCAGAGTATAAGTACGACAAAGAGAGGATTTCTTTAATCTTTTATTTCCTTCATACTTTTTCTCTCTACTTGCTTTTACTCTCTCTTTCTCTCTTCTTCTCACGTTGATTTTTCATACAAACATTTTATCAAACACCTAACAGACACTTTTAAATCTCAATTTTTCACATGGCACCTAAGGATTTAATCATTGATGGAGCTAAGTTTGTTCCAAATAACTATGCTGCAATTCTTGATCATGCTGAAGCTCCATCTGAATTGCATTTTGTGCAAGATCTTCTTGCACACAGTGAGATTGGGTATGCATTAACCCAACCTTCAGTCTTTTCGAGCCAACAAGTTCTGACGTTTTGGCGGACTGGGCACTTTGATGATGGTGGTAGACATGGCACTCCTAGTATTGTTTTCAAAGTGGGTGATTCTTCTTATGCAGTCACTCCTGGTACAATACACAAGGCTCTACATCTCCCAGAAGGTTGTACCTTTTCAATTCCAGAAGAATCAGCTCTTCAGGAGTTAATGGCAAATTTGGGGTATGAAAAGAGTTTGGCAAAACTTGGGCAGTTGAAACGGGCTCATATCAGAAGAGAATGGAGCTTCTTCTTCGACTGCATCACTAAAGCTTTTGGGAACAAATGTTCGAATTTTGATGCTATCCCAATTCTGAGTCAGCACATCGGGTATGCTATTATAAATCAAACTCATTTTGATTTTGCAACTGGTATAATTGGTTTTATTGGGGATAGGATGACAGAGGATAGGAATGTTGTCTATTTTGCTAGATTCTGTCAACTTATTTATACTTTTTGTACTGATGAACCTCAATTAGTCAGTTCCTCAACCCCGCCTTTTAAAGTTGCAAAACGCTACTTTAATGACCTGGTAAATGCTGACACTAAGAAATCAGTGGTTAGACCATTACATATTCCTCAGTCTGTAAAACAGATCCTAGTAAATGCTGATCCTGATACTTATAGATCTATTTACTCTGTTGTCCAACCAACAACAAACACTCAAAAACCATCATCCTCAGCACCTACCACTCATTCTACTCAACCTACCCTCAGGAAATATCTCAAATCCTATCTCTCCACTTCACAGACTGTTCAACCCTCATCCTCAGCACCTACTTTGAAGCCTTCATCCTCCAAGCCAAAGAGGACAAAGACTGTTCCTCAAACACCTCAAAAGAGGAGGAGGATTTTCTTGAGAGATGAATCTGATACTGAGGACCAGGTTCCTTCTTCAGAACCTGTTGTAGGTGAAGCTGAGAAAGAGACTTCTCAGAAGGATTCTGGAATTGGGGGTCTAGGCTTCTCAAAAGGCTTAGAAGAATGACAGTTCCTGAAACTCCCAAAGAATCCAAATCAACAAAGAGATACAAGAAACAGAGGGCAAAAAGGCCAGTTTCAGATGATGAAGAGGAAGCAGCTAAGGAAAGGGATCAGGAATCTCTGATCTCACAAGACAAGGAATTTGCTACAGTCATTTCTTCTCCATCAACTCCATCTAAGGAAGCTGTTTCTGAAAAGGCTAACACACCATCTGTGTCTCCTGTTGATCCAGGCATAAGTGCTGATATTGATGTTCAAAACTTGGTTGTGCCTGAAGTAATTCTCTTAGAAGCTCCAACAACAACTAATCCTTCAACAACACCTGTTACTGATGTTGTTCAAACTCCAGAGTTATCTACAACACCTTCTCTGCATCATGATGCTGATGATCAGACTTTAGGTGAGCATCAGGATATGGCTGTTGATCAGAACTTAGAACCAGATCAACAATTAGAGGATGCTGAAGCCTCCATTACTACACACACTATTGTCTTATCAGAAGATACTGATTCTTTAAGTTCTGATGCTGCAAATGCTGGAGATACTGGTGATGCTGCTCCAACTGCAGATGCTGATGCAGCAGGTCCTTCAGGACATGCTCCTCAACAAACTATTCTTAAGTCTGAACTTATTAAGAAGTTTGTTACCCGAGAAGCACCAGTGCCTTGGAGTGAAACTCCTGCAGGACGGGAGTGGACTAAGGAATGGAACTCAGTTTCATGTGTTCCAAATGATATTCATCTTCCTAAGCACTTGACTAAAGCTGATGAAATGTTAAATTCTGATGATTTCAAAACCCAGCTTAGAGTCACTGCATTGAGTACTAAACATCTACAAGGTCTTCATTCAACTACTCGTGCAGAGCTACACAAGATTCAGGAAGAATTTATTAAGCAAGGAGAAGTTTGGAAAATTGATAAGAAAAAGTTCTTCCAACCTACCTTTGACAGGATTGCTTCTATTGAGAAGAATCAAGACCATCAACAAGCTCAGATTGGTGATATTCTGAAAAATCAAGCTTCTCAGCAATCACAACTAAATGAAATCCAATCTTCAGTGGAATTGCTTGTCTCTCTTCTATTACCTGCTGATGCCAAAAAGGGGGAGAAAGTAATTAAGTCCAAATGCAAGACTGACAAGACACTGAAAGAAGAATACAGAACACTACCAATGATCCAACTTCCTTGAGTGAACCAGGTATTGGAGCAACTCCTGAGAGATTGAATCAACTGGAATCTGTACAAATGGTTTACCATACCTGCTTGAAAGAATACATCTTGTTGTATTTCATGACAGATGGTAGGGTTTATCATATAAGACAAAATGCCATTCTATTGAAGTATTTTGAAGAATTGGAGCATGTACTATTCTTACTTCAAGTGAATGACAGATTGACAGGAACTGCTGCAAATTATGTGAAGGATCAGATTTAGAGACAGAAAAGGCTTTATTCTGTTAAGTCTGACAGCACATATGTTCCAAAGTACAGAGATCACAAGGGTGATATAGTTGAAATGAAGCCCAATTCTGCTCAAATTATAACTACCTTTCTAGGGTACAGGGCTGTGGAATTCAATCTTGAGTCTGATAAAGCTTATCTGATCAGACTGGATCAGGATATAAGAAAAGCAAAGATTAATGATCTCAGGGCTGCAATCTTTCAGATTGGTGAAGATACTGCAGAGCTTAAAGATGCTAAAAGGAGGATGATTGATGAACTTAGATATGCTGAGAGATGTTTGTTAAAGAACTATCTCAGAACAACTCCTGACATCAGAGAGATCAGATAATGAAGCCAAGTCAAAGATCTACAACTGCTTAAATTCTGATATTTGAACAGACTGAAGTTGTTATCAGAAGTTAAATATTGGTAAAGCTTTAAGGACTGTAAGTTGTAGTTATCTAGTCTAATTTTCATGCATTTGTACTTAATGTTTTTGACATCATCAAATATCTGTTAAACTTGTATATTATGCTAATTTACAAGTTAGGGGAGATTGTTAGATATATTTGATAATGTCATGGCTAATATGATTTATGTTTAGATTTTAGTTCTTACTTAACAGGACAAGTCAGTACTTAACCATTAATCAGTACTTATACTGGAAGTCAGGACTTAAGGATATCAGTACTTATATTATCAGGAGATAATTATCAGAAGTTAGATATCAGAACTTAAGTGCTGAAGGACGTTCAGATAAGGACAGTAGCTGATTAAAGGAAAGAAGATCGAGATAAACATAAGAAGAGATATGCATGAAGAAGGGGTTCCGTGAAGAATGGAATACTTGGAAGAAAAGATATCTGATTGATATATTTTAGGAAGCAGAATTATATTCCATATCAATTAGCGATTATCTTGTAACTGTGTAGTATATAAACACAGACATAGGGTTTACACTATAAGTGTTATCATATTCAAGAAGATTATTCATTTTAACCCTAGCAGCTCTCGTGATATTTGTTCATCACTGAGAGGTAACAGTTCCATACTGTAACAGAGTTTATTGTTTCAATAAAGTTTGTTTTCTGTTACTTAAGATATTAAAGTTCGATTTGATTGTATTATACACTGTATTCACCCCCTCTACAGTGTGTGTGACCTAACATTAGAGTTTACATATTTTAGCAACTTGAATTCTTCCTCCAACAATATCAACTATTCACGATCAACTCAAGGATTTTCTTTTTCAAAAATCCTTCTATTCACCTCAGAATCAAAAGCTATAACTTTAGGATCCTTGTAGAATAGAGTTGTCTTTCTTCTCTTCACTTTCAGAGTTTGCATGAATTGACTTGCTTCAATACATACTTCTATAACCCTTTCAGCCTGGTCATCATCAACATTTGTGACTGTCAGAGTTTGTCTTTCAGTGGTTGTCATGGTAGTCAATTCTTCTGTAACAGTTGTAGTCTTCTTTCTTCCATCTCCTCCAATTTTTCCAACATACACCTCTTATATGGATAGTAGACTTAGAAGTACCATTACCGCCACTAGTTTGTCCACCCTTGTAGCTCCCAAGAGTTTTGCCTCCTTTATTCCCACCATCAGGGGCATCATCCCTATCATCAACTTTTAACTGGAGCTGTTTGCATTTAGATTTTAATATTATCTCCTCCTTTTTGGCATCATCACCAAGCAGGAGAGAGACAATTAGCTCCATTAATTTTTTTTCCTCATCCAATTGCCCAGACATTTTATTTTGAGTTGGCTCTAGCTTGGCTTGATTTGCTTCTAATTTGTCTTGTTTGGACAATAGTGGTTTTAGCTGCTTTTGTAGGTCAAGATCATATTTGAATTTTACCTCATGGAAAGCATCCTTGAGTTCATCCATTTAAGATTTAGCCATACTCTGATTAGTCTGAATGGAATTAACCATTAAATCTATAGCCTTGAGATGGGTAAGCACATCAGGATTTGTATTATGTATCTCAACTGTAACATCCGGGATATCGCGTGTAATTATTTTTATTAATAAGTAATTTTTATATGATTATTATGTGATTTTTGGTGAATTATCTGATGATGGGTGTGAATATGTGAATGCCTATATGTGATACGGTATAAGTTTGTTAATTTTATTATGACCAAAATAAAATATAGATAATTACGTATTTTTCTGGTAATTTTTAGGCTGTTAAATGATTTTATATTGATTTATGAATTTATTAGTTATTTTCTGAATAATTATAAAATTATTTTATAAAGCCAGAAATCGTCTGACTTCAACCGTTTTTACATTTTTACAACCCGAAACTCTTCCGAAAACTCATTCCTAACCCAATCTGGTAATTCCGGACATTTTCCATGTTTTGACTTTTTCGATCCGGATTACGGTTTGACCCGTGCACGGCCCGACGCAAGATTTTCGATACGATAATCATTTCGATGAATCAACAAAACCTATATTCTTAAAAGACGGGATAATATTACGTTATTTTCGTATAAAGTATTTTATAAGAAGCCCGGTTTGGATAATTATCCAATACGGGTATCAAATCGGATCGTTTCTGCAGTTACTTAGTGGCTAAGTAACTAATTTATCGATCCAAAACGATCCAGAACGAAACAATATTCCAAAAATATATATAGCCCTTTTATCATTTCTTTTTTTCGTATAATCATAATCAGTCAGTAAAATCCCGTAAAATACAGAGAAATTGTCGAATTAATATCGCGTTCTTGAGAATCAAACGTACGAACGAAGGCGTTATCGAACTCCGATTCGGGCGTGCAACATATCAAAACGAAGCTCTCGAAAAGTTCTTTCATAATCAATTTGCATTTCAGTGCAGAAATTAAGGTGATTTTCTTATTTAATTATTTAAATTCGAATTATTTAAGAATTATTATATGAATTTTTGTTCTTGATGTTGTTGATATGATTTGATGATTCCATCGTGTAGATAATATTTTTCTGGTCAATTTGGTATATTATATGTCAAAAATAGGTTTCAATAACATAGAGAAAATGATGTTTGATTCTCAGAAATGAAATTAGGGTTTTAAACTTTGAATGTTCTTGATCAACTTTTGGGTTTTAAACTTTGAATGTTTGTTTCGTTATGAGGATTCGAAATATATGGTTGAATCGATTATTGGAATCAAGATGGAGCCTCGCCGGAGTTGAAGAACTCGACGGCGGCGGCAAGGTTCGATCGAGTTTTCCAGTTAAACGATCGATTTGTTGGCTGAACTGAGCACATAGATCAACTCCTGGTAGTCTGTAGAAGTAATCTGCACCTTCCGGTGCGTTTCTGGGCATGATAACGTCGACCGGCGAAGTCGCCGCCGGCGACGTAGCTGAGGAAGACGACGGAGGGTCGAAATTACGGTTTCACCCCTGCTATTTTCCCAAGTTTCAATTTTCTTCCCCAACTTTCGAATTGAACATTTTTAACCTTGCGACTAAAAGTTTCAAAACTTTGCACGGCGACGTAGCTGAGGAAGACGGCGGAGGGTCGAAATTACAGTTTCACCCCTGCTATTTTCCCAAGTTTCAATTTTCTTCCCCAACTTTCGAATTGAACATTTTTAACCTTGCGACTAAAAGTTTCAAAACTTTACACTTTACCCCCTGGAATTTCTATTTTTAAAAACTGTTTTTATTTATTTATTTTAATTTCAAAAATGCTTTTTAAATTATTTTTAATTTTTAAAATAAATCGTAATTATTTAATTAATTAATATTAGTTGATAATTAATTATTTAATTAGTCAATTAAGTTAAATATTAATTGATTAATTAATTTAATTAGTTATTAATTAATTTTAATTGATTTAGTAATTAGATTTAATTATTTAAAATTGATTTAAAAATTCCGAAAAATAGTTTCGAGCTTTAAAATATTATTTTAAATTTTTTTCAAGACTCGATAATTATTACAAAATTATTTTAAAGTCCGATTCAGGTGTTTGAACCCTATTATTTAATTATAAATTGATTCGGAGTCCTGTTTTAATTCCGAAAAATGTTCAAAAATTCGTATTAAATACCTCGAAAATCATTTTGACCTCGAATCTTCTTTGAAAAATTATTTTGATCAAATATCATGCATGCTATGTGCTACGTGCTAACTGATTGATGTGTTATATGCCTATGTGGTTATGGTTTGACTGTTTTAGTCATAACTTTTAATCCGTAAATCGGATTTGGGTGAAACGAAAGGTAGATAAAAGCTTATGATGTCTATGTGACGATTAGAATAATATGAGTATGAATAATTGATAGATACTTGTGACGCCTAGCAGAGTCAGCGAGGTATAGAAAAGGAAACCAGTTATCCATAAATAGAATCAAAGCGTACAAAGAGAAGGAAAGTGATTGATAAATAGAAGCAAGGCATAGAAAGAGAAAAAAAGTGGTTGATGAATACAACTGTTAGATGAGTACCAGTAAAGTGGAAATTGTCGGTGATAAGGCAAGTACCTCTGAACCTTTTTCAAGATATATTGCAAATATTTTCGAACTGTTTCATAATATGTCGCTAATATTCAAAATAACTCATGGTTTATACAAGCACTTTAAACTATTTAACCTTGAACCCTGATTCTTATTGATCTTGAGCCATAAGCCTTATTCTTCATAAACCATTGATTTTTGAATTTCCAGATACGAGCCAAACACATACGATACTACTCAACAAATACATATCTACCACATACTGATTTCTGATATTGAATTGCTTGACATACCAACCCTTTTTCCTTGTTTAACAGAAGACCAATTCTTGGAACCCTTGAACCCTTGGTCTTCTACTTTCTGATTCTTTCCTTGATTGAAAGCCAATCTTTTTGAATTCCCTGTTATGCCTTCATGGTGTTATGAATCACCCTATGCTTCAAGATAAATGTTGTTTATGATTCATCTTATTGATTTACATTGGTTTTTCTATTGAATTGTTCTAGAATTGGATGGTTTTATACGTGTGGACCAGATTCGTGGTCAGACCAGATTCGTGGTAATAATAGGCCAATGTGTGCCTTGGATCCAGTATATAGAGCAAAGCTGGGAGCCTTGCTCGGGGTTAGTGCGTGACTGATCAGCAACCTAACCTTGGTTTTTAAAATGAAAAGTGAATATCCATTCTAATCATTGCTTATTCAGAAACTTGATTCTTCTGAATCACTTCAATTGATTATTGATTAACCTCGATTGTTGCTATTATAACTTGCTAAGCTAGTTAGCTCACTCTTGCAAGACTTTTTATGTTTTCAACAGTTGAAAAGGAAAATTTATTGATAACAAGGATTCTCAGTCCAACGTGCGAGCTAGGATTCCAGGTTAAGTTGGATCGAGCTAGCAGGAGCTTATATTATAGATGAGTTATGTGAGATTGTAAGAATGATATCATTATCAATTGTAAGTTAAACTAGTTGGGGTTTGCTACGATATAATAAAAGTTAAGGTTGTGGCTTGTTTTCATACTTTAACCTATTGCGATCTGTGGTTGTGTAAAGAAGGGTCAATGCATATAATACTTAATATACGGGTTTAAATATTGTGGTGTGTGTTGTGAGCCCCAAACTTCTGACCCGGGTTTGGAGGGCGTCACAGGTTGGTATCAGAGCTACAGGTTATAAGTCACTGAAATAAGCCTAGATTATCGGGAATGGATAGAGGGTTAGGATTAGGATATAGAAAGATAGAACGTCAAGAGGTTGAGTACGATTAAATAGTTGGTTTTAGTGGGATTTGTGATAAAATTCGACATCCTTATCTAGCAACGTGATTTTTAGATGGCGATGATGGAAGATTCTTTTATCCTTGGATCGTCTGATCATTCGGAGCCTTCATTTGGAAGACTATCATCTGATTCACGCTTTTCTCGTCCACCGATATTCACCATGTCACCTCATGTTGCAACGGTTGTACCTTTTTATGTTATTTTCTCATCCCCTAATGCGAGACTACCTAGTCGGGAATTCTCCACATGCTAACCATAGTTCTACCGGATGTTCGGGTGTGAGTGCATCTTTTCTTGCTACCCTCCACCTTGTCCTATACCATCGGTTTAAAACACGTACTAGGAGGTAATAGCCCCTATGAAGATGGATTCGAGAGCTACAGTATATGGTGAGTATATAAAATATTAAGAAGGGTGAGGAGAAACCTAAAGAGAGGATTCATATGTTTCGGAGAATAGTTGCTACTAGATTGTGTGGAGTTACTAGTAAGTATGCTATCTATAATTATCTTATGGAGTGAGCTAGATAGATTTGAAAGGAATTTGAGAAGACTAGAAATCGAGTGTTTTCTTGGAAGTAAATGATGATAATGTGACCAAACATAATGCATATAGTGGTAAAGTGATGTCATGTTAGCCGATTTGGTTTTATAAAATAGGTTTGATAGACTTATTATACTTAGTGATCGTAAGAAGTAATAATGAAAGTCTTACCAGTATGAAAGATTTGAAGAGAAGCTACGAATAAGATAGTATGCAACGGTAACTGGAGTTTTGCTGACCAATGAAGCCAAAATGGACCCAATAAGGGGTAGAAGATATATGGAAATGAATGGGCTCTTATATGATTATTTTCCTAATTGGACTTCTTGTGATACTTGAGAAGGACGAAAACCAACTCATATAGTAATGACGACCATGTGTATGATTTTAAACAAGTTTTCGAAAGAGATTTTCTTAACAAATTTTTCTAAAAGTCCTTTAAATAAAACAAGTTTTAAAAACTTGGTTGTTCAATTACTCCTTGAGTTTCTCGATTGTTATAAGATTTGGATTATTTAGAAGAATACTTGTTCAAGAAGTTGGTATGGTTCGTTTAGAAGGCCAAGTGGACCCACTATTATAGAGAAGGTTTGATTGTTTCTAGCAGAAGAATGCAAATATTATTTGATAAGTTTAATGACAGAACCAATATACGGAGAAACTGTTCATCCAATTTTCTGAGACGATTAGAGTTCGAAGAATACGTCAACTCACAGGAAGCCGAGTATGAGCAAAGAAGATTGAGAAAATTTCCAGACTTTTCTAAAGGAAGAACGTTATTAGCAAAAGAGGCGATATGTTGAACGATCAGCAACATAAGCGAAATTTGAAGTTATGATTGTAAATCTCATAAGAATGCAAACAGAGTCGAATTATTAATATGGAAGCACGATGCTAAAGATACAAGACCCAGTACAGGGAAATTTATTCTAATGATCGATTAAGAAGGCATGTCTAGGAACTTTCTAAAGTTAATATATGACTCAGATTAGGATCTATTGATCGAACAAACGTTGAAGCTGTAAATAGATGGAATGTGGATGGTGATCAATTGTATCATTCTTTCCTATAATCCTATATATTCTTATGAATCTCGAGTGAAGTATGAACTTCTTTCATGATCAGCTCTATAAGGTGCCAAGACAATTGTTGAATCTTTTTCAAATCATTCCTTCTTTAAAATATTGTTTCCTAAACTGGGACAAGCAGTGTTATGGTGTGATGATTTGTCGAAATGAAAAAGAGTCTGGTGGGACGCCACCTAATCATGTGTTGCGTGCCATATGGTATGAAAGAGTGGCCATCTTGAGTATTAATATGGTTGTCTCATTCCTATTCAAATCAGTATTCATTCTTTCTTTTTCAATCCTGATTTGTTTATTCATGAATTCTTTCGATTATTTCCTTATACTCTTATTCCTTACAGAAAGTTTCCAATCAGAATTAGATACACAAATCTCTTCTTGTGTAAGATATGTTCCTTGAATATCTTAAAAGGAAGTCAAATGAACTCGTATAGCAAAGAGAGTATGTGGGCAATGGCAAGCCGAAGAATGGTGGACATTTACGTGCAGAGAAGAATCATTATGCCGATAACGAGATTGCTGCGAGGATATTAAATCAAAGGAGGAAAATTTATATACATGATACCTTTCAAGTCTGAGATTTTGGCATGAATTGGAGTAATTAGAAAACTATATGGGATAAATTAACTAGAGAAATAAGAAAGTAAAGCGGCATGTATCAGATGAGGCAAATGATTGATTGGACAATGAATGCAAATGAAGAAATTCTTAATAATAACCAGATAATCGATTAAAACATTGTGAAAATGAAGTATGTCTCAATCGAGTGGGAGATATTCATCATAAAGATTCATGATCGAAGAAATGCTAGTTACGAATAAACTTTAAGAGTGTTCATCAAGGATGGTTGGGCTTTCCCACTCAAGAAAGTGAGTTGTGGTAAAATTTACTCTTGTAGCAGGGTCGGCAAAGAAGGTTCAATATGGAAAGACATAAGAGGAGATGAAGGCATGGTGGTTTGACTGCAACAATTTTTAAGATGTGAAGCTTTAAAACCAAATGAACTCATTCGCAAGATTATAAGAGTGTTGGTTAAGATTAGGTGTTGGTCATTAAAAGTTGAACAAGTTAATTAATAAGAACAAATGTATATTTCAAAGGATGGACGAATTGTTAAGTAGAGAGATTGAATTGAAACATGAACTAGAAGAATTTTTGAATAATTTGTAATTGTACTCCCTAGTGATATTCTGTTATAATCAAAAAATATGAGAAAAATGTATGGTATAATATGAACTGTTCTCTATAACCTTAAGTTGAATTAGAGACATGGGTTGTATTGATTATTATTACATGAGGTGGTGAATTGGTGAGTTTGGAAAGTGAAAGTGGACTGGTATATTTGAGGATTGATTATTGGTTATTTGGTTGATTGTGGGTGTCGGCTTGAGTCCGACTGGTAGTCAATAATATAAAGGAGATGCTGCCCAATTTTTTTGAAAAGTACCCTACCCTTAAAAATAGAAAGTATACTCCCGTGTGTTATAGATATTCATGTTGATACTCCAAATAATTATGATCTCGATTCTCGAAAGAGGTTGTTACATTCAATTCGACTATATACAATTGGTCATTGATTTCATTTAGCTAGTCATTACTTGGTACAATTGATCAATTAAGTTAATTGGTTAATTTTACCAATTAATGGCCAGTTAGATGGAAATCGATTCCAATTAGATTAAGCTAAATTTTGATGTGACTTTCAAATCCGAAATCAAAATAATGAGGAATTGGGGAAAAGTAAGGACGCTGGTAGAATTCAGAAATTGCTGCAAATGTGTGAGTTTTTACTTGGATGAGTATGCCCTTCATAATAGACAAGAGAAATAAAAAGTCAATTGTATGGACAAGTGAGAAGAATATTTTCAAGAGCTAAAGATTTAAGATGAAGCAACAAGAAGAAAGGAAGAAGGGAGATGAAATAAAGCAGAAATTAATAACTACACCAGTATGGATTTCATTAGACAGCCAGGGAGATGTTATCATCTGCAACAAAGTTTTATCAAAGGACATTTTGTTTTTGATACTCATATAATAATGATTTGTCAAGTATTTCTGTTTTGGATTAAGTGTGAGATACAGTTTTAAATCAGTTTCCGATTGATGTTGATACTTAGGTTGTTGTTAAATATCGAAAATAGTAGTAATACCGATGATTGATATTTACTTTAGAATGAGATGTTGTGAGCATCAAAGTTTGTATTAATATCTAATTTCAAATGACAATAGAATGAGCATTAATGTCAAGAGTTTAGTTCTGAATAAGCTATGAGAATGAATAACGAAGATAGAATAGAGAGTGGAATTAAAAAGGGTGATAAAAAAACTTCATAAGATGCCAGGAAAAGCAAACGTAATAACGGATGCATTAAGCGGAAAGGAAGGACTGAACGTGTTGACGGTATCAGAAGAATTTTACAAGGAATTTCAAAAGTTGAGAGTGGAAGCCAGAGTTTGCAAACCTAACAATGTAAAGATGTATAGTATGACTTTTCAGCCAGAATTGCTAGAGAAGGTAAAGAAATGTCAAAGGGAAATAATGGATCGAGATATTAATTGTTACAAATATATATATATATATATATATATATATACTCAAAAGGATAATCAAGGCATTCCCAGATTTTATTTCAGAATATGGGATTCCACCAGTGACAGAATTGAAGAATGAAATTTGACAAGAAGCTCACAACCCAAATATGCAATCCATCCATAGAGTACCAATATGTATAGAGATTTAGAGGAAAATTATTGGTGGCCATATATGAAGAAAGAAATGGTGGGATAGATTAGCAAATGTTACACGTATCGAGGAGTTAAGGCGGGACATCAAAGACTAGATGTATATATTTCTCCAAGAAACGTTATGGTGATGCCACCTGAAAACCAAAGGTGAGGAAATCGTTAATTGTATTATTATTGATAGGTTATTTAAACCTGGTCATTTTCATTTAGTAATAAACAGTTTATCCCATAAGTGGGTTAGTTGCTGCTTGAAGAAATGATGGTACGTCATCAGATCCAGAAACTAATTATAGATGATCAATACTGACTGATTTAAAATTTGACAATAGTATTCAGAATACGATAAATTATGTCGAACGAGAATGGTATGTACTACTTCTAGATGAACGGATATTAAGTAAAGCGGAACTCAAAAGATAGGAATTTGGTTGAACAATAATAACTCAAGAGATTCAAGCTACTCCGAAGGTATGATACGAGACATAGATGTCAAAGAAGACTCTCTGATAGTATGGCATAAAGAAAGAATAAACGTTATATGTGATTAAACATCAAGGAAAGCATTACGGTTAGTTTCGTATGAGAACTCCTTAGAACCAAAATAAATGATGATATGGGTTAAAAATATATCGGTGATGCCTCGCGGTTAGTGTACTTTCTTTAAAATGGTAAGAGATCTTCGCTCGATAAACATCCTCGATTGTGCTTCAAGGAAAATAAAATATGGTGATAAGTCTGTGCGTCAGTCATATTCAGTCGAGATTTTCTCGATTAATTCCTAACTCTGGAGTAATCTCAGGAACGTTAGAAATCGAATACACCATAGTTCCAGTATATCATTCACAGATGGACGGGAAGATTAAAAGAACGACTAAAGTGCCTCGAATGCGATTCGAAGTGATTATGAACTAAGTTAATTGAATAGAGAAATATGTGGGAATGAGGTTCAATAACCAGTAGCTATTGCAAACGTTCATGAGCACAAATTACTAAAATTACAAAGAAAAGCTAATTAGTAAGCATTATGTTGGTCCTTTTTAAGACAGTAAAAAAGTCAGGATAAGTGTAAGTAAGTTGGCTTTATCGCCACACGTTTCGAAGATTCATACGGTAGTTATATGTGTATATTCAGGAAAAGTAATTTAGCTCTATTATATATAAAATGGAGACTTGAGTTGAGTTATATAAGCAACAGATAGAATATGATGTCAACGAGAGGTTGTTAAGTAATGGTTGATGCTGCGAGTAAAAGTTTATGAAAAGTTGTAAGGTTGAGGAATCAACCCGAGAAAATGAGAGTGAGATACTTGAATGTATCACTATCTGATCCTTAGAATGATTATGAGGACATAATCCTTTTAAGGGGGGAAGGATGTAACATCCGGGATATCGCGTGTAATTATTTTTATTAATAAGTAATTTTTATATGATTATTATGTGATTTTTGGTGAATTATCTGATCATGAGTGTGAATATGTGAATGCTTATATGTGATACGGTATAAGTTTGTTAATTTTATTATGACCATAATAAAATATAGATAATTACGGTATTTTTTTGGTAATTTTTGGTCTGTTAAATGATTTTATATTGATTTATGAATTTATTAATTATTTTCTGAATAATTATAAAATTATTTTATAAAGCCGACAATCGTCCGACTTCAACCGTTTTTACATTTTTATAACCCGAAACTCTTTCAAAAACTCTTTCCTAACCTAATCTGGTGATTCTGGACATTTTCCGTGTTTTGACTTTTTCGATCAGGATTACGGTTTGACCCGTGCGCGGCCCGGCGCAAGTTTTTCGATACGATAATCATTTCGATGAATCAACAAAACCCGTATTCTTAAAAGACGGGATAATATTACGTTATTTTCGTATAAAGTGTTTTATAAGAAGCCCGGTTTGGATAATTATCCAATACGGGTATCAAATCGGATCGTTTCTGCAGTTACTTAGCAGCTAAGTAAATAATTTATCGATCCAAAATGATCCAGAACGAACCAATATTCCAAAAATATATATAGCCCTTTTATCATTTCATTTTATTCGTATACTCATAATCAGTCAGTAAAATCCCGTAAAATACAGAGAAACTGTCGAATTAATATCACGTTCTTGAGAATCAAACGTACGAACGAAGGCGTTATCGAACTCAATTTGGGCGTGCAACATATCAAAATGAAGCTCTCGAAAAGTTCTTTCATAATCAATTATCCATTTTAGTGCAGAAATCAATGTGATTTTCTTATTTAATTATTTAAATTCGAATTATTTAAGAATTAATATATGAATTTTTGTTGATATGATTTGATGATTCCATCGTGTAAATAATATTTTTCTGGTCAATTTGGTATATTATTTGTCAAAAATAGGTTTCAATAACATAGAGAAAATGATGTTTGATTCTCAGAAATGAAATTAGGGTTTTAAACTTTGAATGTTCTTGATCAACTTTTGGGCGTTTTCATTTGGCTACATCTCGGTAAAAACTGATGCTGCCATCATGTTTGTTTCGTTATGAGGATTCGAAATATGTGGTTGAATTGATTACTGGAATCAAGATGGAGCCTCACCGGAGTTCAAGAACTCAACGGCGGAGGCGAGGTTTAATCGAGTTTTCCAGTTAAACGATCGATTGGTTGCCTGAACTGAGCACATAGATCAACTCCTGGTAGTCTGTAGAAGTAATCTGCACCTTCCGGTGCGCTTCTGGGCATGATAACGTCGGTCGGCGAAGTCGCCGCCGGCGATGTGGCTGAGGAAGACGGCGGAGGGTCGAAATTACGGTTTCACCCCTATTATTTTCCAAGTTTCAATTTTCTTCCCCAACTTTCGAATTGAACATTTTTAACCTTGCGACTAAAAGTTTCAAAACTTTACACTTTACCCCTGGAATTTCTATTTTTAAAAACTGTTTTTATTTATTTATTTTAATTTCAAAAATGCTTTTTAAATTATTTTTAATTCTTAAAATAAATCGTAATTATTTAATTATTTAATTATTTAATATTAGTTGATAATTAATTATTTAATTAGTCAATTAATTTAAATATTAATTGATTAATTAATTTAATTAGTTATTAATTAATTTTAATTGATTTAATAATTAGATTTAATTATTTAAAATTGATTTAAAATTTACGAAAAATAGTTTCGAACTTTAAAATATTATTTTAAATTATTTTCAAGACTCGATAATTATTAAAAAATCATTTTCAAGACTCGATAATTATTAAAAAATTATTTTAAAGTCTGATTCGGGTGTTCAAACCCTATTATTTAATTATAAATTGATTCGGAGTCTCAGTTGATAACAAGGAAAATTTATTGATAACAAGGATTCTCAGTCCAACGTGCGAGCTAGGATTCCAGGTTAAGTTGGATCGAGCTAGCAGGAGCTTATATTGTAGATGAGTTATGTGAGATTGTAATAATGATATCATTATCAATTGTAAGTTAAACTAGTTGGGGTTTGCTATGATATAATAAAAGTTAAGGTTGTGGCTTGTTTTCATACTTTAACCTGTTGCGATCCGTGGTTGTGTAAAGAAGGGTCAATGCATATAATACTTTATATACAGGTTTAAATATTGTGGTGTGTGTTGTGAGCCCCAAACTTCTTACCCGGGTTTGGAGGGCGTCACATCAGCTGTCTCCAACTAATGAGAAGCATGATTAATAATGATTGGGTATTTGTGATCTTTCCGCTTTGACACCCATTCCTCATCCAAGTACTTCTTTGTGTTAGCAGCATCCAATTCAGCCAACTTCATTTTCTTTTCTCTTTATGTCATGCCTTCAGGTTAGATGATTTCATCTAGATCTTCAACATGATCTAGGTCCACATTGATTTTAGAGACATCAATATCATTTCTATCATCAGACTCATCATTATCACTAAAAGCTTCATCATCAGCTATTGGCTCTTTAAACTTCCGTGCCACTTCATCTTCAACGTCAGAGTTTAAAATTGAATCAGGATTTGGAGCTGTATGTGAACCAGCTACTTCATAAACTTCCATAACATCGATATTTAACTCAATTTCTTCAGGAATTGTAGTCATGAGTGCATGAGCATCAGTATTTAACTTCAAAACCTCAGTACCAGTAGAATGTGCCAGAGACTCAAGAATTTGGGTCAATACTGGAAAGTGAGCTTCATGAGTGGACTGTTCTGCAACTTTATCAATAGTAACAACATATATTATTGAGGTGTGTGAATGAGAAACATGAGTGGACTGTGAGAAAGTATCAGTACTTAGACCTGCAGGGAAAATATCAACACTTGGTGCATCAGAGTTTATATGAGGGACTACAGGCTGTAAATAAACAACTATTTCTTTTATACAATGAGCACCTGTAAGAGAAAGAAATGAACCACTTAGATCTCTATAATTTTTTAAAGTAGTTATTGGATTTTTAACGCAGCGGGGGCATGGCAAAACACTTTTATACATACAAAATCCAATTAAAAGCATATAAATCGTGAATAAAAATTTGAGGGATCGAATCTAACCTTTTAAATTAATTCGGAGACAACGATCAGAGATCCTTAGCAGTTGCTCCTCAAGTGTGAAGCACTCCACCGGTATCCACCAAGAAAACGATGTTAAGGAGGAGGAAGGAGGTGGAGAGAATTGGGTTTTCCAAACTTTTTGGGTTTTCGGGTTTGATGTGGGTTAGAATAAAATTAGGGTCTATAATAGTGTATTTATATGCAAAATTTTCAGCTGAAATTTTCCCATAAATAATATTATTATTATCCCATTTATTATTCTCATTAATAATTAAAACACCTTTAAATTATTAATCCTTTTTCTAAACACTTTAGAAATAATTCTCTCTCTTGATTTAATTTCCAAAAATTAAATCCTTAATTAATAATATTAAGAACTTTTCTTAATTAATTTATAATCAATTAAATCTCATTTAATCAATTATTAAATTTTCCAATTAATTATTTATTTCATAAATAAATAATTATTAGCCATTATTAATTAATTTTCCACCATTAAATCATTCTCTTTTTATGGTGTGACCCTGTAGGTTCAATATTAAGCCGGTAGTAGAAATAAATAATAATAAAACTATTTTATCATTATTTATATAAATTCTCTAATTTATTAAATATGATTAATTAATTAATCACATTTATTCTACATCGTGAGGGATACTTCTCAGCATATCGCGACTATCCGGATAATATGAATTCACTGCTTAGAATACCAAGAACCTGTCAGTGAATAGTTACCGTACAATAAACTCCTTCTACCCTACAATGTTCCGATTAAATACAAGGCATGGATCTCGTGTCAAGCCTATCTAATTCAATCACTTGCTTACCATTTACTATGCTTAGTTCTATGCAAATTAGAAACTCCTTTCTAATTTCATTCACTCTGGCCAGAGATTCCTGAACTAACATAAGTGGATCAACCTTGAACATTCGCTTCCTTCACTGGAAGGGGTAGATCCTTTATTGATCATACACTATCTTCGTGTAAAAATTCCTATACCCAGAAGAGCCCTAATAATTGTCCCTGGAGACTAAGAACTAAACCAAAGCATAGTTCAGTGTACACAAGATGACTATGAAGACCTCAATCTAAGGATACTTGTACAACTATCACTAGGTGAACAACTGCTGACACATGAGTGAACTCCATCAGTTGTTCAGCTGTGCGAGTCATGTTCAGTGAACTTATTCTATAATAAGCACCTACATACTAGCTATAATGTCACCACACAAATGTCTATGAGAACAGACATCCTTCATAATGAAGCAAGCATAGTATGTACCGATCTTTGCGGATTATTAATTACTAGTTAGTAATCCTACGACCAGGAACATTTAAGTTTAGAGTTATCATCTTTTAGGTCTCACTATTATGA
Source organism: Apium graveolens (assembly GCF_009905375.1). Lineage (NCBI taxonomy): Eukaryota > Viridiplantae > Streptophyta > Magnoliopsida > Apiales > Apiaceae > Apium > Apium graveolens. The sequence goes on along the minus strand of NC_133650.1, from coordinate 71,098,205 downwards.
TCTCATCATAATCCATAAAAAGCTTTACTCTAAACTATGGTATATCTTATTTAAACACTTAAATAGATAGAGCCCGTAATAAAAACAAAACAAGTCTTTTATTAATATCAATGAAATCAAAACATATTACATAAAGAGTTATTCCTAAATCCTAATACCTGATTGGACTTAGGATATATTCCTTTCAATCTCCCACTTGTACTAAAGCCAATCACTCTGGTATCTAATATCCATCTTGTCTTTATGACGATCAAAGTGACTTTCATAAAGTAGCTTTGTGAGTGGGTCTGCTATGTTGTTATGTGTGTCAACTCTAATTCAATACAATATAAGAAATGTTACCACGCTCCCACTAACCCTTTTGTAGACGCATGGTTCATCTACGTTTTTTGATAAAATCAAACTCTTTGATTATCTCATCAAAACGAATGTTCCATCTTTCGAGAAGCCTGCTTTAAACCACATATTGTTCGCAGTAGCTTACACACTAGGTTTTCATTTTTCTTGGAAAGAAAACCATCTGGCTAATTGCCAAATCTCATAGTCGTAGTAAGCAGCAATCGCAAGCAAAATCCGAACTGATTTTAACAGGGCTACAGGTAAAAGGTTTCATCAAAGTCAATCCATTGCCTTTGTTTGAATCCTTTTGCCAAAAGCCTGGCCTTAAAGGTCTCCATCTGGCCATCTGCTATAATCTATCTTTTGTATACCGTATACATAGATTCCATTCCGGATTTCATGGCACTTTGCCATTTCTCTGAGTCAACACTACTCATAGCCTCATTATAGGTCACAGGGTCGTCATCATCAATGATTGACAACTCATTGTCATTCTCAATGACAAGGCCATATTACCTCTCAGGTTGGCGAGACACTCTCCCTGATCTATGAATGGGATGTTCCATAAAAGGTTGTTCAGTCAGAACAGGTGTTTCCACTCGATCTGTAGTAGTTTGTGCTTCTTGAAGTTCATCAAGTTCAATTTTGCTCCCACTGTTTCCTTCAAGGATAAACTCCTTTTCCAAGAAGGTAGCATGTCTGGAGACAAACACCCGATGATCGGTGTAAAAGTAATACCCTAAAGTCTCTTTAGGATATCCCACAAAACTACATTTTACGGATCGATATTCCAGCTTATCTGGGTCAACTTTCTTGACATAAGCTGGACATCCCCAAATCTTAACGTGTTTAAGACTCGGTTTCCTTTCTTTTCATATCTCATACGAAGTTTGAGGAACAGATTTTGGAAAGCACCTTATTCAGTTAATATACTGAGGTTTCCAATGCATAACCCCATAGGAATACTGGAAGATTTGCATAGCTCATCACGGACCGAACTATGTCTAACAAAGTTCGATTTCTTCTTTTAGATACCAATCTGGAGGAGTCCACTGGGAGACTATACCATTTACTTTGAGATAATTCAGAAACTCTCCATTCAAGTATTCACCATCTCGATCTAATCGAAGAATTATAATACTATATTTGGTTGTTTCTCCACTTCATACTTATACTCTTTGAACTTTTCAAAGGCTTCAGACTTGTGTTTCATCAAATACATATCCGAATCTAGATCTATCATCTATGAAAGTAATGAAGTATGAAAATCCACCCATGGCTTGCGTAGACATTGGTCCACATACATCTGTGTGTACCATTCCTAGCAAATTTGCAGTCCTCTCTCCATGTCTACTAAATGGAGACTGCATTGCCACTACAAAGTGAGATTTTCATCATCCCTTTTCTTTTATTAGTTTGTTCAATCTGAAATAAATTATGTCACATACATACAGACCATTATTTAAATACCACGTCCATAAAGAATATTATCTCTAAGAATAGAACATTCATTATTCTCAATAATAAATGAAAATCTAGCCAAGTCTAACATGGGAATAATATTCCTCACAATCGGGGGAACAAAATAACAATTATTTCAAACAATAGTCTTGCCCGTAGGCCTATGTAAATGAAATGATTCTACATCTACAACAACAACTCTTGCTCCATTTCCATCAGTAGAATCACCCCCTCTTCCTCAAGAGTCCTACTTCTCCTTGGTCCCTGCAACAAATTGCAGATTTGAGAACCACAGGCGGTATCTAATACCCAAGTAGAAATTTGATTTAATGACATATTCACTTCTATCATGAACATACCTGAATCAGAAGCGGTAGTCTCACTACCCTTCTTCATCTTCAATTCTGCAACGTAAACCTTGTAGTTACTCTTCCAGTGCCCCACCTTATTACAGTGAAAGCAAACAACTTTGCTCTTGGGGTCTTCAGCTTTTGGTGGAACCGGCATTTTCTCACCTACTTTCTTCTTCTTGGAAGAGTTCCTCTTCCTTTTCTTAGGATTGGAACCTTCACCAATTAGAAGAACAGAACTCTTCTTAGGGGAAAATTCGATTCCGCAGTCTTCAACATGTTGTGGAGTTCAGGCAGGCTGACATCCAACTTATTCATGTGAAAGTTCACAATAAACTGTGAGAACGAACTCGGAAGCGATTGCAAGACCAAGTCTTGGCTCAGCTCCCCATCCATGGCAAAACCAAGTTGTCCAAGACGTTCAATCAAATTGATCATCTTAAGTACATGGTCATTCACAGATGATCCCTCAGACATCCTACACCCGAACAGCAACTTCGATATCTCATATCGAGCTGTCCTCCCTGCCACATCATACAACTCTTGTAGATGCACGAGGATAGTGTGAGCATCCATATGCTCATGTTGCTTCTGTAGCTCAATGTTCATGGAAGCTAGCATGATGCATTGAGCAACATTTGCATCATCTATCCATTTACGATACACAACATGTTCATCATTATGTGCATCATTAGCAGGTTTAGTAGGCTTAGGTGAGTCAATCACGTATTCCAACTTCTCAATCCTGAGAACAATTCTCAAGTTTCGAAGCCAGTCAGCATAATTAGGACCAGTCAATTTGTGAGCATCTAGTATGCTCCTGAGTGATAGTGCAGAAGACATAACGTACAAAGTAAATCTGTAAATGATAAACATATAACAACACTTAGCAAATATTCGATTTCATTTCAAAACACTATATGAATCGGGTCTTTATTCATAAGTGGCTCCCACTAGTTTTCCTAATTTATTCAACCCCCTACGTGAAAAATTAAGCATTCATAATGCTAGTGGGAATAGGGATCCTACATTCCATTACACGACCCCGGCTGTAGCACGAACCGCCATGTAATGTTCAATAGGCAGACAACTCTTGTCAATTACATCTCATGTTATTCCCTAATCAAACTTTAGCCTCTTGAATAATTGAGTCTCGGCTGTAGCACGACAAACTCAATATTCTAAGTCAAGTCTAACCCAACATTCCGTACAGTTGAATCAGTCCCCAAAGGCCCACGGCTGTAGCACGTACCGACCTTTAGATTCTTATTCAATGTACACATCTCTATGTAATAGACAAGTATTTCTTATTTCGAAATCAAAGCCCTCGGCTGTAGCACGAACCAACAATGATTCAAAAATAAGAACTACTTTCTATCATGTTGGAAGGCTTTGACCGACACAAGCCCGTTGTATCATTGGCCAATTACTACTTGATATTATTTAATTTTAGAGGGATTATATTACGTTACAATCATAATCATATTATAAAGAGATTCTTCCTTTTAAATTAAATATTTCAAATCAATAATCAATAATCAGATGATTCCCAGATCGGGTGGAGCATTGTCAAGAGGCGTCACTTAATAACCCTTTCTTACAGATAGAAATCTGTTGTTGACAGAATCATCCTTTCTCTCATATCGAAAATTCATATTCAATTACGTATTTTATAAACACAAGAATCTCATGATTGTATTCATAATATTATTATTAAGGTTATGAAACAATTTCACTATACTAGGCTGTCTAACAAACGCCTTATGTTTATTTAAGTTCACCTAAATCTATCATCGCATGATAAACTAAGCATATATCACATATATAAACATGAATAAACATCAAGGTAGGCATGTTACATCATCTAGCACATTAGTCTAAGCATTATACATCTCTATGTATCACATGAAGCATTTAAAAGCAATTAAAACAGTCAAAAAACATCTTTAAAACACTTCATGGAAATATAAACAATTCAAAACTTTTATATAAACTAAAATTGATCACTCCATTAGATCCGTCTCGGAAAAATGAATCCAACGGTATATTGCACGCCCAAAACGGAGTTACGAAACTCCCAGAAAATCAATTTTAATATCAACAGACGGGCTGTAACGCATTACAGGAACGCGTTACAAGCCCTGTAACGCATTCTGGTGATGTGTTACACCCCTTTTAAGCCATTAAAGGGTGTAACGCATCCCGTGAATGCGCCACAGGTGTGTAACGCATTCCCGGAATGCGTTACACCCCTATTTTTTTTTTGTTTTTCAGCAGCCGCCGCTTTTCCTCGGAAAACGAGCCTGACAACTTCTGTTCCTCTTTCCGTGCAACACAGCAGACATATGCAGACAACAGCACAGAACAACAGACAAGCAACAGATTATACAAACATATATATATATATATATATATATATACTATAATTTATATATATATATATGATTATTTAATTACGAATTTAATTGCAAGAACTTCAAAAATTCATAATAAAAAATCTATACATCCTAAAATTATGAAAAAAATACCCAGACGATCTACAACACTTGTAAAACCCAGATCAACATTCAAAATTATTCTGAGAAACGATTTCTCATCAGAAAAAATTAATCAATGATATAACTTGTAAAAATCATAATTAATTCATACAAGCACATAAAATTCTGAAATTTTTACCACAGATCTATATGCATACAACCTATGCTCTGATACCATTGTTGGATTTTTAACGCAGGGGGGGCATGGCAAAACACTTTTACACATACAAAATCCAAATAAAAGCATATAAATCGTGAATAAAAATTCGAGGGATCGAATCTAACCTTTTAAATTAATTCGGAGACAACGATCAGAGATCCTTAGCAGTTGCTCCTCAAGTGTGAAGCACTCCACCGGTATCCACCAAGAAAACGATGTTAAGGAGGAGGAAGGAGGTGGAGAGAATTGGGTTTTCCAAACTTTTTGGGTTTCCGGGTTTGATGTGGGTTAGAATAAAATTAGGTTCTATAATAGTGTATTTATAGGCAAAATTTTCAGCTGAAATTTTCCCATAAATAATATTATTATTATCCCATTTATTATTCTCATTAATAATTAAAACACCTTTTAATTATTAATCCTTTTTCTAAACACTTTAGAAATAATTCTCTCTCTTGATTTAATTTCCAAAAATTAAATCCTTAATTAATAATATTAAGAACTTTTCTTAATTAATTTATAATCAATTAAATCTCATTTAATCAATTATTAAATTTTCCAATTAATTATTTATTTCATAAATAAATAATTATTAACCATTATTAATTAATTCCTCCACCATTAAATCATTCTCTTTTTATGGTGTGACCCTGTAGGTTCAATATTAAGCCGGTAGTAGAAATAAATAATAATAAAACTATTTTATCATTATTTATATAAATTCTCTAATTTATTAAATATGATTAATTAATTAATCATATTTATTCTACATCGTGAGGGATACTTCTCAGCATATCGCGACTATCCGGATAATATGAATTCAGTGCTTAGAATACCAAGAACCTGTCAGTGAATAGTTACCGTACAATAAACTCCTTCTACCCTACAATGTTCCGATTAAATACAAGGCATGGATCTCGTGTCAAGCCTATCTAATTCAATCACTTGCTTACCATTTACTATGCTTAGTTCTATGCAAATTAGAAACTCCTTTCTAATTTCATTCACTCTGGCCAGAGATTCCTGAACTAGCATAAATGGATCAACCTTGAACATTCGCTTCCTTCACTGGAAGGGGTAGATCCTTTATTGATCATACACTATCTTCGTGTACAAATTCCTATACCCAGAAGAGCCCTAATAATTGTCCCTGGAGACTAAGAACTAAACCAAAGCATAGTTCAGTGTACACAAGATGACTATGAAGACCTCAAGTCTAAGGATACTTGTACAACTATCACTAGGTGAACAACTGCTGACACGTGAGTGAACTCCATCAGTTGTTCAGCTGTGCGAGTCATGTTCAGTGAACTTATTCTATAATAAGCACCTATATACTAGCTATAGTGTCACCACACAAATGTCTATGAGAACAGACATCCTTCATAATGAAGCAAGCAAAGTATGTACCGATCTTTACGGATTATTAATTACCAGTTAGTAATCCTACGACCAGGAACATTTAAGTTTAGAGTTATCATCATAATCCATCATAATCCATAAAATGCTTTACTCTAAACTATGGTATATCTTATTTAAACACTTAAATAGATAGAGCCCGTAATAAAAACAAAGCAAGTCTTTTATTAATATCAATGAAATCAAAACATATTACATAAAGAGTTATTCCTAAATCCTAATACCTGATTGGACTTAGGACATATTCCTTTCAGTAGTCTCATTACATCTCACTGTATTCATCTCATGACTTTAAGAATTCAATATGTAATAATCTCCCCCAATTTATACTTAATACAATGAAGCATAAATTCCATTCTCAATAATGCCAAAACCAATCTACAAAAGGTACAAGAAGTAAAGCTTACTTCAGTATCTTCAGATAACTGACAGTTGTTCCAAGAAAGTTCTTCAATCTTTCTTCCTCCTTGTCTCTTAGGACTTTAACAAGCTTTTTCTTCAACTCTTTCTTCTCTTCAGTGTCTTCTCCAAGCTGATAGATAGCTGATCTTAACTTAGAAATTGAGATTTTGCTTATCTCAAGATCACCAATCATCATGAAGCTTAAACTGACATCTTCATGATCAAGACTAATGGATAACTGAGGACTGTTGAGAAAAACTTGTAGCACTGCAACTCCCTTTTTCATCTGCATTTCTTGACAAATATAGATTTTGTACTCAGGAACATAATCACCATTGTATTTATCATCTTTTGTCATGACTCTTCTTCTGATCATTTCAAGTATCATAGAAGACAAGTTTCTAGTGACTTTTGTTCTCAACTCTAAGAAGATAGTGAATGTAATTCAATTATGTCACAGTCTTCATTAAGAGTTGCTGCAACGTAAAGCTTTTTACTTTACCATCTCTGAAAAAGTACAGAATCTCTTCTCTGACATCATTATCATTTATCTTTCTACGAACAATCTTAACAGGTTCAACTTTCTCAAGATGTGAAGGAGAAATTCTTTCACCAAGATTTTCTGTCAGAGTATCTGTATCCAGCAGATCAGATTCCAAGATCTCCATACTGGAATGACCAATGCCTCCTCTGGTTCGAGATTTGATAAGTTTTAGTTTTTCATTGTATACCACCCAAGAAGGCTTCTTGATGGACTTATCAACATCTTCCTATTTTAAGATAGAATCTCTTAACCCAGCTGACACAAATTCAACATGCTTGAACCCTTTAGAATAATTGAATACATGGATGTATTTCCATCTTCTATTCTTCTTGTTGAGAGGAACATAGTTTGAAGACAAATCATCAGTCTTCCCTTCTGCTTTATGCCATAGCTCCCTCTTTAATTTTAAAACTCTCTGCAAATATTCTTTGCATACTTGATCAACTTCCCTTCTATTAATCTTTTCTTTTTCATTAGCCTTTAAAATATGAGGAGTGATTACTAGAGAAGGAGCTGACTCATTTAATGCTTTGATCACCTTTTCATCAAAGTTAAAATCAGTTATCAGGTTCACAGCATCAAGATCTACTTTTACCTCAGGATTTGTGTCTTCATCAGGAGTTACATTCTGATTTGCTGTATCAGCTTGATCAATGTTAGTGGCTGATCTTTTCTTCCTTGGTATAATCAACTCTTTTGATTTCTGAACTTCCTTATCTTCTTCATTTCCTTGTACAGGAACATAACCTTCTCTGGATAGAAAATTCAGAAAAGTAGAGTTGAATGCAGTCACTTGCCTTGATTAAGAAGTTCTTCCACCTCTTCTTCTTCCTCTTGCTCTTGCAGATCTACCACCTCTTTTTCCTCTTCTTTTAGAAGTGTTAGCTTCAACTTCAATTTGAGCCAAAAGCTCCTTTTGTTGCATAACTGCTTCTTCAGGTGTTAGATCAGGAAATTCTTCAGTTATATACCCAAGAGCACTCCTAGCATTCTTTTGCTCAAACTTCTTATCTTTGTAGTACAAGACAATCTCTTCACATGTTTCCTTATGTCTGTACGGAAAGAATATCCCTTTAGCTTTTGCTAAATTTGAGATTATAATATCATCATCCTCAGGAGCACCAGCAGTAGTCTTGTGCTTGGCTTTATAAGCACCAGTAGACTTCCTTTGTCCTGAAGGATCATTCTTCTTGGAATGTTGAAGTTGTTGAGCAGTAGAAGCTGTTTGAAAATCTGTAACTGTATTATTCTTATCACCATCATCATCAATATCTTTATCCTTTATCTGAATATAATCTGGTGTACATTTTGTAGCAACTATCTTCTCCCCCTTTTTGGCATTAGTATTTGAAAGAAGAGAAAACAGAGCTTCCAGTTTGTCACCTATAGAAGAAACCTTATCTTCCAAGGAGGAAAGTCTAGAGGCCATGCTGTCTTGAGATTTAACATCTTTGATGGTATTTTTCACACTTTTAATTTCAGCTGAGTTAGGTGTGTGAAGAAAAAATCCATCAATTTTCTCTTTGACACCTGCATGAGACTTCTTCATTTCATTAAGTTCAGAGTGAATTCCTTTAACAGAAATGGTTGAGGCCTTAAAATGCAACTTCAGATCAGGAGTTTGAATTTCATCATAGGCCTGATGAATGTGTTAGAGACCAACATCAGATGAGATAGAAGTATTTGTAAGTCTCCATTTATAATCCCATTATGTCTGTCTGAAATATTCAGCATCAGGATTGTAATAAGAAGGATGTTCAGTGCAGTACGAAGAAGAACCAACATTGGACTTCTTAGATGCATCAGTTGCAGACTTAAGTTGAGCAGTATCAGGATCATCGTCATCATTATCATTGTCAGAGTCAGACAAGCCATCAGAAGAATGTGCAAAATCAGGCATAATTGCCTTGCCTTTATCCAGATTCTTTGCAAGAGATGCCTGTGGCTGATGTGATCCTGAAACAGAAACATAGTAACACCTAAATCTCTCTGTTATTTTTAAGTGATCTCATCACTTCTCACACAATATATTACTTTTAAGAGTAATATTATTCTCACAGAAGAAACTTTATAAGTAAAGAAAACCTTATAAAATTCTTGTCTCAAAACTACCTCTCCTTTTTCAGTACCGGAGACTGCCACTCAAAATATTTTCTCTCCTTTTTATTTTCACACAGTCTCACAGAAAGGCTCAATCACACATATAGCAAATAAATAAGAGATGGCTGAGAAGAGTTGTATGCTTGTCATATAAATAGAGGTAACCTCAAATAAGAGACTATTTATAATCATACAGACATGAGAATATATGAGAAGTTAGCAATACCTGAAGGTGATTCCTCAAGTGGAAGTGATGAAAGTGGAGGAACAAACAGCACATCAGGATGCTTTTTCAAACTAGCAACTAGTAATCGATCATCAATTGTAGCTAGTGCAGTTGAAGGATGATTCTCAGTAGGAGCTGATGTATCATCAGGATTTGATCTGTCAGGAGAAGTTGAAAGACCAACATTAGTACTTTGAACGGATGGTTCTTGTGGAGTCTGAGATATGTGAGCTGTTTCATCAATGCTTGGTGAAGGTTCTTGTGTGCTCTTCTCAAAAATAGGATCATCAATGATTGCATCCACTCGTGACAGTATCTCCTGATGAGTTTGCTTTTCCTGGAGTAGTTGAACAGAGTCTACAAGAAGATCACCTTGAGCAATATTAACAATGATTTGTGCAGCCTCAGTGTTTGCATCTTCCTTTTGAGAAGATGGTTCTTGTGTGACTGGATGTGTTGCAGTTGCTAAATCCCTTTGAGACCTAGGTTCTTGTGTACTATAATCCTTGTCAAGAGGCTGAGTCTTCTTCTTCTTTCTGATGTATCCAACTACTTCTTCACTTCTTCTTTTCAACTGGCTCTTTGCAGTTTTCTTGTTTTCAGCAGTTGCTTCAAGTACTGGAAGCTTGTCAAGCAGAGCACAATCATCAGTAGTTGGCTCCTTGATTTCAGTAGTGTCAATCAAGTCATCAGGATTTTGATCAACGGACTTCTTGATTTTTGATAGGGACCCTATTGGCATATGATCATCTGATTCAGAATCTTCTTGAATGATCAGTCTTCTTTTCCTGATTGGAAAGAAGTCTTCTTTATTCTCACTCCCACTCAGTGAGACTTGTTTAGCTTTCTGTCCAGATGTAACAGATTTATTAAACAGCCTTTTCTTTGCTACAACTGATGTCTTTTGAGAGACAGCAGATGAGGCTAATTTAGAGGCTTGTTGTGTTTGTTGTTTGGAAGAAGAAATGATTGGGTTAGAAATAAGATGGGTGATTTCTTGAGTCGTAGCATCAGGAACTATGACAGAGGTGCCAGCATCAGGATTTGCAGGCACTTGTGTAGGAGTAGGTCTATTTCTCAACAGTTTTTTCCTGACCTCTCTAGGAAGAAAAGGTGGTCCTGAAAATTTATTCTTTTCATCCCTTTTGATATGATCAGTGATTGCTTTTTCAGAAATTTGAAAAACAGGGAGTAATTCATCATCATCAAAAATATCATTAGGGCATAGAAAATTGAAAATTAGTTGCAAAAACCTAGTATACCCTATTACTCCTGAAGCATCTGCTCTCCTAGCAATTATGAACTGTAATATAGTATTACCATAATCAAAATTACCAGAGTTAAGAAGAGAGTACCCAATTCTCAGGGAAGTGGATGTAAGAGCATCAAAGTTTGTTGTCTTATTCAAGAAACATCTACTGATGCAGTCAAAGAAAAAGTTCCACTCTCTTTTCAATTTGGTCCTGACCAGTTTTCCAATGGTTGTGATTTCTCCTTGATAGCCTAAAGTCCTTAGCATATCAAACAGCTGCTCATTGGTATGAGTATCAGGAGCACCGTCAAGAGCAGACAATCTCAAGGCTTGAAGCAAAATGTTAGCACCAACTTCATATCTTTGGTCCTTATACTCAAAAGAAAATCCAGAATGTGTTGAATTTACCACTGCTGTGTTTCAGACCTACATGACAGCCCTGTATGACACCTTGACAGGATTTGTGAGAGCATACCCAATTGGACATAGAAGGAGAAAATCCTGAATATCATGAAAAGATGATGGTAGCTGCTGATGTGTAAGCAGAGCTAAGTAATTTTTAGTACCAAATATGTTTCCATGAATGATCATGGTTTGACTGAAGAGTGGTGAAACTTCAGAAGTTGTCATGATGTGAATAACTTGTGAGAGAGAGTAAGTGTGAGATGTGCGCAGTGAAACTATGTGTATGATGAATTGTGTCATAGAATTTCTCCTGGATTTTATAGCTTCACTATTCAGAAATATGTATTACACACTCGTATCAAGAAGGTAACCTAGGGAATTTGACTTCGAACAGGAAATAATTACTGAGTAATTGATTTTGACGGTAGAGGAAATTACGGAAGTAAATACAAAATACATACAGTTATATCAAGACACAACTGTAGAAATTTGTTTATCTGATAATCCACCATGAATCATTAATTAAGTGAGACACTTAATTGCAATAATAAAGCTTACTCAGAGATTGATTAACACTAATAATCTGAATTAGAACGTGCTGGCCTGTCATTAGGATTTGAGACCTTTCTTCTTTCAGGATTTGACTAACTCAGGATATGTCGATTCAAATTCAACATTTGTTTGTCAAAGCATAACAAATTATTAGCAACCACAATTTTAATCAAAACATTCATCAAGAAATACAGTTCAAGTAGATGAAGTAAAGATTAACAGGCTTCAATGAAAACATTCACATGCATATAATATGAGATAAACAAAGACTAAATCTTGCAATCAAAAGAAATTTCATTAATATATCAAAAGAGTACATTTTATGAAATTTGTAAATTACATGCAAAAGATTACAAGATAATCCTAATTTAAGATGGTGAACATCAACAACCTTGGTCTAAGAAGCCTGACAAAGCTGATGGTGAAGGGATACAGATGGATGATGTTTAATTCTTCTTCCTACTTTCAACAAAGAGAATAACAAGATGAATGATTTTCTCCTGTTGTTTAAGATTGTGGAGATGAAATTCTCTTTGGAAAAACAAGAGATCATTTTTGATGTTTTCTGGAAGTTGAATCCGGATGTCGTATGGAATGTTGTTGATGGGATATGAAGTCTGAATTCCATTTCAAAAAATGGCCACAGTATATGTGCCATAGCAGTAAAACCAACCGGGGTTTTCCATTATTTGAGAGAAATGAAAATATGTGTTTGGGTAGGAAAAGATGTGATTTTACTGAAGGATAAACAGTCATTTAAATAACAAAGAGAATATCAAGAGACTAAGAGATTGAAGAGATAACTTAATGAATTAACCAAAAGAATACCTTGAAAAGACGCGGTTCCCTAGAATGATTATAATCATGATATTATACATGCACACTTAGCAAATAAACATTTTATTTCACATGCACATAAATAATACATCATATATTTCTGGCGTAATATCTAAAAATCACAGCATTTAGGACATATCAGGATTTGATCAATATACATCAGGATTTGATCAAATAGATAAAATAAAAAATTACTTGTCCCAATTAATCATACCAAGTTCATTCACAAGCTTTGTAATGGCTTTGTGAAGATATCAGCCAGCTGCTGATCGGTAGAAACAAAATGAAGCTCTGTGGTTCCTTCCATGACATGCTCTCTTATGAAGTGATATCTGATACTGATGTGCTTTGTAAGAGAGTGTTGCAGCGGATTTCCTGTCATAATATTAGCACTTTGATTATCACAATAAATTGGAATTTTTGAGAATGATAATCCATAGTCCATGAGCTGATTTCTCATCCATAACAACTGAGCACAGCAACTCCCAGCTGCAATATATTCAGCCTCAGCAGTTGAAGTAGAAATAAATTTCTGCTTCTTGCTGAACCATGAGACTAATCTGCCTCCCAAGAACTGACAGCATCCTGATGTACTTTTTCGGTCTATTTTGCATCCAGCAAAGTCAGCATCTGAATAACCACATAATGCAAAATCAGCTTCTCTTGCATACCAAAGTCCAAGAAAAATAGTACCCTTGAGGTATCTGAAAATTCTCTTTACTGCAATAAGATGTAGATCACTTGGATTTTCCTGAAATCTTGCACACAAATAAGTGGCAAACATAATGTCTGGCCTGCTAGTAATTAAGTATAACAGAGATCCAATCATACCTCTGTAGGTTGTCACATCAACTGCTGTACCTTCATTTGGATCAAGTTTTGTAGCAATTGCCATAGGAGTACTTGCGGTTGCACTTTCTTGCATATTAAACCTCTTTAGTAGATTTCTTGTGTACTTGGACTGATTGATATAAATGCCATTATCAGTTTGTTTAATCTGCAAGCCTAGGAAGTAACTCATCTCTCCTATCAAACTCCTTTGATATCTTGATTGCATCAACTTTGAAAACTTATCACACAATATTTGATTAGTTGATCCAAAAATGATATCATCAACATAAATTTGAACTAAAAGCAAATCTTCGCCTTTATTCAGATAAAGTAGGGTTTTATCTATTATACCTTTTTTGAATCCACTTTCAAGTGGAAACTGAGCAAGGGTTTCATACCATGCTCTAGGTGCTTGCTTCAGTCCATAGAGTGCTTTATCAAGTTTGTAAGCATAATCAAGATGTTTAGGATCCACAAATCCTGGTGGTTGTTCAACATAGACTTCTTCTTCAAGTTCTCCATTGAGAAATGCACTCTTGACATCCATATGGAAGACTTTGAACTTCTTATGTGCAGCATATGCCAAGAAGATTCTGATTGCTTCCAACCTAGCAACAGGAGCAAATGTCTCATCATAGTCAATACCTTCATGTTGGGAATATCCTTTTGCCACCAATCTTGCCTTGTTTCTGATGATTGTTCCATCAGAATCAGTCTTATTTCTAAAGACCCACTTTGTGCCCACAATTGACCTGTTCTTAGGTCTAGGCACCAGCTTCCACACTTCATTTCTTTTGAACTCATTTAATTCTTCTTGCATAGCCATGACCCAATCTGCATCCTTGAGTGCATCTTCTACTTTCTTTGGCTCTTCTTTTAAAAGTAGATTATGACATAAACATTCATTCTGAGTTGCACTTCTTGTCTTTATACAATCATCAGGATTTTTAATGATCAGATCAGGAGTATGATCCTTAGTCCATTTTCTGGCACTGGGAAGTGTCCTTCTGGAACTAGATGCTCCCCCTGAATTGTATGCTTCATCAAATGCATTTGAGGCTCCCTCGAATCCATTGGGTTATTTCCTGGTGAAATATTGGGACTTGACACATGTTCTTCTGATGTTGAATCAACATTAGATTGAGAATAACTTTGAGATGATTCTTCAGTGTTAGCATCATTAGCTGACCTTTGCTGTTGCTCCCCCTCAAGTTGTGCAGGCTCATTAGCACAATGATTATCTTTAGAATCTGAAGGAGTGTCAGGATTTGGATCATCAGGATTTGACAGTTCATTAGAGTTTGATACAGATTCCAATAATGCCTTTTCATTTGCAAAGATTTAGCTTTCATGAGTGTCTTCTTCAAAACCAGGAATCTTCTTATCATCAAAAGATACATTTATGGAGACTACTACAGTGTTCTTAGATTTAACACTCTGTAAGCTTTTGATGGTGAGTATCCAACAAAGATTCCTTCATCATCCTTTGATTCAAACTTTCCAAGCTGATCAGTATGAGTTCTTAAAACAAAGCACTTACATCCATATACATGAAGGTGTTTGAGACTGGGCTTCTTTTCTTTTAACATTTGATAAGGAGTAACACCATGTCTATTTATCAAAGTGACATTCTGAGTATAAAATGTTGTGTTTACTGCTTCAGCCCAGAAGTAAGTGGGTAGTTTTGCTTCTTCTAGCAGGGTTCTTCCAGCTTCAATTAAGGTTCTATTTTTCCTCTCAACAACACCATTTTGCTGAGGTGTAACAGGTGCTGAGAATTGTTGCTCTATGCCTTTGTACTTGTAGAATTCATCCATCTCCGAGTTCTTGAATTTAGTGCCATTATCACTTCTCAGGATTTTCACTTTGTGAGTAGATCCATTTTCAATTTGCCTTATGTGGTCCAGAAGAATTTCTGGAGCTTCATCTTTCTAGTATAGAAAATAGACCCATGTATATCTAGTGAAATCATCAATAATTACAAGTGTGTACCTTTTCTTGTTGATGGACATTATGTTCACTGGTCCAAAAAGGTCCAGGTGTAGCATGTGATAAGGCTCAGTGATAGAGAATTCTGTTTTGCTTTTGAAAGATACTCTTCTTTATTTAGACTTTTGGAAAGCATCACAAAGACCATCACTTGAGTATTGCATGTTTGGCAATCCCCTTACAAGCTCCTTCTTGGCAAGTTCATTGATTGAGTTGAAGTTGAGATGTGGGAGCTTCTTATGCCAGTTCCAGCTCTCATCTACTGATGCCTTAGAGATAAGGCAAGTAGCTTCCTTTTCAAGACTTTCATGTAGCCTTGCTTCATAAATCTTACCATGTTTGTATCCTATCAAGACAATTTTCTTTGACTTGTTATGAACAACTTCGCAGTGTGAGTCATAGAATACAACATGATAACCTCTGTCAGTGATTTGACTGATGCTCAGAAGATTATGCTTCAGTCCTTCCACCAGAGCTACATTCTCTATTGCTACCTTTCCAATTATCAAGTTGCCATATCACAGAGTATGTCCTACATTTCCATCTCCATAAGATACATCTGGGCCAACCTTCTTTTCATATTCTGACAGTAGGGATTTATTTCCAGTCATGTGTCCTGAACATCCACTATCCAAGACAAGTGTATTTTTCTTGTTACCCTGCAATCAGAAGAATAATTAATTAGAAGGATTTTTAAGGACCCATACTTGTTGGGCCCTCTTTTTGGACAACTTACGCCTTTGTGTGTCAGGAGTACTTTTGATAGTCTTTCCTTTGTTAGGATTTGTCTTATCAGAAGCAAGTTTAGTAAAACCAACAGAATTAATCACACAAGCAACTTTATTAAACTTAGGCAAAGGTTCATAGTAATTGTGATACAACTTGTGATAAAAACTACAAGTATAAATCGAATGCCAACTACTACTACAATGAAAACAAGGATTTTGTGGTTTATAAATTTCTGATCTACCCCTAATATCAGACTCAGGAATAGTAGTTTTCCTTTTGTTATTCCTCCTGAAATCAATAGCAAGATGATTAGTATTTCCATAGTTAAAACAAGTTTTCCTAAGAGCATTGGGAACAACCTTGTAATTTGAATCCTTAGAAATACCTTGCTTACCATTCCTGTTTCTTTTAGGACTCTTTACTTGAGGTTTGTCAGTAACCTCAGATATTTTCTTTTTCAATTGTCTTGCTGACAAAAGTCCTCTATTCTTTTCTTTCTTAACAGACTTAATGGTTTCCTTGCTTTTCTTTCTTTGAGTTTTATCACTTACCAGTTTTTTTGTGATACTGATGTTGAACCCTTTTCAAAAGTGGATTTGGGTTCATCAGCTTCTGATGAAATAAACTTAACAGGATTTTTAAGGGAAATTTTATTTTCAGTGTCAACATCCTTAATTCCATCTATATAGCCTAGGCATTCTTTCCAGTTTTTCTTTGAGATCATCTCATGAACCTTTTTGCCTGAATCAGTCCAGGTTTGAAGGGGTTTTCTCTCATTCTCTAGATCCTTTTCTAACATACTGTATCTAGCCTCAAGAATCTTAACTGTATGTTTAGCTCTCTCATATTCTTTCTTCAAATCTATATGATGTATTAAGTTAGACTCTAAATGATCGTTCCTAGATTTCAAGGTCTTAATTTCAGTTATAAGTCTATCATTTTCTAAAGTCTTATTCTTAAAACTACCATGCAAAGATTTAAGAATAGATTTCAATTTAGATATATTTTCAGTATCAAAAGAGAAGAAAGGAATTTGTACCTTAGGCTCAGAAGCAGGAGGATCATCAAGACTAGCCATCAATGCATAACATGTGTTTTCATCTTAAGAG
The DNA here is from genome assembly GCF_009905375.1 of Apium graveolens. Taxonomy (NCBI): domain Eukaryota; kingdom Viridiplantae; phylum Streptophyta; class Magnoliopsida; order Apiales; family Apiaceae; genus Apium; species Apium graveolens. The sequence continues at coordinate 71,080,963 of NC_133650.1, read as the reverse complement.
TCAGAGGAGTCCATCCACTTCTTGTTTGAAGTGATCAGGAGTTTGCTCTTCCCTTTATCATGCTTTTTTTTCTTGCACTCTGAGGCAATGTGACCAAGTTCATCACAGTTGTAGCACTTGATCTTTGTCCTATCTACCTTCCCAGCTTTAGAGTCCTTTCCATATTTTCTCCCAGTTGACTTCCTTTCACTTCCAGTAAACTTCTTCCTGAAGCTTATGTTGTTCTTGGACTTCCTGAACTACATCCTCCTGAAGCCCTTAACCAGAAATGCGGCCATTTTCATGACATCAGAATCTGTCATGTTCTCATCCGTTTCAGAATCAGTATCATCATCAGGATTTGAAGATGAATCATCAGTATCTGATTCTGGAAAATTGTTCTTCTTTCGTATAGTTCCAACAGACTTTTCTTTTGAAGCTTTATCATTTACTTTCAAAGCAACAGATTTCCCTTTGTTGCTTTTCCTCTCTCTCCTTTGCTGAACCTCCAAATCATGAGTTCTCAGCATGCCATAGAATTCATCCAGAGTAACTATGTCTAGATCATACTGATGTTGTATAATTTAAGTCTGAGTCTCCCATTCTTCACTCAAGGCTCTCAGAAACTTGATGTTTGAATCCTCTCGATCATACACCTTTCCCACCAAAGACAGAATGTTGAGCAGAGTCGGAAATTTGTCATAGATGTCAGTGAGACTTTCATCAGGCTTGACCTCAAAATGTTCATATTCTTGAATGAGAACAACCCTTATGTTCTTCTTGATTGCCATGGTTCCTTGACATTGAGTTTCAAGAGCATCCCAGATCTCTTTGGCAGTCTTGTAGGCTATAACCCAGTTTGACATCACGGAATCAAGACTGTTATGCAAAATGTTTCTTACCTTTGCATCTTTCAGCACAACTACTTTCTCTTCTGGTGTCCATTCTGTCTTCTCCTTCAGTTGATAATGTTCAGCAACCGTAGGAGTTGCAGGCACCAGTTTTGTTGGCATGAAGGGTCCATCATTGATTACGTCTAGATAATCTGGATCTGTAGCTTCCAGGTACATGAGCATCTTCACCTTCCATGTTGGATATTCAGCCTTTTTCATAATGGGAATTTTAATGCTTTCATACTTGTTCAGAGACATGTTTAGATCATTTCTGATTGTAAATTTATCAGTGAGTTTTGATACCAATTGTTTCCCAGTAAAGATACAATTGTTTAGGGGGGGGGGGGTTGGATACAATTGTATAAATGTTTCGAACAAGTAATAAAATATAACAGTTTTTTATAAATCTGATAAAAACTATTACAAAATCCTCTCAAGAAATACTGATGTTCTTGAGAGCTGCTAGTTCTAATGATCCTCAAGTGTGATACACTAAGTGATGACCTAAACTGTGTTTATATACTACACATCTACAACAGATAAATTTAAGATATGTATTATCAAAAACTAACTGAAACTGATACATATCTTAAACTAAACAGATAAAGTCCTATAACTCAGACGTAACAGATATCTGCTCCACATTATAAGGAACAGAACAAATCCTTTAATGCTAACTGTCTTCAAATATGAAAGGCATATGTCATAGCCTACTCGTTTATTCGAGTATTTAACTCAACTCAAATCAGAATGTAATAAGTAAATAGTGGATCAATCATCAGAGAGATCTCACAAAGTAACATCTGTCAAAGAATAAAGAAACATTGTTCATCTGCAGACTTGAAGATTCACTGGAAGAAGTTCAAGAATTTGATCATGCCTCAGTGATATAAATCAAGATCGTGGATTTAATCAAGTGACAGAGATCTCGTCAAGGTATCATTTATTACAAGGATTCAATCAGAACAACAAAGTCAAGACATGAAGAAACGTCACGAAAGTTAGTCACTCATGAACCAGACAGTACATCGAGTGTCAGCATTGAAGTGACGGAATTGATTCATAAGTCTCAGTGACTTTCAGAAGATTGTCAGAAGAATGGTTGCTGCTCAGGGTTAGTATTAATTCTCCATTAATTAATTAAGTCATTTAATTTAATTAAGAAAATAAATTATATCTGCAAGGATTAATTTATTAATTAATTGAATTAAATTGATTAATTAATTTAGAATTAATATTAAGGAATTACAGAATTTTAATTGGTTTAAAATCTATTTAAATTGAAACAAGGCAAACTGATTGTATTAGTATGACAATCGGTATGACAATCAATAGTCATACCGAAAGTCATGCTAATTCATTTAATTGTCTTGTTAGAATTTTTATTAGATTAAAAAATCTGTTATTAATCTTTGCAAGACAATCTGAATTGTACTTATGTAACAATCGGTATGACAATCAATTGTCATACCGAAAGTCATGCTGGTTCAAAGGATTGTCATTGCAGTTCATTTGCATTCGGCTGTTTTACTTAAAAAGAAACAAAAGAAGCAGAAGACAAAATCATCCAAAAACTCAGCAAAAACAGAACATACAGAAGAACAAAAGAGAAAAAGAAGCAGAAAAATATTACATCTATTCTGCAACTTCAAGATCAATTTCTAGATTGTAAAGTTATATCCAATCAACTAGAAATACTTATCTTGTTCTTGTGTATCAATCTAGCGGATTAAAATCCCTAGAACTTAATCTCAAATCGCTTTTAGCATTTGATCTTTTAATTACAAAAATAGAAAAAGTTCATGTCGAATTTATTCTAAATTTGTAATAATTGATTTGAGATTAATCCCTTGTAACCGATACCGTAGTTGTAACACCTTTCAAGTTTAATAAAAGTTTTATTTAACTTGAATTTTGTTTCACAATTTTATTCCGCATTTTATTCGACTAAACGGTATTGTTTGCATTCAACCCCCCCTTCTACAAACAAATTGGGACCTAACAATTGGTATCAGAGCCTTCTGATTAACGTACAAATCTAGATCCTAGACTTTTGTGTTTCTTTCACTTCTTGAATTTTTTATTCACTCAAAAAATTCATAATGACTACACAAAAAGTTGGAACCGTTAAAATTCCACTTTTCGATAAAGAAAATTATGTTATGTGGAAGAAGAAGATGCTACTGTTTTTACAGGTTGCTAATCCCAAATATTTGCAAGTGTTGAAGAAGGGTCCAAAAATACCTATGGTTATTGAACCAGAGGTAATAGAAAATGATGTGGTGATCACCAAAGCGAGAACTTATGTGAAGGATCCTGAGGACTTCTCTCCTGCTGAAATAGAAGAAGCTTCCCTGGATGCTAGCCTTCAATTAATCTTAGTAGATTCCCTTAATCCCCTAATGAATAGACATGTGATGAATTGTAAAGATTCCAAACATATCTGGGAAACTATTGAGATTATTAATGAAGGCACAGAGGAAGTTAGGGAGAACAAACTAGAAATCCTAACCTCTGAGTATGAATACTTTAAATCCAATCCAGGAGAAGGAATCACTGAAGTGTTTGAGAGGTACAATGCATTGATCAACAACCTGAACATTAATGGTAAATACTATTCCATCAGGGAGGTCAACAAAAAGTTCCTTTTGACACTGCCAACTCATCTCGAACATAGAATCACTGCCATAAGAGAAGCAAGAGATCTGAGTGAGATTTCTTTGGAAAGGCTCTATGGTGTGTTAAAGACTTATGAGTTGGAGCAGATTCAGCAGAAGGAAGTTTACGGGAAAGGAAGAGTGGTCAGCACGTCTACTGCTCTAGTAGCTGATGAACAGCAACAACAACCACTATATCAACAACAATCTCAACAGTCAGATAGAATGGTACAGTCTTCCAAGGTTGAAGATAATGTGATAGTAGCAGAATTTGATTCTCCTACTACAAATCAATCAGGAGATGATTATTATTCCTTGGAAGAACTGGAGCAATTGGAGGATGAGTCAATGGCCCTGATTGTCAAGAGATTCTCAAATGTCAGATTCAAAAGGAATCCCAAGTTCAAGTACAAGTCCAACTACAACAGATTCCAGAAAGGTGGATCTTCATCCTCTAACACCAGCAGTGGTGGGTATAAAACAGGGATGGTTGATCGAAGCACCATTCGATGCTTCAACTGTAATGAGTTGGGACACTTTGCCACAGAATGCAGGAAGCCAAAACAAGCAAGGAAGAACTCTTACGATTCTAATCAGAAGAGTAAATCTGAAAGGGCGTACCTGGCAAAGGGAAGAAGCTGGGATGATACTGACAGTGAAGATGAAGAAGTTGGGAATCTTGCTCTCATGGCTAGTGATGCAAGCACCTCATCGTCAAGAAAAGAGGTAAAACTTTCTGATGCTGAAATGGTTTATCATCTAAGAGGTAACTTAGATTGTGCTCGTCGTGATAATGAATTGTTAAATCAACAAATCAAAGACCTTGAGAAAGAGGTCAATGAATTAAGACTTGTGCACATTAATCAAGATAAACTTAAAGATCAAGTATCTTTTCTAGAGAATAGAGTTGACTGTTATAGACAACTCGAAACTATTCTCAAAGACAAGATCACCGGTCTTGAGGCTAAGGTTAAAGCTTACTTTAATTCTTGTTCGAAGTCCAAAGAGTTTTACAATAAGCAAGCTGTTAATCAAACACACGGAATAGGTTATGATTACAATGCTGCTATTGGAAAATTAGGCATAAACTCCCCTCCTCATGTATGTGCTAAAGGCAGGGAAGTACCACATGTGCTTAAGGGTGTTGATGAACCCCTCTATAAGGAATCAATTGCTGAACCATTTGATGAGACCTCTTTTATTATTCAAGAAGAAATCCGTGCTGAAGATAATGCTAATGGGAAAGCTGTCTCCAAGACAAGTGTGTCAAAAGTTCCAGTCAAGGTTGTGAAAGCAACTGAGACTAACTCAGACACACATGAGTTGGATAACACAAATGCCATGTCTACCATGCATAAGTTGCCTATTGTTAATCCTTCTCATAAAGCATGTGGTGTTCCTGATTGTATGTCTTGTGCTTTTAATCTGTTGTTTGCTTATTTTAATGGTAAGCATGTTTCTAATGATAAGACTACTCCTCGTCAGCATGTGAATAATAGAAAGCATGATAGGTCTAAGACTGCTAGTCCTCCTAAAGCTAGAAAGGAGACATTTGTGCCTAAGCCTAAACATAAATTTGATAAGGCTGTTATAAAGGTCAAATGTTCAGTCATTGAGAATGTTGAGAATAGTGAAATTAAGAATGTTGTTTTGCCTAATAAAGGCCAATTTTACAAGTATGCCGGACCCAGCCAAGCTTGGGTTCCGAAGAAGTTCTAATCCATTTGTATTGCAGGGCATTAAACAGGTACAACCGGTAGTGTGGATTCTTGACAGCGGATCGTCAAGACATATGACCGGAGATAGAGCCCTGCTATCAAATGTGGTTGAGAAAGCTGGCCCAGTGGTTACCTTTGGAGATAACAACAAAGGTTTAACGGAGGGATATGGCTGTTTGCAAGCTGGAAATGTTATCATTGAAAATGTATATCTTGTGCAAGGACTTGAACACAATCTGCTTAGCATTAGTCAGTTCTGTGACAACGGCTACAATGTTTTATTCGACAAGCTGAAGTGTCAGATTCTGCACAAGAAAAGTGAAAAACCCTCCTTAATGGGAATCCGGAAAGGAAATCTGTTCGTAGCTGACATGAACTCTGGAAGCAATCTTGAAGTCAATTGTTTCTATGCAAAGGCATCGTCAGATGAGAGTTGGCTATGGCACAAGAGACTTTCCCATCTCAATTTCAAAACAATGAATTCTCTTGTCAAAAGAGAATTGGTAAGAGGTCTGCCTCAGCTGGAATTCTCTCCAGAAGGACTATGTGAGGCTTGCCAGAAAGGAAAGTCAAAGAAAGCAAGTCACAAAGGCACTGACACATCTTCCATAACTGGTGTTCTGCAATTATTGCACATGGATTTATTTGGTCCATTTAATATCCTTTCTATGTCAAAGAAGTGTTACTGTCTTGTGATAGTTGATGACTATTCCAAGTATACGTGGGTTTTATTTCTTCACTCTAAGGATGAAACACCACAAGTTGTGATTGATCATATCAAGATGATTGAGTTAGATTCTAACGTCCCTGTTAGAGCAATAAGGTCAGATAATGGAACAGAATTCAAGAATGCACTTCTCAATGGATTCTGTACAGACAAAGGGATTACCAGACAATTTTCAGCTCCTAGAACCCCTCAGCAAAATGGAGTGGTAGAAAGGAAGAATCGTACATTGATTGAAGCTGCAAGAACGATGTTAAATGAATCAGGTCTTCCAATGTACTTTTGGGCTGAAGCTGTCAATACTGCATGTTATACTCAGAATCGAACTCTAATCAACAAAGACTTCATGAAAACTCCTTATGAGATTTTGAATGAACAGAAACCTTCTATCAAATACTTTCATGTATTTGGTGCCAGATGCTTCGTGCTCAAGGATGGAGATGATCGTCGTGGTAAGTTCGAGGCAAAGGCATATGAGGGTATTTTTGTTGGATATGGAAGAAGATCATATAGAGTGTATATCATTGATCAACACAAAGTAACTGAAAGTGTCAATGTTACATTTGATGACACTAAACTCCCTAGTATCCAAACTGAAGATCCTTCTGAGAAACTGAAGTTTGATGATACGTCAGATTCAGAGTCAGAACATGGTCAAGAACCTGAGGTTGTTGCTGGTGAAGAACCTGTTAATCCTGATGATACTCAAGGTAATAGTGATGGAAACTCTGGCAACAATGGAGATACCACTGCTACTGATGGAGAATCTTCAAGTCAACATGGCAACAACTCAGGGGGAGATGCTGAAGGATCATCTAGTAGGACACAACATCACAATGAATTTCAAGGTGAATCATCAAGATCAAATCTTCCAAGACAGACTGTCTGGAATAAAGCTCACCCTTTTGAGTTGATTATTGGTGATCCAGATGTTGGAGTCAGAACTAGACGTGCTACTCAAAATGAGTAACTGTTCTCAGGATTTCTTTCTGAGATGGAACCTAAGAAAATTGAAGAAGCACTGACTGATCCAGATTGGGTGATTGCTATGCAAGATGAACTCAATCAGTTTGAAAGTCAACAAGTCTGGAAACTGGTACCTAGGCCTGTACACAAGAAAGCTGTTGGTACTAGGTGGGTATTCAGGAATAAACTAGATGAAGATGGTGTGGTTACAAGAAACAAGGCAAGACTGGTAGCTAAAGGGTATTCTCAAGCTGAAGGTATTGATTATGATGAAACCTATGCTCCAGTGGCTAGACTTGAGGCCATCAGGATATTTCTGGCATTCGCAGCATTTTCAAACTTTAAAGTTTATCAAATGGATGTCAAGAGCACCTTTCTGAATGGAAAGCTGGATGAAGAGGTATATGTAGAGCAACCTCCTGGTTTTGAAGATCCAGATCATATGGATTTTGTCTTCTTTCTTTTCAAGGCTATCTATGGGCTAAAACAGTCTCCAAGAAAGTGGTATGACACTCTCTCTGAATTTCTTATTGAAAATAGCTTTATTAGAGGTGTCATAGACAAAACTCTCTTTTCTAAAAAACATAAGAATGATACTATATTAGTCCTAGTCTATGTGGATGATATAATATTTGGGTCTACTAATGATAATCTCTGTAAGAGATTTGCTAAGTTAATGCACAGCAAGTTTGAAATGAGCATGATGGGAGAGCTGAAGTTCTTTCTTGGATTACAAGTAAATCAAAGGTTAGATGGAACATTTATTTGTCAATCCAAGTATCTCAAGGAACTCCTCAAAAAGTACAATCTAGAGGATTCTGCATCAGCAAGGACTCCATCAACTACAGCTGTCAAGCTTGGACCATGTGAAAACTCCATTAAGGTAGATGTCACAAGCTACAGAGGTATGATTGGCTCGTTACTCTATCTTACTGCAAGTAGACCAGATATTATGTATGCTACATGTTTATGTGCAAGGTTCCAAGCGGATCCTAGAGATATTCATCTCGTTGCTGTTAAACGAATCTTAAGATATCTTAAGGGAACACCAAATCTAGGTATTTGGTACCCTAAAGAATCTGGTTTTAACCTTGTCGGATATACATATTCAGATTATGCAGGAAGTGTTGTTGATAGGAAAAGCACCTCAGGAAGTTGTCAATTCCTAGGAAGCAGGCTAGTCTCATGGTACAGCAAGAAACAGCAAACAGTTTCCAACTCAACGGCCGAGGCTGAATATATTGCTGCTGGAAGCTGCTGTGCTCAGATCTTGTGGATTAGGAACCAACTACGAGACTATGGCTCTGTATTGAACAAGATTCCTATTTTATGTGACAACACAAGTGCAATAGCCATCACCAACAACCCTGTGCAGCACTCGAGGACAAAGCACATTGACATCAGGTATCATTTTATTAGAGAGCACGTCATGAATGGTACTGTTGAACTATTTTTTGTTCCAACAGAAGAACAAATAGCAGATATTTTCACTAAACCACTTGACGAATCCACATTTACCGGATTAGTTGGTAAATTGGGCATGTTGAATAGTTTTAGTGATTAATTTAGTTAATATCTGGAATCTGTTCTTGAATGAATTTACAAATGAATTTTTCATAAATGAAAAATTCATCTGCAAATTTATTTTATCATTTTATCATATTTCTTGCTTATTTCTATGTAATATATATTATCTTATCTATTTTTATTTTCCCTATTTGTTAATTTAAAATATCTCAGAATATTTTATTTCCTCTAAAAATATTTTTCTATGAATTTTATTTGCTAAAATTCAATAGAAATCTATTTTTGGAATAAAAATAATAAATTCTGATATATTATCTTTGTTTCTGTAAAATTTTAAGTGTTTATTTCAGTTTTACTATCTTGTAATATAGTTTCAGTATTCAAATAGAAGTCTGTTCCATTTATTTTATTTTATTTTGTTTTCTACTGCAATGACAATCGGCAAGACAATTGAATTGTCTTGCTGAAAATCATTTCAGTACTTATATATATATACTTATTTTCATATTAATTCTGTGTTTATTGCTGGTATGACAATCGGCAAGACAATTGAAATTGTCTTGCTGAAAGTCATTTCAGTGTAAATTATGTTAATTATGTTCTTCAGTATAGTTTTATACTGGCAAGACAATCGGTATGACTATTGGATTGTCTTGCCAGTTATAAACCATATAGATAATTATTTTCATTTTATTAATTATACTGGTATGACAATCGGTATGACTATCAGATTGTCATACCAGTTATAATTTTAATATTTATTCTGTTATTTCTTTTCCTTCTTTTTGCCTGGTATGACAATCGGTATGACAATCCCGGATTGTCATACCAGCTGTTATATAAAGGCTTTTGCTGTTTTGTTTTAAACCATTTCAACATAACAGTTCATTTCAAAAATTTTGAACAGTTTTTCTCCCTAATTTTTCTCTCTTCTCTCTCTTCGAACCAAACCAACAATCTGTCTTCTTCCTTGCTCGAGTTTTTACTCAGCACACAAAATCATCACTTTGTGATATATACATACAAGTATATATATAAAGAGATGCTGTTGAACTTTTCTTAAATAAAAATTATTATAAAAAAAAACGCAAAATCAAATAAAAATCAGTTTGCCCCTTCAAATTCCAGTTGTGTTATTGAATTTGAACCTTTTATTTTAATTTTAATTTCTGATTTGTGTCTTTTGGTTTGTCAAAACTGTGTTTGTGAGTTAAGAATTTTAACGAGATACATTTCTGTCTAAATTTTTCGATTATAATTAATTTAATTCGAATTATTAAATTAATTTAATTAATTCGAATTTTCTTAATATTATTCTTAAAATTCTGAAAAGCTTGTGTCTTATTATTATTTTATAAAATGGCTCTCAATTTCCAAATTGTCGCGCATAATCAGGTTGGTTATTTTAATCCGGAAAAATGTGATGTTGAAAAATTTAAGCCATGGATTAGATTTTTAAATGACCATTCGATTGTTAGCTCTGCTATTAAGTCAAATGTGATTTTAAACGTCGATCTACTTAGACTGATTTGCACAACTTCTACTGTGGCCGATGATTCAAAATCTTTTTCATTCACCATCGCAAACACACAGTATGTAGTTGATGAAACAGTCGTCAATCGTGCGTTAAATTTTCCACTAGACAATTTCTGTAATTTACCCTCTGAAAATGATATCACAAATTTTTTCAATGCTATTCACTATCAGGGGGTGATCAATTTAACCAAACTTTCTAAATCAAATTTGGTGTCTGAATGGGATATATTCTTCGATACACTTTCCAAAGTGTTTGCCAACTGCACAAAATCTAATTTTCATAACATTACTTCCACCCTGCAGTATATTGGTCTTGCGGTTGTTTTCAATCAAAGGATCAATTTTGGCAAACTACTTTTTCCCATTCTCTTGAGACGTCTAACTTCTGCTTTACATTATCATTCTACAAATCGTAGGGTATCATGTTACTATGCTCGTTTTCTTATGCTTATAGCAGATCATCTACTCACCCCTGAACACAAAGCACTTTTTGCTAACTCTGCTGTAACCGAACCCCCACCAGTTAGCAAAAAGATTTACACTCGCCAAGACACAACCTTCAAATTTATGCAAGTTCCAGTACTTGTATCTGCTTTCATGGCCAATTATATTCCCTTACCTATTTTTAATCTTCCCGGCCATGAACAGCAACCTCAACCTCCAGTGGTTCAAGCCACCCAGGCTCTTCCATTACAGGTAGTAACTCCTCACTCTCACTCTCTTCCTACTTCTGTTGTAAGACCCTCAGTGGTTGATAGGGCTGACCATGAAGTTGTAGAACCACAGCTTCAATCCCAGGTCATAGAGCCAAACACAGAGTCTCATTCTATCTCAACCTCTCCCCCACTGTCTAAAATGTTACCCAGGAGATTACTAGGAAGTAGTACATTGTCAAATATGAGTGAACCCTCAGCTCTGCCTCCTCCTAAGAAAAGAAAAACCTATTCTGAGGCATCTGAAAGCCCATCCTTATCCTCCCAACAGGACATGGACTTTGAAATGGCCAATGAACAGTTACTAGAGGCATTCTCTCAACAGGATGCATCTATTGAAATTCGCCATAGGGCCATGGCATCTTGTACTGAGTCAAGCACAATTCCATTACTCACAATGGAACCATACACTTCCCCAGATCATACTCAGGACACACAGCGAGGAGTGCACGTAGAGTCGGTTACAGTGCCTGCCATAGTTACGGCAGAAGAGCAGTCACATGCTTCAGAGGGAAAATCTGACTCTCCGCCATCTTTAATAGAGTCATTTTCTCCCCTCCCAGATCCAACACCTCTGGCTCCCTTATGGGATTCTCCACTCGCAGATTTATCTGGAGAAAGTGGAGGGCAACTCGGTCAATCTATCCCTGAAGCAATTTAGACATCTATTCCAAAAGATTTGATAGTATTGACTGAGGATCGGGACTCGCGAATTCCCATTGCACCACCACTGACCTCTCTTGAAGAGGCTAGGGTGATTTTTAATGCAGGTACACAAGAACAGCAACTGGAAGACTCCTCACAAGCAATCATATTGAGAGAAACACAAGCACGTGAGATGAGTGAACCAAACACGAGTGAACTTCAGGTGAGAGCACACACAGACACTGATACTGTCAACCTGTTAGCTCAGATTGCTGCCCTGAAAGAAGAACTTGCTAAAAGTAAAGCTGAAGCTCAAGCATTTAAAGCACAAGTGGTTGAACAGTCTTCTTCTTCCACCTCTGTCAACAATCAGCTTGCAATCATAAGGAATGACATCTCAGATTTAAAGACTACTGTAATACCAAAGCTCAATTCTATTCAGGACACTCCAAATTTATCAGCTGATGACATATCCAACTTCTGCTCCCTACATACAAGAATGACTTCTCTTGAAGACCTCGTTGAGATGAATCATTCACTGGACAACTCAAGATTTCTAAAGATAGAGACGGGCATGGAACATCTAAATGAAGGGATGAAGCACTTATATTACATGATCAAGAATTCTCATTGCCCTAATGAAGAACAAAGAGCTTATTTTGAAGGACCGTCTGGTGGAGGATCAGGCTCTGGAAGTGGTGGAGGTTTCAAAGGAAAGTCAGCAGAGGATCCCTCAACTAAGGGGGAGAAGAAAGGGAGTAGTACCAAAGGGAAAGAAAAAGATACTTCTGCTGGAGATAAAGGAAAGGCTGATGATGCCTACTACAGTGGAGAAGAGGATGACTTCGATATTTTTGACATTCCCACTGAACCAGTTCAGGAAGATAAAGATGGGTTATTTGAAGCTGAAGAAGAAAGTGATTTTGAAGATTGGGAAGAAGAAGATACAGTGGATCCTAGGTTTGAGAAAGAATTTCAAAAAGAGCAGTCAGAGATGCAAAGAAAAGAAGCTGAACTCAAGAAGGTCTCACAGATCATTGACAGGAGAAAAGACATACAAAGAACAGAAACTCTTCAAAAGCAACGTCTTCATGACATTAAAGCTCAAGAAAGGAGAAGAGATGTCAGACTAAAGATTGGTGAAAAGTGGGATGAAGCTAGGAGAGTACTCGATATGCCTCAGCTATGCACTAACAATGATAGGCAGTTCTTACATCTTCTTGACAAGCTGGAAATCTCAAATCCTAACAATGACATGTACATGAATGCTATCAAGACTGAAGTCTCAAGGATCACAGCTGCTTTTGATAGATCCCTAAATGAGATGAGCATTTTTGTATACTGTCAGAGTGAAGGATCATTCAAGGTGTCACTTCATCTATTTGAGAATCGTTCGTTGTCAGAGATTTGGGTTCTTTTAAATAAAGTCAAAAGAAGCTCAGAATTGAATGAAGTTCTTCGGGAAAGGCTTAAAGAGTTTGCCAGCAGGGCTAGTCCTCAAGTGGTCAACAATCCTCATCAGGTGAGATTCTTTAAGTCTGATTGTCTTCAAATCTGTCAGCTAGATGTACAATCTCTTAAAGACTACTCAGCTAAGCATCTGGTCTGGATGGAACATCATTTGAGAACTGTTGGATATTCATCCATGTTGAAGACTCAAGCTGCTGACTTGATTCAAGCTTATTGTGAAAAGAATGTTAAAAGGTATAATCAACTCAAGAATAAGTTGAAGTCAGTTGGAGTTCAACCAGTCAGACCTGCAAGCTTCACTTCAGAAAAAGATCGTGTCTTTGACAAGGAATTGCTTCAAGATTTAGAAGAAGGTGAAGTCAGAAGAGAAGACAACTAAAGTCAATTAGCTCAAAACTCAATGTAATATGATTAGAGCGTTATGAATCAAGATAGACTAATGTAGTTATATGTTCAGGCTAGAGGAACATCTATCTTGTATTCACTTGTAAATTTCATTTGGAATCTGGAAAATGTTAAATATAATCCAGAACTTTTCTGCTATTTACTTTACATTACTGTTTATATCTTTTTCTTATTTGTTAGTTGAGTTATCCTCTAGGTATTTGTTGTTATTGTCTAACAAGCAAATAGGGGGAGATTGAAAGGCATATGTCATAGCCTACTCGTTTATTCGAGTATTTAACTCAACTCAAATAAGAATGTAATAAGTAAATAGTGGATCAATCATCAGAGAGATCTCACAAAGTAACATCTGTCAAAGAATAAAGAAACATTGTTCATCTGCAGACTTGAAGATTCACTGGAAGAAGTTCAAGAATTTGATCATGCCTCAGTGATATAAATCAAGATCGTGGATTTAATCAAGTGACAGAGATCTCGTCAAGGTATCATTTATTACAAGGATTCAATCAGAACAACAAAGTCAAGACATGAAGAAACGTCACGAAAGTTAGTCACTCATGAACCAGACAGTACATCGAGTGTCAGCATTGAAGTGACGGAATTGATTCATAAGTCTCAGTGACTTTCAGAAGATTGTCAGAAGAATGGTTGCTGCTCAGGGTTAGTATTAATTCTCCATTAATTAATTAAGTCATATAATTTAATTAAGAAAATAAATTATATCTGTAAGGATTAATTTATTAATTAATTGAATTAAATTGATTAATTAATTTAGAATTAATATTAAGGAATTACAGAATTTTAATTGGTTTAAAATCTATTTAAATTGAAACAAGGCAAACTGATTGTATTAGTATGACAATCGGTATGACAATCAATAGTCATACCGAAAGTCATGCTAATTCATTTAATTGTCTTGTTAAAATTTTTATTAGATTAAAAAATCTGTTATTAATCTTTGCAAGACAATCTGAATTGTACTTATGTAACAATCGGTATGACAATCAATTGTCATACCGAAAGTCATGCTGGTTCAAAGGATTGTCATTGCAGTTCATTTGCATTCGGCTGTTTTACTTAAAAAGAAACAAAAGAAGCAGAAGACAAAATCATCCAAAAACTCAGCAAAAACAGAACATACAGAAGAACAAAAGAGAAAAAGAAGCAGAAAAATATTACATCTATTCTGCAACTTCAAGATCAATTTCTAGATTGTAAAGTTATATCCAATCAACTAGAAATACTTATCTTGTTCTTGTGTATCAATCTAGCGGATTAAAATCCCTAGAACTTAATCTCAAATCGCTTTTAGCATTTGATCTTTTAATTACAAAAATAGAAAAAGTTCATGTCGAATTTATTCTAAATTTGTAATAATTGATTTGAGATTAATCCCTTGTAACCGATACCGTAGTTGTAACACCTTTCAAGTTTAATAAAAGTTTTATTTAACTTGAATTTTGTTTCACAATTTTATTCCGCATTTTATTCGACTAAACGGTATTGTTTGCATTCAACCCCCCCTTCTACAAACAAATTGGGACCTAACAAAATACTGATGTCATACAAATGCTGATGACATACCAAATCCTGACGGTACATAACTTGAGAAGAACCAGTATTTATTTTCTGATATTTGGATGATAAGGGAATATTATCCTCATCATCAGATTCTGACTCAGCTAGCACAAGCTTTCTCTTAGCAAATTCTGTAGGTTTAGAAGAATTAAGAACTTGTGCTGTATATCCACAATGTATTGCATCTATTTTTTAGGCTGGTGGTTTCTGAGAAGCCCTTAGTCCTGATGCTTGAGGAGCATCAAACTTTGCTGACCTCTTTATTTTTACAACATGTGCCTTTTGGGAGACACCTATGGTGGCATGTATTTGTGATTGTGTTTCAGTGTCAATTCTAGGGTTTGTTGTGATCAACTATGATTCTTACAATGAAGTTGGTTAGTTTGTTTTCTTAATAACTATGATGTATGCTCTACTTTTATTTTCCTTAGTTTCACTTTCTAATGTGTGAACAAGTTTACTAGTGTTTCTTCTTTTAGGTACAAGTACCAAACTGGCTATATATTGCTATCATAGTTGCTTTAAGTTGTTGTTGGTTGTTGTAGTTATTTCCTATGAATGAATGAATTAAGTCTTTTGCAAATTTTCTCTAACTTTAGTTACTTAGCTTATATTGGTTAAGTCGTTTGTATGAGCATTTTTTAGGATTCACAACATACACAAAGCCACTGAACTTATGGACTTCTTGGGGGTTCATGTAAGACTCCCTTGATCTGTTCCCAGGGGGAACTGACCACTTCTAGAAAATATGTGCATTTTTGTATCCTCTCAAGTTCCAAAAGTTTCACATTGCACGGATATTTTTCTGGAAATTGGACTCTTGCTCGAATATTGCACTATTTGTATCCTACAACTGAAACTCATTGTACTTTATTATTTATGGTTTTATACTTAGAACAAGTACTAGTGTGCTTTTGTTTAGAAGGGTTATGATGTTAAGCTTGAACCCTTGGCCCCTCACCCTCTCTAAATTCTGCAGGTTTGAGTTTATGTACTTTAAATCTTGCTAATGTCATTTTGACATAAAGTCGAACTTAAAATAATTATGATATGATGATGTTGCTTAAATATCCTGGAATAACACATTGTTTTTGCAAGATAAGAATTTGAGGTGTTAGTGCAAGCACGACTCGGAGAAGCTCTTAGATCTTCAGAAATTAACTTGAATTTTTCTCTAATTTATTAGAATTGTTTAAAGTAGAAATTTTTGTGTAAATTAGTCTATTTAGATATTTTTTAGAACTATGTTAAATTTTGTAGCATATTCTAAACCTCTACGGCTCGTTATGATTTCTTTGTTTCTAAGTATTGGTTTTATAATATAGAATGCTAGTTAATTATAATTGTTCGATTTCTATAGTTAATTCAAATCATGCTTAATAATTTAATTCAATATATCTTGAATTATATTGTTGTAAAAAATGCTGAGTATAATTCTCCAAATCATGATATTAAGGGGAAGTCAAGTTTCGAAAAAAATTGATAAATACTGATATTTATCATTTGGGGTAAATTTTTATACTCAATTATGTGTTATGTGAACTATTTAAGGGAGTACCTTATTTTTTAATTTGTATCATGCATACACTTATGAAAAGTTAGTTTAGACACACTTATTTAATTTTGATAAGTAGATTTTGATAAATACCAAAAAGGGGAAGATTGAGAGGTCAATACTTTTACCTTTAGGTTTTGGTGATTTGTCAAACTAAAAGTGAAAATTAAATTAGATTCCTAAGTCACTTACAATCTTCCCTTTGGGTTTTATATGTGACACTTTCCAGAATCGAGTGAAAGTAAGATATTCTGGATAAACCATTCAAAAATTCTTTTATGACATTCTTTATTACACATGATTTGGGATAAAAATATCAATTCATCATATATTCTAAACTAGGTTGATTTTGTCAAAAATACCAAAGCTAAGGCTTATGGCATAATTCCCGAGTATTTTCAAACACCGCTTTTACGAACCAAATATAATCAATTAATTTTAAAGAGTGTCAAAACTAAATGTTTTACTCTCATATATTTTTAATATATTTAATCAATTAATAGTTCCAAAAGCCATGCTGATAGACAAAAACAGATTTTATTGCGAAATACCCGTAAATCCCTAATTTATCTGGAAAAATTTATTTTTAATTCAAAATTAATTATTCCTCAGACCTCATAATCATGATTTTATAAGGATTATTATGTTTGAATATTTTTCATGTCAAAACTATTGTCTAACTCATCGGCAAAGACAAATGTCATTTTTTATCGCTCTGAAAGGCCGATTTAATATTTAAAAAATCCTAAAATATTCTCAGAATATTTTTTAGACTTGATACTTAGGATTCTCTATTCTTATCTCGCCTTCTACTATGTAGATTAATTTCAAAAATTTTGGATGAATTTTTTCCGGGACCCCTAGAATCAATACGTAATTGATTTATCGGTAGCTTAAAAGTCATAGAATGGAAATGAATTTCAAGGTGAAATTTTTTTCTTGTTCTTCTGGGACAATTTCTAGAAGTTCACCAAAATTTCACAATTTTTAAATGATATTTCAATTTTTGTTGAAAAACTCATTTTTGGTCGTCGGTAAGCGCATCATTCAGTTTTTATTCATTTCAAAAATGATAAAAATGATCCCAGGGCCCCATACCATGAAATTTGAATTTCTCATACCTGATTTACTCCAGAAACTCATCCCTTTATTTTACATTTTCTTTTAGAAAGGTTGTGCTTTGTTTTTAAGCTAACATAACCTAAATTTTGGCTATAAAAACAAGTCTTGAGCACCTCATTTATTCAAGCCTCCAAGAGACAATTATATTCTGGTGAAAAAAACTTAAAAACAGTCTCTCTACAGCCCCTAAACTTGAAAAAAGGTTTCTTTATTCATAGCATCTTTTATTTCAAAGATATTCATCTTTTAGGCTTGTTTTTCACCATATTTCTTGCTCCTGAACACACACATTCAACACCACTTATTAGGCAGCCTCTTTGTGCTACTTTTGCCTCCTATTATTTTCCATTTGAGCCACCAAAATTCATTATCTAAACCCCCAAAACCAAGCCTTTGTTTAGTGATTTTCTGGTGACTATTTGTGTATTCTTCGGCTTCGATCCTAACTCGTATCTCTTGTAATCCACTCGATTATTTGAGGGACTTGAGCCTTTGTAAGGTTAACAGTCATAAGTTACTTATTTTAATTGTTACTTGTATATTTGAGCTTATATTTATTAGATATATCATATTATATAATTTGTTACAAGTTTCATTCGCTTTGGTATGGAAACACACTTATTCTTAAAGTTTATTCGTGTAGTGCATTTTTAGAACCATTTAGAAACTTTATCAAGAATAGAGACTTGGATTTAAATTCTTGAAGGCCTTACACTCAAGGTTGAAGGCTTGATATGCTTAGGAAAATAAAACTATCATTGATTCTCAATCAAAGTATCCTAAATCTTATTTTTCCTTTTAGTGATTTAAAACTCGATTTTAAAGAATCAAAACATAGTTTATACTTGGATCTACTTTTTTAGTTTTTTACTTGTTATAAAGAATATATTTTGAACAAGAACTTAAAAAAGCTAGGCCACTTGGATATTCTACAAACAAGCAAGCATCATTCGGTTTTTTCCACATTTCTATTCGGTCAAATAGAGTTTGTAGCTTGTTGGATTTGTTCTTGAATTATGTCTAATCCATTTACCAAATGCTTGTTGTACATTTATAGTCTTGTATATCATTTTTACAACTTGTGGTTGAACCTAAGTTGAAAAAGGACTTTAAGAGCAAAGACTACAGTCGACCAAACCGAACACATTCGACCGAGCCTACAAGCCTAAGTGCATTATTTTGCTTCACTTGTTTCTATAATTTTACAAGTGCACTTAGTCTATATAATCTTGTGTTACTTAGTTCTTAAACTTTCTTTTGAATACATCTTTCAAACGGACTTAAACACTAAAGGAGATTATACGTACTCGGATCTATACTTTGGTCGAACATAAACGCTTCTTGACTTGGATGTTCTAACTCGAAGAAATCAATTTACCAAGTTCATTTAGCTACTTATATTATTGTTTATTTGAGCCTTTACTATACCTTTGAACTTATAATTTAAAGAGACTAAAAGAAGCAAGACTAGGCAACTCAATCTTTTAATTCGAGTAGCTAGTTTCATTCGGCATTTCCTTCAATACAAGGTCAAATGGAAACATCCTTGTGCATTCGAGTTTAACTACTTGTCTTGCATATTACTTTTGTGATTTGTCCCTCGTGTGACATATCCTTACAATTTATATATCTCATGCACTAGCTTAACGCGTAAAAGTATCCGATTCTTTTTTGTCTTAAACAGGTTAAGGTAGTAGCTAGTATTCTTTTCTTTATTGTGAGGTGATAGTGAAGTGAGATGATCCTTGTTCTAAGGCCCACGTCTTAGGCATACCAATGGAGAGTTAGTCGCCTTTGTACTGTGAGGAAAATGAAAGACCCAAGATCTAAGACCTAAGACCCAATACCAACAAAGAAGTTGAAGTACTTAGGTTACAAAAGGGATTACAAGCGCTTGAGGAGGTGACTAGGTTGTTTCGCTTGGAGATAGTTCTTGTAATATAGTTTAGTTTATTTTTAGGAGTTTATGTATGTGCAACGCTCTAAGATATATAAATAGTGGTTAGTTGTAAATGCTTCTCCTTCTGCTATAAAAGAGTAACTTTATAGTAGAGAAAATCTCGAGTCGGGGAGGAGCTCAGGGACTGGACTAGGGGTGAGTGGACTCCGTTTGGGCAGTCAGCCACCGCGAACCAGGATAAAATCGATCGTATCATTTATCTTTTGTTCATATCTTTACTTTTTGCATTTGTAAAAACCTAAATTTTTGACATCGGTAAAAGACATTTATGAATAGTAATCTTTCGATTTAATAAAAAAAACTTTTGCAACCCCATCATATACAAGTATTTAATTCAAGTTTCCGACTTGATATTATGATTATATGTAACAAATGAGTGTATGTAAAAGTTGTTAGTTTTCGGAGAAAATCAATATTTCAAAATAACCTTATTTTACGAGCTATCAAGGAATACGAGAATTGCACTGCGACCAAGTATTTAAAATCCTACAAATAAAACCCAAGTTCAAGTATGAGAAAAGATAAGGATTACGATTAAATGATCTACACTGCGAATCATTTACGAGGATTGATTGAGATTACATGGAAAAAATTAAGTAATTACGTAAGTGAACAAATAAATGACTAAAGACCATGTAAATTTTTTGCAACTTCCATGTAAACCAGCAAAACCAAGATGGTTGATCAAGTTAGAATATTGTTGGCAACATGGTTCCTTAAAATAAGGATTCTTGTTCTTCATCATGAAAAACTTGACAAATTCATGTACTAGCCTATGCCTAGCCTTAAAAAATTTGATGCATCTTGAATTATTTAATATACATACATAAATACATATCACAAATCAACCAACCAAGCAAGAGAGCCGGGAAAAATCTCTCTCTCCCCCCAAGAACACCATTTGGCTTTTTAGTAAAAGAAGGAAGAAGAAGAATTCTAAAACTCAAAATTAATTCCTAGTCCTCCTTATAACTTAACTAAGGTAAAATAAATCCCTCATCTCATTTCTTGAAGTCTATCATGGGTAATTAAATTATTGAAGTTGATGATGAATGGTAACCCCTTTTATGTGTTCTTGATTTTTATGGAAGTTTAAGGCTCCTAAAGATGAACCAAGCTCTCTCCAAGGATCTTAGACTCTTACTAAGTGTTGACAAGATTCATGGAAGGTATAAAATTTCTTCACCCACTTTGTTAAGATAAATTTTATCAAGAAAACTATGAATTTATGATGGGTGCTATGTTTAAGAGTTGTGTTGATTGTTTGGAAGTTTTTGGTTGAGTATATTACTGTGAATTGATTTTATGAACTAAGTCAAGGGTTCCTGAGTTATTATGGATGTTAAATTTTTGATGGTTATTCCTTGATTAATTGATTATGATAAAGTATAAACGAAAACTTAAATATCGTAAATGTTACGTCGTTATGATGCTCAATTTTGGAGAGTCTAGTTTCTGCAGAAGTACTGAACTGTTAAAAAGTGATTTTGGGAAATGTAAAGACTTGTAAGATGTCGAGATTGTCATAGAATTTTTTAGGTGCTTGAATCACTTGATTTCGATTTAGGGTTTGAAAGTTAGGTTCGTTTTAGTAAACGCGACTTATACGTTAAAACCTGCTACGGATTACCAACTTTGAGAATATAAATGATCGACTTAAAAACATTTAAAACTTATGAAAACTTAACAGAGGCCGAGTTATACATTTGTTAACCCCTGTAAAAATTTTAACTTAACATATTGATTTTTCAATTTTATAGAAATGTTGGAGACAAGGTCACGCGGAGTGAGAACACCTAATGCAACCCACTGCTAAAACCTGGTGCTTCAGGAAACTTACCCTTCTGCCCAAAAAACCATTTTTGTGTCATTTGTTTTAAATGTTTTCTAGATCGTGCACGCAAAAACGGCGATTGGTTGAGTTAATGGTTCGAAAGAAATTAACGTTTTAGTGAAAGCATTATGAATAGTAAAACTGCATAGATGGCATAACCTTTAAAATGTTTTCCTCCTATTTAAATTCATATTTTCAAAATGAAACTTTTATTATAAAGATTAAAACTAATTAAGAATCAGTTTGAGGTGGTTTCACATTTTCATATTAATCTTTTGATTTACATAAAATGTTAGAGTACGAGTCGCGTAATGGTAAAAGTCGGTAAAGTCAACTCCAAGAGACCACTTTGACTGTCCATTATGACCAAGGGTTGATAGTTATTTCGAGTGGGTCGAATATCAAAATTGTAAAGTATTGTACTTATTAGAGATATAAGTTATTGATGGGATTAGGGATACTGATTAAGATTATGATATGTGTTGATTAGAAAACCCCGAACAAGTAGAAGTCGGAGAACGTATCTTGGACTCCCAGGAAGTTTACAAACCCTAAACTTTCAAAATTGTTGTGTTGTGTTTGTTTTTAAGTAAGTGCAATATATATGATACTGATTAAACTATTTTACCGAACGAGATATGTTGTTGTATGTAATTGTTGATATTATTGATATAGTAAAGTGCCGGATTTGAAATGATATATTTAGATCAAGAGTCGGTCGGTGTAAGTTTATAAAAACCCGGAAGTATTCCTATTAGGAATATATTATGGACTTGATGATAAGTTAAACAAAACACCTTAGTATATTTAACTTAGTGATTTTGCAGCTTTCAATGGATGATCACTTTCACTATCCGTTGAAAGAGTAGCTTATGTAAATAAGTTTAGTAGCACATTTCTGCATACTTGTATAAGCTCAGTGAACTAGATTTCTGAGAAATGTTTAGGTCATGTTAACTACTAGATTGATATGCAAGATTGGTTGGTTAATTTTAAATAGATGATGTCTTGTAATCTTGTATAAGTTAAGTGGAGTTAACTGTCAAGAAAATAGTCTCAACGGATATTTCACAAAGCTTCAACGGATGTTCAGTCAAGCTTCAACGGATGCTCAGATAAAGCTTCAACGGATGATCATACATTGCCTCAATGGATGATTCAATGAAGTTCCAATGGATGTTCAAATTCAAAAAGAAGTTGATAGTGACTTGACAGTTACATGTATTGATTGTATTCAAAAGGAATGTGGCTGCTTAATTACTGGTTTCAGAGAATAAAGAAGCATTACCATTTTCATGCAACTAAGAAGACATTTAAAGATGCTGGAATAAAGTAATGAAATAGCATGAAGTTAGACTAGATATAGTTTTGTTTTATTATCTTGTCTTACTGTCATGTAAACTTGGTTATATATAAATCAAGTGTAGCAAGTAGAACAAAACTAAGCAAGCTTATTTTTCAGAGAAACATATAAGGCTGTATTTCTAAGAATTTCTCTGTACTTTTGTTTTTGTTCAAATTGTAAAGCAGTTGTGAGCCATTCAAAGCTTCACGGAGTTCCCAATCTGATATATATATATATATATATATATCTGATGGATACTTTCAAATCCACCAAAGTTTTAAAGCTTATGTTTTATTACTTAGTGTTTTGATTTCTATTATTCTTTCATTCCGCATTATTGCAAATCAAACATTGTAATATACATTAAGTTAGAATAATTTTAAAATCTTAAAAAGAAGCCAGAATTACATTCAACTTCCCCTTCTGTAATTCTTGTTGTATTGTTTAGGGAATAAAAATTGGTATCAGAGCAAGCTCTTAAAGTACAAAGTGTGTAAAGATGACGACAATCAACAAGATGAACAAAAAGGATGTTGGAGTGAAGATCCCATTTCTAGACACAGACAATTATCACTACTGGAAGGTGAAGATGCACCTACATCTTCTTCCCCAAGATGATGCATATGTGGATTGCATAGAAAGAGTTCCTCATGTACCAATAAGAGCTGCAACTGGCAATGAACCATCAGTTCCAAAACCCAGACATGAATGGTCTGATCCTGGCATTGAGCAAGTCAGGATAGATAAAAAGGCCATGAACATATTGTTTAATGGTGTTGATGGTGATATGTTTGACAACATAATCAACTGTAAAACAACAAAAGAGGTTTGGGACACAATTCAAATAATTTGTGATGGAACTGAGCAAGTAAGAGAAAACAAGATGCAGCTCCTGATTCAGCAATATGCGCATTTTCACTTTAAAGAAAGTGAGTCACTCACTGATATTTTCAGTAGGTTTCAAAAACTACTGAATGCTCTAAAACTGCATGGAAGAGTCTATCAGACAAAAGACTCCAACCTCAAGTTCCTTATATCTCTCCCAAAAGAGTGGAAGCCAATGACAGTCACATTGAGAAATTCACAAGATTACAAGGACTTCACCTTGGAAAGACTGTATGGCATCCTGAAAACCTATGACCTTGAAATAAAGCAAGATGAAAGGATGGAGAAAGGAAGGAAGAAGGGAGGATCCATTGTACTTGTTGCTGAGTTGGAAAAGGAGAAAGATGTGAATGTGGAAGCTGTTGAGTCTACATCAAAGGTCTGTGAAAGCAAGGGTAAAGGGATGCTAGGTGAAAATGAAGATCAGTTGAGCCAAGATGACATGGATGATATTGATGAACATCTAACATTCTTATCCAAGAGATTTTCCAAGCTCAAATTCAAGAAGAATTTTGGAGCAGCCAAGCCAAACAGAAACATGGTTGATAAGTCTAAATTCAAGTGTTTCAAATGTGGCTTGGCAGGTCAATTTTCTAGTGAGTGTAGAAAGTCTGATTCCAATAAAAAGAAGTTTGAGCCTGTTGATTATAAGCATAAATACTTTGAGTTGCTCAAGCAAAATGAAAGAGCTTTTATTACACAGAAAAATGAATGGGCTGCAGATGGGTTGGATGAAGATGAACAAACAAGCTATGTTAATCTAGCCCTGATGGCCAAATCAGATGAAACAGAGACCAGTTCATCAAGCAATCAGGTAATCACAATTAACCTAGCATATTTATCTAAAGCTGAGTGTAATGATGCAATAAATGACATGTCTACTGAATTATATCACCTGTGTGTTACACTTAAGTCCCTCACTAAGAAAAATGCTAAAATTAAAGAAAACAATTTGTTTTTAAGTGAGAGGAACAATGTGCTAGAGTCTCAATTTATTGAATTTGAAAAATTGAGAACTGAGTGTAAAATTGCTAAGGATGAATTAACTGAGTCCTTGAAGAAAGAAGAGATTTTAAAGAAGCAGCTTGAACGAGAAAAGGAAGTGATTAAGGCTTGGAAATCATCTATTGAGTCCTTTTGTGATGCAGCCTGGAAAAAGAGTAAAGAGAAACTTGAGTCCAATTTGATTGAAGTACTGTCAACGGATGTGGATTCGACTGATGATGAATGTTATATGTTACAACCGGTATTTCTAAACCCTATCTATATATAATTGTGTGTTTATAATTGAGATTTAAATTATGGTGAATTATAAATATGGATGATCTATATGTTGAGTGCCTATAAATCAAGTGTTTAATGTATTAGTTTATATAAAAATTTTTGAAAGGAAAATCTTATCATTTAGTATTTTTAAATAATAATCAAAAGTACTTCATTTTATATAAAAAATTGATTTAAAAAAAAATCTTTTAACAACAAATTTTCAAATCTTATATCATTAAATTTCTAAAATCATAAGCTATTTTATGATATATATATTGTGATTTATGGAAGTTCATTTATATTTATAGAAATTGTATTAGATAAATTAGTTGAATTTTAATTTACAACTTACTTAGTTGCCCATGCATGCATTTTGATCCCAATACAAGTTAAGGGCAAACTTGGAAATTCCAACCCCACTAACTCCCACTTTATTAGCTAAATTACTTATTTATCCTTGCATCCAAAAAATGGCACAAGCTTGCTAGAAGGTTGTTTTTGTCAATATCCAACTCCACTCACATTTTAGTCAAATCAAACCATAGAAACAAAGATAAGTTGTCAAAATCACTCCACTCCACATTCCACCCTCACCTCTCTTCACCCTCCTCCCTCTCCTCTCTCTCTCTCGGCCATCCCCTCTCTCGGCCCTTCCCTTGGCTGAAGCCCCCCCACCCTTTTTCTTCTTCATTTTCATTCAAACATTCATCTTCCATCAAAGTAATCTTATTTCCTATATCTTGTTCATATATAATCCAAAGAGTTTAGGGTGAAAAGTTTATGTTTTGATCTTGCATGTCATAGTTTTAACTAGATTTCAAAATATAATCTTGATTCTCATGGATTTAAGGTTGTATTATTGAGAAAACTACAAGAAATGGTGAAATTCCAAGTCATGAGAGTGAAGCTCTTGCTTATATGGTCATTTCCCTTCCATTTCATTCGGCCATGACCATAAGGGAGCCGAATGAATGGTTCTTAATGGTTTTACTTTATTGCTTTGTTGATTTTTGAATGTTTATGTGATGATAGCTTGGTTTTGGAAATAAAAACTTGATAAAACTCTTTGCATGCTAAGTGATCACATAGTTATGGTTAATGCTAGGCTTGCATGTTGATTTTATTATGAAATTATTTTGGAAACCATATTGTTTTTGGCTCGTAAATTCGAAAGCATGCATGCATAGATCCAACTCATGATTTTCGAAGGTTCTTGATCATTTAGATTGATTTTTGTTAATAATCTCTAATTTTAGTTAAGTTAAGATAGTAAATAGGATTTGTTCTCCTTGTTATGTGTTTTTGATTCGTATATATTTGGAGGATTAATTGTTACTTTCGAGTTTGAGATGACTCGTAATTAGTGTATTGTGTTAACTATTGTTTTGCTATATTACACCTTAGGTAAGGATGATCTCCACGAAGCCAGTATTGTGTGTGGGAGTGCTAGTTCAGTATGTTTCCTTGGTTGAGGTTCGGTTTGGGTTTTGATTGATGTTTGGTTTGGTTTGTCAAGTGAGAAATATGGTGAAAAGGAGTACATTAGATTCTGCAGAATTTCAGTTTGGTTCTATGAGGTTTAGAGTGAGATTTGACCATGTCATTGTAATGCACTTTGAGGCCCAAGACACCAGAAGCTAGCACTAGGAATATACTTTAGATTTCAGGTGTTTATTACAGGTTTGTAGGTTGTTTGGTTAGGTGCACGAGTGAAAACACTAAATATGTCCAGCAGGGGACAGTTTTATTGCAACTTAGAAATGGGGAATTTTGACCATGTCATGGGTAGGCCCTCACTAGGACTTGGTTAGCCCTAGTTAGAGGGAGTGTCAGAGGATTTTTTCCAGCCAGAGTTCATAGGAATTGAGTTAGAATCTTGTGGAATAAGTTAGTGCAAATAAGGACACTTTTTTGTCTAGAAAACAGGGGAACATTGGACTTTAAGCTTAGGCCCAGGTAGGCCCAAGCTAGGCCCTTGAGCCACACCAAGTTTGGGAGTTGCCTTATGATTAGAAGAGTCTAGTGTAAGAGTTTGGGAGGTAAAATTGAAGTGTAAGGGTGTCAATTGTACTAAAAAACCCATTGTTGTCATCCTGGAATCACTATAATGAGCACAATCACTTAACCTTTAGTTTTAGAACACTTATGAGTGAGGCCTAGGTTGACCATCATAGTTGTAAGATAGTAGAAGGTCAGTAGAGTGTAAGGCCTAAGTCAGGGTCCATAAGAACTTGATGGTTTAGAAAAGGAACTTCGAGTTATGAGGTCGATATTAAGAGTTTTAGCTAGTTTAGCATAACTAAGTGACTTGAGTAAGTGGAGTGAGATCATCCAAACTTAGTGATGCAATACAGTGTGTTTGTATTACCCCCAAATCCAGGGTCGGGGATTCGGGTTGTCACGAGTTCCATTTCCCTTAATAACACCCAATCTTAATAAACAACCAACTATTGCGTATTGTTACCCCACAATAAACACACACACCACAAGTTATAGTCTCAGAGATGAATACCAAAATAACACAAGTCATTTTATTCCACAATTATAAGTCATTACACCTCAAAAAGGATTTCTGAATAAATTTACAATTCTTTGCCATTATTACAATTCATAATATACATAAGTCTGGTACATCAAAAGTTGAAAGTCTAGTCTATTGGTAGTTCCTACCTCAGCTATAATGGCCTCAATGCCTACAGGAAACTGCAGATCATTTCCTATCCGCTCATGAATTAGGAGCTTGGTCCTGTCTATCTTGTCTATCTGTTATTGTGTGATGAAAGAAGAAAGCAAGGGTGAGCAACAAGCCCACCAAAATAACATGTATTGTAATTAACAATATATGAGCCTTCTCATAGTACTCATAAAAGTCTTGGTCAAGCAGATATGAACCAAGTTTGATATCTTAATGCGACGAAGTCGCAAAATATTCAACATATATACATATATACTTTTCAAAACCTTTGAAATCCACTGGCATGTATATTATACACAGAGTTCCAGTTTATAACTGTATAAAAATATCGTTGCAAGGTGATCTCATATATATATAACCTTGTCTCAACGTTTTTATGAAAATATTTGTCATGCATAAGATAATCATTTACTAGATATAAGTTGAAAAGATGAAGTTACAAAATACTCCAATATACTTATATCTTTTTCCGAATACTACTTGAACTACCACCGTTCAAGGTATATATAGTTCATCCCATAGATGAAGCTACAAGACAAAACTTGTATAGGATCAATCTTTGAAATATCATCAAAATGAAATGAAGTTACGAGATACTTCATTTGATGAAAGCATCATTTTGAAAACTCAACCCTGCCAACACTCAACAATCGCCCAGCCGTAGCCTTTCTATGAAAGTGCTCTGGGTAGTGTTACAGAAATATCCAACTGGATGATGAATTCATTACGGGAGTTTCCCGCGCCAGGAAGACGACTCACGATGATTAGTCACAGTAGTGCAACCCCACCACTTTCTACATGTAGAGGAGAACAGTCGGATTTACTTGTCGACCGAACGCTGGACTCCTAAGGAATGGACCGTCTTAGCGGAACTTCCGGACTATTTGGGACAATATAATAAGGCTGGGCCGGCGCCACTCAACCACTTACGCCACTGCTAGTTCAGATGAAATCCATGACTCTAAAACGTAAAGCTCGTCCCCCCTTTCCCCAAGTAGAAACTTATTGATACGGCTCCACCAAGAAGTCGTATCTAGTTGGAAAGGAAACTTCACCGATATTTCCCAGGCGATGCCTGTTAATGGATTAACTTATTCCAAGAATTTACTTCCCGAGTGTTGGGTAAGTAATCAAAAACTCTTTTATCAAAACAACAACCTTGTTGCGAATATAAAAATACATCACGGAGCCGGATCCCTCATATTTTTGAGCGAGTATTTAAATCTCCTTCAAAAAGAAGATCTTAAATTTGAAAACGAGTTTTAGGATCCGCTATAACTTTCCAAAAATAGTTTTGATAAAGTTTGACAATAATCTCTGGAAATATTTAAAGTAAGAATGATTTGATAGTATCAATTATTTTCCGAATACTTGGTAAATATTGAAAATTTATTCTTTAGGAAAATAGAGAATATTATTTAATAAAATAAGCGGAGTTATAAGTCCTCGAATGAATATTCAAAATAATATTCATTAAATAAAATAACCGGAGTCATAAGTCCTCGAATGAATATTCAAAATAATATTCATTTATAAAATAAAACTATCGAATAAACCTTATTCGATTAATAGTTTTGAAAACTATTTATATATATACATATAATATACTCGGGAACATCGCCTCCCGGTTTAGAAAAATATTCAACTCTGGGTCCCCTATACTAAGGGTATACGCAAGTATTGCTTATCTCTAGCATAGGTATTGTGCAGTTTATAAGCAAGTGAGTTGACAATGAAATATCAAAATCTCAAAACAGGCATGTATATATATAGATATATCATATCAACATGCTTAATATATCGCAAGATATTCTAATAACAATCATGCACTTATCACAAGATAATGCACATATATATTTACATCACAACAACAGTATAACGGGTAGAAAACTTGCCTGAGTGTTCCGGGGTAGACTTAAACTTAGAGTGGGTCCAATAACCTATGAACAACAACATAAGCCGGAATTAGACCACGGTCGCTTAAGAAACTAGTCAAAACTCACTCATACCCTAATGGTCGCTTATACGCTTAATGATTTGCATTAATCGCTCGCGTACCCTCGGCTCCACTAATTTTAATAAATTAACCGTTACGAATTTTAAGGCGACTCTTTCGTGAGTACTTTACCAACTGCCTAACCCACCTTAAATAATTGTTTTATACTCCAATTAGGCATTTAAGGACCTTTACCAAGGTTTCAAAGTAAAGCGAGGCGTAATGGTTCGCTCACGAAATGCCATTACTTAAAATGGTCGTTTCTCCTAAACCGTACATCGGATCTAAGCGAACCACATACCAAAATAAAGCTTAAGACATGATCTAGATAAAAATGACAATTTTTAGAATCTTACAGTGATTTCACGGGTCCTAAAGTTAAGCACAAAAACAGTTAAGGAAAATCAGACATTACGACGGCTATGTTTACGCGATTCCCAAAATAATTACTACTCTAAATCCTCAACAATTCACTCCCATCCTCCAACAATAAATAACACAACAAATACAACTTAAACCACTGAAAAATCAGTCTACACTCCAAGGTTTTACCAAATCATTCAATCACTACAAATTCACCATTCAAAATCAACACAACTTCACAAAAATCACTACTAAGCGTGGATCTAACTATACATTTTACCAATTCATCTAAAAACTCAAACAATCAAGCTTAGTACTAAAGGTCAAGAAGTTTTTATACCTTGATTTATGAGTGAAAAGTTGCTAGGGAGCCGTACAACCTTGATCAATCATTATACAAGCTTGGATCTCACAAACCATCAAGAAAATACAAAGTTAGATTTTGAAATTTCTAAAAGTCCGATTTAAATAACTGTAAATATGAAGGTCTTAAATTGATTATTTGGACGAGACTTAGGACCAAGAGTTATAGGCCATCTTAATAAATTTCCAACGAGCTATATAACACAATATTTGAGTGAGTATTGAAGGAGATATGGCAGTTTGAAGTTGCTGGTATCATTTTGGCCGAGAGCAGAATGATGAAATGAAAAAAATGAAAAAGCTTCTTTGATTTCCTTGCATAAATATCTTCTCCCTTGATGACTTCATCCATCATGCATCACTTTCTTGCTATGTTTTAATCCCTTGTGGTCTGATGATGTCATAATCCTTGGCTTCTTGTACAAGCTTGTCCCTTGGTCGCTTATTTGTTTTACGGTTCGCTTAACTCTCGTTCTCGTTAATAGTTGGAGGGATCATATGCGGGATCTTATTACTTGGACTTTCCTGAACCTTTATTAATATCTTATATTCCTTTAATGATCCTCTGCTATAATCCTTAAATAAAAATCCTTTTAATCATGTTACCTTATACTCAATTCTTCCGGTATCAGGTGGATTTTCGGGAAAAATCAAAGTGTCCGGATTCGAATTCTGACGACCTTTACATACACTCATTTACTTTATGGAATACTAATACGATCTCAGAATTTCCATAACAGTACTCCTATATAGCATGGTCTGATAATTTTCCTTAATCAGCATAGTCAGAAAAAAAAAATTACTATTCATCAGGGTTTCAAAAAATTTCAAAAATTGGGGTTATTATAGTCTCCCCTCCTTTAAAAGGATTCCGTCCCAGAATCAGATAGAAAACAGTTGGGGGTGCTTTTCTAGCATTGCAGTTTCTAACTTAAAGTCAATTTTCCCATATTGTGATTTTATTACAAAACTTTGATCACTTATTCCTTTTTGATTCATAACCCTCACTGGTTGCTCCACATAGGTTAAATCTGGTCGGAGGTTTACGTGTTCATATTCCCCTATGTGTCTCGCCTATGGATCATACTTCCTTAACATTGATACTTGGAACTCATTGCGAACTTGTTGCAGGTTCGGGGGTAGGGTAGTTCATTTGATAACTTCCCAATACGTCTTAATATATCCAAGGGTCCATCAAATCGTGGACTTATCTTTCCTTAATTTCCGAACCTCATCAATCATTTCCAAGGGAATACCTTTAACAATACTAGGTTCCCTACTTCATACTCTTTGTCCTTTCGGGCCGAACCGACATACTTCTATAGTCGATCTTGGGCTGCTACCAGCCGTCCTCTGGTTAAATCTATCATATCCTTGGTCCTTTGGACCACTGCTGGTCCGAGCATCTTGCGCTCTACTACTTCATCCTAACATAAGGGAGATCGACATTGTCTTTCCTCAAGGATCTCATTAGGCAACATCTCAATACTGACATACGATCTATTGTCGTAAGAAAACTCAATCCGCATTAAGTGATCATTCCAAATTCTTTCAAGTCTATTACACAGGCTCTCATCGTAGCTTCTAGCATTATAGCTTTTCAATCTCAATACCTAATCTTTTCCAGTTCGTAATTGTTACTATCTTCCGTACAGAATACTATTCTAAATATACCTTTACTTGCTAGAGTTTTATAACCTTTTAATAAATGCGTCAACCTTAGTATCACGAACGCGTTTTCATTCCGAATACCACCATACTTATACTATTTCTTTATGGTTGCTCCTATCTTCCAAAGTTTGATCAATCATATAGAAGTAAAAGAATTTGTTGAGAGATCACTATGATCATGAACACTTGTTCTATTACATAGTTAGTACAGAAGGTGGCCAACCTTTAGTACTTGACAAACAATTAAACAACTTGTGGTATCCTACTAGGCTTCTATCACACAAATAGATAGTCATTCGTCTATACCTCCCCTTTTGGAAGGGTTGTTCTTCTCAGTTTGCATGAAAATGAAAAGAAGAGAAAATAACGTATTTAAGAGAATTATATATAAAAATATATGGTCACAAAATATGTGGCTTGGAATCTACCTCTGAACTATAAGGGTTTATCACTAGAGAACAAAATACATATAGATGTATATATATCAAAATTAAGTATTATCGCATCGTATTTCACATGCCTAAATATTTACTATTTCGTCCATCGTTCTATGGACCCATGCTCTTGCGCGAGCTTATAAACAATCACCTTTGAAACTCCCTCGACAGCGAAAATCGAATCTGGGATTTCATTCGAGATATCATCATTACTAGAATCCATTGCTATATCACAACCTTCTTCGTATAGTAATACTACTCTTTATCGATAAGAAGGAATAGATATATCATAGGTAAAGGTTCGGCTTATTTGGTCTATCAGTAATAACTTATACATCACCACGACCCGATTAGTGGTACTCAATCTCAACATCCATTCCAATACAACTCTCACGGTGGTAATCGGCTCATTCCTCGTAGAATCATTGTTGCATTACTATGGTCCACCGCTGACCTACTGTAGTCATTCGTTTTCCATGAAATCTTAATATCTAACCATACAGAGTCCATATCTACCTTATCAAATTTCTCTAAGGAGGTAACATAATCACCATTCATGATACATGAAGAACACTCCTGAACTTGACGTACATATGACATGAAGCAGATAAAATTGCAGAAGAGTTTCAATAAAAGCAATGATAGCATGTTAATACTATTATTAACCATTTGTCTTTATTGGGAGACATGAAGTTTAAAGGTTCATTTAGTCCTTTCGTAACATGGTCCTGGCTAATCTCAAGATGGGACCTTCTAAGATAGATAGCCCGCTCACGGCGATTACATGAATTAAATCTTTACCAAAATACTATTACGGTTGAGTATCATACAATCATCAGAAGGAATGTCAATCTTCCACACCATAATACAACCTTCACGGCTTTAACCATCATCACTGTAATCCTCTGGCACGAGCGCCTATAATTGCTCTCTTACACTTAGAGTGTCGGCCACCTCATTGGCCTTTCCTGATAGTAATAGTTCCTCATAATCAATATCTTTTGAACGATCTCCAACTAAATTTTCTACCTTATTTCCAAACACTGCTTATGTGAAAATGCTCTCCCTTAAGCTTTGGTGAGAAAAAAAAAATCACCATTTTTCCGTAAGTTATTGCCTCGGTCTTTAGAAGTTAACATTGTCACGACTGACTCTCGATCATACTTAGGACGTCTCTTATCTTGGGTCCTTCTTGTTTTCAACAATCTCGACCTTCATTGGGTCGATCTATAGATTCTTATGGTTCAACACGTGCCTACCTGGCATTATTATAATTACGTCATATTTCCTTTATCAAAATTTCTATTCTTCAGAACTTTGAATATTACCTTTCTCCTTGTAAGACCTCTAAGGTTATCCTTGAATCGTTCCTTCTGTATTCCCTATATACAGGGCATATCAAAATACCATTTACTAATACTAGGACCATTGTCTATATACTTCTAAAAATTTCTCCACTGATCCTTAAAGGTTATTGTTACCTTAATCCTTTCCAGTTCATACTATCAAAACTCATAATGTCCCTATTAAGGGTGAAATGCCAACCTTTATGCATTCCTCTAGGATTCATCTCAAGTTATCAAGGTTCTATCCTTGATTCCACCTTTAAAAAGGTACATGCATCCTTCCATTGATAAATCAAGTCATATATCCTTGATAGATTATCTTATTCAATCATTCCCATCTCGATAGTCTATACCAAATTTCACAATAGCATCCTTATTCAAGCTGAGGTCAATCCATATGGCCTCCAAAAGATAACAATGGTTATCCGCTTTTCTTTCCTGATTTGGTAATGATAACAAGGATGTTCTGGAAGATATTGGTCGTGTTCAATGTGAACTTTTTAGTTCTAACTATTCATTTATCTCCATTATTTATCTCAACCGTCATCTCAATGTTAGGATATCTTTTATACTTGGTGTCTCCCTTTTTGGGCATCAAGTCACAGGTCTTACATACACTTCCCATTCTTGAAGGTCACTTCCTTCATCCCATTATCCTAATATCTTTTTATCCCGTCTCCTCCACCCATCTGTATTTCCTTATTAATCCATCGGTCTATCTCAAAGTTTCATCGAATACTCTCAACTTAAAGGGGATTAATTATATGTATCGCTTACGCCTTCAACCTTGAATTTATCTCATGATCAGTCACCATTGCAGTGATGATGACACACTTTTCTGTATTTATTGCAAGGGTTTCTTAGGGTTTCCCATACCTAACTCCCTTATCACTTCTTAACTCTATTTCCTTTATATCATTTTATACTCCTGCCCCTTTAAGTCTTTTATTTTCGTTTCTATTACAACCATTTCATGAACCAACACAACATAAGCATTGATTTCAAACATCCCGTCATTCTGGATTCGTGTCCTTCAGACGAACCTTGACGACTTTCACAACCTAGATTCATGATTCATCATACTTGTCCGCCTCTGGCCTGGTTTTAAAACTTCTACACTATCTCTCTAGCTTCCTTAGCCTTCCACCAGCGGGTGGTCTCTCTCTTAGGAAGGTAAGTGGAAAAATAGTCTTTTCTGCTTCGTCAATCATTTAGAATCTCAAATGATTCCTCTATTTCTTTTAGCCAGGCTCTTTCCTTTACTGGGTCAAATTGTTCCTTGGAACTCTGAGAGCTTAGCGAGTTAGAGGTCCTGAAAGAATTTCCCACCGCATTGTTTCCTCAGGGTGGTGGTTGGGGTAAAAGTATAAGTTTTGTTTAGGCAGGTCCATGAATTTCCCCATAGGAGTACCGTCCTGGTTCTCCCTATCTCGCTTGACTTTTATTTTCTCAATATGAAATATTTCATCCTCCTCTCATAATCGGGGTTATCTTATACGTTAAAATCTTTGTTTTCCACATCATTATGTTATGGATTCCTTCTTTCTTGATGGCGACCTCCCTGACTATCACATTTAGGGTTTGCCCTAAATCTTATTCCTCGAACTATGGATTTCATCTAAGATCTAGTCCTTAAGCTCTTAAATGTTTAGGACCCAAATTTTGTAGGAATACCTCGTTATTCCCTTATCATCTTTCTCGGTATTAAACTCTTCTCCAGTCATTGGCTCTCTGCCTTCATTCATCATTTTTTCATGGCACAATATGATCTTTTCCCTTAATTCAGGCTGCATTACAACCTCAAACAGCCTTTCAGTACCGGCTCCGGTTACCTTCACTTCTATTTCAATTTTCTCAACATCTTTTATCTACTCTTCTGAAGACATTATCATCTTGAGTCTCTCCTTTCTACTAAGGGCATCAGCCACCATATTGGCTTTACCTGGATGATAAATAATCTCATAATCATAATCCTTGATTAGCTCTAACCACCTCCTTTGGCGCATGTTGAGCTCTTTCTGTGTAAAAAATATACTTGAGCTCTTGGGGTTTGCGTAAACCTCGCACTTCTCTCCATACAATTAGTGCCTCCAATATTTAGGGTAAAACTATTGTCGTGAGCTCAAGATCATGTGGGGATATTTAATTTTATATTCCCTTAATTGTCTTAATGCGTACGCGATTACCTTTCCGTGCTGTATAAGAAGCACCCTTATTCCTTATGCGAAGCGTCACTACAATTTACAAAATCTCCTTTTCCATCCGGCAACGCCAACATAGGGGTCGTCACCAATCTTTGCTTCAGTTCTTGAAAGTTGTTCTCGCATTTCTCTATCCATTCAAACTTCTCAGTCTTACGAGTAATCCGCATTAAAGGGGCTGCTATCTTTGTAAACTTGAACGAACCTACGGTAATAACCATCCAATCCTACCTCTGGTAGTCGCCCTAACCACGGTCATCGATTCTTCAATGGTCCTTTCTTCATTCTTGTCAGGATCTCCCACGGGATCCTCTTCAGCAATAATCCCTTCTTGGATAACATCCTCAACTGCTACATCCTTAATATAAACATCATCTGGTCCCTAGTTAGGGTGCTCCATTGGATCCACAATTCGATCCCCAATATATAGTAAAACATCATCGTATTATTACTTTTGAACTTCAGGGTTCGGAGTCCCGCTACCATATACGATAACGATCTATGTTACTATCATGATATTTATAAGGGTTCCCTTAAGGGTTTTAATTGTCAATACTACATTAGGTAGTCCGAGTCCGACTATGAACTTGACAAGAGTTCTTATTCTCTTAGTGAATTTATCATTTTAACGACGCATCATCTCTGAGGTTTATAACGCTTAGCTCCGATACCATTTCTCTAACACCCCCAAATTCGGGGTCGGGGATCCAGGTTGTCATGAGTTTCATTTCCCTTAATAACACCCAATCTTAATAAACAACCAACTATTGCGTATTGTGACCCCACAATAAACACACACACCACAAGTTATAGTCTCAGAAATGAATACCAAAATAACACAAGTCATTTTATTCCACAATTATAAGTCATTACACCTCAAAAAGGGTTTCTGAATAAATTTACATTTCTTTGCCATTATTACAATTCATAATATACATAAGTCTGGTACATCAAAAGTTGAAAGCCTAGCCTATTGGTAGTTCCTACCTCAGCTATACCGGCCTCAACGCCTATAGGATACTGCGGAACATTTCCTATCCGCTCGTGAATTGGGAGCTTAGTACTGTCCATCTTGTCTATCTGTAGTTGTTTTATGAAAGAAGAAAGCAAGGGTGAGCAACAAGCCCACCAAAATAACATATATTGTTAATTACAATACAAGCAGATATTCAGCAGATATGAACCAATTTTGATATCTTAATGTGACGAAGTCGCAAAATATTCAGCATATATATACATATATACTTTTGAAAACATTTGAAATCCTCTGACATGTATATTATACACAGAGTTCCAGTTTATAACTGTATAAAAATATCGTTGCAAGGTGATCTCATATATCTAACCTTGTCTCAACATTTTTCTGAAAATCTTTGTCATGCATAAGATAATCATTTACTAGATATAAGTTGAAAAGATGAAGTTACAAAATACTCCAATATACTTATATCTTTTTCCGAATACTACTTGAACTACCACCGTTCAAGGTATAAATAGTTCATCCCATAGATGAAGCTACAAGACAAAACTTGTATAGAATCAGTCTTTGAAATATCATAAAAATGAAATGAAGTTACGAGATACTTCATTTGATGAAAACATCATTTTGAAAACTCGACCCTGCCAACACTCAACAATCGCCTAGCCGTAGCCTTTCTATCAAAGTGCTCTGGGTAGTGTTGCAGAAATATCCAACTGGATGATGAACTCATTACGGGAGTTTGCCGCGCCAGGAAGACCACTCACGATGATCAGTCGCAGTAGTGCAACCCCGCCATTTTCTACATGTAGAGGAGAACAGTCGGATTTACTTGTCGACCGAACGCTGGACTCCTAAGGAATGGACCGTCTTAGCGGAACTTCCGGGCCATTTGGGCCAATATAATAAGGCTGGGCCGGCGCCACTCGACCACTTACGCCACTCCTAGTTTAGATGAAATCCATGACTCTGAAACATAAAGCCCGTCCCCCCTTTCCCAAAGTAGAAACTTGTTGATACGGCTCCACCAAGAAGTCGTATCTAGTTGGAAAGGAAAACTCACCGATATTTCCCAGGCGATGCCTGTTAATGGATTAACTTATTCCAAGAATTTACTTCCCGAGTGTTGGGTAAGTAATCAAAAACTCTTTTATCAAAACAGCAACCTTGTTGCGAATATAAAAATACATCACGGAGCCGGATCCCTCATATTTTTGAGAGAGTATTTAAATCTCCTTCGAAAAGAAGATCTTAAATTTGAAAACGAGTTTTGGGATCCGCTATAACTTTCCAAAAATAGTTTTGATAAAGTTTGAAAATAAATCTCTGGAAATATTTAAAGTAAGAATGATTTGATAGTATCAATTATTTTCTGAATACTTGGAAAATGTCGAAACATTATTCTTTAGGAAAATAAAGAATATTATGTAATAAAATAAACGGAGTCATAAGTCCTCGAATGAATATTCAAAATAATATTCATTAGATAAAATAAGCGGAGTCATAAGTCCTCGAATGAATATTCAAAATAATATTCATTTTTAAAATAAAACTATCGAATAAACCTAATTCGATTAATAGTTTTGAAAACTATTTATATATATACATATAATATACTCGGGAACATCGCCTCCCGGTTTAGAAAAATGTTCAACTCTAGGTCCCCTATACTAAGGGTATACGCAAGTATTACTTATCTCTAGCATATGTATTATGCAGTTTATAAGCAAGTGAGTTGACAATGAAATATCAAAATCTCAAAACAGGCATGTATATATATATATAAATATATCATATCAACATACTTCAATATATCGCAAAAAATTTTAATAACAATCATGCACTTATCACAAGATAATGCACATATATATTTACATCACAACAACTGTATAACGGGTAGAAAACTTGCCTGAGTGTTCCGGGGTAGACTTAAATTTAAAGTGGGTGTGGTAACCTATGAACAACAACATAAGCCGGAATTAGACCACGGTCGCTTAAGAAACTAGTCAAAACTCACTCATACCCTAATGGTCGCTTACGGTCGCTTATACGCTTAACGATTTGCATTAATCGCTCGCGTACCCTCGACTCCACTAATTTTAATAAATTAACCGTTACGAATTTTAAGGCGACTCTTTCGTGAGTACTTTACCAACTGCCTAACCCACCTTAAATAATTGTTTCATACTCCAATTAGGCATTTAAGTACCTTTACCAAGGTTTGAAAGTAAAGCGAGGGGTAATGGTTCGCTCACGAAATGCCATTACTTAAAACGGTCATTTCTCCTAAACCGTACATCGGATCTAAGAGAACCACATACCAAAACGAAGATTACGACATGATCTAGATAAAAATGGCAAAGTTTAGAATCCTACAGTGAGTTCACGGGCCCTAAAGTTAAGCACATAAACAGTTAAGGAAAATCGGGCATTACGACGGCTATGTTTACGCGATTCCCAAAATAATTACCACTCTAAATCCTCATCAATTCACTCCCATCCTCCAACAATCAATAAAACAAAAAATACAACTTAAACCACTGAAAAATCAGTCCACACTCCAAGGTTTTACCAAATCATTCAATCACTACAAATTCACCATTCAAATACATTATACAAGCTTGGATCTCACAAATCATCAAGAAAACACAAAGTTAGGTTTTGAAATTTCTAAAAGTCCGATTTAAATAACTGTAAATATGAAGGTCTTCCATGATTATTTGGACGAGACTTGTGAATAAGAGTTGTAGGCCATCTCAATACCTTTCGAACGAGCTATAGAAAATAATATTTGAGTGAGTATTGAAGGAGATATGGCAGTTTGAAGTTGCTGGTATCATTTTGGTTGAGAGCAAAATGATGAAATGAAAAAAATGAAAAAGCTTTTCTGATTTCCTTGGATAAATATCTTCTCCCTTGATCACATCATCCATCATGAATCAATTTCTTGCCATGTGTCAATACCTTGTGCTCTGATGATGTCATAATCCTTGGCTTCTTGTACAAGCTTGTCTCTTGGTCGCTTATTTGTTTTACGGTTCACTTAACTCTCGTTCTCGTTAATAGTTTGAGGAATCATATTCGGGATCTTATTACTTGGGCTTCCCTGAACCTTTATTAATATCTTATATTCATTTAATGATCCTCTGCTATAATCCTTAAATAAAAATCCTTTTAATCATGTTACCTTATACTCAATTCTTTTGGTATATGGTGGATTTTCGGGAAAAATCAAAGTGTCCGGATTCGAATTCTGACGACCTTTACATACACTCATTTACTTTATGGAATACTAATACGATCTCAGAATTTCCATAACAGTACTCCTATATAGCGTGTTCTGATAATTTTCCTTAATCAGCATAGTCAGAAAAAAAATTACTATTCATCAGGGTTTCAAAAATTTTCAAAAATTGGGGTTATTACAGTGTTGATATATTATTATGTACTTAAATGTGTTATGTGAGCATATGTGGCTATGTGAACTATTATGCTTATAAGGTAATTGTAAGCGTGTATGTGTTAATAGGCCTAAGTGCCAATGTGCGTAACTTCGGTCTATAATTAGGTTGAGTTAGTGAGTATATATTATAATGAGGTTATTTTTTTTGTGTAGGCTCTCAAGACAAGGGTAAACTTGCCATTAAAGTCGAGTGAAGCTCCAATTGCTCCCACCTGCCAGTCAAGTCAAGCCTTTCTCAAGGAAAGTGTTTCAACCTACCTTTTTGTTTACACTACAAGTGTGTGATAACCCAGTTCTTATATATGATGCGAGTAATCTAATTCACCTTGATATATATGAACCAAGTGGTTTCAAATCTATCTTTCGTATTATATGCAAGTGCCATGAACCCTCAAGTATTCATTGCAAGTAGTTTAACTTTACTTGAAGATTTCTATGCGAGTAAATCAAAAGTCATACCATGTGAGTATACCAAAGTAATTGTGATGTTGAACACTGTGCAAGTTATACTCAGTAACCTTATCTTGATACCTAAAAGCCAGTTATTCCTTAAAGTTGTTCATGATTGCTTGATAACCCTATCCTTACCCCTAAAATATGATACCCTGTTATACTTTAAACTGATGCTCACCTTCTTTATATTTTAATACCTATGTCTTATCTGGAACCATTACCTTGAATCTAGTTTGACTTAGTTCCTGTATACTATCCATCAACCCTGTTAAACCTCATTGTCAAACTCCTTGTGAATAGAAACTTTGCAATTCCATTTGATAAGGTATAGTCTAGTTGATCATGGCTTTAAAGTTGATCTAGAACCCTTGATAAAGATGTTCATTGTTTAATAAATTAACCGTCACTTGGCATCAGTTTTTAAAACAAAAAGTTAAAATTTGGATTTTCAGTCCCAAAGGTGTAACGACCGAGAAATTATGCTTGTATTATATCATAATAATGATAGATTATGTGTATTATTATGTGATTAAATGTGTTGAGTCATTAAACCCTAACTGTTATGTGTTACGTGTTGTCTGTTTTGATCCAAACGTGTTTTGGATATTTATTGAGTGTTCTATCGTAGGTTATATATTTTATATCAAAACCCGTACAGCTCAAAACCATGTTTTAAAAGCTCGTATTTCAAACAAAATCATTGGCCCTATTTTGTCAAAAATGCTCTATACCATATCGATATTCTGAACCCCTAGACGTTTTACAAATTTACCTTTTTCGCGAAAAACGACTTTTCCGGACCCCTTCGGATACCAAAAACCCCACAAAAATCACATTTTTATTTTTATATGATCATGAAATTATCATATATCATTTCCTTTGCATTTTTGTAATATTCACAATTTTTGGGAATTTTTAGCATTAATTTTGTATTTATTGGATATTTAAAAATTCATTATTAATACCCAAAAATTATAAAAATTGGGGCCAAATATTTTTATTAGGAGTGTAATTAGCCCCTTAATTTTATTTAGGGGTATTATTTTCATAAATATAAATACCAGATTTATAATTAATTATTCAGTTAATTACTATTAAAAATCAGAAAAAAATAAAAAGAAAAGGGATTAGGGTTTGAGTGAAGAATAGGGCAGGAGAATCAAAGTCGATTTTGATCGTGATTCCGGCATCCAAATCGAACGTGTGAGTACTCGGTTTGAAGCTTATGATCTGTAGTTTCTGTTCATGTACTTATTTTTCGCTGATTATTGAGTTAATTTTTGATTTGTATTTTCGGGTTTTAATTGCGAATTCGGGTTTGAAGTTTTAGTTGTTGTTTGATGTTTTGATGATTACGAACGTATAGATCGTCGATTTTCCCGTCGAACGGCACCGATTTCGTAGTTTTTGGCTTCTGTTTCGTGTTCGTCGGAAAAGCGGCGCCGCCGCCGTTGTTCTTCGTCTCCGGTGGTGTTCGACGAGGAAGGAGGACGAAGGGAGGCCTGGGAACAGAAGGGGATGTCGTCTGTGTTGCTGAGGAACCAAAAGCAGTGAAGAACGAGATCG
This sequence comes from Apium graveolens, assembly GCF_009905375.1. NCBI lineage: Eukaryota > Viridiplantae > Streptophyta > Magnoliopsida > Apiales > Apiaceae > Apium > Apium graveolens. The sequence continues at coordinate 71,038,652 of NC_133650.1, read as the reverse complement.
AACCAGTCATTTTGGGCCGATTTTCCGTTCGCTGGATTTTCCCCGCCGTGCCGGTTTCTGGGCACGTGTTCTTGCTGTTCTTCGCGACCCGGGTCGGGTTCGACCCGGTTTGCAACCCGGTTTCGACCCGGGTTTGATCCTAAAAACCCTAATCTGAAACCCTGAAATATGTTTCTGATATATTATTTATTTATTCTATTTTCTAAAAATCAGAAATTAGTTTTAATAATCCTAATAATTAATTAAAAATTAGTTTTCTGAAAAATAGTATTTTTAATTTCTGGATTATTTTATTAAATTATAAATTCGAATTTAATTATGTAATTAATTATTTAATTATTTCTTAGTTATCTAATTAATTAATAATTAGATAATTAATTAATAATTAGGTAATTAATTAATAAATAAGGATTAAAAATAATTAAATAATACGATTAATAATCCGATAATTAGTTAATATTATGAGTAACTCGTATTCATACGAGTAGTGATTCGATAATTAGAATTATTATTCGAGCGATAGTTATTCGAAGAATGTCGTAATAATTATTTGTATCGTATAATTAAATATCAATAATTAATTAACGAATCGTATAAGTACAATAATAATAATGTATAATGGTTCGATAATTATGTGAGGATTGCGAGTAGTTAATCGTTGAGTAGATTATAATTCGAGTAATTAGTAGTTATTCGATAAATAGCGTATCAGTTAATTGTATCGATTAATTATTTGTAAAAAATCGATCTGATCGAATAAGTGTTATTAATTTGTGAATAATTGTTATAAATAGTGATTAATCCTAATAATTAGGGATTGATTATTTTAAAATACAATAATTATTAGATAATTATATTAAAATTATAATTAAGGATTATTTAATTATAATTAATTATGTATAATTAATTATTAATTAATTAAATCTTGTTTAATTCATAATAATTAAACTGTTAGTCCGATTTGAGCGAAACGAAGACCCCTAGACCTAGAAAAATGAAACAAATCCAATAAAAATAGTTGTAAGTTATAATTTCTTCCGGAAGAGAGTGGTTTTGTGATAATTAATTATTCATAGGCTCTATTACAAGTAGAATCGAGTCGAATAAATCTCGAAAAATTGTAATAAAATCAGATAGGGTTAGTTATTATAAATATGAGTCTAGAATCGATTCTAAAAATAATTATAAGTCTAAAAATTAATTATGTGCTTTATGTGCTATGTGCTTTACGTGATTATGTGAACCTTACGTGCTATATAATTATATGTGTATATATGCGAGTCAGATAGAAACGCATGGGTAGATTGATAAGGTTACGTGGTATCAATTCGAGATACACGTATATAGTAAGTTATCTAAACGACTACCTTTCTATGATTGGTTCAGTGTTAGCAAGGCAGAGCAAGCTAGGGACAGAAGGCGGTGAGTTGAACCAGGTTAAGTACGCGCAAGGCAAGTTTTTCCCCTATTCTAAATTCAGAATAGTGAATTATAATTCTTTTCTCATATCAGTTACCTTTGATAATTATCGTTCATATGCACTGTTACCCAATTATTAATGCTTGTTTCTATTTCATTTCGATTCTTGATTTCTCCCAATTTATTGAATCCTCTATTCATATTCCAATACTTTTACCCTTGTTACATATACTCTGGTATATTCTGGTGTTGGGATATATCAAAAGCATTCGGATTATTTCGGATGCTATACCTTGGACTGGATGGTTACTATACGGGCTGGGTTTTACCCAGACCATTATTTAATAGGCCATAGTTGCCTGAGTACTCTTTATGTTGGTTGGGTCTATGCAGTTGGGTATAGATCTGCACTGTATCCTGACTGATCAGCGGGTTACATTGCATATGTTGGTTCTTGTTTCCAATCTTGTTCATTTGGCACTCGCCAGTGTTGGCAAATTATTATCCTATACAGATTCAGATGGTTGTTCAAACTAGCAGCTTATTAGTTCACTTATTTCTCTCTCTTTATACTATATATATTGTTGAAGGCTTGTTGAGCAATTTTAGCTCATCCCTTTTTATTGTTATTCCTATTGTTTTACAGTTAAGGTAGAGAATGAAACCCATCAGGACCCGCGTAGTCAAGAAGCGAGTCAAGCAGCGGGACCCTCTTATACCAAGAGTGTTCCTTCCTATTCCCGAAGAGAGCTTTGAATTACCAGATCAGGTGTAGCAGGATAAGTAGTAATGTTGGTTTGAATAAAAGTTTTATGTAGTTTGAATAAAAGTTATGCAGTGAGAATGTAGATAGAATAAAGTTTTGTAACAAAGAGAGTTCTTAAGACAAATTATTTTATTTGGGTTTATAATAAGGTGTAGTATGTGGTTCTTGTTTTCAACTCAACCCTTAAAAGATCCTGAGTAGTAATAGTTCGGGGTAATTATTAGATTTATATTCCACTTGTGCATGTTTAGTTTGTAGTTGTTGTTAATAATGCCCCAAATCTATACCCCGGATTTGGAGGGTGTTATAAAAGGGGGACAAATATTTTCTTTAAATAAGTGGATCTGGACTGAGACGCAAGACCTTTCCGCTCTTAATTTGTAGGTTTAAAGGTTGCCTAGGGATCCCATTAATATTCTAGAACCCAGCGAGGTTTGGGATTACTTCGCGGCTGATCACCGGCTGTAATCTGTAGCGTCATAAAATGGTTTTTGATAAAGAAATGGTTTTGAATTATTTTATTACAAGAAAAGATGCCATCACCCTGAAAGTTTATCTCTTGATACTATATTGTTGAATTTTTCATTTCCATTGTTATTCTCTTATTCTTGTGTATGCATATTATAGCGCTTGTTGAGCATTTGGCTCACTACTCGCTTTACCCTGATATTAAAGCTAGCAGATATGGTTAGATTTAAGCAGAGAGCACGTAAGACTTGTGATGTCGATTCGTATGTTCGAGCTCAGGTAGATTAGTGATCGTTTTGTGTGAGGACTCGATTTTAAAATTAGGTTGTAATAGTTAATAGTGTTGGGCTGTTCCAAACCCTAAACTATAAGATCTTGGATTCAGATGTATTTATTTCCTTTTGTTAACTATTGTAATAATTCGTATAGTGTCTTTTGTTAAATTTGGGGCGTGATAGGTTTTGGTATCAGAGCGATAGTTTAGAGTCCCTGGACAGCCCAAATAGGTTATATATGTATATAGGTTTGTAATATTATACGAGAGGGTAGGTATAGGTTATTCGAGTCACCCGCTAATAATTCTCTTATATATATGTATATATATCTATGCATTGTTTGGCAGCAAAGGACACATTCCTCATCATCCTCTGAACTGTCCGACAAAATTGCTTTCTCCGTGTATGTTGAGTTGAGGCGTGAGTGTAACGCCCCCAAATCCGGGGTAATAGGATTTGGTCGTCACTATGAAACCTCAATCCAAATTAATCTGTTAAATCAATAAATAAATGTCAGCGGAAGATATTTAGCATAATGACCCCAAACTAATCCAAGATCTTTTAAGGTTACAGCTCTAGAAACAAGATATCCAAATTCCATAAATAAATTTTTCACTTTATTTTAAAACTCTTTTCAACAATTCCAAACCTTAAATCTTAACCCGTTAGTATAACTTCGAAAAGAAGTATACTAGGCCCAACTATAAAATACACAACTATAATATAATATAATATAAACAACTTTACACAATAAAACTTACACTAGCCCGCAACCCTTGACCAACCACCTTCTAAAAGCTTCTTCTTTGCTTCCTCGAATTACGCAGCTAAACAGCGTAAGCTAATCCTCATTGGAGGTTAAATTTGAAAACAGGCAAGTATGAGCGGAAGAAATGCTCAGCAAGATCATTATAGTAAATATCGGGTCATTTTGATATAAAACCGACATCTGCAATAGCGCAGAACATTTAAAACCATAATTGCTGAATTATAAGATTTTAGTTGAGGAACCCCATAATTGATTCCTTAATTGTATTCAAAACCCTTTTTATATTTTCAAGCGAAATGCTTCAACAATACTTTGAATCTTGAAGAGAATCAAACTCGTAAAACAGTGTTTACGGAAATATCGTAAACAATAATAACAAGAAACAATGATTATGGATTGAATCATAAACTTTACTCAAAACCGAACTCTTCAAATTAATACTTATTTTGCTGTCATATCAAATTAGATATCAATACAAACTTTGAGGCTCACAACACCCATACTGAATTCAACATCAATCATCTATACTAATACCACCTTTGATATTTAACAACAACGTAAGTATCAGTATAAATCAGAATTTGAATCAAAACTGCATTTCACCATTATTCCAAAACAGAAATAGTTGATAAATCATTTTTTTCCATGAATATAAAAAATAATATGATAATTTATATTGGGATCATTCTCCGACGGACGTACTATCACATGCTGATCAGCCTATGTGATAACACAATGTCATGATTCGTAGAAACGTGACCCCAAAAACACGAGTACTCAAATAAAAGGCAATATACCTGCCTGTGGAAAAAATTGTTTCATAATATTCCATATGGCACTTAGAAATAGCCCTCCGCTGGACCGTCCATCCCGGTCACTTATGCAATTATAATCCAATCTTAAAACCTTTTATTGAAATGGGGTCATAATAATCGACACCCGAAATAATTTTATTCCCCCAATTCTTGGGTAGGATTTCTCGCAACCAAATCATCTTTCTCAAAATCCAAAACATTTACAAATCCAGTAATTTGATATGTAAAATCACTTAGCTATTTTAAACATAGAATAGAAGAAGAATACTTGCATAAACAGAATCATTTAATTCAGCGATATATAAAACACTTATCTATTCTGAATTGAGAATAGGGAAAACAATATTTGCATATAGGATTCAAAATAAATATCACTTGAACAATAAGTGATGATAGGGATACATGCCTTTGGGATTTAGTAGTTAGTCACACTCGCAAAGATGCATCTATTCTTTTCAACACTTCACCGATATGTTGCTCCTGCAATTGCTAGAAGCCAGATATCCAATGCCATTCCATCTCATTCTTTATCTAACACCCTGTCCTGATCACTCGAACGATCCGTATCTATAATTAAAAGATATAGCTTTAATCGTCTAAATGATAGTTATTCGGCAAACTGCGCGTCAAACCCAAATGTCTACTCATACGATAGCCCGCACATAAATAAGACAGTCAAATACAAGACCATTGACCCACGTATGCACGTAATTCACATAGCACGTAAGCACATAACTTATGTATCATATAATTCATATAACACATAACTCAGTTCGTCAAAACATTCGACTCGGTATGTTTAAAACTGAAATCGGATCAAAATATGATTTATCGATCAATAATTGACTCAGAATGACTTGTAAAACAAGCAACCTTTCGAAACAAAAAGGATTTGGGTCTCGAAAGTATTTTTATTGAAAGCGGAATATTTTTCTGAGTCTAGAGGCGTTCGTTTCGTATTAAACGGACGAACGGTTGATTTAATATGAATTTTGAACATTTTTCGGAATTAAAACGGGTCTCCGAATCATTTTATAATTAAATAATAGGGTTTGAATACCCGAATATGTTTTAAATAATTTTATAATAATTATCGAGTCTTGAAGATAATTTAAAATAATATTTTAAAGTTCGAAACTATTTTTCAGAATTTTTAAATCAAAAATAAATAATTAAATCTAATTAAATAATCAATAAAAATTAATTAATAACTAATTAAATTAATTAATCAAATAATATTTAAATTAATTGACTAATTAAATAATTAATTATCAACTAAAATTAATTAATTAAATAATTTGAATTTATTTTTGAATTAAAAAGAAATTTTCAGAATAAAAATAATAATTTTCAAAATAAAAATGAATTTTTAGAAATTAAAAAAATAGGATTTTTGAATTATTTTTAAAAAGAAAATCCAGAAACATGTTTTTAGAAATCTGATTTGGGGCAAATGGATCGAAACCGGGTCGTTTCTTGGACCCAATCGGGTCACCAAGAATCTCACCGGATCCGGGTTGAGATCACCGGAATCTGGCCTTGAACCCAGAAACCGGCGGTTCCTCACCGGACTCCGGTGAGTCTCCGGTGACTCGATTCCTCCCCCAAAATAGTTCAGTTCCCCTAAATTACGAGTCCTGGTCAATTCAACAACGCCCTAACACCTCTGCAAACCCAAAAACGGTGATAAACAACCCGGAAATCACATATTCCGGCAGGAACACCATGAATTCCGGCGACCTTCAAGAACAAACCGGCCAACTTCGTTTTTGTCCATTTCAACACCAAAATCAACATTTGAACTACCAAATTAAAGCTTACACCACCAGTAATCTATTCATGTGATTTATACGCATCAAAAATATAGAAATAATCCGCAAATTCAAATTAATAAAACACAAAAACTCAAGAACTCGACCAACATGATTTCGCAATAGAACGGTGCAATTTTATACTTAAATCGACTCCCATAATCATCTTAAAACTATCTGTAACATCAGAATCAATCAAAGATCAACAGAAAACCAAAAACGAATTTAACCAAAAACACCCAAAAATCGATTTTAATCAATAGCTAACCTCAGCTCGTGATTTTGGTATGAATAGAAAGAGCTCGAAACAAGCTTTGATTTGGTTCAAGAATCATAAAAAACGGTTCATCCAATTTCCCAAAATCATTGATCAAAGTTTTGTCCAAAAATCTTACCCCCAAAACCATGTTCTTGATTTTTTGTTTTTAATAAAAAAAATAGAGTCAAATAAAATAATTAATTAGGCTATTTATATTTACGGAATATTGGTTCGTTCTGGATCATTTTGGATCGATAAATTAGTTGCTTAGACGCTAAGTAACTACAAAATGATCCAAAAATAGATTACTTAGCCGCTAAGTAACTACAAAAATGATACAATTTAATATCAAAATTGGATAATTATCAAAACCGAGCTTTTCATAAAATACCATATACGAAAATAATGTAAAAATATCCCGTCTCTCGAGAATACGGGTTTTGTTGATTTATCGAAATAACTATCGTATCGAAAATTGTATGCGGGACGCGTACGGGTCAAACCGTAATCCGGATTGGAAAAGTCAAAACACGGAAAATGTCCGGAATTACCAGATTAGGTTAGGAAGGAGTTTTCGGAAGAGTTTCGGGTTGTAAAAACATAAAAAATGGTTGAAGTTGGACGATTCCCGGCTTTTTAAAATAATTTTATAAATACTCAGAAAATAATTAATAATTTTATAAATCATTATAAATCATATAACAGTCCAAAAATTAGCAGAAAAATATCACAATTATCTAAATTTTATTTTGGACATATAATAATTCAAATAATCAGATAATATGACATATAAACACCCAAACATCAATTCCAATTACCATATAATTCCCTAAAATTCACATAAAATTCACATAAATAATACCAAATAATTATAATAATAATATTTGAAAATATGGGATATTACATGAGTTCGACAGGCTTCAGGGCAAGTACGATCGACTGTTAGAGCGATTGAAGAACGTGTATCCGGACAGCCAAAATTATGAAGGAAAGCCTAAGGAGCAGATGACTGCGAGACTTGAGACCTTGGTTCAGTACGTTAACACTAAACTTGATGAGATGCCATCACACTGAGACCGTACCATCCAGTATACTATCCAGATGATTGCGGACGAGCTCCAGAGTATTGTGAATATGCTTCATGAGGGGAAGACCACCGGACCCCGTTCTGATGGAGCGGAACCTTAGTTCTTTCCATTATCTACTTCTCATGTCGTTGTATTGTTGGACTTTGTAGAATTCCCTGTTGTTTTTATTTGATTAAGCATGTTTTCCCTAAGTTCAGTCTCTATTCCAATCTTGATGTACCTTGACCTTAATTTCAATAATTATGCATTATCGTTCTATTTGCTTTCAATTGTTCTTATGCCTTTATATGCACCACCCTTATTGTTTAATTTGAAACCCGATTGAATGAATATAATGACTTGTGACACCTTAACCTTGAAATTTTCTGTATTGTTCATACCTGTTTTGATATAACTTCTATTTCAGGATCATGCCACCTAAAAAGAAGAACCCGACAATAACTTCTACCACAGATTCTAATATTCTTTGATTACTGGAAAGCTTATAACAGCAACCAAATGTTATAGCTCAACAACAAAGAACTCTTCAACAATAATTTGAAAACCAAGTTAACCGTGAACCACACTGACCACCTGATCCACCTGCATTTCATGATACCACTGATCCGGTAATAGCTAACACATGGATTAGGGAAATGGAAGGAGCTTTTGAATTGGTTTTGTTAGGAGAAGATCAGAAGACGCCATATGCTACTTACTTTCTGAAAGGGGAAGTCATCTATTAGTGGGATTCGGTGAAAGCTATGGACGCAAATCAGCTGGTTTCTTGGGAAAGGTTTAAGAGGTTATTCCAAGAAAAGTATTCCCCTAAGTACATGCAGAATCAGATAGAGCTTAAATTTCTTAAATTGAAGCAAGGAAGTATGTTTGTATTGGAGTATGAGAAGAAGTTTACGGAGCTGTCAAGGATTGTGACAAAGTATACCAACACTAAGGAAGAGAAATCAAAAAGATTCTAACAAGGATTATAGCCTTGGATCAAAGATAGAGTGGCTATGTTTGAGCTTGATACTTATGCTGGCGTGGTACAGAAAGCTGCTCTGATTGAGAGTAATGGGATTCAGTCAAGGAAAGAAAAGGATAACAAGAAGAGAAAGGTTCTATTTTATGGAGAGAAGTCTGAAACCGGAAGCTCACAAGACAGGATTGTGAAAAGGATTGGATTCCACAAAGGAGGAAATTTTCAGAAGAAGGGAAATTTGAATAAGAGACAAGATCCTAAGGGGAACAACCAGTCAAGCCAAGGACAAGTTGGAGAAAATAGATTTCAGAGACCAGAGTGCAGGCATTGTGGAAAAAGACATCGAGGAGTGTGTAATAAGTTGAACATGACATGCTACAGATGCAACCAGAAGGTGCACTTGGCTAACGAGTGTAAGATACCGAAGCCGGGAGTTACATGCTATAAGTGTGGAAAGGCTGGACACATAGCTAGGGAATGCAAGTCAACTGGACCAGTCAAGGATTTGATGAACGTAGCAAGTACTAGTGCTCACATGCCAGCTGAGGTATTGGCATTACCTCCACCGTCTACAACAGCTCCACAAGCAACAACAAGGGCATTTGATCTAAAGATGAAGGATGCTGTTCAGAATTCTGAGGTGATAGCAGGTAAAATTTTAATGAATAATGTTGAAGCTAAGGTATTGATTGATTCTGGAGCTACTAGATCTTTTATATCAGAAACTTTCATTGATAATCTTAAATGTGATAAAATGACCCTGAACGAGGTAACAAATGTGGCAATTGCGAACCAAGATAAGATTCCTGTAAGTCAATTCTGTCCTAAAAATGAGATTTATATTTCGGGGCATTAATTTTCAGCGGACTTGATATTTTTCAAGTTAGGGGAGTTTGACATAATCTTAGGCATGGATTGATTAGGAGAGAATAATGCTCAGATAAATTGTAAATCTAAGAAAGTGTATTTAAGGACGGAGAACGGAGAGAAAGTGGTATTTAAGGGTCAGAGGCAAGAGCGATTCTTTCTTACAATCGTCCAAGCTAAGAAATTGCTTAGGAAAGGTTGCGAATCATTCCTAGCCTATGTAGTAGATTCGGAAAGAAAGAGCCTCAGCATGGAAGATATTCCCGTAGTCAACGAATTTCCAGATAAGTTTCCAGATGAACTACCAGGATTACCGCCCGATCGAAAAATCGAGTTTGAGATGAACCAGTTTCAAAGGCACCTTATAAAATGGCACCAGCAGAAATGAAAGAGGTGGCGAGCCAGCTACAAGAATTTTTGGATAAAGGAGTGATACGGCCAAGTATGTCTCCATGGGGAGCACCTGTTCTGTTTGTAAAGAAGAAGGATGGAAGCATGAGGTTATGTATAGACTACCGGGAGTTGAACAAGATGACGATTAAGAACCGTTACCCGCTACCAAGAATAAATGATTTATTTGATTAGCTGAAAGGAGCTAAGTGCTTTTCCAAGATTGATTTGAGATCAGGATACCATCAACTGAAGATTATAAAAGATGACATCCCGAAGACAACATTCAGGACAAGATAGGGACATTATGAATTCTTAGTAATGCATTTTGGGTTGACTAATGCTCCTGCAGCATTTATGGATTTGATAAACCGGGTATTTAAAAAGTATTTGGACAAGTTTGTAGTGGTATCCATTGATGATATTCTCAAATACTCAAAGTCAGAAGAAGAACACATGTAGCATCTATGGATAACATTGGAGATACTCCGATAAGAGAAGTTGTATGCCAAGTTTTCCAAGTGTGAGTTATGGTTAAAAGACGTTCAATTTTTGGGACAGGTTATTGGAAGTGAAGGAGTCAAAGTGGATCCGGAAAAGATTGAGGCAGTTATGAGTTGGGAGAGACCAAAGACACTATAACGTCTGGGAAATTTACATCTGTATTATATCATATTTATAATAAATTATGTGTGTTAATGTGTCATTTATGTGGAATTAACTGTCAAACCCTAATCGCTATGTGTTACGTGCATTATGTGTCGTCCAGGTATTTTTAAGATATTTTTCAGATATTTTATTTTTCATTTATAGCTTTCATTTCAAAAGTTTTATGACCCGAATCATGATTTTAAAGCAGGTATTTCAAATAAAACAATAGGCCTTATTTTTCATCAAACGGCTTTTACCATCGCAATATTCTGAACATCTAGGCATTTTATAAATTTTCTCGTTTTGCGAAAAATGACTTTTCCGGGCCCCATTGGGTGTTAAAAACCCCACAAAAATCACATTTTTATTTTTATAAAATTATAGGATTTTCATTTATACCATTTCTTTGTATTTTTGCATTATTCACAATTTTTGGGAAATTTTGGTATATATATTGTATATATAAAATATTTATAAATTAAATTTTAATACTCAAAAATTATAAAATTAGGAGCTTATTGATTTTAAAAGATGTAGAATTAGGTCCTTAATTTTAATTAGGAGTATTAATTTTACTACTATAAATAGCCTAATAATTATTTAATAATAATTAATTAATTATAAAAATTCTGCAAAATTTCTGGAAATTCTCTGAAGAAGAAGTCGGGTCGGATTTCGGGTCAAGAATCAATCGTTGATTTTGAGCGTTTCTGAGCATCAAATCGATCGATGTGAGTACCCAAATTGATCCTCTCATTCTGTTCTTTCAATTTTTGGTACCAAAATCATGTTTTGATGTGTTGTTTTTCAATTTTAATTTCTAGGGTTTATACCCGATTTGGTACTTTTTGATTCTGAGGTTATTTGTTGAAATTGATATTGTATATAGCTTTATTTTGATGATTTGTGATGGATTCCTGTTGATTAATTTTACAAACGATAGCTCCAATTGATAGTACTATATGTGGGGTTTATGTAATAACCCCAATTTTTGGAAATTTTTGAAACCCTTATGAATAGTGTTTTTGCTGAATGAGAAAACTGTTCATGCCACGCTATGTAGGGGTTCTGTTATTGATCTTATGGGATATTATTAGTACTCTATGAAGTATATAAGTGTATGTAAAGATCGTCAGAATCCAATTCCGAACACTTTGGTTTTTCCCGGAAATCCACAATATACGGAGAGAATTGAGTATAAGGTAACAGGATAAAAAGGATTTAAATTAAAGGATTATAAAAGAGGATCATAGAAGGAATTTAATATATTGAGAAAGGTTAAGGGAACCTAAGTAATAAGATCCCGGGTATGATCCTTCAAACGATAAAACGAGAACGAAAGTTAAGCGAACCGTATAGCAGATCAGCGGTCATTAGGCAAACGATTAGGAAGTTAATCAAAGGGATTAATGGGAATGATGTCATCCAACCAATAGAAAGAAGACAAGGAAGGAAGGATGACATCATGAGGATGAGGTAAGCATGACATAGGAAGGAAGGAGGTGTGGTTGAATAAGAACCACACAAATTCAAGGGCAAGGTAGTAATTTGCTAAAGCAAGCACAAAAACCAAGCAACCAAGCCAAGAAAAAAACCATTTTCATCAAAAATCAAAAGCAACCAAGGCTTGTTCATGAAGCTCTCGGTTGGTTTCTTAAGAAATGGGAAGTCCAAGCTCCTCCACTTGTTATTTTCCAAGGTAATTATCCTAGCTCCTCCTAGTTAAGTTACATACTTCCTATAAGTTTAAGCTTCTAATTCCAAGCCAATCTTTTTCTATAAATCATCAAAGAAGATGGTGAATAGTGTTTTCAAGAACTAAAATTTGTGTTCTTGAAGTTTTGTTTAGATTAAGCTTGGTTAAGGGCTTTAAAGGTGATTCCAAGCCATCCTCTTGATTCTCCACTCTCCAAGGAAGGTATAAACTACAAACCCTAGCTTTAGTTTTGAGTAATTAGGATTGAATGTGTTTGATATAGCATATGTGAGGCATGATGCTTGATTGGTTGAAGTTTGGTTGAGTTTGTAGAGATTAGTTGGTTTTGTTGTTATGATTAGAGTTTGAGATTTGGAATGGTAGTGAAATGAAATGGTAATTTTGTGGTTTTGATTTAAAGAAACTTAAGTATGATTAAAGTTAGGTTTAAGCATATGTATGAATGATTAAAAGTGAATTGGTTGGGATTGTTATGATGTGATAAGGATGGATGTTTGTTGTGTGTTGGATTTGAGGATGGTTTGGGTTGATTGTGGATGGTTTAAAAAATGGGAAATCGCGTAAACATAGCCGTCGTAACGTCCGATTTTCTTTGGACTATTTTTGTGCATAGCATTAGGACCCGAGAACCCCCTGCTAGATTGTGACCACTGCCATGTTTAGATAGCTCATGTTACGAGCTTCATTTTGATATGTAGTTCGTTCGATTCCGATTTACGGTTTAGGAGAAACGACCGTTTCAAGTAACGGCGTTTCACGAATGAAACTTTTTCCCTCACCTTACTTTGAAATGTAGGTTAAAGACCAAAAAGGGTTAATTAATGCATGAAACATTTATGGTAAGTGTTTTAGGCAGTTGGTAAGTCACTCGCGAAGGAATCGCTTTAAAACTCGTAAAGGTTAAATTATTAAAAATGGTGGAGCCGAGGGTACCCGAGTGACTTAAGCGAATCAGTGAGCGCAAAACAAGCGTTAGAGTCTAAGTTAGTTAAAGTATAGATTTACAAGTGATTTTGGTTTAATTCCAACTTACTTGTTGTTTATAGGTTACCAGACTCGTCCCGAGCCTTTTATCACCCCAAGTCGCTCAGGCAAGTTTTCTACCCGATATACTGTTGTTGTGATGTAAATATATGTATATGCATTATCTTGTGATAGTGCATGATTGTTATTAGCAAATTTTGCGATATATTGGAGCATGCTGATATGGTATATATGCATGTCTGTTTCGTAATCTGGTTATCTATCTGTTGATTTCAATGCTTATAGTTGCATAATACCTATGCTAGAAATAAGCAAGTAGTTGCGTATACCCTTAGTATAGGGGATAAAAGGTGAACATATTTCTAAACCGGGAGTCGATGTTCCCGAGTATATTATATATATATATATATATATATATATTTATATATATGGATATAGTTTTTAAAACTATGGATCGAATAAGGTTTATTCGATACCTTTATTTTACTTAATTGAATATTAATTTGAGTATTCATTCGAGGGTTTATGCCAAATGTTTTCTTTTCCTTTCCAAAAATTCATTGGATGTTTCGAACTCTGTTCATACTTCACATAACAGAGGTTCCAGGAAATGTTTTCGGGATATATATATATGTGGATATATATATATATATATCGGGACTAAATAAAGTATCTCATAACTTTTCATTCAATAATATTTCAAAGACTGAATCTATTCAAATCTTGTATTGTAGTCTCATCTATGTGATGAACTTTTGAAATTGATTATAACTTGAACGGTGGTAGTTCAAGTAGTATTTGGGAATGATATAAGTGTAGTGAAGTATTTGGTAACTTCATCTTTTAAACTTATATCTAATTAATAATTGTCTTATGAATGACAAAGATTTTCAGAAAAACGTTGAGACAAGGTTAGATATATGAGATCACCTTGCAACGATATTTTTTTATATACAGTTATACACTGGGACTTTGTGTATATTATGCATGGAAGAGGACTTCCAATATTTTGAAAAGTATATATGTATATACTGAATATTTTGCGACTTCATCGCATTAAGATATCAAACTTGGTTCAATTCTTTTGACCAAGACTTTCATGAGTATTATGAGTAGGCTCATATATTGTAAATCATTATACATATTATTTTGGTGGGCTTGCTGCTCACCCTTGCTTTATTTCTTCATCACACAACAACAGTTAGGAAAGATGGCCAGACTCCAGCAGACCCAGCGCAAGCGCGTGGGAAGCGTCCCGCGTCTTCCCGTTGATGTTGTAGCTGCTATAGGTGCAGAGGTAGATCTATTGTAGATCAGACCATCTACTTTTGAGAATCAATTATGTATAATTATAACTTGTGGCAGATAATGGCAATTAACTGTAAATTTATCAAGTAATCATTTCGGGTTGTAATAACTTTTAAATTGTGGATTCAAAGACTTGTACTTATTTAAATTTCATCTCTGAGACTATAACGGGTTGTGGTGTGTGTTAGCGTGGGGTCACAGCATAAGGTTATTTATTATTAATTAAGTGAAGTGATATTGTGGAAAGAAAGACCGTGACGACCCGGATCCCCGACCCCGGATCTGGGGGTGTTACAGTTTATGAAAATTTTTGTTTGATCGTTTTTGATTCTTGAGGAAGCTGAGATATGATTGAGTAAGGGGGTTTCATTGTGTGTGTTATGACCTTTATTTTAAGCTATAGAACATAAGTTTTGGTATACGATTTAAGCAGATCGGAAATTGGTCGGATTTTAGGTTGGTTATGATCGGAATCCTGTTCTAGGGGTTATTAAGTGATGTTGTTAGTTGATTAATGTTTAGAACTTAATTTGCAATCAATTCCATATAAAAATGAGCACAAACGGTTCGTAGTCTGGCATGAAATTGACTTTGTCGGAATCTGCAGAAGTCCGCCGGAGTTTTTTTGAGTTTTGGCCGGAAAAGACGACTCAGGGATCGTGTGATGTTGGTGAAGGCAGCTTGAGGTTTCTGTGTTCATGGTGAATGGAAATACTCTCAAAAACAGTCCAAATCGTCCCTGTGTTGGCCTGAATTGAACTGGGCGGAAAATTTTCCGGTGACCGGAATGCCACCGGATTCTGGGTTCTTGGTGACCCGTTTACCCGAATCAAAACCCAGATTAAAACCCGGTTTTGATCTGTTTTTGTCAGAAGTCATTATCTGACAACTGTTTTTGGAATTTAATTTTAATTTTACTTTTATTAATTTAAAAAATCAGTTTTATTTATTTTATGAATTGATTAAATAATTATTTAATTAATTGATTTATATTATAAATAATTCTGAAATATTTTCTAAAAACCAGATTTAATTGTTTTCTCAATTATTTATTATTTATTTATTAATTATTTAAAAATGATTAATTATTTTGATAATTATAGAAAAATCATAATAAATTCATTTTAATTCCAAAAATTATAGAAAAATTATTTTTAATTTCTGATTTTTCTTAAATAATTATTTAAAAGTTATTTTAGGGTTTAAAAATTTATAATAATTATTTATATTGAATAATAAATTGATTAATCTGTATTTAATTGATATTAAATAGACCGTTAGTCCGATTCGAGCGAAACGAAAACCCTTTGACTTAGAAAAATGAATTCTTTTCATTAAAAATAATATTAAAACCTAATTTATTCTAAAAATTAGTTGACTTTGTTATTTATTTGATTAAAAGTTAAATTGCGTGCCGAGACGAGTCCGAAGAATTCTGAGAAATAGGAAGCGAGTCAGATAATGATCAGTTGAGCGATCAGCGAGTCAATTTTGATTCTAAAAATTATTTTAACTATAAAAATAATTATGTGCTTATGTGTATTATGTGGTTAATCGAGTATTACTTGTTAATATATAATATACGAGTCAATCATAAGCGCATGGGTAAACAATAGGAATGATGTAAAGTCGGTTCAAGACGTAATTGAAGTACGAAATGACTAAACCAGTTTATTTTTCTAACAGAAGCTAAGCCAGCAAGGCATGTTGAGCCAGTGAAAGACAAAGGTGATACAATTGAAGTGAGCCACGCAGAAGGGAAGTTTTTCCCCTATTCTAATTTTAGAATAGTGATATTTCTTCAGATTCTTATCACACTTGCACTCTTTTGATTCTTGTTCATATTTCATTTTGATTCTTGATTTCTCCTTTTCCTTTGAATTCATTGTTTATATTCCATTTGTTATTCACATATGTTGATATATTCTGGTGATTAGAATATGTCAAAGCATACCGATTGTTTTGGTTGCTACTTCATGGACTGGATAATGATACTTTTAGGAATTAAGTTTACTTAATCCTAAGGACCGGGACCTAACTGGATCCTTGAGATGGGCCATAGTGCATGGGTGCCCGATTGGATCTATATAGTGGGATATAGATCTGCACTGTATCTTGGTTGATCAGCAGGGTATAGATGCAAACTTGTGTCCAGTTTAGTTCATTTGTACTCGCCAGCAATGGCCTTCTTTCTATTCTCATGGGGTTATATCTTTGCAGATATACCCAGGTTACCGATTCACTTAAACTGCTTAAACACTATTTGTATTTTGTAGACTTGTTGAATAATTTTTGGCTCACCCCTTTTTGTTGTTATTCACCTTATTGTTTTTAGTTAAGAAGGAATATGAAACCCATCAGGACTCGAGTGGTAAAGAAGCGGGTCAAGCCTGGGGATCCTCTCATACCCAAGGTGTTGATCCTAATCTAAGAAGAAAGCTTTAAGTTTCCCGAACAGATGGAGTGTAGATAGTTAGTGTGTGTGTTTGAATAAAAGATGAAATTAGCTTAAAACTGGTTAGACAATGGTTTTTAATAAAGAGAGTTTGTAAGATTTTGAATTTGGTTTGTAATAAAGTAGTTAGTGGTTCTTGTTTTCATACTTTAACCTAAAAAGATCTTGTTTAGTGTTAAAGGGGTTTAGATTCATTTATTTATTATTTGTTGATCAGATTGTACAGGTTTGGTGATAAACTAGTAACCCCCAGACTTATACCCCGGGTCTGGAGGGCGTTACAGACACCTACGGAAGTGCGAAGTTTTCTAGGATAGGCGGTATATTATAGAAGGTTTGTTAAAGGTTTCTCGAAAATCGCCACGCCATTGACTAAGTTGACAAGGAAGAATCAGAAATTTGAATGGAATGCGGAATGTGAAGATAGTTTTCAGGAATTGAAGCAGAGGTTGGTTACAGCTCTAGTGTTAGTATTACCAGACAATCAATGAGACTTTGTGATTTTCAGTGATGCCTCACATAAAGGTCTGGGTTGTGTGCTAATGCAACACAACAAAGTGATTGCGTATGCGTCAAGACAGCTAAAACCACATGAATTGAAGTATCCTACACATGACTTGGAATTAGCAGCTATAGTAATTGCACTTAAGATTTGGAGACATTACCTATATGGAGAAAGGTGTGAGATCTACACGGATCATAAGAGTTTAAAGTATATTTTCACTCAGAAGGAGCTCAACATGAGGCAAAGGAGATGGTTGGAATTGATTAAGGACTACGATTGCTCGATAAATTATCTTCCGGGAAAGGCGAACGTGGTAGCTAATGCTTTGAGTAGGAAAGAGAGGTTGAATATAGTAACAATACCAAAGAAATTATCTGAAGAAATTAGGAGATTTGAATTAGAACTTTGTGGATGCAGAAAAGTTGAAGAGATTTATCATACTATGACTTTTCAGCCAACATTATTGGAAAAGATAAAAAAATGTCAGGAAGAAGTGATGAAGCATGAGAATAATTAGCTGACCGGAGAAGAGATTTGTACTAAAAGGGACGAACAAGGTATACTAAGCTTTTCTTCAAGAATTTGGATTCCCCCTGTGACTGAATTGAAGAATGAGATACTGCAAGAAGCTCA
Organism: Apium graveolens; assembly: GCF_009905375.1. Lineage (NCBI taxonomy): Eukaryota > Viridiplantae > Streptophyta > Magnoliopsida > Apiales > Apiaceae > Apium > Apium graveolens. The sequence goes on along the minus strand of NC_133650.1, from coordinate 71,020,511 downwards.
CAACTCTAGATTTTCAATCCACCCGGCAAGCACCAAGATATACCAGGACTTGAAGCAGAACTTTTGGTGGCCAAATATGAAGTGAGAAGTAGCAGAATGGGCTGCAAAGTGCTATACTTGTCAGAAAGTGAAGGCAGAACATCAAAGACCAAGTGGATTAATTCAGCCCTTAAAGATTCCAGAATGGAAGTGGGAAAACAGTGCCATGGACTTTATAGTAGGATTACCACGAACGAAATCCGGACATAACGCTATATGGGTTATAGTTGATCGCCTTACGAAGTCGACACATTTCCTTCCAATTAATGAGAGGTCTTCATTGGATAGATTGGTCCATCTGTATGTGCGTGAAATCGTATTATGACATGGCGTACCTGTATCGATAGTTTCGGACAGAAATCCACGATTTAACTCGAGATTTTGGACGCAATTTCAAGAAAGTCTTGGCACAAAGTTAAACATGAGTACGGCATATCATCCGTAGACTGATGGTCAAAGCGAGAGGATAATTCAAACAATTGAAGACATGTTGCGTAGCTGTGCGATTAATTTTGCAAGAAGTTGGGACGTCCACTTACCATTGGTAGAATTCTCCTACAACAACAGCTATCACACCAGTATTGGCATGCCACCATACGAAGCTTTATGCGGATGAAAGTGCAGATCGCCAACCAGCTGGGATGAAGTGGGAGAAAGAAAGATTCTAGGCCCGGAATTGGTGCAACAAATGCATGAGATAGTCAAATTGATACAGAAGAGATTACTTGCTGCTCAAGATAGGAAAAGAAAGTATGCAGACCCGGCACAGAAGGATATCAGATTCCAAGTAGGTGAAGCTGTATTGCTGAAAGTATCACCAAGAAAAGGATTTTCTAGATTTGGCAAAAAAAGGAAGTTTGCACCTAGATATATTGGTCCTTTTGAAGTTTTGAGTCAAGTGGGAAAGGTGGCCTATGAATTAGCTTTGCCTCCTCAGTATCAACATGTGCATAATGTGTTTCATGTGTCATTACTTAAGAAGTATAATCCCGATGCCAACCATGTGATAGAGTATGAACCTATAGAGATTCAGGCAGACCTGTCATTTATGGAGCAACCAGTCAAAATACTCGACTGGCAAGAAAAGAGTCTTAGAAATAAGTTGGTCAAGTTGGTAAGAGTACTTTGGAGAAATCCCAAGGTTGTAGAGTCAACGTGGGAACTAGAGTCGGATATGCGTAGCCGGTATCCTCACTTATTCTCCTAGATTTTGAGGACAGAATCCTTTAAGGGGGAGAGGATGTTACAACCGGTATTTCTAAACCATATCTATATATAATTGTGTGTATATAATTGAGATTTAAATTATGTTAAATTATAAATTTGGATGATCTATATGTTGAGTGCCTATAAATCAAGTGTTTAATGTATTAGTTTATATAAAAAAATTTGAAAGAAAAATCTTATCATTTAGTATTTTTAAATAATAATCAAAAGTACTTCATTTTATATGAAAAATTGATTTAAAAAAAAATCTTTTAACAATAAATTTTCAAATCTTATATCATTAAATTTCTAAAATCATAAGTTATTTTATGATATATATTTTGTAATTTATGGAAGTGCATTTATATTTATAGAAATTGTTTTACATAAATTAGTTGAATTTAATTTGCAATTTACTTAATTTCCCATGCATGCATTTTGATCCCAATACAAGTTAAGGGCAAACTTGGAAATTCCAACCCCACTAACTCCCACTTTATTAGCCAAATTACTTATTTATCCTTGCATGCAAAAATGGCACAAGCTTGCTAGAAGGTTGTTTTTATCAATATCCAACTCCACTCACATTTTAGTCAAATCAAACAATAAAAACAAAGATAAGGTATCAAAATCACTCCACTCCACACTCCACCCTCACCTCTCTTCACCTTCCTCCCTCTCCTCTCTCTCTCAGCCATCCCCTCTCTCGGCCCTTTCCTTGGCCGAAGCCCCCACCCCTTTTTCTTCTTCATTTTCATTCAAACATTCATCTTCCATCAAAGTAATCTTACTTTCTATATATTGTTCATATATAATCCAAAGAGTTTAGGGTAAAAAGTTTATGTTTTGATCTTGCATGTCATAGTTTTAACTAGAACTCAAAATATAATCTTGATTCTCATGGATTTAAGGTTGTATTATTGAGAGAACTACAAGGAATGGTGAAATGCCAAGTCATGAGAGTGAAGCTCTTTCTTATATGGTCATTTCCCTTCCATTAAATTCGGCCATGACCATAAGGGAGCCGAATGAATGGTTCTTAATGGTGTTTCTTTGTTGCTTTGTTGATTTTTGAATGTTTATGTGATGATGGCTTGGTTTTGGAAATAAAAACTTGATAAAACTCTTAGCATGCTAAGTGATTACATAGTTATGGTTAATTCTAGTCTTGCATGTTGATTTTATTATGAAATTATTTTAGAAACCATATTGTTTTTGGCTTGTAAATTCAAAAGTATGCATGCATAGATCCAACTCACGATTTTCGAAAGTTCTTGATCATTTAGATTGATTTTTGTTAATAATCTCTAATTTCAGTTGAATTAAGATATTAAATATGATTTGTGCTCCTTGTTATGTGTTTTTTATTCATATATATTTGGAGGATTAAGTGTTACTTTCGAGTTTGAGATGACTCGTAATTAGTGTAATGTGTTAACTATTGTTTTGCTAAATTGCACCTTAGGTAAGGATGATCTTCACTAAGCCAATATTGTGTGTGGGAGTGTTATTTCAGTAGGTTTCCTTGGTTGAGGTTCGGTTTGGATTTTGATTGATGTTTGGTTTGGTTTGTCAAGTGAGAAACATGGTGAAAAGGGGTACATTAGATTCTGCAGAATTTCAGTTTGGTTCCATGAGGTTTAGAGTGAGATTTTACCATGTCATTGTAATGTACTTTGAGGCCCAAGACACCAGAATCTAGCAGTAGGAATATACTTTAGATTTCAGGTGTTTATTAGAGATTTGTAGGTTGTTTGGTTAGGTGCACGAGTGAAAACACTAAATCTGTCCAGCAGGGGACAGTTTTGTTACAACTTAGAAATGGGGAGTTTTGACCATGTCATGGGTAGGCCCTCACTAGGACTTGGTTAGCCCTAGTTAGAGGGAGTGTCAGAGGATTTTTCCAGCCATATTTCATATGAATTGAGTTAGAATCTTGTGTTACAAGTTAGTGGAAATCAGGACACTTTTCTGTCCATAAAATAGGGGAACATTGGACTTTAAGCTTAGGCCCAGGTAGGCCCAAGCTAGGCCCTTCAGCCACACCAAGTTTGGGAGTTGCCTTATGATCATAAGAGTCTAGTGTAAAAGTTTGGGAGGTAAACTTGAAGTGTAAGGGTGTCAATTGTACTCAAACACCCATTGGTGTCATCCTGAAATCACTATAATGAGCACAATCACTTAACCTTTAGTTTTAGAACACTTATGAGTGAGGCCTAGGTTGACCATCATAGTTGTAAGATAGTATAAGGTCAGTAGAGTATAAGGCCTAAGTCAGGGTCCATAAGAACTTGATGGTTTAGAAAAGGCACTTCGAGTTATGAGGTCGATATTAAGAGTTTTAGCTAGTTTAGCATAACTAAGTGACTTGAGTAAGTGGAGTGAGATCATCCAAACTTAGTGATGCAATATAGTGTGTTGATATATTATTATTTACTTAAATGTGTTATGTGAGCATATGTGGTTATGTGAACTATTATGCTTATAAGGTAATTGTAAGCGTGTATGTGTATATAGGCCTAACTGCCAATGTGCGTAATTTCGGTCTATAATTAGGTTGAGTTAGTGAGTATATATTATAATGAGGTTATTATTATTTTTGTGTAGGCTCTCAAGACAAGGGTAAACTTTCCATTAAAGTCGAGTGAAGCTCCGATTTCTCCCACCTGCCAGTCAAGTCAAGCCTTTCTCAAGGCAAGTGTTTCAACCTACCTTTTTGTTTACACTACAAGTGTGTGATAACCCAGTTCTTATATATGATGCGAGTATTCTAATTCACCTTGATATATATGAACCAAGTGTTTTTAACTCTATCTTTCATATTATATGCAAGTGTCATGAACCTTCAAGTATTCATTGCAAGTAGTTTAACTTTACTTGAAGATTTCTATGTGAGTAAATCAAAAGTCCTACCATGCGAGTATACCAAAGTAATTGTGATGTTGAACACTGTCCAAGTTATACTCAGTAATCTTATCTTGATACCTAAAAGCAAGTTATTCCTTAAAGTTGTTCATGATTTCTTGATAACCCTATCCTTACCCTTAAAACATGATACCCTGCTATACTTTAAACTGATGCTCACCTTATTTATATTTTAATACCTATGTCTTATCTGGAATCATTACCTTGAATCTAGTTTGACTTAGTTCCTTTATACTATCCATCAACCCTGTTAAACCTCATTGTCAAACTCCTTATGAATAGAAACTTTGCGATTCCATTTGATAAGGTATAGTCTAGTTGATCATGGCTTTAAAGTTGATCTAGAACCCTTGATAAAGATGTTCATTGTTTAATAGATTAACCGTCACTTGGCATCAGTTTTTAAAACAAAAAGTTAAAATTTAGATTTTCAATCCCAAAGGGGGACAAATATTTTCTTTAAATAAGTGGATCTGGACTGAGACGCAAGTCCTTTCCGCTCTTAATTTGTAGGCTTAAAGGTTGCCTAGGTATCCCATTAATGTTCTAGAAACCAGCGAGGTTCGGGATTACTTCGTGGCTGATCACCGGCTGTAATCCGTAGCGTCATAAAATGGTTTTTGATAAAGAAATGGTTTTGAATTGTTTTATTACAAGAAAAGATGCCATCACCCTGAAAGTTTATCTCTTGATACTATATTGTTGAATTTTTCATTTCCATTGTTATTCTTTTATTCTTGTTTATGCATATTATAGCGCTTGTTGAGCATTTGGCTCACTACTTGCTTTACCCTGATATTACAGCTAGCAGATATGGTTAGATTCAAGAAGACTGCGCGTAAGACTTGTGATATCGATTCGTTTGTTCGAGCTCAGGTAGATTAGTGATCGTTTTGTGTGAGGACTCGATATTAAAATCAGGCTGTAATAGTTAATAGTGTTGGGCTGTTCCAAACCTTAAACGGTAAGATCTTGGATTCAGATGTATTTATTTCCTTTTGTTAACTATTTTAATAATTCGTATAGTTTCTTTTGTTATATTTGGGGCGTGACATTATCCGTCGAAAGACCAAATGGACTATCCATCGAAAGATAAGGAACCACATCCGTTGACTGAGAAAAATCCAGTTAGTAAAGCTAAGCTAGCTAAGTTGAATGAGAAATATGGATCAGTTTCTAAAAACTTTCTTCCATTAGAATCAAGTCAAGTGAGAAAAGAAAAGAGAGTTAATGTTGGGAATCTGTCTATCAAGCAATTGAATGACAGATTGGAAAAGATTGAGGTTAAAACATAATCTAAAAAGAAAAACAATAGGAATGGGAAGGTAGGAATTAACAAACATAACAACTACACACCTGATAAATATGCACCAAGAAAAATCTGTGTTAAGTGTGGTAGTGTTAATCATTTTTCTGTTAATTGCAAGAATGATATGCCTACTCCCATGTCTGCACCTTCTTCTTTTCCCAACATGACTGCCATGCCTATGGATACTATGCCTACTCAGAATATGAATGCACAATTTGCTAATATGCCATTTGCACCTAATCCTTATTATGTTGCATTTAGTATGCCTCAAATGCCATTTAGCATGCCTTACTGGAATAACATGTTTGCAAATAGCATGCTTTTTCATGTCAACCAAAATGTACATGATAATTCTGTTTCAATGACTGGTTTCAAAGGTTCAACTCAAATGACTAAGGATGAATCTGAGATCCCCAAGTCAAACGAGATCAAACCTAAGAAACCAAAGAAAAAGGATAACAAGGAAGGACCCAAGGAAACTTGGGTACCAAAATCAACTTGATTTGATTTTGATATGTGCAGGGAAACAGAAAGAATCTTTGGTATCTAGACAGTGGTTGCTCAAGGCACATGACAGGAGATTCTACCCTGCTCATTGAGTTCAAGGAAAGAGTTGGCCCAAGTATTATTTTTGGAGATGACAACAAGGGTTATACTATGGGATATGGCTTGATTTCAAAGGATAATGTCATCATTGAAGAGGTTGCCCTAGTGGATGGACTCAAGCACAATTTGTTGAGTATCAGCCAGCTCTGTGATAAGGGCAACTCAGTCACTTTTAATTCTGAAGCTTGTGTTGTGACCAACAAGAAGAGTAACAAAGTGGTTCTCACTGGAGTGAGAAAAGGAAATGTGTACCTAGCTGATTTCAACTCATCAAATGCAGAATCAGTAACTTGTCTTCTCAGTAAAGCAAGTCAAGATAAAAGTTAGCTATGGCACAAAAAACTATCCCATCTAAACTTCAAGACCATGAATGAGTTAGTCAAGAAAGAATTGGTTAGAGGCATTCCTCAAGTGAAGTTTACTAAGGATGAATTGTGTGATGCCTTCCAGAAAGGAAAGCAGATTAAAGCATCATTCAGAAAGAAGCTTGATTCAATAATTGAAGAACCTTTGCAACTGTTGCACATGGATTTGTTTGGACCAGTCAATGTGTTGTCCATCTCTAGGAAAAGATATTGCCTAGTTATTATAGATGATTTCTCAAAGTTCTCTTGGATATATTTTCTAAAATCCAAAGATGAAGCTAGTGAAATCATCATCAATCACATAAGGCAAGTCAACAATCATCTTGACTTTAAAGTAAGAAGAATCAGGAGTGACAATGGAACTGAGTTCAAGAATTCTGTGATGAGATCTTTTTGTGAAGAGAATGGGATTATGCATGAGTTTTCTGCAGCTAGAACTCCACAACAAAATGGAGTGGTGGAAAGGAAAAACATATCTCTTATTGAAGCTGCAAGGACAATGCTTGAGGAATCAAAGTTACCAACATATTTTTGGGCTGAAGCTGTGAATACTGTATGCTATACTCAGAATATTTCTTTGATTAATCAAGCCAAATGCATGAATCCTTATTAGTTGTTCAAGAATAGGAAGCCAACTCTAAATTTCTTACATGTCTTTGGCTGCAAATGCTATATCTTAAGGAATCAAACTGATCAATATGGAAAGTTTGATGCCAAAGAAGATGAAGGAATTTTTGTTGGATATGCTGTGGGAAAAGCATATAGAGTCTACAATCTATGAACCAACATTGTTATGGAATTTGTACATGTAGTGTTTGATGATAAGAAGATTGAAGGACTGCAAGATGGAGAATTCTATGAGAGCCTTAAATTTGACAATGTGGAGATGATTTGTGAAGATAGTGATGATGATAGTGATCAAGAACCAATATCCAAGGGCAATGCAGAAAAGTCTACAACCAATGAAGCACATAACCCAACATCTGTCGAAAGACCAAGTGCATCATCCGTTGAAAGAAAATCTGCAATATTTGTCGACAGGAAAAGAATATCATCCGTCGATAGGAAAAGAACAACATCCGTTGATCCCTCAATAGGATTTGGGAGTAAAATAAGATCACAATCAGAAAGAACCCCTTCTTAAGTCAAAGATCCATAAACTCAGGGGGAGTTTCTGATCGTCAAAACTCTACTAATCATCAAGACAACAATGAGGCCTTTTCATCTAGAGCTAATCTACCACAACAGAGAAAATGGACTAGAGATCACCCTTTTGAGCTTATTATTAATGATGCATCTTCTAGAGTTCAAACAAGGAAAACAACTCAAGAAGAATGTCTATATAGCAGCTTTCTTTTTAAAGAAGAACCAAAGAAGGTAGAAGAAGCTCTATTGGATCCTGATTGGGTTTAAGCTATGCAAGAGGAGCTAAACCAATTTGAAAAGAATAAGGTATGGAAGCTAGTACCCAAGCCTAAAGGAAAGAATCCAATTGACACCAAGTGGGTATTCAGATATAAGATGGATGGAAATGGCATAGTTGTCAGGAACAAAGCTAAATTGGTTGCTAAGGGATATTGTTAACAAGAAGGGATAGATTTTGATGAAACTTTTGCTCCTGTTGCAAGACTTGAAGCCATCAGAATTTTCTTAGCCTATGCAACCCATGCCAATTTCAAAGTCTATAAAATGGATGTCAAAAGTGCCATCTGAATGGAAATTTGGAGGAGGAGGTCTATGTCAGTCAGCCTCCTGGTTTTGAAGATCCAAATTTTCCAAAATATGTCTATTATCTGTTGAAAGCACTTCATGGATTGAAGCAAGCACCTAGAACCTGGTATGATACTTTGTCAAAGTTTCTCTTAGAAAATAACTTCACAAGAGGTACTGTTGACAAAACTCTATTCTATAAAAGTGTTAATGGCTCTAGAATACTTGTTCAAATTTATGTAGATGATATTATATTTGGCTCTACATATGAAGAACTTTTAAAAAGTTTGCCAAATTGATGCAAAGTAAGTATGAAATGAGCATGATAGGAGAACTAACTTAGTTTCTTGGTTTACAAGTTAAGCAAGTTAGTGATGGAATATTCATTAGTCAAACTAAATATATTCATGATCTTTTAAAGAAGTTTGATCTAATGGATTGCACATCTGCAAAAACTCTCATGGCCACTACAACTAAACTTGAATTGAACACTATTGAAAAGTCTATGGACATCTCAAGCTATAGAGGCATGGTTGGCTCACTTTTGTACTTAACATCTAGTAGGCCAGATATAATGTTTGCTACTTGTCTTTGTGCTAGATTTCAGGCTGATCCTAGAGAATCTTACTTAGTAGCTATTAAGAGAATTTTCAGATATCTCATGGGTACACCAAAACTTGGCATTTGGTACCCTAGAAATTCTGGTTTTGATCTAACTGGTTATTCAAATACAGATTATGCAGGTTGTAAAATAGATCAAAAAAGTAAAACAGGAACCTGTCAATTTCTAGGAAACAAGCTAGTATTCTGGTTCAGTAAAAAACAAAATTCAGTTTCTACTTCTACAACTGAAGCTGAGTATATTGCTGCTGGTAGTTGTTGTGCACATATTTTATGGATGAAAAACCAACTATTGGACTATGGTCTGTAAGTGGACAGAATTCCTATTTTCTGTGATAACACAAGTACAATTGCCATCACTAAAAATCCAGTACAACATTCAAGAAAAAAAGCACATAGACATCAAGTACCAGAGCATGTAATGAATGGTACTGTGGAACTTCATTTTGTTCCAAGTGAGAAGCAACTTGCAGATATCTTTATCAAGCCACTTGATGAATCCACCTTCTCTAGGTTGGTAAGTGAGTTAGGTATGCTTAATTACTCTTAAATCATATTTGATAATTTTGCAAGTTGTAATGTAGCCAGAGTTAAAATTGATATTTCCTTTCTTGATAAAACTTTGACTAAGTCAGAATTTGTATCTCGACGGATGTTCATTATCTGTTGAGAATGAATATCCATTAAAACATAACATCCGTCGAAGTATCAATTATCACTCTGGGTATTCTATTATCATCCGTCGAAGTGTCTCAATCTTACTCGTTGATTTTGAACATTATTGATCGAAATTACTTACAGCTTGTATGTATATTTCAACGGATAATCTTAGAATTTTGACAGTTTTTATAATTTTTAAACGGCTATTTTGGGCTACTTTGATTGGTTACTTTATTTTACTTTATTACTTTTGACAGTTTATTTCTAAGATAGTATAAAAGCTAAATTCATTTTTATCCTTTTCCTTTATCACTCTCAAAAGTAATTTCTCTAACTCTCTTATTCTCCAAAGCGAATACTTTCTCTCTTCAACTAAACTTAATCACATCAATGGTACTCGTAGTCAAGATTATGTCCTCAACTGGCTTTATCTATGAAAAGAACAATTTTATAGCCTTGGTGAACAAGAAGATTCCGGCATCTGAAGATTATCACAAGATGATGGACTTCATGCTAAACTACAAATTGAATTATGCCATGCTTGAATCCCCAACCATCTACTGTGAAGTTGTTGAGGAAATCTGGACTACTGCAATGTCCATCTCCAATGACAAGACTATTACCTTCACTCTCAAAGGTAATGAACACTGTGTCAACTGTGATGTGATTGAAAAGTGTTTTAAATTGCCTGAAAATAACACACTTTCTCCACACACACACACTGATGTGAGTAACATGCTAGTCTCTATGGGTTATGCTCTAACTGCCACTAAGTTAGGTGAAGTTATAAGATTAGGCCTTAGAAAAGAATAGAGTTTCTTGAATAGAGTTTCTTGTGTGATTCTTTTATCAAAGTATTTTCTGGTAAAGTCAGTAATTTTGATGTTGTATCTTACTCACTTGTGCACATGCTCTATATGCTTCTTGGTGATAAATACTTTAATTTTAGCACTTCTGTCATGTTTGAGATAGGGAGTAAGTTAGGAGATATCAAGAAGAGGTCTAAGAAAATATACTATGCTTGATTTTTAATGATGCTAGCTAATTTTGTTTCTGAGAACCCAACAAATAAGTTAGATTGTTGGGTCCAAGAGAGGAGAATTATTGCTGACTTGAACAGGGCTAATCATCACAAGGATGTTGCACTTGTATACATGCCAATCATGGAGCAGCCTCAAGTAAGTGAGGTAACTATTCCTGTGTCTACCACTACTCAACCTATTTTTTTGCCTTCAACAGTGGCATTAACATCTGTGAATGTGACCAAACAGATGCTTTACCAAGCCACTAAACCTAAAATTTCTAAGTCAAAATCAAAGAAAGCCCCCTCTGGTTTCTCTCAAAAGAAACCAGTTGCAAAATCTACCAAACACCAAGAGGGGAGTGTGAAGGTGAGTGAGTTAGGTGAGGGACAGGGTGAACATCAAAGAAGCCCAAAGAATAAGGTTGGAGAGATGAGTATTTCCCAGCCCAGCCACACTGCAGTTTCCCAACAAACTGTAGTGCTTAAAAAGGACTTAAGTTCATTGCTAGTTGCATCCTCCCAAAAGGATATAACTATTGAACCAAACTCTCAGCCAAGAGCACAAGCCAAGAGGGTAAGGGACACTAGCTCACCCCAAACTTATGCCAGAAAGAAGAAATCTAAACCAACTGGGGATACACAGGGTGCACACACAGTGCCTACTGTAGTCAAAGACTCAGTACATACACCATCACAAAGTCAGCTTGATGTGGCTCCAACAAATATGGAGTCACAACCAAATTCAATAATTATAGAAGCACCTAATACACCAAATTCACCCACACACGCACTGGATGTAGATATGATTCATATAACACTTCGAAATTCTCCATCTTTAACTCTCTTGGAGAAGCCAAAAATCCAAGCAAGTAAGCATCATCTTTTAGATTATCTGTTGGCTCACTTGCCATTTCTTTCTGAGTCTACTGAAACATCTGTGCAAAATCTCAAATCAATCACCATATATGCAACATTAGTTTCTACTCCAAACTCATCCATTTCTTCTATCTCGACGGATATTGTTCATCCGTTGACAAGTGATTGTCCTTCGATGAATGTGCTTAACAGTAGTCATCCGTTGACACTTAAAACTACTGCTTCGGTGGATGTTCGTCATCCGTTGACAGACACTGAACCACTTCAAATCTCACCAATTGTCACAAGTCTAGATGACCTAGTAGTAGTAAAATCACTCTTAGGACTGTGGGAAGGGAGTGAACTGAGTGAGAGGCTGGGTTGCTCCCAGGAAAAAGGAGAGGAAAGGAGTGAAATCATGAAATCATGTAGGCTATTTCTTCCATCCTGGCAAAACAGAGTGAGAGGAGGTCCACCTTAGTAGGTAAAGGTGTGGGTGTGAGGGTGGTGAGCCAAGGGGAGCCCTTGATGCAAGAAAAGAGAGATAATGAGAGAAAAACAGGTACAACTGAATGGAAAGAACCCATTGTAAGTGAGTTAATGGATGTCAATGAGGCTGACAAGAGACAGCTAATTTAGCAAGAATATCAAGTTGTTTTAGACTCTTTTTCTTTTAATGATGAGGCATTTACTCACCCTGTGGCATCATATCGAGTTCTAGCTGAACTGGACAATGTGGTTGCAGAAAAGATGCTTAACTTAGTGCATACAACTGCTTCAATACAAAGAGTAAAGGATGCCATCATAGCCATGCCACCTAAAGCTAGTGATGATATTGACTATGGAACTGGTGAGTCTGAAGAGTTCTTTGGAGATGAAGATGGTGATGAAGAAGAGTTCATGGACATAGGGGAGAAGCAGGCCCTAGCTCTAGATCAAACATTCCACTTTGGGTTTTTTCTAAAGAATGTGATGAGCAACATTTCAAGACAACTCTTTTTTATATCATTCAACAGACACACACTGCTCTTCAACCCACTACTAATGCTAGCACCAAGAAGCTTCTACAAGAACACCTCAACTCTCTACAACTACATCAAATTCAAGCTCTTTAACACAATCAAGATGTCACTTCAATCAAAACAGAGATTGACCAAGTCAAGAAGGATGTCTCTGAAAGATTGGATGCTAAATTTCCAGATACAACAGTGATTGACATCAATAGACAATTGAGGAAGAATTATTATATTGTAACTAAAGTGGATTTCTTGGACACAAGACTAAAAGCAGTTGAAGCCTCTCTGACAACTATTCATCTACATCAAGCACAGGAAACTCAGTTGTTTCAAAAGCCGGTGGCTGCACAAACTTCTACCTCCACTCCACTTGATGATAACAAAAAGGGGGAGAAAGAGTCAATCATCCCAGTTAGTCAAGGAGGGCCAACCAGTGAGGGGGAGCATGTGATAAATGTTCAAATCAGTCAAGTAATAGTTCCAGAAATTACTTTTTCAAAGCCACCCGTATTGGATAGCGTTGATCTGATCCAAATAGCAGATGCTAAGCTGGATTCCAAGTCAAATCTCAAGATACTTGATATTGCAGCTGTTGAGAAGGAATTAGATGACAAGTGGAGGAAAATAGATGAAGATTTTCAAAAGAAATTTGGCCAATTGAGAAACCAGACAAGACTTTTCATCACTACTCACAAGTCAAGTAAATTCCTGTGAATGAAATGAGTCTAGGTTGCTTGGAAAAGGGCCAACCTTCATGCATAAAGTCTCCAAAGGCCAATATGGTTTTGAAGCCTAAAAAGAACTATCCAAAGTTCTTAGACAAAAATCCTGTGGATCTTATGTTTGAGACACCAAGGCCAGATGAAAAGAAGCTGTTGGCAAGGTCAATTACATTCTTCAAAGATCCAACTGATTCAATACTGAAAAGAAGAATTGCCAAGATCTACAGGAATGGTAAGGAAATCTGTATGGAGGCTGGACACCCTCAGTTTGTAGAATCTAAGAACGAGGAAAAATAAAGGATCAAGCAAGAAAAGAAGCAGGTTGCTCTAGATGCAAAAAGGCTCAAACAAAAGAAGAAGCAAGCTGCTATCTTGGCCAAACTTCAAGCTGTGAAAACTACAACTGAGATTTCTACACAACCACCTATGATTATCGAAGCTCAAGGTCAGCAAATGCAAACTGAACCTTAACGGAAAAGGAAATTCAGATACAAGCTTCATTCTAAAAGAATATTGGACTTCAGTAACGAGGAAATAGAAGACTACATTCCCAAACAGTCTACAAATTCAACTCAAACATCCAATCCTTCAGTGGTACATGAAAAATCTAAGGTGGAACCATTAAAGAACTTTCATGGTGAGCCTAAATTCCCAAGGATGAGCCAATAGACTGGGAAAGTTTTCCAATTCATGAACTAAATTTACCTATCTTCAACAAGCCAAAGAAAACAAAGATAAGAGCAACCAAGAAGGTCAAGCCTGTGACTCTCAGAACCAAAACCTTAGCCAAAACTCAACTAGCTGTCAACAAGGGAGATCTACTATACATCTGTGACATCAAGGAATTTTTAGAAATAAATCTCTACTTGGATGAATTGGAAGAGGTAAGAGGAATTGATGCTCACAGACATCTTCCTGAAAGACTAATGTTTAAGTAAAAATGAGGGAGAGAATTCACATGGCCTCTTCACAGGATTCTCCAGGAAAGCTGCTCTGTACTGATAAAGGTCTTCTCATCCTTCAAGAAAAATTTTGGTTTCAATGGAACTGCTAGGAAATTGGTCCTAAAGAAGATAGAAGATCTAAGGAGTAATAAAGCCAAGAATGCACTTCCAAGGACTCTAACAATTCCCTTCACGTGAAGTAGAGTGCATTTCAGGCCTTATTGGCTGATGAAATTCATGGATGATAAGGGTGTTAGAAGATTTTTCAGACCGGATGACCAATTAAGTATCTCTAGCAATGAGACTCTATTGGAAATGCAAGAAAAGCTGGATCTATCTGAAGCTGATGAACTTGAATTCCACAGACAACTCCAAAATCAAATAGAAGAAAATAACAGGAATCTTGGGAAGAAATCCAGAAAATCAAGGAAATATAAATCATCTTCTCAGTCTAGAGGAGCACCTTGATAATAATTGTGAGAACTCTTTGAAAACTTTGCTCTGTTCAATTTTTAATAAAAATTGTAGCACTTATCAGTTTTATCTACTATATCTCAATCTGTACATTTAGGGTGTTTTCTTATCATCAAGTTTCTCTTAATTTATGGCTATAATTCCAGTAGGCATAAATTGGGGAAGATTATTAGGAATATGTTGTGGACTTGATGATAAGTTGAACAAAACACCTTAGTAGATTTGACTTAGTGATTGTGTAGCTTTCAACGGATGATCAATTTCACTATCCGTTGAAAGAGTAGCTTATGTAAATAAGTTTAGTAGCACATTTCTACATACTTGTATAAGCTTAGTGAACTAGAATCCTAAGAAATGTTTAGGTTATGTTAACTACTAGATTGATATGCAAGATAGGTTGGTTAATTGTAAATAGATGATGCCTTGTAATCTTGTATAAGTGAAGTGGAGTTAACTGTCAAGAAAATAGTCTCAACGGATGTTTCACAAAGCTTCAACGGATGTTCAGTAAAGCTTCAATGGATGCTCTGATAAAGCTTCAACGAATGATCATACATTGCCTCAACGGATGATTCAATGAAGTTCCAACAGATGTTCAAATTCAAAGAGTAGTTGATAGTGACTTGACAGTCAGATGTGTTGATTGTATGCAAAAGGAATGTGGCAGCCTAATTACTGGTTTTAGAGAACAAAGAAGCACTGCCATTTTCATGCAACTAAGAAGACATTCAAACATTTTGGAATAGAGTAATGAAATAGCATGAAGTTAGACTAGATATAGTTTTGTTTTATTATCTTGTCTTACTGTCATGTAAACTTGGTTATATATAAATCAAGTGTAGCAAGTAGAACAAAACTAAGCAAGCTTATTTTTCAGATAAACAGATAAGGCTGTATTTGTAAGAATTTCTTTGTAGTTTTGTTTGTTCAACTTATAAAGCAGCTGTGAGCCATTCAAAGCTTCACAGAGTTCTCAATCTGATATATATATATATATATATATATATGGTGGATACTTTCAAATCTACCAGAAAGTTTTAAAGCTTGTGTTTTATTACTTATTGTTTTAATTTCTATTATTCTTTCATTCCGCATTATTGCAAATTAAACACTGTTATATATATTAAGTTATAACAATTTTAAAATCTTAAAAAAAGTCAGAATTACATTCAACTCCCCCTTCTGTAATTCTTGTTGTATTGTTTAGGGAATAACAATTCCGGAGGTCTTTATATTTGAGAATGCTTACGCTAACGAGTAGCGTGGTATTACATATTATAGACCGTTAGTCGGTCAGTATAATTATTAAAAACCCGGAAGTATTCCAAAGATGTGAGATTTCTAATTTCTTATTTATGATATTATTATGATAAATATTCCAAGGGGCTCGATGTCCTCTTGTGGTTGATTAAATACCTCAAACTTTTATTAAATGATTTCCAAATATCGTATTCTCTCAACTTATATGTTATTTAACCAATGAATATTATTTCAAATACTCATTGAAACGAGAAGGTATTTATATATGATTATTTATTCAAATATGATTATTTATTATTTATTAGAGTTTTAATTTATTTTATTTAAACATAAATTAGTTGAAAAATATAATTTCACATATTCATTTAATAGAGATTATTCGAGTTTTAATTATTTAATAATTATTATTTAATTATTAAATATTTACTAAATGATTTTATATGATTAAAAAATTATAAAAATATTTTTTAAAATATTTTTTGAATTTTAGATAATCAATCTAGTGTCTTCCAATCTTCGAATATTATTATTTCAATCTATTTCGAATAATTCGACGATAATGTCAAAAAAACTACACCTTAAATATTTATCTGTTGACCACGGTCAACCCACATTATCTACAATACTTCCCCAAAATGTGACGCCCTCCAAATCCGGGGTCTAGATTTTGGGGTCACTATACGATAAACCAAACTAGAATAGGCAAAACGGAATAAAATAATGAATATGACCCCTTGCATGCAACTGGATCGATCATAGGTTATAGTATGAAATAGACACTAATACAATCCAAATGTTATTACAAGCCATAAGTCTATTTAGTTTTACAACTCACTCAAATTTTATTACAAACCTCTAGACTAGTCAAGCGTCCCAAAAAGTCTACCTAAAAAACACACCAAACTATTTACAAGCACACAACTCCTTGACAAATATGGAACTCAGGTCTGCTCTGGCCTAGCTGAAAGAATCAGAATAATACACAAGTTTAAGCGAAAGAACTGCTCAGCAACCAATATATAACTTATGATTTAAGACAACAACAACAATATATCTGAAAAACAAAACCAAACAACAATACATGAGCAGTATCAAAAACTGATATAAGTTTTGATAATAAACAACACTTTTATAAATCTTTTTTTTTTGGATTAGAATCCTCAAACGACGGTGTGTTGCCACCGGTGATCAGCCGCGAAGCAATACCGGTATGTCATAGCATATCCAACTAAACAAAAGGGGCACCCAAGGCACATATCGGCCTAGCGATGTATTATAATCAAGTATAGTACATGGCTCACACTGGACCGCCGCCGCAGCCTTTTACGCTACCATCCAATCTAAAAACATCTTTAATCAAAGGAGCCGGATCAAATGACATCCTTAACCATATAACTCCTTATTTCTTATGGTCCAGACTCATTTCAACAACTGATGGTGCAATAACTAGAACAATTAGTTATTTGTTATTCTCAACTCAACGTTCCACTGCATAGAGTAATTTGTAGAGAAATATAAAACATTTGACTATTCTAAACTTAAAATAGGGAAGATATACTTGCATAATAGAGTTCAAAATGAATATCACTTGAATGTTAAATGAAGATAAGGTACTAGCAATTATACTACAAGAAAGATCACGAATACTTGCGCAATAGGATTCATAAGAATATCACTTGAACGATAAGTGAAAGTAGGGATACTTGCCTGGTATGCTTGATAACCTTTCACTAAAACCCTGGATTATAACGGCTGGCTACTAACTCCATTTAATACTGGACTGCGCTCCTTGCAACTCGATTCTATAAACAAAAGGACTATCTTAATTTACGGAACCAAACTCAATCGACGTAACTATATGTCTTGATGTCTACCCGATTGTTTATAACTAATCATAGCATTTTAAAACTACAAACAGATAGCATGCATATCACATACCACGTAATCATGTTATTCATATAACACGTAATCATATATTTCATGTAATACATAAATCAGATAGTCAAAAGATAGGTCCCAATACGTTCAGAATTAAAATCAGGTCAATAACAGCGTTTAGCGATTAAATACCGACTTAGAATGAATCACAACTCAATTGACCTTTCAATACAAAAGAAATTAGGTCTTAAAAGTATTTTTATTGAAAGCATAATATTTTTCTGAGTCTATAAGCGTTCATTTCGTATTAAACGGACGAACGGTTCATTTATTACGAATAAAATAAGAATGCAATGGAAATAAATCAATTAATAATAATATTAATTGATTTTTAAATACCAAAACATAATTTTTAAAAGCTTAAAAGTGATTTTTAGGAATTATTTGAATTAATTATAAAGAAATATATTTTATTTAACTATTTATAAATAAAATTAATTGATTAAATGAATTAACCAATTAAATAAATCTATAAATAATCAATTAAAACAAATTATAAATATTTAAAACAAATATGGATTTTTAAAAATAATAAAGAAAATATTTTTTTTGGAATTTACAATAATTAAGTAAATAATTTTTTTAGAGATGGAAATAATTACTAAATGATTTTTGAAATTACAAGAAATGTATTTTGAAAATAGAGTTTGAATTTGGAATTAAAAATAAAAGAAATTGCTAGAAATAGTTCTTCTGAAACAGAGTTGGGGCAAACTGGATCAAATACGGGTCGAATAAATCAGGAAAACGGGTCATGGACGAACAGCTTCGGGGTCGGGTTGAAGCTGACGGTTTCTGGATGCACCCAGATTCCGGCGGCATCCCCGGAACTCCGACGAGCCTCGTCTTGACTCCGTTGGGTCGCAAAATTACAGCCAATCGATTCCATATGATCCCAGCAACTAGACTACGCAGACAACACCGACAAACAACCAATTTATTTCGAACTCCGGTAAAATCTCCATTAAACCCGGCGGGGCCTTGAATCTTCCGATAAAGAATCCGATTTTTTCGATTCTAAACCAAAATCAACAATTCATATGCCAAATTGAAGCTCAAGTGATCTACAATTCATTACAATCCACCATAGCTTTGAATCATCAACAAATAACCCATAAAATTGAATAAAAAAATCAAAAAAATAAGAACTCAACCTATAACTTTCGATAATCAAATGATTCAAGTAATATATGAAATCGATTCTAAAATTCATGGGGATCCTATCTGTAACATCTTTAACAATCAACAATCAGTAACAATCAAAATTCGAGATTCAAGAACAAGAACCAAAAATCGATTTTCAAAAATATTCAACTTCAATTTGTAAAAATGGTACCAATAGAACGGGCTCGTTGAGAGGATTGTTTTCGTATGTAGAGCATCAACAGAGGATCCCTGAATCTCCCAAAATCATTGGATTTGTGTTCTTGAAGAAATTTTACCCCCAATTTTGTTCTTGGTTTTTGTTTTTTTTAATAAAAATAAAAATAAAATAAGAAGAATAATAAGCTATTTATACTAATCATAAAATTATACTCCCAAAACTAATTAAGGGTGTTTTTATCCCCTAATTAAAATAATTAGGCCCAAAAATAATAATTACGGGGAATAATTTTAAAAGCAATAAAATATAAAATTTATATCAAAATTCCCCAAAAATTGAGAATAATTCAAAAATGCAAAAATACTGGTTATTTGAAATACTTATAATTCTATAAAACTATAAACATTAATTTTTGTGGGCTTTGACGTCCCGGTGGGGTCCCAGTCCGTTGATTTTTGAAAACAGAAATGATCCCTAAATTAACAAGAAAATCCCGAAAACATATACAATACATTCAAATGCACATAAAACGAGATAAAACAAATACCTCGATAAAAACGCAATTAAACACGCGTCCTGATTACAGATCAATTCATATAAATGCAGTTTAAACACATATTAATCAATTAAAATGTTTTTTGGTCCACAGGGGAACACAAATAACAGTTATAACACATAATATCAGGGAAATAATCATTTTAACTTATATAAACACATAATATTTATTCATTTAACATAAATTATTTACATAATTTTCCTGGATATTACACAAAAATTCCCAGAAGTACATATACATATATATAAGACAAGTTGTGCCTATCAACAAGCATTGCGCTTGGGAACTATGATATAATTCAAGTTCCAAGTATATGATAGGATTCTTTAAAAGGACTGGGAGGGGTGGCCTCTAGTACCATGGTACTAGGGAGACTAATAGTACCGTAGGAGACGGTACCATGGGTACTCAAGGACCTACGAAGTGTGTGTATATCCATAATGGGACACATAGCCCGTATGCGGCCAGGGTGAAAACCGGGAGAGAAAATGGTGTTGTCCTTCTACTAGTAGAAAAGGTTACAGATTTCTGTTATACGACTGATCATCATATGCGGCGGCTCCAATGAATGTCTTATACTTCCAATTGCAGTTGTTATACAATGCTGTAACTAAAGCCAAGACGCTTAGTTACCGAAAGTATTTGCAATATATTTTGATATAAATAAGTTTTGATTTGAATTAAAATGTGAAGGTGTACATCACCAAGAAAGCTATTAGCTCGAGTATATAAGAGTTTTGGCAGGATATTTTGATATACATAAAAATCTGAATTAATTTAAAGAGAAAAAGGTGTATACTACCGAGGTCTCAATATTCTTATTATATGATAGTGTACGGAAATATTATTTTACATTAATAATCACTTTCAACTGTTTTATACTATTGCTGAGTGTTATTGCTCACTCTTGCTTTCTTTAAAAATGTCACAACACAACAGATGACCAGTATGCCGGTGAGGAATTTAATCACCTACAATCGTGTGGAGAATACATAGGCTTTCAATATAGTCCTTGCCGCTTTATCTCAGGTGGGCCTGATCATTCAGATATTTATAAGATATTAGTATAAATTATTGTAACTTCATGTAGAGGTTAAGAATAATAATTTGAGTTCCTGTAAGGTACATTTGAGTTGTAATTACAGAAGTTACATGTTGTACATCGTTTCTCAGACTATAACTTGTGTAAGTGAGGTAATGGGGGTCTGTGATGAAAATTATTGGATTCTTAAAGTAATACAAGTTTCAGAAGATTGGATGATTGCGTGATGGCCCAAATTCCTGACCCCGGATTTGGGGTGTTATAGAAATTGTATCAGAGCAATAAGTTATAGTACTCAGAGACGAGACTGTTAGGAGTTTTGTCTAGATGCGAGATTGCGTAAGAGCTCATATAGAGGTCATTATTGGACTATCCGATATAGTGTCATTCATTAAGTTAGGTTGGAAAGATTATTGAGGCATTATACCAAGACCAATGGAATGACTAGAGATAATCAGAATGAAAGATGAGAATTTAGAATCTTACATGTGACCCCCAAATCCGGGGTCTAGATTTGAGAGTCACTAACTGCTAAACAGATAAAATAATATACACAATGGAAATAAAATACTAAATATGACCCCTGCATGCATAATGATCGAGCACATGTTATAATATGAAAAAGACTATAACAAACCATGAGTTATTACAACTACAAACCCGATTAGGATAACCTCTACATAAAGTTATACTAACCCTTACAAGTCTAGATAAGTTTTACATACCAATTCACCTTTATTATTGTATTGCACACTAATGTATAAACTACACTGCCCTCTAACTTCTACCTATTATGGCATCTGGAACCTGAAAATATGAGGATGCTAATAAACAAAAAACAAAAGATAAACAATAATATATGAACAATAATCAAAGTTAAAATAAGTTATAAATAGTAAGCAATAAGTTTTAGATTGGAATCTTTCAACAACGGATGTACTATCTGATAAGTGGAATTTATATCCACTTGGAACGCTTCATATCGGCTTAAGTTGGTGTTTTGGACTCAAGTATTTGGTATTTTTGATGTGTTTTGTGTTGAATCATTTCAGGGCACTAGTCGGAGGTGGAAATGAGCTTTCAAATGATTTTATGTTGATAAGAGATCAGAGAATAGAGTTGCGGAAGTTTGCGAGAAGATCAGAGCACCAAACAAGAAACTGTAGAGTTTTCTACAGAAAGCAGGCACGCCCGTGCCTGAAGGAGCACGCTCGTGCCAGTTAATCCGGTAAGATAGCGTGCTTGCGCTAGTAGAGCGCGCCCGTGCCATACACTAGCTGCAGAATCCTGATTTGAGTCTGATTGGGTATTTTAAGAGTCCAGGTCAACCGGGGGCTTATATATAATGAAAAAGAAGACTTTTTAATAACAAGGAAGCTAGGGAGAACATTAAGAATACCTAGAGCACATGAGACGGCTAAGGAGAAGAAGAATTAGATCATTCTTTTGTATTTTTCGATTTAGGCGATACTTTTGGATGCTTTTTTTGTTTTTGTTCTAAACCTTAGTACTTTATATATTCTTGTGTAGTATTCTGAACTTATTTAGTATCATGTTTTCTTTGGAACCCATGGTTACGATGTGTTCGATCATGAACTAATCGTTGTCATGGGGTTCTAGCGGATTTATTTATGAATTTTAATAGTTGATTGTTTTAAATCTTTAGTATGTGGTGATTTATGATTTCCTAATTTATTTATGCTTAGTCGTCTTTGATGTGTAGCTAACATCTAAGATTGTTTGTTAATCTATATTGAAGCGATAGTGAATATAGAGGTTTAGAACTTGCCATGCTAGCATAGGTTTATATATGAATTGATATGCATAATTCGTGGAGTAATTTTAACCATCTTACACACCCTATGTAATCATAATAGAGAACTTGTTCTTATACTGTTATGTTTTCAAATCTTATAGACATATAAAGTCTAAGCATAATTGGTGTCTACTCAACTTCTATCTTGATTGTGGATGCTTAGTAGTAGGGTATACGTATATCGAAAGATAACATATACTAATTTTGTGTTATCTGATTAGTTATCATCACAATTGCATACCATTGATAAGGACATAAACTTTGAATGAAGTATTTAATGAAGTTAAAATCTCATGTTTTATTCTCATATAGGTAATTCACTTTTAATCTCTTAGTTAATGCATGCTAGTATAATCTCTTAAGTAGTTAATCAACTCAAATTTGTTACTTGTCTTAGCTGTGAACGATAATCATACATTATTGCATAAGTGCATAATATGAACTTAACCTAAACCAGTCTCTATGGGAATGGACTTGACTTAAATCTTATACTACTTGTGATCGCGTATGCTTACGTATGTTTTCGCGTGTGTTTTAGTGCGAACAAGTTTTTGGCGCTGCTGCTGGGGACTTGGTGTTAATTTTTAGTTTATGTGCTTGACATCAGTGGTCGTTAAAGTTCACTAACTCGGATTACTTTACTTACTACAGTTACTTTGTTGTGTTTCAGGTACTCTAGAGAGCGTCTATGCGAACACGTTCTCAGTCTTGTAAGGAAACAATTGAAGAAGATAAGGAAGTTGAAGAATTGGAAGAAGAAGTTCTTGAAGAAGTTAAAGAAGTCGAAGAAGAAATGATCATTAAAATGGGAGAACCAGCAGCAACAACGAAAGCGTTGATAAATTATTCTCAACCAAAGATCAATGATATTCAATCTAGCATTGTCAGGCCAGCTATCGCAGCTAATACCTTTGAGATTAATCCTGGAACAATTCAGATGGTGCAGAATTCAGTCCAGTTTGGGGTTACTCCAACGGAAGATCCCAATATGCACATTAGGGATTTCATCGAGATCTGCGATACCTTCAAGTTCAATAATGTTTCTGAAGATACTATGAAACTGAGACTTTTCCCATTCTCTCTAAGGGATAAAGCTAAGAGCTGGTTACACTCTCTATCAGCTGGTTCTATTATGAATTGGGAGGATCTTGCTCAGAAATTCCTTACTAAATTCTTCCCTATGAAAAAGATAGCTACAATCAGGAATGCTCTTACTCAATTCGAGCAGCAATCAGGTGAATCTTTATGTGAAGCTTGGGAGCGCTCTAAGAAGATGCTTAGGAAGTGTCCTCATCATAGAATGCCTGATTGGATTGTCATCAATTGCTTTTATAATGGGTTGGGAGCACAGTCAAGACCTATGCTCGTTGCAGCATCAGGTGGAGTTTTATGGGCTAAGAGCTATGAGGAAGCTTATGAGCTAATTGAGATGATGGCCGCTAATGAATATCAGAATCCAACTCAGATACTACCACAAGGCAAGGTAGCAGGAATTCTTGAGGTGGATACAACTACGGTTATAGCTGCTCAGCTAAAGGCATTGATATGAAGGTCGATTCTCTGACCAACTATGGTGTTCAACGGATAATGAGTGTTTGTGAGCTTTGTGCAGGATCGCATGCGACAGAGTAATGTTCTATATCTAGTAAATCAACTCAGTTTGTGAGCAACTTTTAGAGGTCGCGACAACCTGTTCCTGCTACTTATAATCCTAATAACCACAACCATCCTAACTTCAGCTGGAGCAATAATCAGGGTGGTATGCAATAGCCACAACGACCATACCAGCAGTTTGGAAATAAGTAATTCAATCCTCCTAGTTTTCAACAAAAGTTTGTACCAAGGCAGCAATTGCATCCACAGGGGATACAACAGCAATCTCACGGAGGTGCCGGTCCATCCTCGAATGAAAAATATGAATTAGAGGAGTTGAGGCTTATGTGCAAAAGCGAAGCGGTTTTGATCAAGACTAAGGAGAATCAAATAGGGAAAATTGTTAATGCCTTATTGAACCGACCGCAAGGAACTCTTCTGAGTGATACGGAAGTTAATCCAGGCAAGAGGGAAGTCAAAGAATAGCTTAAGGAAATCACCTTGAGGTCTGGAAAGGTCGCTAACCCTAAAAATCATCAAAACAAAGAAGCTGAATATTTTTTCCAGAAGGGTAGCGCGCCCGCCGAGACTGGTTTAGAACGAAAACACGCGCTAATATTCATGCAAGTATACGCGATCGCAAGTAATATAGAATTATTTCTAGTTCGTTCCCAAAGAGACTGGTTTATGATTATTTCAATCAATGCACTTATGCTATAATGGTATGGTTATTATTCAATGTTAAGACGATTAACAAATGGAGATTGTTTATAACTATGATTAACTAAGAGATTATACTAAAGAATATTAACTAAGAGATTAAAAGGGATTGATTACTATATGACACAAATATGGGATTCTACTACTTCATTTAATAGCCTTTTTATTCTCAATTTAGCATGCAATGGTGATGACACTAATCAGATAACATGAAACTAGTAAAAGCTAACTTGTATTGTACGATTACCCTACTATCAGACATCCACAAAAGAGATAGAAGCTGAATAGATAACAATTATATTGAGAACCTATATGTCTATAAAATTTGACAACATAAAGGTTTAATGCACAAGTTATCTATCATGATTACATAGGGCAAGTAAGATGGTTAAAATTACCTACGAATCATGCATAACAAATACATGAACCTTTGCTAGCAGACAAGTTTTAAACCTCTATATTCACTTTCACTTCAATAGAGATTAACACGCTATCTTATAAGTTCACGATGCTCAAAAGACGAATAAGCACAACCAATACTAGGATATCATACAATCACCACACACTAAGGTATCGAAACAATTTAATTAAAGAAATCCATAAGTAGATCCGCTATAACCCCACGATAATGATAGTCCATAATCGGACTCATCATCAATGTGGGTTCTGATGAAGCATGGTATAACAAACGTAGTCTTTATACTGAATAAATAATAAACCAAGTACGTTAAACAAGAGTATAGGTTCAAGAAATAAGAAAACTAGAATCCAAGATTACAACTTAAAATAAAGTGTAAAGCATAATGTAATATAACATGTAATCGAGGAATTATAACTCAACATGAAAATAGACACAGATAAAAAATATTAAAATATGAAGCATAGGAACCCTAGGGATAAAGACATGATTCATATAAAGAATCAGAAGATGCAAATAACCCTCTAAATCCACACTCAGGTCATGGGAAGAAGTTCATTAACATATTCAAGCCTCCATGAGGAATAAGACATCAAAGGACTTCCAGAAGTATTTACATGGTTTAGTTTGAAGTATTGAAGATCAGGGGTTCTGTGTCTGAAGCTAGAAATAACTTTCAAAGATGTATCAGCTCTACAGTGAAAGGGATTGAATTATATCAACTTATGTTAGTTGTTTGTGAACCAGACTAGTGCACTAAACATCAACAATATAGAAGAGATTCAATTCAGAAACAGATTGAAAATTAGAGTTAATACAGCTATTGGAGACAAGGAAATTTCTCTAAGGCAAATACTAGTCGCAGGTTAATCTATAAGTCGCAGGTTGCACTATTAGTCGCAGGTTGGATAATATGTCGCAGCTTGATACAACTAGTCACAAGTTAATCCATCAGTCGCAGGTTGAATGCAAGTCGCAGGTTAAATCTAAAGTCGCAGGTTAAGATAAGGTCGTAAGATGACATCTTAGTTGCAACTTGGATTTACTAGTCGCAGGTTAAAGTTTTACTTGTCGCCAGTTAGCACTTTGATTAATTTCAGGAATGATTTGCAGCATAAACAAAAATGATATGTGGTGTAAAATACGCCACATGTCCAAAGTTTGTGAAGTCTATAAAGGAAACAATTAAAGTAAGAAATCATTTGGTTATCTTATTCAGCTTTCAACAGAGTGTTTACGGGAGCTCCATTAAAGCACCTCATTTATTAAGCTTGTAAACATAGTGTTATGCTGCCGAATTTATTGTAGCTAATCAATTCATTGATTAGATTGTAGCAACCTCAAGGATTATATTAATAAAATAATATATTCCTCGAATTGTTTTGTGTCTATTTTGATTCCGCTCTTATAACGAAGAACTTGTAAACGAATCGAAAAAGATTGTAGGTATCGTATTCAACTCCCCCTTCTACGATACTTTGGGACTAACAATTGGTATCAGAGCTTGTTGATTGACATACAAATCAAGATCCGGAGAAAGAAACAATTAGAAAGAAACAAGTTCTTGAAAATTTCTTGAATTTTTTAATTTTCAAAAATTCTTATTTCTTGAAATTTTTGAACTTTAAATAATATAATTCCGCCAAGATGATGAACAACCAAAGAATTGGATGTATAAAGGTTCCCCCATTCGATAGAGATAACTAAAACCTATGGAATAAAAAGATGATGCTGTTTATGAAAGCTTCAAATCCACTTTACATTGGGATATTACTGAATGGCCCTTATGTTCCGATGGAAGTAGTTGTTGAATCCACAACCATAGCTGGTGTGAGAATTCCTTCCTCATCCAATCCCAGGGATCCGTCTAAATATACGTAAACTGACAAGGAGTTGATAAATCAGGACACAAGCCTTTACTCATAATTATGGAATTGACCGATAATGATATGAGTCATCAACTTCTAGGATGAAATAGTGCAAAGGATATGTGGGATACCATTGAGCTTTTAATGGAAGGTACAGAAGAAGTCAAAGAAAACAGGATGGATATTCTGACGACTTAGTATGCGGCATTCAAACTTCAACCCGGAGAAGCACTGTCTTCACTCTTTGAGAGATATACAAGACTATTAAGTGAATTAAAGCTGCAAAGGAAAGTTTACCCTATACGAGAGTCTAACAGAAAATTTATACTAACGCTCCCAGTTCACCTGGAACAAAAGAACACATCAATCAGGGAAAGAGCAAATTTTATTACTATGTCCCTGGATGTGATCTATGAAAAGCTAAAAACACGTGCGTTGGAGCAAGAGCAGAGAGCTATTATCTATGGACCTGATCTGTTGACAGTAAGAGTACGACACTTGCAAAAACTACTGCACTTGTAGTTTGTGAACCTGAAACCCAAGAAAACAAGGTTGCACCCTCCTCAACAAATAAGGAAATTGTCGTAGCTGAAATTTCTCATGGTGAGCCAAAGGATGAAAGTGAGTTTTATACTCAGGAAGAACTTGAACAGTTGGAGGATAAATCTATGGCATACATGGTTGCAAAATTTAGTCATGTTAGATTCAGAAGGAAGCCTAACTATAAACCAATAGGTTCATTAGGAGATTTCAGAAAAGAAGCTACTTGTTAGGAATATATGTGCATTAATTTGATGATATGTTTAACAAAACACTTAAGTAGAAATCTAGTGTCTGTAGCCTCAACGGATAAGACCACTTTGGCTATCCGTTGATGGTGTAGCTTTACTTAGAAATAAGTCTGGTGTTGTAGCACATTTCAGTCTCTGAATTTGAGATATAATTCTTAAATGTTGAGGGAAATTATAAGTCATGTTGACTACTAAAGGATATGCAGATAGGAAGGCCAATTGTAAATATTTCATGCCTTGTAATTTTGTATAAATGAAATGGTGTCAACGGATAACTTAAAAACCTTCAACGGATGAGAAACAAAGCTTCAACGGATGTCTCTAAAGCTTCAACGGATAACATCCTTCAACGGATGAGTGCATCAACGGATAGAGCTTCAACTGCTAACACATCAACGGATAAAGCCATCAACGGATGAAGGCCTCAACGGATGTTCTGTTAAATAGCAGTTGACAAGTGGTAGTTGTACCTACAAACAGAGGCACATGGGTTGACAGAGACAACTGAGATGTGGTAGCCTATTTCAGGAACATCAGAAAAAGCAGCCGTTCTACTCTAGTATAAAGAGGCAATAGTCAACAATGCACTGGAGTAAAATGGAGAAGAAACAAGTGGAGAACTTATTTTATTATTGTACTTTTTATCTTTGTCTTCACTTGTAAACTTGGTGTTATATAAACCAAGTAGCAGCTAGTAATTAGAATAGAATTTTTCCAGAGCTGTTTAGAAAAATCTTGAGAAAAATTATCTAGTTTGTACTAGGATGCAGCTGTGATCAACTTCTTGAATCACAGATTTTCTGAAATACCATCTCTGGTGGAACAACAAATCCACCAGAAAAGTTTTTAAGGTCTGTTGTGTTCTGTACTTTTGTGCTTGAATATATATCTGTCTGTATTAGCTTAAAGCAATTCACACACTTGTTTATTTTAAACACACAGCCTTTGAAACTGCTCAAAACTTGAAAAAGTTTTGAGATTTACATTCAACCCCCCTTCTGTAAATCTCATTGTTAGTTCACTAGGAATAACAATTGGTATCAGAGCAGGCTCTTGACATACAAAGAGTTTAAAGTTCTTGGAAACTAACAAAGATGAGTAAGAAGGATATTGGAGTAAAAATCCCAGTTCTTGACAAAGACAGTTATCACCATTGGAAGGTGAAAATGCACCTTCATCTACTCTCCCAAGATGAAGGTTATGTAAACTGCATTGAGAATGGTCCTCACATTCCCCACAAAGTAGCCACAGTTGCTACAGCCACAATTGTTGTTGGTCAATCCATTCCAAAACCTAGAGCAGAATGGACAATGGAAGACACAGAAGAAGTCCACAAGGATAAGAAGGCTATGAACATTTTGTTTAATGGTCTTGACAAGGATATGTTTGATAATGTGATAAATTGCACAACTGCCAAAGAGGTTTGGGACACAGTTCAGCTACTGTGTGAAGGTACAGAACAAGTAAAAGAAAACAAAATGCAGCTTCTCATTCAACAGTATGAGTATTTTCATTTTGAAGAAAATGAATCTTTAAATGATACATTCAATAGATTCTAAAAGCTGTTGAATGGACTGAAGCTGTATGGTAGAGTGTACCAGGTGAAGGATTCAAATCTTAAATTTTTAAGATCCTTGCCAAAGGAATGGAAACCCATGACTGTCTCCTTGAGAAACTCTCAAGATTATAAGGACTTCACTCTTGAAAGATTATATGGAATCTTGAAGACTTATGAACTAGAGCTGAAACAGGATGAGGTATTGGAGAAGGGAAGAAAGAAAGGAGGTTCAGTTGCCTTGGTAGCTGAAAATGAGAAAGAATGCAGACAAGAAACTGTGAGATCAACATTAAACTCCAAAGATGGCACAAGCAAATCAGAATCAAGCAAGGGGAAGGAGCAAGTTGCTGAGAATGAAGACAACTCCAGCCAAGATGACTCTGATGGTATTGATGAGCATCTTGCATTTCTGTCGAGAAGATTTGCAAAGATGAAATTTAAGAAAAACACTAGAGCCACTAAACCTCATAAGAACATGGTGGACAAATCCAAGTTCAAGTGTTTCAATTGTGGTATAAGTGGACACTTTGCAAGTGAGTGCAGAAAGCCAACTACTGAAAAGAAGAAATTTGACCAAGTAGATTACAAAAAGAAATATTTTGATCTGCTCAAGCAAAAGGAGAAGGCTTTCATTAATCAAGAAAAAGACTGGGCAGCTGATGGAGAAGAAGAGGATGAAGATGTGGAATATGTCAACTTGGCTCTCATGGCTGATTCTGAGGAAAATGACGTTAGTTCATCAAGCAACCAGGGAAATAGAAGAAATCTATGGTACTTGGACAGTGGCTGTTCAAGACACATGACAGGAGATTTCTCCCTGCTCACAGAGTTTAAGGAGAGAGCTGGCCCTAGCATAACCTTTGGAGATGACAGCAAAGGGTTTACTATGGGATATGGCTTGATTTAAACAAGGAATGTCATCATTGATGAAGTTGCATTAGTTGATGGTCTCAAGCATAACTTACTGAGCATCAGTCAACTATGTGATAGAGGGAATACAATTTCCTTCAATTCTGAAGCCTGTGTTGTCACCAGTAAGAAAGACAACAAAGTGGTTCTAACTGGAGTTAGAAAAAGAAATGTGTACTTAGATGACTTCAAGTCTACTGATGCAGAATCTATTACTTGTCTCTTCAGCAAAGCAAGTCCAGTTGAAAGTTGGCTATGGCACAAGAAGCTATCCCATTTGAATTTCAAGACAATGAATGATCTAGTCAAAAAGGACTTAGTTAGAGGAATTCCTCTTGTTGAATTCTCAAGGGATGGTTTGTGTGATGCTTGTCAGAAAGGCAAACAAAGGAAAGCATCATTCAAAAAGAAGCTTGAAACAACAATTGATGAACCATTACAGCTACTACATATGGATTTGTTTGGACCAGTCAATGTATTGTCAATTGCAAGAAAAAGATATTGCTTAGTGATTGTAGATGATTTCTCAAAGTTTTCATGGGTCTATTTTCTTGGATCAAAGGATGAAGCAAGTGAAATCATTATCAATCACATCAGGCAAGTCAATAATCATCCTGACTTGAAGGTTAGGAATATCAGGAGTGATAATGGAACTGAGTTCAAGAATTTGACAATGAGGCTGTTCTGTGAAGAAAATGGAATCATGCATGAGTTCTCAGCTCCAAGAACACCTCAGCAAAATGGGGTAGTTGAAAGAAAGAACAGATCGTTAATTGAGGCTGCTAGAACAATGCTTGAAGAATCAAAGTTACCAATATATTTCTGGGCTGAAGCTGTTAATTGTGCCTGCTACACTCAGAATATTTCTTTGATCAATCAAGCTAAAAGCATGACTCCTTATCAGTTGTTCAAGAGAAGAAAACCAACTCTAAACTTTCTTCATGTCTTTGGATGTAAATGCTTTATACTGAGAAATCAATCTGACCATAAAGGGAAGTTTGATGCAAAGGCTGATGAAGGGATATTTGTTGGTTACTCAGCTGGAAAATCTTATAGGGTCTACAATCTAAGAACCAACATTGTTATGGAATCTGTGCATGTTGTGTTTGATGATAAAAATATTGATGGACTAAAAGATGAGGGACAACATGAGAGACTCAAATTTGACAACATTGAGATATATTGTGATGATAGTGAAGAGGAGACTGATGGAGATGACACTTCAAAAGGGATTCAAAACATGCCCTTGGATAATGCACAAAATTCTGCATCCGTTGATAGAGGCAATGCAGTATCCGTTGAAAGACATAGTGCATCATCCGTTGAAGTACAAAATGAAGCATCCGTTGATCATAGTTCATCAACGGATAATCGATTTACATCATCAGTTAATAAAACTCCAAGTTCCCTGCAAAGGACCAACAACTCATGGGGAGTTTCAACTAATCAACACTCTGTCTCACATCATGACAATACTGAGGCCACCTCATCTAGAGTATATCTTCCACCTCCAAGGAAATAGACCAAGAATCATCCCTTTGAACTGATCATTGGTGATGCATCATCTAAAGTGCAAACAAGAAAAGCTACTCAAGATGAATGTCTGTATAGTAGTTTTATATCTCAGGAGGAACCTAAGAAAGTGGAAGAAGCTTTATTGGATTCAGATTGGATATTAGCTATGCAGGAAGAGCTGAACCAATTTGAGAGAAACAAAGTTTGAAAGCTGGTACCCAAACCAAAGAACAAGAGTCCTATTGACACAAAATGGGTATTCAGAAACAAGATGGATGAAAATGGCATTGTCATAAGGAATAAAGCCAGATTGGTTGCTAAAGGCTATTCTCAACAAGAGGGAATAGATTTTGATGAGACATATGCTCCTGTTGCAAGACTTGAAGCCATCAGAATTTTTCTAGCCTATGCAGCCCATGCCAATTTCAAAGTCTATCAAATGGATGTCAAGAGTGCATTTCTAAATGGGAAATTGGAGGAAGAAGTTTATGTAAGTCAACCTTCAGGGTTTGAAGATCCAAATTTTCCAGACTATGTGTATTATCTGTTGAAAGCACTCTATGGATTGAAACAAGCACCTAGAGCCTGGTATGAAACCTTATCAAAATTCCTTTTGGAGAATCACTTTACTAGAGGTACTGTTGATAAAACCCTTTTCTTTAGGAATGTTAATGGCTCTAGTATACTTGTTCAAATTTATGTAGATGACATAATATTTGGATCTACAGATGATAAGCTTTGTAAAAAGTTTGCTAAGCTAATGCAAAGTAATTATGAAATGAGCCTGATGGGAGAACTAACCTATTTTCTTGGTTTACAAGTTAAACAAGTTAGTGATGGAATTTTCATTAGTCAAACTAAATATATTTATGATCTTTTAAAGAAGTTTGACTTAATAGAATGTTCATCTGCAAAAACTCCCATGGCCACTGCCACCAAACTTGAATTAAATAAGACTGAAAGGTCTGTGGACATTACAAGTTATAGAGGCATGGTTGGTTCACTTTTATATTTAACTGCCAGTAGACCAGATATAATGTTTTCTACATGTCTCTGTGCTAGATTTCAAGCTGACCCTAAAGAATCTCACTTAGTAGCTATTAAAAGAATTTTCAGATATCTCAAGGGGACTCCAAATCTAGGAATTTGGTACCCTAGAGAGTCTGGTTTTGATCTAATTGGCTACTCAGATGCAGACTATGCAGGTTGCAAAATAGACAGGAAAAGTACAACAGGCTCCTGCCAATTCCTGGGAAACAAGCTTGTATCGTGGTTTAGCAAAAAGCAAAATTCAGTCTCTACTTCTATAGCTGAGGCTGAATACATTGCTGCTGGAAGTTGCTGCTCTCAAGTGTTATGGATGAGGAATCAACTCCTTGATTATGGACTACATGTTGATAGAATTCCTATTTTTTGTGACAACACAAGTGCCATAGCCATAACAGAGAATCCTGTGCAGCACTCAAGGACCAAGCACATTGATATCAAGTACCACTTCATTAGGGAACATGTGATGAAAGGTACAGTAGAACTTTATTTTGTTCCAAGTGAACAACAAATTGCAGACATATTTACCAAGCCACTTGATGAATCAACATTCACAAGATTGGTAAGTGAGCTAGGTATGCTTAATTACTCTTAAAATTCATGTCCTTATTGCAATTTGATTTGAAGCCTGAAATGTATTAGCTGCAAGAACAAATTTGATTTTTAACATAGATTATTCCATCAACGGATATTCCCTATCCGTTGAAAGTCAAAATTGTTCTGTCAACGGATGTTCATTATCCGTTGAAAGTCATATACATTTCTGGAATTTTTATCCGTCAACGGATAAAACTGAAGTGCTCTTCAACGGATGACAGTTTAACTTATCCGTTGAAATATCACATCAGTCGATTCAAGTGTTTCACAGCCGTTGATTCTATTGTCTTAACCGTTGATACTCATACATACAGCTGTATGTATTTGTTTTAAAGGTAGTTTTCAGAATACTTACAGTTTATTCTTAAACGGCTGAAATTCACTTACACATATTTGTTGTTTAATCTCTTATTTATGTTTTTTTTAGAAAGTATATAAGCCCTTCTGATTTTTCATTTTTACTTTACGCTTTCTTGAAATTTCAAAGCTTTTACCATTTTCTCTCTGCAAAACCTTCAAGTTATTCTCTGCAATTTCTACTCACAACAATGGCACCAGTAGTAAAGATTATGTCTCAATCTGGGTTCATCTATGAGAAGAACAATTTCATAGCTTTGGTAGAAAAGAATGAAGCCCACTCAGATTATCACAAAATGATGGACTTCATCAAAAACTGTAAACTTAGCTATGCAATGCTGGAAGCCCCAACGATTTACTGTGAAGTAGTTGAGGAGATTTGGACAACTGCTGAGTTCAACTCCATAGATATGACTATCTCCTTCACTCTCAAAGGTAAAAATCACTGTGTTAACTGTGATGACTTACTAGCATGTTTTAAATTACCTGAGAACAATGCCATGAACCACATACTGATAATGATGTATCCAGCATGTTAGATTCCATAGGTTATTCTCTTAACTCTGCTAGTTTAGGGAGTATTAGAAGAAAAGGCCTTAGGAAAGAATGGAGTTTTCTTGGGGATGCCTTTATCAAGGTTTTCTCTGGGAAAATTAGCAATTTTGATGCCATAACTTCATCTCTGGTTAATATGCTCTATATGCTTGTTTCTGATAGGTATTTTAATTTTAGCAACTATATTATGCTAGAATTGGGTACTAGATTAGGTAACAAAGCTAATAGACCTAATAACATCTATTATGCTAGATTCTTTATGTTATTGGCTAACCATGTTGCTGAAGGTTTGGTCATTACGAATGAGAATAATAAACTCAAGTGTTGGGCACAAGAGAAAAGAGTTCTTGCAGATTTATTGAGAATGGATCTCAACAGCAGTGTGCCATTGGTATATTTACCAATCATGAATGCACCACAGGTAGGTGAGGTAATTGCTTCTACAACTCCTACTTCTTCCAACCCCTCTATTTCTTTATCTTCTAGTGTGGCCATGGAATCTGTGACAATGCCCCAACAGATTCCTACCAAGGTCACCAAAACTAAACTTTCAAAATCAAAGACAAAGAAAACCACCTCTGTTGTTTCTCAAAAGACAACAGTTGTAACACCTACCATTAACCCTGAGGGGAGTGAACAGGGTGTGAGTGGTGAGGGGAGGGGTGAACATCAAAGAAACCCCCAGGATAAGGAAGGAGAGAAAAGTACTTCCCAAGCTAGCCAAGCCACAGTTTCTCAAAAAGCTGTGGTGATTGAAAAGGTTACTAGCATATCCCTAGCTGCATCCTCCCAAAAGGATGTAACTATTGAAAATAGTTCCCAACCAGGAACACACAAATGAGGGAGGGACACTAAAGCCAAACACTCACCAACAAAAGCCTTTATTAGAAGAAAGAGAGCTAGAACCCAATCTTCTACATAGGGTGCACACACTGCACAGATACATCCATCTGTATCTATGCCTTCTCAAACTCAGTTTGATGTGGCTCCAACAAATGTGGAGTCAAAGCCCCATTCTCTCACAATTAACACACATCAATCACCACACACTTCTTCACCATCTCTAGATGTGGATATGTTATTCCCATCAATTCCTGATTCTCCCTCTTTACAACTCAGGGAGGAGCCCCACTCAAATACAGGTGATCATCATCTTTTAGATGATTTGTTGGATCACCCACAAATTCTTTCAGATGTAATTGAAGGATCTGTGTCACCAAAACTCATATCAATCTACACAGATTCAACAGTTATATCACTTTCAATTTCTACTTCTTTTCCTTCTTCAACGGATATCACTCATCCGTTGACAAGTGGTTGTTCTTCAACGGATAAGCTTAACAGCAGTTATCCGTTGATACCATCAGGTTCACCTTCAACGGCTATTCCTCATCCGTTGATAGTCTCTACACACACAACTGAAACAATTCCAAGTGTAGAAGACTTGATTACTGTACAATCACTTCTAGGACTGAGGGAAGGGAGTGACAATTTGAGTGAGAGGCTGGGTTGCTCCCAGGTAAAAGGAGAGATTGAGAGCTCAAATATGCATGCTATTTCTTCCAGCATGGCAAAAGTAAGTGAGAGGAGTACTACCTTAGTAGGTGAAGGTGAGGGAGTGAGTTGT
This sequence comes from Apium graveolens, assembly GCF_009905375.1. Lineage (NCBI taxonomy): Eukaryota > Viridiplantae > Streptophyta > Magnoliopsida > Apiales > Apiaceae > Apium > Apium graveolens. The sequence goes on along the minus strand of NC_133650.1, from coordinate 70,984,544 downwards.
GTAAGCCAGGGGGAGCCCCTGATGCAAGAACATAGAGAAAATGAGAGAAAGGCAGGTACAGCAGATATAAGGATGGATCCAGCCATTGCTAGTGAGTCAATGATTGTGAATGATGCTGAAAAGGAAAGACAATTTCAGCAACATTACAAAGCTGTAATTGATAACATTTCCTTGGATGCTGACACTTTTACTCATCCTGTTTCAGCCTATCAAGTATTGGCTGCACAGGGCAATGTGGAGGCAGAAAAGACACTACATCTAGTACATACAACAGCATCTCTTCAAAGGGACAAAACTGCTATTAACAAGATGCCTTCAACAGCTGGTGAGTCATTTGAAGAATTTGGAGTAAATTCTGATGATGATGACTTTGTTTCTTCTGATGGAAGCATGAACTTAGGGGGAGATGAAGGCCCTAGTTCTATTCCAAATCTACCTAAATGGGCCTTCACAAAGGAGTCTACAACAGGGCAATTCAATGTCTCCTTAGTCAAACAAATCAGTACTATCAAACAGGCCATTCAGAAAACTTCTCATGCTGGTACAAAGGCTATCCTTACAGCTCACTTGGACTCACTGCATCTCATGAAGTTGCAGCAAGTAAGACAGAATCTGAGTGTGGATGAACTCAGAAAGGATATTGTTGACTTGAAATCCTACAATTCTGAAAAATTGGATTCAGTCATGCCCTTTGGTACAATGCAGGACATTTTGTTGAGATTGAAAAAGGAATCACATACTGAAAAGAGGCTGGCCAAATTGGAAGACAGAGTTCAAGTTATTGAAGATTCTGTGGCCACCATTCTTCACAACCAACAATCTCAAACAAATCTACTTATGCAGCTGGCAAAAGCACAGGGCTTGAACCCTCTCCTTGATGATAACAAAAAGGGGGAGAGTAAAAGGGAAGGGGAAGGAGAGCCATCTACAAAAATCCAAATATCTAAAGTGCTAGTTCCTGCCATCACTACTTCTCCAATCATTCAAATCAAAGGAAAGCCTGATGGAATTGATTTAATCCAGCTAGCAGCAGCTGAAATTCAAGTGAAAGAGCAAAGGAGGAGAATTGATGAAAGGATGCAACATCTGTTTGGCTCAACACAAGATAAATCAATATCTGTGAAACATAGCACAAAGGTTGAACCAATCAATATGGAGCACAAGCCAGAAAGGAGAAATAAGGTTGGAGAGACTTCTTTCAAGAATCTAAAACCTATGGTTCTCAAGCCCAACACCAGATCCAGCAAGGACTCCACAAAGAACCCTCTAGACTTTGCTCAGATGAAAGAAGTAGACTTTCCTCTTCCAAAGCCTGATGAAGACAAAGTTTTGGGTACAAGCATCATAAAACACAAGGAGACCATGGATGGGGCAGTAAGGAGAAACATGGCTATTATCTTTAGAGAGGGAAAGAGCATATGTGTGATGCAAGGACATCCCAAATTCTCAATAGCCAAGAGGGAAGAAACCAAAAGGTTAAAGAAAGAAGCTGAAAAACTCAAGGCTGACAAAAGAGCACAAGCAAAGCTTGAACAAAAGCTAAAGTCAAGTCTAGTTGAAAATGAGAAAGGAATTGAAGTCAGGGGTGAAGACAAGATTGCAAACTTAGATGAGGTTTTTGGGAGTATATTTGGTGAAAGCATGGAGGAAAAAGAGGAATGGCAGAAGGGAAACAGAAGAAAGGCCAAGGCACATAGAAGGAGTGAAGGCAACACTGAAGAAACTAAATCTCTACCTTCCATACCTGAACCCTTTGTTGCTGATCCCACTATAAACATCCATGGTGAACCAATCATCCCAAAAGAGGAACCTATTGATTGGGACACCATCAATTTGCCTACCTTTTTAACCACTCTTCCACTACCAAAGAAACAGATAAGAAAATCCAAATCTACACCTCCCCTAAACTCTAAGAAATTCACTCAAAAACATAAACCTAACCCTAAGCCACCCATTTCTAAAGATGATTATGTTCACATCTGTGACATAAAAGAAATTTCAGACATTGAACTCTATCTGGATGAGCTGGAGGATGTAAGGGGAATTGCTGCTTACAGACAGCTACTAGAGAGATTGGTGTTCAGATACAAAGGAGCTGGGGAAAGAACATGGCCTCTCTACAGGATTCTGAATGAATGCTACTCTACCTTGATCAGAGTCTTTTCAGCCATACAAAAGGATTCTGGCTTTACCAGGACTGCCAAGACTGAAATTCTCAACAAGATTGCCAACATAAGGAAAACTTGGAGGGAGCCCAATGCTTTGCCCAGAACCTTACTCATTCAAGAAAGGGGAACTACAATTCACAAATCACCTCATTGGTTGATGGAATTCAGAGATGATAAAGGAGTCAGAAGATTTTTCAGACTTGAAGACCAACTCAAGATTGCCAGCAATGAAACTCTCAAAGAAATACAATCTAAGTTGGATATCAGTGATGAAGATGAAGCAGAATTCTTCAGACAACTTCAACTCCAAATTGTGGAAAATGACAAAGGGCTAGGAAAGAAAACCAGGGATCAAAGAAGAAAAAGATGATTTGCTCAGGCTAGAGGAGCACCCTTGGAAACACTGTAAATCTTCAATTACCTTCTAGTACATACACTTTTACAGCACTTTTAAATTTCTACTTAGTTTCAGTTCATATATTTGTTAAGTGTTTTGTTATCATCAAGTTAACCTTGAATTTATGTCTACAATTCTTATAGACATAAATAGGGGGAGATTGTTAGGAATATATGTGCATTAATTTGATGATATGTTTAACAAAACACTTAAGTAGAAATCTAGTGTTTGTAGCCTCAACGGATAAGACCACTTTGGCTATCCGTTGATGGTGTAGCTTTACTTAGAAATAAGTCTAGTGTTGTAGCACATTTCAGTCTCTGAATTTGAGATATAATTCTTAAATGTTGAGGGAAATTATAAGTCATGTTGACTACTAAAGGATATGCAGATAGGAAGGCCAATTGTAAATATTTCATGCCTTGTAATTTTGTATAAATGAAATGGTGTCAACGGATAACTTAAAAACCTTCAACAAATGAGAAACAAAGCTTCAACGGATGTCTCTAAAGCTTCAACGGATAACATCTTTCAACGGATGAGTGCATCAACGGATAGAGCTTAGGCAAGGAGTAAGCCAATGATGCTTCCACCACCAAACATGGACAAGTGGCAAGGAAATGAGGCCATCATTGTGACACCAAGCTTAATTATCATACACTCACTTAATCAAGCCATCAACCACACAAATATCAACCACACTTCAATTCTCACCACACAATCAACCAAGACAAGTCAAAATACTCTCTTCCCCCTTTTTAGTAAGCTCTCCCCCCATCTTTCTTCAAGAAACCCGAGAGGAGAAAGAAATGAAAATGGAGGAAGATAAAATGCTTGTATCTTGAGTTTCCCTTGGCCGTTTTGTATTCTACCTATCAAATTGAAGCTCTCGAGAAGATCTACACAATTAGGGTAACCACTATCATCACCTTCTTAATTTCCATACCCATTTTTAACGTTTTACAGTTTAGGGGAATAGTGTTTCAAGAATTAACTTTGTGTTCTTGATTTTGTTTTGAGGTTTCAATCATTATAAGGCTAGTTAAGGATCATCTAAGGTTTTTTAAGCATTACCCACTCTCCAAGGAAGGTATAACCTCTTCCCCTCTTTGTGTTTAAGCCATACCATGAGTTTTAAACTTGTTCTTTAAGAGTTCTTGGATGTTTGTATGATTTTAGAGTAGTTATGAACTTTAAATGGAAGTTATGAGTTATTATGTAAATGGATGATTGTGAGGAACTTGTTTTGGTGTATGATGAAGTTGAGGGGCTGTTTGGAATGTTATAATGTAGTATGTTGATTGTTGGGTTGGTTTGGTATGGTTGTGGTCTTGTAATAAAATTTGGTAATCGCGTAAACATAGCCGTCGTAATGCCTGTTTTCATTCAACTGCTTGTTTTAGTGTTAGGGACAGAAAGCTAACTGACCAATCTGTAAAATTGCCATGTTTAGTTAGATCGTGTCGTAATCTTCATTTTGGTATGTGGTTCGCTTGAATCCGATGTACGGTTTAGGAGAAACGACTATTTTAAGTAACGGCGTTTCACGAACGAACCATTACCCCTCGCCTTACTTTGAAACCTTGGTTAAGGTCCTTAAATGACTAATTGGAGTATGAAACAATTATGTAAGATTAATGGGTCAGTTGGTAGAGTAATCGCGAAAGCGTCGCCTTAAAATTCGTAATGGTTAATTTATTAAAAATGGTGGAGCCGAGGGTACTCGAGCGACTTATGTGAATCATTAAGCGCAAAAGCGAACGTTAGGGTCCAATTGGTTAAAGTCTAGTTTCCTAAGCGACCGTGGTTTAATTCCGGCTTATGTTGTTGTTCATAGGTTACCGGACCCACTCTAAGCTTAAGTCTACCCCGGAACGCTCAGGCAAGTTTTCAACCCGTTATACTGTTGTTGTGATGTAAATATATTGATGCATTATCTTGAGATAAGTGCATGACTGTTATTAGCAAATCTTGCGATATAATGGAGCATGTTGATATGGTATATATATGCATGTTGTGAAATATTGATATTCTATTATCAATTCAAATGCTTATAAACTGCATAATATCTATGCTAGAGATAACTAATAGTTGCGTATACCCTTAGTATAGGGGACCCAAAGGTGAACATTTTTTTAAACCGGGAGTCGATGTTCCGGAGTATAATATATGTATATATATATAGTTTCCCATAACTATTAATCGAATAAGGTATATTCGATGGTTTTAAATAATAATCAAACTTATTTTCGATTATTCAAATAAGGATCGCACTTTCGTATAAGTATATCTTTTGTTATTTATTATTCGTTTCAAGTATGAGTTTTAAAACTTCTACTTCATTTATTTTAATAAAGATTATCCTTTATAGTAATATTATTTAAATAATAATATTCAGATATTTTCCAACATATCGGGACTGATTTATTTTATTAAATCAGCATTACTCCAAACATTCTTAAAAATGTTTTCGAGTCTTCAAAATAATTTTAAAAAGTTAGAGCGGATCCCAAAACTCGTTTTCAAATTTAAGATATTCCTTTCGAAGGGGACTTGAATACTCGCTCAAAAATCTGAGGGATCCGGCTCTGTGTTGTATTTTATATTCGCAACGAGGTTGCTGTTTTGGGAAAACAATTTGATTACTTGCCCAATGTTCGGGAAGTAAGTCCATCTAATTGAGTCGGCATAAGCGACAGGCCGGGGTACGGTCTATGAAGGTGTAAGAGGCTGAGTGATAGTCCATCCATGCGTGAGTGGCCGAGGTGATGACCGACGAGGAATTCATCCATCTACAGTAGAAAAGGTTACTTAATGGGTATCTTTTCCTGATCAGCAAGATATCAGGTTTATGCCAAAATTTTCTTCATTCCAAATTCATTGGGTATTATAACTTTGTTTATACTTTTCATAACAGAGGGTTTCAAGGAATGTATGAGATATATATATATAGGTGTATATATATCGAGAATTAATGTAATATCCCATATTTTTTAAAAATTATTATTATTAATATTTGGAATTGTTTATGTGATTTTATGTGAATTTTAGTTAATTATATGATAATTGGAATTGATGTTTGGGTGTTTATATGTGATATTATTTGAGTATTTGAATTTTTATGTGTCCAGAATAAAATATAGATAATTGTGATATTTTTATGGTAATTTTTGGATTGTTATATGATTTTATAATGATTTATAAATTTATTAATTATTTTCTGAGTAATTACAAAATTATTTTATAAAGCCGGGAATCGTCCAACTTCAACTGTTTTTGTGTTTTTACAACCCGAAACTCTTCCGAAAACTCCTTCCTAACCTAATCTGGTAATTCCGGACATTTTCCGTGTTTTGACTTTTTCGATCCGGATTACGGTGTGACCTGTGCGCGGCCCGACGTAAGAATTTCGGTACGATAACCATTTCGATAAATCAACAAAACCCGTATTCTCGAGAGACGGGATATTTTTACATTATTTTCGTATATGGTATTTTATGAAAAGCTCGGTTTTGATAATTAGCCAAATCTGGTATTAAATTGTATCGTTTTTATAGTTACTTAGCGGCCAAGTAATCTATTTTGGATCGTTTTGTAGTTACTTAGCGGCTAAGCAACTAATTTAACGATCCAAAATGATCCAGAACGAACCAATATTCCGTAAATATAAATAGCCTATTTCTTATTTCATTTATTTCATTTATTCATTTGCAACCAGTAAAAATATAGTAATTACAGAAAAAACCCTAAAAACGATACGTTCCTGAGAATCAATCGTACAAACGAAGGCGTTATCGAACTCCGATTCGGGCGTGCAACATATCAAAACGAAGCTCTCGAAATCTTCTTTCTGAATCAATCATCAATTTTACCCAGAAATCAAGGTATTTTTCTAATTTAATTATTTTAATTCGAATTATTTAGTGAATAAAATATGAATTTTTGCAGACGTGATTATTTGAGTGTTTTGATGATTCCATGTATAGTAATTGAAGTAACATATAGTATACTTCAAGAATAGAGTTCAATAACATATAGTAATTGAAGTTTGATTTTCTGGAAATTCTGTAAAAATGTTGTTCTTGGTGTTCTTGAAGAGTTCTGAGAATCAAACCCAAATTTGAAGGTGATATTGAACTCCAAATCACAAGTATTTGTAACCGTTGTGAAGCCCTTGATGAGAGCTATCTGTTCGTACCCATATCATCAACAGAGGTTGATTATTCAACAATTTCGATTTTCCAATTTTATTAGTTAAATTCGGTTTTTGAGTTTAAGGGATTGTTTTATGTTTTGGATGGTTGATTATCGTTCCTAGAGTTCTAAGGATCGATTTGGTATATATTTTTGTTAATTTTAGTTCCGATTTCGTGAAGTTCGAGTTTTAGATTTTTTAGTTTCTTTTTTTTTTAATTCGAACTTATGTTTTTTATTTTGATTCTGGGTTGATATGGTTAGGGTTGATAGATTGTACGATTTATGGGCTTCATTTTCATGTATAGATCGTAGTTTTTGGTTGAGAAATGGGGACTATCGAAGTTCGGCCGGATTTGTCGTCGGCGGGGGTCTGCAGATCGCCGTGATCGATGATTGAGTCGGTGATTCTGGTGGTCGGTACTGTTGTCATGTTCCTGAGTTGACAAGGAGCATTTTGGTATCAAAAAGAGCTTAAACCGAGGTTTTATGGTGGCTGACCGGGCGTTGCCGGAAAACGGCAAAGTCGCCGGTTTCTAGGGACGAACCCAGATTCCGGTCGACCTTCGACCGGTTTCCGGTCGTCTACTTCGACCCTGCCACCCTTCAATCTTCCCAAACCCTGTTGCATTTCATATAAACTGTTTCTGTGTTTTAATTAATTTATTTAATTCAAAATTCCAATTTTGTTTTTTTTTAAAATCATTTCTTTCTGATTTTAAAAAAATCATTTAGTAAATATTTTTAAATCCTAATAATTATTTACTTAATTATTTTAAATCCCCAAAATTATTTTCTTTTATTATTTTAAAATTTTCATATTTGTTTTAATTATTTATAATCTGTTTTAATTATTTATTTATAGATTTAATTGATTGGTTAATTCATTTAATCAATTAATTTTATTTATAAATAATTAAATAAAATACAATTATTTATAATTAATTCAAATAAATCCTAAAAATTGTTTGTAAGCTTTCAAAAATCACATTTTGGTATTTAAAAATCCATTAATATTATTATTAATTGATTTATTCCTATTCATTCTTATTTTATTCGTAGAAAATAAACCGTTCGTCCGTTTAATACAAAACGAACGCCTCTAGACTCAGAAAAATATTCCGCTTTCATTAAAAATACTTTCGAGACCCAAATTCTTTTGTTTCGAAAGGTCGCTTGTTTTACGAATCATTCTGAGTCAATTATTGATCGATAAATCATATTTTTGACCCGATTTCAGGTTTAAACATACCGAGTCGAACCTTTTTGATGAACTGAGTCATATGTGATATGAATTATATGATACATGAGTTATGTGCTTATGTGATATGTGAATTATGTGTGTATGTGGATCAAGAGTCCTGTGTTTGTCTGTTATATTTATGTGTGGGCTATCGTATGGGTAGACGATAGGCTTTTGATGCGCAGTTCGTCGAGTGATTATCGTCTAGGCGATTAAAGTTATATCTATTAATTATAGATGCAGATCATTCGAGTTGATTAGGATAAGATGTTGGATAAAGAATAAAATAGAATGGTATTTGGTAGCTGGCTTCTAGCAATCGCAGGAGCAGCATATCAGTAAAGTGTTGAAAGGAAGGACGGTGATATTTTGAGACAGAATACCAGAATGGATGCGTCTTTGCGAGTGTGACTAACTGCTAAATCCCAAAGGCAAGTATCCCTATCATCACTTATCGTTCAAGTGATATTTATTTTAAATCTTCTTATGCAAGTATTGTTTTCCCTATTCTTAGTTCAGAATAGATAAATGTTTTACATATCGCTGAATTAAAATGCTTATCATGCAAGTACTCTTTGCTATTCTATGTTCAGAATAGTTAAATGTTTTACTTATCAAATTACTGGATTTATAAATGTTTTGGATTTTGAGAAAGATGATTTTGTTGCGAGTATTCCTGCCCAAGTGAATGGGGGAATAAAATTATTTAGGATGTCGAATGATTCGACTCCTTTTTCAATAAAAAGGTTTTTAAGATTGGAATGGTTACTGGTTATTGGTTACAGCGTAGGTGATCGAGATATCGGTCCAGTTGTAATATCTTTCAAGGCTTGTTACGCCTTTTCTGGCACCCTATAAATACCGTATGGCTGTAGGATACGGGTAGTACCTATACTTACGGTATGGCTGCGGGATACCGGTGTTGTTTCACGACTAATCATCGGAAACATCATGAAATATAATTGGTTCCAATCTAAATTGATATCTAAATTTCTTTCTTGTTTTGATAATCATAGAATAAATGACTTATCAATTGTTTTCATTTTGGAATAATGGAAAAATGCAGTTTTGATTCTGATTCTGATTTATGCTGATACTTACTTTGTTGTTAAATATCAAAGGTGGTATTAGTATAGATGATTGATATTGACTTCAGTATGGGATGTTGTGAGCATCAAAGGTCGTATTGATATCTAATTTGATATGACAACAAAATGAATATTAATATCAAGAGTTCGGTTTTGAATGAGTTTATGATCCACTCCATAATTATTGTTTCATATTATTGTTATTTATGATATTTCCGTAAACACTGTTTTACGAGTTTTATTCTCGTCCAGATTCAAAGTATTGCTGAAACATTTCACTCAAAAAGATCAAAAAGAGTTTTGAATACAGTGAGAAAAAAATTATCCGATTCTTTAATAAATTTTCCGTTTCAGTAATTATGATTTTAAAATGTTCTACGCTATTATAGATGTCGGTTTTATATCAAAACGACCATATATATATTACAATGATCTTGCTGAGCATTTCTTTCACTCATACTTGGCTGTTTTCAAATTTAACCTCCAGTGAGGATTAGCTTGCGTTGCTTAGCCGCATAATTCAAGGAAGCAAAGAAGAAGCTTTTGGAAGGTGGTTGGTCCTGGGTTTGCGAACAAATATAAGTTTTATTGTATAAAGTTGTTCATATTATATTATATTATATTATATTATAGTTGTGTATTTTATAGTTGGGCCTAGTATACTTCTTTTCGAAGTTATACTAGCGGGTTAAGTTTTGAGATTGAGAATTGTTGCAAAAAGTTTTAAAAGAAAGTAAAAAATGTATTTGTGGAATTTGGATATCTTGTTTCTAGAACTGTAACCTTAAAAGATCTTGGATTAGTTTGGGGTCATTTATGCTAAATATCTTCCGTTGACATTTGTTTATTGACTAAACAGGTTAATTTGGATTGAGGTTTCATAGTGACAACCAAATCCCTTGACCCCGGATTTGGGGGCGTTACAGGTTGGTATCAGAGCTGAGGTTATAGTAAACTAGAAATGAGAGTGAGTAGGATTGTGTTTAGCTATGTGAGGACATTTGAGCTCATATCGAGTTCCTGTTGGACTATTGGATATAGTACCAACGAGTAAGTTAAGATATGCGCATTCATTTGAGATGGTTGTGCTGAACTGGATGGAACTCCGGGAAGCTGGAAACTTCTATTGTGGAATCTTCCGAGGCTACTACAATTCGACGACGATGAAGATTATCGATATCCTTGGAACGTGAAGAAGTATCTAGAATTGGATGACGAGTCAACTAAAGAGTTCAAAAAGAAGATAAGTATTAAGACCTTGGCAATACCATCTCTTTCTATAAATTCTTTTGTCATCTCTCAAAAAGAGGTATCTGTTAAATGACATAGTCCATAACAACCGTTTTCAATCACGTACTGTACCAGAGGTTGTCATGAAACCTATTTTCAGGTTTTGATAGCGCTGCCAAATTATGATAATTTAACTTCCACTTTTATTATATGGTGGATAGTTTCTTGATGATGTGATACCACTTGCTCATTTTGTGCCAGAATTTTGTTCTCTGGATTTCATTTCCTTCAGAAATATCAGCTTTGAAATCTTTTCAGTTTTATTTATTTGATTTTTAATTCCTTTCATATTCTTTTATTCTGACTGAGATGAACAACCTTAACTATAGGGGACACAAGGTATACCTGTCTGTGTGATAGGAGTTGGATGGGACGCCATCACTTGTGTGTGTTGTGACTACAAGAAGGTTAACAACCTTTAGTAGTGTCTTTATTTGGACATACAACACCAAGTTCATTTGATCATATTAATCTCTCAGTTATTCTTTCATTTTAACAATATTTTTTTAAATTCAGATTTTGGTTCCGTTATGACATGAAATTCTTTTCTCTTTGAAATTCTATGATTCTATCATCTCAAATATTTGAAGTTTTGCCAATCAAGTTAAGCTGAGTTATCCTGATCAAGTCAAAGCAGGGATATGTGATGGGACTACCAAGAGCAGCAGTGGACTGCAATGCAATTAAAATATCAGTGGCATATACCGAAGTCAATCTATTTCTATACTTCTCTCTCTATCTATCTCCCTTTCTTTTCTTTCTCTTTATCTTTTCCTCTATTTTATTTCTTTCTCGCAATCAGTAAAAGTGATTCTATTGAGAAATTGATCAATGACATGTGGAAGGAACAATGGTGCGGAGTGAAGTTCCCATGATAATTGTGTGGTATAAGGAATTTCAGTGTTATTTGAAATTTTGAGAAAAATTAAGTATGCAAGATTGGGAAGTTGGTTAGAAGACCCTTCGTGCTTTCTTCTGCTGATTCCGAGGACGGAATCCTTATAAGGGGGTAGACTGTAATATCCCATATTTTTTAAAAATTATTATTATTATTTGGAATTGTTTATGTGATTTTATGTGAATTTTAGTGAATTATATGATAATTGGAATTGATGTTTGGGTGTTTATATGTGATATTATTTTAGTATTTGAATTTTTATGTGTCTAGAATAAAATATAGATAATTGTGATATTTTTCTGGTAATTTTTGGATTGTTATATGATTTTATAATGATTTATAAATTTATTAAATATTTTCTGAGTAATAACAAAATTATTTTATAAAGCCAGGAATCATCCAACTTCAACTGTTTTTGTGTTTTTACAACCCGAAACTCTTCTTAAAACTCCTTCCTAACCTAATCTGGTAATTCTGGACATTTTCCGTGTTTTGACTTTTTCGATCCGGATTACGGTTTGACCCGTGCGCGGCCCGGCGCAAGTTTTTCGGTACGATAACCATTTCGATAAATCAACAAAACACGTATTCTCGAGAGACGAGATATTTTTACATTATTTTCGCATATGGTGTTTTATGAAAACCTCGATTTTGATAATTATCCAAATCTGGTATTAAATTGTATTCTTTTTATAGTTACTTAGCGGCTAAGTAATCTATTTTGGATCGTTTTGTAGTTACTTAGCGGCTAAGCAACTAATTTAACAATCCAAAATGATCCAGAATGAACCAATATTCCGTAAATATAAATAGCCTATTTCTTTTTTCATTTATTTCTTTTATTCCTTTGCAACCAGTAAAAATATAGTAATTACAAAAAAAAACCCTAAAAATGATACGTTCCTGAGAATCAATCGTACAAACGAAGGCGTTATCGAACTCCGATGCAGGCGTGCAACATATCAAAAGAAGCTCTCGAAATCTTCTTTCTGAAGCAATCATCAATTTTACCCAGAAATCAAGGTATTTTTCTAATTTAATTATTTTAATTCGAATTATTTCGTGAATAAAATGTGAATTTTTGCAGACGTGATTATTTGAGTGTTTTGATAATTCCATGTCATGGAGCATATTTTTCTGGTCATTTTCATATATTATACTTCATGAATAGAGTTCAATAACATATAGTAATTGAAGTTTGATTTTCTGGAAATTCTGTAAAAAAAGCTGTTCTTGGTGTTCTTGAAGAGTTCTGAGAATCAAACCCAAATTTGAAGGTGATATTGAACTCCAAATAACAAGTATTTGTAACCGTTGTGATGCCCCTGATGAGAGCTATCTGTTCGTACCCATATCATCAACAGAGGTTGATTATTCAACAATTTCAAATTTTCAATTTTATTAGTTAAATTCGGTTTTTGAGTTTAAGGGATTGTTTGATGTTTTGGATGGTTGATTATCGTTCCTGGAGTTCTAAGGATCGATTTGGTATATATTTTTGGTAATTTTAGTTCCGATTTCGTGAAGCTCGAGTTTTAGTTTTTTTAGGTTCTTTTTTTTTTTAATTCGAACTTATGTTTTTTATTTTGATTCTGGGTTGATATGGTTAGGGTTGATAGATTGACCGATTTATGGGCTTCATTTTCATGTATAGATCGTAGTTTTTGGTTGAGATATGGTATTATCGAAGTTCGGCCGGATTTGTCGCCGGCGGGGGTCTGCAGATTGCCGAAATCGACGATTGAGTCGGTGATTCTGGTGGTCGTTACTGTTGTCATGTTCCTGAGTTGACAAGGAGCATTTTGGTATCAAAAAGAGCTTAAACCGAGGTTTTATGGTGACTGACCGGGCGTTGTCGGAAAACGGCGAAGTCGCCGGTTTCTGGGGACGAACCCAGATTCCGGTCGACCTTCGACCGGTTTCCGGTCGTCTTCTTTGACCCTGCCACCCTTCAATCTTCCCAAACCCTGTTGCATTTCATATATATTGTTTCTGTGTTTTTATTAATTTATTTAATTCAAAATTCCAATTTTGTTTTTTTAAATCATTTCTTTTAGATTTTAAAAAAATCATTTAGTAAATATTTTTAAATCCTAATAATTATTTACTTAATTATTTTAAATCCCAAAAATTATTTTCTTTTATTATTTTCAAAATTTCATATTTGTTTTAATTATTTATAATTTGTTTCAATTATTTATCTATAGATATAATTAATTGGTTAATTCATTTAATCAATTAATTTTATTTATAAATAGTTCGATAAAATACAATTATTTATAATTAATTCAAATAAATCCTAAAAATTATTTTTAAGCTTTCAAAAATCACATTTTGGTATATAAAAATCAATTAATATTATTTTTAATTGATTTATTCCTATTTATTCTTATTTTATTCGTAGAAAATAAACCGTTCGTCCGTTTAATACAAAATGAACGCCTCTAGACTCAGAAAAATATTCCGCTTTCATTAAAGATACTTTCGAGACCCAAATTCTTTTGTTTCGAAAGGTCGGTTGTTTTACGAATCATTCTGAGTCAATTATTGATCGACAAATCATATTTTTGACCCGATTTCAGTTTTAAACATACCGAGTTGAACCTTTTTGATGAACCGAGACATATGTGATATCAATTATGTGATACATGACTATGTGCTTATGTGCTATGTGAATTATGTGTGTATGTGGATCAAGAGTCCTGTGTTTGTCTGTTATATTTATGTGTGGGCTATCGTAGGGGTAGACGATAGGATTTTGACGCGCAGTTCGTCGAGTGATTATCGTCTAGGCGATTAAAGTTATATCTTTTAATTATAGATGCGGATCATTCAAGTTGATCAGGATAAGAAGTTGGATAAAGAATAAAATGGAATGGTATTTGGTAGCTGGCTTCTCGCAATCGCAGGAGCAGCGTATCAGTAAAGTGTTGAAAGGAAGGACGGTGATATTTTGAGACAGAATGCCAAAATAGATGCGTCTTTGCGAGTGTGACTAACTGCTAAATCCGAAAGGCAAGTATCCCTATCATCACTTATCGTTCAAGTGATATTTATTTTAAATCTTCTTATGCAAGTATTGTTTTCCCTATTCTCAGTTCAGATTAGATAAATGTTTTACATATCGTTGAATTAAAATGCTTATCATACAAGTACTCTCTGCTATTCTATGTTTAGAATAGTTAAATGTTTTACTTATCAAATTACTGGATTTATAAATGTTTTAGATTTTGAGAAAGATGATTTTGTTGCGAGTGTTCCTGCCCAAGTGAATGGGGGAATAAAATTATTTAGGATGTCAAATGATTCGACTCCTTTTTCAATAAAAAGGTTTTTAAGATTGGAATGGTTACTGGTTATTGGTTACAGCGTAGGTGATCGAGATATCGGTCCAGCTGTAATATCTTTCAAGGCTTGTTATGCCTTTTCTGGTGCCCTATACTGCTTGTTATGCCATTACTTACGGAATGGCTGCGGGATACCGGTGTTGTTTCACGACTGATCATCGGAAACAGCATGAAATATAATTGGTTCCAATCTAAATTGATATCTAAATTTCTTTATTATTTTGATAATCATAGAATAAATGACTTATCAACTGTTTTCGTTTTGGAATAATGGAAAAATGCAGTTTTGATTCAGATTCTGATTTATGCTGATACTTACTTTGTTGTTAAATATTAAAGGTGGTATTCGTATAGATGATTGATGTTGACTTCAGTATGGGATGTTGTGAGCATCAAAGTTCGTATTGATATCTAATTTGATATGACAACAAAATGAGTATTAATATCAAGAGTTCGGTTTTGAATGAGTTTATGATCCACTCCATAATCATTGTTTCATATTATTGTTGTTTATGATATTTCCGTAAACACTGTTTTACGAGTTTTATTCTCGTCCAGATTCAAAGTATTGCTGAAACATTTCGCTCGAACAGATCAAAAAGAGTTTTGAATACAGTGAGGAAAAAATTATCCGATTCTTTAATAAATTTTCTGTTTCAGCAATTATGATTTTAAAATGTTCTACGTTATTGCAGATGTCGGTTTTATATCAAAATGACCATATATATATTACAATGATCTTGCTGGGCATTTCTTTCACTCATACTTGCCTGTTTTCAAATTTAACCTCCAGTGAGGATCAGCTTGTGTTGCTTAGCCGCGTAATTCAAGGAAACAAAGAAGAAGTTTTTGAAAGGTGGTTGGTCCAGGGTTTGCGAACTAGTGTAAGTTTTATTGTATAAAGTTGTTTATATTATATTATAGTTGTCTATTTTATAGTTGGGCCTAGTATACTTCTTTTCGAAGTTATACTAGCGGGTTAAGTTTTGAGATTGAGAATTGTTGTGAAGAGTTTTAAAAGAAAGTGAAAAAATTATTTATGGAATTTGGATATCTTGTTTCTAGAACTGTAACCTTAAAAGATCTTGGATTAGTTTGGGGTCATTTATGTTAAATATCTTCCGCTGGCATTTGTTTATTGTTTAAATAGGTTAATTTGGATTGAGGTTTCATATTGACGACCAAATCCCTTGACCCCGGATTTGGGGGCGTTACAATTAATGAAGTATCTAGTAACTTCATTTCTTTAAATGATATTTCAAAGTTTGACTATATTCAAGTCTTATCTTGTAGTCTCATCTATGTGATGAACTTTTGTAACTAATTATACCTTGAACGGTGGTAGTTCAGGTAGTATTCAGAAAAGATATAAGTATATTGGAGTATTTTGTAACTTCATCTTTTCAACTTATATCTAGTAAATGATTATCTTATGCATGACAAAGATTTTCAGAAAAACGTTGAGACAAGGTTAGATATATGAGATCACCTTGCAATGATATTTTTATACAGTTATAAACTGGAACTCTGTGTATATTATGCATGGAAGAGGACTTCCAAGATTTTGAAAAGTATATATACATATATACTGAATATTTTGCAACTTGGTCGCATTAAGATATCAAACTTGGTTCATTTATTCTTGACCAAGACTTTCATGAGTACTATGAGAATGCTCATATATTATTAATTGTTATACATATTATTTCGGTGGGCTTGTTGCTCACCCTTGATTTCTTCTTTCATCACACAACAACATATAGACAAGATGAACAGGACCAAGCTCCCAATTCACAAGCGGATAGGAAACGTTCCGCAGTTCCCTGTAGGCGTTGATGCCGCTGTAGCTGAGGTAGGATCTACCAATAGGCTAGGGTTTCAACTATTGATGTACCAGACTTATGTATATTTATGAATTGTAATAATGGCAAAGAATATGTAAATTTATTCAGAAACCCTTTTGAGGTGTAATGACTTATAATTGTGGAATAAAATGACTTGTGTTATTTTTGGTATTCATCCCTGAGACTATTACTTGCGGTATGTGTATATTGTGGGGTCATAGTACGCAATAGTTGGTTGTTTATTAAGATTAAGTGTTATTAAAGGAAATGGAACTCATGACAACCCGGATCTCCGACCCCGGATTTGGGGGTGTTACAAAAATGGTATCAGAATTAAGCGTTATAAACCTCAGAGATGATGCGTCGTTAAAATGATAAGTTCACTAAGATAATAAGAACTCTAGCCAAGTTCATAGTCGGACTACCTAACGTAGAACTGACAGTTAAAACGCTTATGGGAACCCTTATAAATATCATGATGGTAGCATAGATCGTTATCATATAAGGTAGCGGGGCACCGAACCCTGAAGTTCAAGAGCAATAATGTGATGATGTTTTACTACATATTTGGGGATCAGATTGTGGATCCAATAGAGCACCCTAACGAGGGACCGGATAATGCTCATATTGAGGATGTAACCATTGAGGAGGTCGTCCCAGAAGAGATTGTTGTTGAGGAGGATTCCGAGGAGGATCCTGACAAGAGTAAAAATTTGATCGCTGAGGAATTAATGACCATAGTCAGGGCAACTACAAGAGATAGGAATTTCCGGTTACTACCATAGGTTCATTCAAAATTTTGCAAGGATCACAGCCCGTTTAACGCGGCTTACTCATAAGACTGAAAAGTTCGAATGGACAGAGGAACGCGAGAACAGCTTCCAAGAACTGAGGAAAAGATTGGTGATGGCCCCTGCGTTGGCGTTGCCGGAGGGAAAAAAGGAGATTTTGTGATTTATAGTGATGCTTCGCACAAGGTATTAGGGTGCGTTCTTATGCAACACGGTAAGGTAATCATGTACGCATCAAGACAATTAAGGGAATATAAAATTCAATATCCCCCCCATGATCTTGAGCTCACGGCAATAGTTTTACCCTAAATATTGGAGGCACTACTTGTATGGAGAGAAGTGCGAGGTTTACGCAAACCCCAAGAGCTCAAGTATATTTTACGCAGAAAGAGCTCAATATGTGTTAGAGGAGGTGGTTAGAGCTAATCAAGGATTATGATTATGAGATTATTTATCAGCCAGGTAAAGCCAATGTGGTGGCTGACGCCCTTGGTATAAAGGAGAGACTCAAGATGATAATGTCTTCGGGAGAGTAGATAAAAGATTTCGAGAAAATGGAAATAGAAGTGAAGGTAACCGGAGCCAGTACTGAAAGGCTGTTTGAGGTTGTAATGCATCCTGAATTATGGGAAAAGGTCATATTGTGCCAAGAGAAAGTGATGAATAAAGGCAAAAAGCCAATGACTAGAGAAGAGATTAATACCGAGAAAGATGATAAGGGAATAACGAGGTATTCCTACAGAATGTGGGTTCCAAATGTTTAAGAGCTTAAGGACTGGATCTTAGATGAAATCCATAGTTCGAGGAATAAGATTTAGGGAAAACCCTGAATGTGATAGTCAGGGAGGTCGCCATCAAGAAAGAAGGAACCCATAACATAATGAAGTGGAAAACAAGGATTTTAACGTAAAAGATAACCCCAATTATGGGAGAAGGATGAAACATTTCATACTGAGAAAACAGAAGTCAAGCAAGATAGGGAGAACCAGGATAATACTCCTATGGGGAAATTCATGGACCTGCCTAAACAAAACTTATACTTTTATCCCCAACCACCATCATGAGGAAATCATGCGGTGGGAATTTTTTTCCCAGGACCTTTAAGTCGCTAAGCTCTCAGAGTTCCAAGGAACAAGTTGACCCAGTCAAGGCAAGAGCCTGACTAAAGGAAATAGAAGAATCAATTGAGACTCTAAATGATTGACGAAGTGCACAAGACTGTTTTTCCACTTACCTTCCTAAGAGAGAGGCCACCCGCTGGTGGAAGGCAAAGGAAGATATAGAAATAATGTAGAAGTTTTAAAACCAGACCAGAGGCGGACAAGTATGATGAATAATGAATCAAGGTTATGAAAGCCATCAAGGTTCATTTGAAGGGCACGAATCCAGAATGACGGGATGTTTGAAATCAATGCTTATGTTGTGTTGGTTCATAAAATGGTTGTAAGAGAAACGAAATTAAAAGACTAGAAGGGGAAAGAGTATAAAGGAATATAAAGGAAATAAAGTTGAGGAACGATAAGGGAGTTAGGAATGCGGAAATCCTAAGGAACCCTATCAATAAAGATAAGAGAAGTGGGTAATCATCAGGTTGATGGTGATTGACCATGAGGTAAAGTCGAAGTTTGAAGGCATAAGTGATACATATATGTTATCCTCTTTAAGTTGGGAGGATTCGAGGAAACCTTGAGATAGTTTGAAGGATAAATAATAAGACGCAGATAGACTGAGGAGATAAAAAAAAGTAAAAAATTATGAAATTGGATGAAGGAAGTGACCTTCAAGAATGTGAAGTGTATGTAACACCTGTGAAACACCGGGTATAAGAGATATCCCCATATTGAGAAAACTGTTGAGATAAATAATAGTTGCGAATGAGGATTTATTAATAAAAGTTCACGTTGAACACGCCTGTTAGATATATTTGATAATGTCATGTCTAATATGATTTATGTTTAGTTTTCAGATCTTACTTAAACAGGACAAATCAGTACTTAACTGAAATCAACACTTATACTGAAGTCAGAACTTAAGTTATCAGTACTTAAGGTTCAGGAGATATTTATCAGGAGATAATATTAGGACTTAAAGGAAACTTTCAGATAAGGAAGGCGGCTGATTGAAAGGAAAGAAGATCAAGACAAATATAAGAAGAGATATGCATGAAGAAGGAATTCTGTGAAGAATGGACTACTTGGAAGAAAAGATAACTGATTGATATATTTTAGGAAGCAGAATTATATTCCATATCAATTAGCGATTATCTTGTAATTGTGTGATATATAAACACAAACATAGGGTTTACACTATAAGTGTTATCATTGTCGAAAATATTATTCATTGTAACCCTAGCAGCTCTCATGATATTTGTTCATCACTGAGAGAGGACAGTTCTACATTGTAACAGAGTTTAATAAAGTTTGTTTTCTGTTACTTGAGTTCTTTGAATTCAATTTGATTGTGCTATACACTGTATTCAACCCCCTTCTACAGTGTGTGTGACCTAACAAGTGGTATCAGAGCCTATCTGTTAACACACAAATAGTTTAAGATTCAAAAACAATCATGTCTGAAGTAGAAATTCCAACCAAGCCCACCAAAACTGAAGAACCCCCAAAGACTCAAATCCATAGTCGATATGAGGCTATTAGAGTTCCCATACTAAAACCATCTGAATATCCCATATGGAAGGTGAGGATGGCTATGTTTTTGGAAGCTACATATCCATAATATCTTGACAGAATCAATGAAGGACCTCACAAGCCAATAAAACTCGCTGTTGTAGTTGCAGGTGAAGCAGCAAAGTCTGTACCAAAGGAGAACAGTGATTACACTGCTGAAGATATCGCATCAATTGCTAAGGATGCTAAGGTACGACACTTGCTGCATAGTTCCATTGATAATGTAATGTCAAACAAGGTAATTAACTGCAAGACTGCAAAGGAGATATGGGATGCCTTGGAGACAAGGTGCCAGGGAACTGATTCAATTAAGAATAGGAAAACAATACTCACTCAAGAGTATGAACACTTTGACTCAAAGCCTAATGAGTCATTGACTGATTTATATGACAGATTTGTCAAACTCTTGAATAATTTGTCACTAGTTGATAAGGTGTATGATCTTGAAGATTCAAACCTTAAATTCCTGTTAGCTCTTCCTGAAAGTTGGGATTTGAAGGCAACAATTATAAGAGACAACTATAATCTTGATGAAACAACTCTTAATGAAATTTATGGGATGCTCAAGACTCATGATCTTGAGATGGAATAAAGGAGCAAGAGGAAAGGAGGAAAGTCAAGGACAGTTGCTCTTAAGGCTGAAGAAGAATCCCCCAAGGCAGCTACCTCAAGGAAAGGCAAGGGAAAAGCGCTCATCACAAAGTCTGATACTGAGTCATCAAGTTCTGATAGTGATGATGACTCAGAAACTGAAAGCTTGCCTGAGATGGATGCTGATGAAGAGATGATGAAGCTGTGTACTCTTATGGTGAAAGGAATGACAAGGATTGCATACATGAAATTCAGAAAGGGAAAGAGGTTTTCCAGGAAAGGTGCAAGTTCTGATAAGAAGAGTTTCAAAAAATCTGAAGGCAAAGGAGGGAAGTCTGATAGAGGAGATTACACAAATGTCAAATGCTACAACTGTGGTGAGAAAGGCCACATATCTCCTGATTGCAAGAAAGTGAAGAGTGACAAAGGCAAGGCTCTTGTCACAAAGAAGAAAAGTTGGACAGAACTATGCCTTCATGGCAAATGCTGATATGACAAATGCTGATAGTAGTTCTGAAGCTGTTGAGTTAAAGGTACCTTAAACTACTTATGCCTTTCATACTGATGATACTAATGAGTTGAGAAGATATCTTAAAACCATGTTCATTAGTTATAGAGATCAAACTTTAACATGTGAAAGATTAACTTCTGAAAATCTTGCTTGTAAAAAGAGGAATGATTATTTAGAAAAGGAGTTAGTCACGTTCCATCAAACTCAGAAAGATAGAGATGATGCTTTCTATGTTAGGGATGAAGTACTTAAAATAAATGAATCTCTAAAAACTGAGTTAGAAAAGGAAAGAGAGATTATCAGACTTGGACTAACTCTGGCAGAACAACTCATAATTTGTTAAGTAGTGGAAACTGGAAAGAGGGCTTAGGTTATGGAGATGATAAGAATGATAACGGAACTGTAGAAATTAAGCCTATAGTTGTTAAACAAAAGCCAAAGCTAAAACCTGTTAAGTTTGTAGCTGTAAAGTCTGATACTGAGAAATCAGAAGTTAAAGAGGAATTAACTTCTGATAAACTAAAACAGGAAAAGACAACTGAAGTAAACGTAGGCTTAATGACAAAGAAGCAGCTTAAGCATAAGCTGAAAGAAGTTAAGAGTGTAAACAAGGTAAAGTCACCTAGGAAAAATAGGAATGGAAAGGAAGGTGTAAATAAAAGCAATGATTATAAGCCTGTTCCTAATGCTCTTAGAAAAACATGTCATAACTGTGGAAGTTCTAACCATCTGGCTTCTTTTTGAAGGAAGAATAAGAACATA
Organism: Apium graveolens; assembly: GCF_009905375.1. NCBI lineage: Eukaryota > Viridiplantae > Streptophyta > Magnoliopsida > Apiales > Apiaceae > Apium > Apium graveolens. The sequence goes on along the minus strand of NC_133650.1, from coordinate 70,962,739 downwards.
AACTCCTTACCTTCAAAGTCAGGAGTTAAGAGTCAGTCTGTTATATATAGGCCACAAAATCCTTGTTTTCATTGTGGTAGTTTATGGCATTCCATTTATATTTGTAAGGAATATCATAGTTTGTACTATGATTATTATCAAATAAAACCTTCTTTAAAGAAAGTTAGCATTGTTCCTTCTAGTGTAAGTTCTGACATAAAGTCTGATAGTGTAATTACTGATAAGAAAAATGTTAACATAAACTCTGATGCTAAATCTGCTGCAAATGTTAACAAACTTAATAAGGCGAAAGGATCCAAGCAAGTCTGGGTCCTTAAAACTAATCATTAGTGGTCTTTGTGATTGCAGGGCAACAGGAAAAACATCCTAGTTCTGGATAGTGGATGCTCCGGACATATGACTGGAAATAAAGCCCTGTTATCAGATTTTGTGGAGAAGGTTGGCCCAAGTGTTTCTTATGGAGATGGCAACATTGGAAAAACACTGGGATATGGCAATATCAATCTTGGGAATGTCATCATTAAAGAAGTAGCTCTGGTCTCAGGACTTAAACACAATCTGTTGAGTGTTAGTCAAATCTGTGACAGAGGTTATCATGTGGATTTCTTTGAAGAACACTGTGAAGTTGTAAGCAAATCTACATGCAAAGTTGTTCTGAAAGGATACAGGCATGGTAACATTTATGAAGCCAAGCTTTCAACAAGTTCTGATGGTTCTGCAATCTGTCTGATGAGTAGAGCATCAATTGAAGAAAGCTGGAATTGGCACAAGAAACTCTCTCATTTAAATTTCAACAATATAAATGAACTAGTCAAGAAAGATCTTGTGAGAGGATTGCCAAAATCAGTATTTGCTCCTGATGGCCTTTGTGATTCATGTCAAAAGGCTTAACAAAGAAAATCTTCATTCAAGAGCAAGACTGAATCATCAATTCTTGAGTTTTATCACCTACCACATGTAGATCTATTTGGTCCAGTGAATGTCATGTCTATTGCAAAGAAGAAATATGATATGGTCATAGTGGATGAGTTCACCAGATACACATGGGTGTATTTCTTGCACACAAAAAGTGAAACTGCATCTATCTTGATTGATCATGTCAAGCAACTGGATAAATTGGTCAAAGATTCTGTGAAGATCATAAGAAGTGATAATGACACTGAGTTCAAGAATTTGACAATGGAAGAGTTCTGCAAAGACCATGGAATCAAGCAGGAATTTTTTGCTCCTGGAACTCCACAGCAAAATGAAGTTGTTGAAAGAAAGAATAGAACTCTTATTGAAGCTGCACGAACTATGCTTGTTGAAGCAAAGCTACCAACCTATTTTTGGGATGAAGCTGTGCAGACTGCTTGTTTTACTCAGAATGCAACACTCATTAACAAGCATGGAAAGACACCATATGAGATGGTGAAGAAAAAGAAGCCAAATCTGAAGTATTTTCATGTATTTGGATGCAAGTGTTTTGTTCTTAAGACTCACCCTGAACAGCTATCCAAATTTGATTTAAAAGCTGATGAAGGAATTTTTGTTGGGTATCCACTTTCCACAAAAGCCTTCAGAGTCTACAATTTAAGAACAAGGGTTATCATGGAATCTATCAATATCTCCTTTGATAATAAGAAGATTACCGGGCTTGAAGATTTCAATGATCATGATCAGCTGAGATTTGAAAATGAAGACTTAAATTTTGATACTGAAAATCCTGACAGTCTAAATCCTGATACCGCAAACTCTGATGGATTAAACTCTGATGCTATTGAAACTGTGGTGATTACATCAAAGGAAGATGCACCTGTGTAGGGGGAGCATACTAAAGATACCACCACATCTCAAGAAGCATCAGAACATACAACTGGCTCTTCAAGTTCTGATTCATCAAGTTCTGATAAGCCAAGTTATGATAATTCTGAAAACTCAATTTCTGAAGGATCCAACTCAGAGAGCATAGTTTCAGGGGGAGCATCAGAAAAGTTGATGAAGATAGCATGGATTCTGGGGGAGCATCCAGTTCTAGAGAAAACCTTCCATCTGCAAGGAAGTGGACTAAATCACATAAACCTGACTTAATTATTGGAAATCCTGATGCAAGTGTCAAAACTAGAACAGCTACTTCAAATGAATGTCTCTATAATTCTTTTCTTTCTCAGACTGAACCAAAAAAAGTGGAAGAAGCTCTTCAAGATGCTGATTGGGTGCAAGCAGTGCAGGAAGAGTTAAATGAATTTGAAAGAAACAAAGTTTGGACCCTAGTGCCAAGACTAAAGAACAGATCTGTTGTTGGTACAAAGTGGGTGTTCAGAAACAAAACTGATAGTGATGGCATAATTACAAGGAATAAATCAAGGCTGGTTGCAAAAGGATATTCTCAATAGGAGGGAATTGATTATGATGAAACATTTGCACCAGTTGCTAGATTGGAAGCCATAAGGATATTTTTGGCTTATGGTGCTCACAAAAAGTTTACTATCTTTCAAATGGATGTGAAAAGTGCTTTTCTCAATGGAGAGTTGGAAGAGGAAGTATATGTTGAACAACCTCCAGGCTTTGTAGATTCCAAATTTCCAAATCATGTCTACAGGCTTGATAAAGCACTTTATGGCCTTAAGCAAGCTCCAAGAGCATGGTATGAGACTTTATCTCAGTTTGTTCTGGAAAGTGGATTTAACATAGGAACTATTGACAAAACTCTGTTCTACCTCAACCATGGAAAGACTTACTTTTGGTTCAGATATATGTTGATGATATCATCTTTGGTTCTACAAATGACAGACTTTGCAAGAAGTTTGCCAAACTAATGCAGTCAAGATATCAAATGAGTATGATGGGGGAACTTAGCTATTTTCTGGGCCTTCAAGTCAAGCAAAATGAAGAAGGCACTTTTATTTGTCAAACCAAGTACACCAGAAATTTGTTAAAGAAATTTGGAATGCAAGATTGTTTAAGTGCATCCACTCCCATGGCCACTGCAACAAAATTGGATAAGGATACTGGTAAATTAGTAGATATTACTGATTACAGAGGTATGCTTGGCTCTCTACTCTATCTAACTGCTAGTAGACCTGATATCATGTATGCTCCCTGTCTTTGTGCAAGATTTTAAGCAGATCCAAGAGAACCTCACTTAACAGCTGTGAAAAGAATTTTCAAGTACCTCAAGGGAACAGCTGATCTGGGATTGTGGTATCCTAGAGAATCAGACTTTAAACTCATAGGTTACTCAGATGCAGATTTCGCAGGTTGCAAAATGGACAGGAAAAGCACAAGTGGAAGCTGCCAATTTCTTGGAGGCAGATTGGTTTCTTGGTTTAGCAAGAAACAAAAGTCAATTTTCACATCAACTTCAGAAGCATAGTACATTGCTACAGGAAGCTGTTGTGCACAGATTCTTTGGATGAAGAATCAGTTACTGGATTATGGGTTAACATATTTTAAAATCCCTATTTACTGTGATAATCAAAGTGCTATTTTTATGACAGGTAATCCAGTTCAATACTCAATGACAAAGCACATCATCATAAGGTACCACTTCATAAGGGAACATGTGGATGAAGGTACAGTGGAATTGCACTTTGTTCCAACAGATCAACAACTAGCAGATATCTTCACAAAACCACTGTGTGAAGCTACTTTTACAAGATTGGTAAATGAACTTGGAATGGTTTCCGGTTCTTTCTCTAAATCTGCTTAGTTTTTGTTCTGATGCATCAGACTTTATGATCAGTATTTACAGATATTACTATCTTTGTGTATTCTGTGCTTAATTGAAAATTGCTTAAGTACTGATTGTTTTCTGATGTGAATTTCTAAACTCTGATAGTGATATGAATGTTTCTGTGATTATTCAATCCAATGAAGATAAATATGCTAGATGCTGACCTAGTAGTCTTTAATATACTAACAAATCCCATGTTTGAAGTAATTGTTTATGTGGAAATCTGTTGACACAAGCAAATTCTGATATTGAGCTTAGTTAAGTTTACTTTGTCTATCTTATTACTAAGTCAAAAACTAGAATAATGCTTCTCATCTGTTAAGTTCTGATGTTAGTAAATCTTGTGAATGTACTAAGTGCTAATAAGCCTCACTTATTAAAAGAAAAGGAAAAGAAAAAGAAATAAAAATCAGGTACTCCTTTGAGATCTAGAGTAAAAACTGTGGAAGGGAAGACCCAAGTGCATTGCTGGTATTAAGTAATATGCATCAGAAAAGAAAAAATAAATATTTTTCTTGGTGACTTTTCACACTCTATGATTACTGGAGAAATACTCTGATAATAGCATAAATTCTGATAAGCAGTCGTGACTCACTTACACTGAGAAGCCACTGTAAAATGGAATTTCAAAAGATGCATCAAATAAGCACAAAATAGTTGAGGTGGACTCATGCATGAACTCACACTAAAGTAGACTTCAGAATCATAACAGATTTTGAGCAAAGTTCTTAGTTATGCCTTATTTCTAAGATGTACTGAAGTGAATCAGACTTTAATCTTTATCTGATATTTAGCTTACTGCACACATATACACTCCATATGAATGATGAAAATTACTGTAGTGATAAATGGTGTTTTAGATGAATGTTTAAGTGTCAGTTACATAAATTCTGAGGACAAGTTATGATGGAAGTTCTGATGATTAAGTTCTGAAGAAACGAAATCAGAATTTGTGTAAAGAATTACAAAAATAGGCATTCATTTTTCGAGTTAAGAAATCATGTTCTGATGACTGTTAAGTTCTGATATAAGTCTAAGTTCTGATATTACACTCTGATTCTTTACTTGACTTATTTGTGGTTAAAATCTGAAACAGTCTTATTTAAAATCAGAATATGTTTGGGTGAGATATTAACAGTCAATATAATTTGGGTTAGTGGTACATGTCTATGCACAGTAATTTTTACTTGTTTCATGTGCGCATTAAATCCTGTTTTACACTTCCAATGGCTGTTATTATTCTCCTCAGTCTAGGGAGACGAGGTAGAATTATTTCTACCTGTAACCATTCAATTTTCTTTGCGTCTCTTGGCATTCTATTGCCTATTCAAACCAATACTTCATTCCAGCCAGTACATCTCTCATTTTCTCACAAACTCACTCTCTTCTTATTCTTATCACCAAAAATGGCTGAGTTTGGCTGGTTTTACAATTATGGCACTGAGACTGTACATATTTTCCAAAATGGAATTCCAACTCTATACCATATCAACAACATTCCTCATAATCTCTGGATTCAATTTCCAGAGATCATTAAACATGACCTGTTGACAGTCCAAAGAGATCTACATTTCCATCATCTCCGACAGTAGGAGCGAATCATTCGTCTCGCTGTTCTTTTTATTGAGAGTAGGAAGAAGAAATAATTTCTGCTCCTTGTTTCTCTTCACCGTCAACTTTGTCAGACTTCTTAGACTTATGACAAAAGCTGTTGATGTTAGGATTTGTAGCTTAGGACAATCTTGTACTTTTGAGCTTGTAATTTAAATTTCATGAAATGTATTTGCTCAATATATTAATGAAATTTTATATTTATGCAAGATTTTATCTCTGAGTAGTTTGATATTCTGATAACATTTTAAATCCTGATACTAACCATATTCTGATGACCTTTCTAGCTCTGATACAAATCAAGTTCTGATTCTCACGTGGCAGGATTTATTTACTAGATTTATTTTTGGTTATTCTCTCATTTGTCATATTTTTACAGAATATTGGTCACGCAGTGATAAAAATTTATTAAGTGAGAACATTTTTAAATTTTAAAAATAAAACTGAACTACCTTGATTAATGGGATTACTTGGTAAGTGGAACGGTTTTTCCTTCAAAAACTGCATGTGATAAGTTATGATTACTGAATACATGTGCCCATTAATTATCTTTTACTGCTGCATGTCTGACAGGTGTCCCAACGGTTACTTTTTATCCCGTGTATAAGTAAAAGAGAGAAAAGATTGTAAAATCTTTTATTTACTTTCACATTTTATCTATCTCTCTCTTTACTTCTATTCTCTCTCATCTACTAACGATTTTTCATACAGACATTTTCTCAAACACCTTACAGGCAACTTTCTTTCTCACAAATTCTCATGGCACCCAAGGACATAATCTTCGATGGAGCAACATTTGTTCCCAATAACTTCTCTGCTATTCTTAGCAAGTCAGAAGCACCCTCAGAACTTCATTTCATTCAGGACTTTCTTGCTAGTTCTGATATTGGGTATGCTCTGACTCAACCCGAAGCAATTTCTGGTACTCAAGTATTGTAGTTTTGGAGAAGCGGAGTGTATGATGATGGTGGTGCTCAAGGGTCCCCAAGTATTATTTTTTCATCTGGGGAGGATGAGTATGTTGTGACGTTGTCTACGGTTCGACAAGCACTGCAGCTACCTAAGAACTGTGTCTATTCTACTGTTGACGAACCAGTTCTTCAAAACATGATGACCAGACTGGGATATGAAAGAACATTGGCAAAGTTAGGCCAGTTGAAGAGATCTTTCATTAGGAGGGAATGGAGTTTCTTCTTTGATTGCATAACTAAAGCTTTTGCAAACAAATGTTCTAATTTTGATGCAATTCCCATATTCAGCCAACATATCGGGTATGCTCTCATAAATCAAACTGATTTTGACTATGCAAGTGCTGTCTTAGGTTTTATTGGGGACAGAATGAATGAAGATAGATCTACTGTTTATTTTGCTAGATTCTATCAGCTTATTTATAGTTTCTGTTGTGATAATAAGCCCCAAGGTAATGGTGAATTAATTTCATCATTCAGAATAGCTAAAAGAGCTTTTACTGACTTATTATCTACTGATAATAAGAAGGCTGTATTAAGACCCCTCTTAATTCCTTTATCTGTCAAACAAGCCTTAATAACCCATGATCCTATTAAGTACACTGCATTATATCCTAATGTTCAACCATCTGAACCTCATCCATCAGCAACTACCACCTCTACTCAACCATCACAAACTTCTCAACCTCAACCATCAGAACCTACAGTGCAGCCTTCAGGCCTGTTGTTAAAGAAGCTGAGAAGGTCTCTTCTCTGAAGGATGATAATATTGGGAGTTCTAGGCCTCTAAAAAGGCTTAGAAAGCATAATTCTGATGATATAGCTTATAAAGTCACTTTAAAAGCTAAAAGATTCAAAACATTGGGAAAAAGGCATGAAGATTCTGGTAAAGGAATGGAAGCAGCAGCTAAGGAAGGAGATCAGGAATCTCTGATCTCACAAGACCCCGTTGAAGCTCACAATTCTCCTAGTGCTGATTCAGACCCTCATGCTACTCATCACTCACCACTACATGAGCAAGAATCCACTCACATTCCTACACCTCCAGTATCTCCAATAAATGCTGATACCCAGGGGCCAAGTGATGGAATTGACATTCATAACTTGGAAGTGCCTCAAGTTTTGCATCTAGAAGCTCGAACAACCCAAGTCACTCCATCAACAACTCCAATTCCTGATGCTGTTTTTAATCTAGAATTGCCTACAACACCTTCTCTACATCTAGATACCGAAGATCAGATTTTAGGTGAGCATCAGAATATGGACGTTGATCAGAACTTAGTTGGAGATCAGCTCTTAGAGGATGATGTTGAAGCATCCATAGCTTCTCATACTGTTCTTTTATCAGAAGATGCTGAAGTTGTTGACTCTGTAAGTTCTGATGCTGCACATGTTGATGCTACTGGTAATGCTGCTACAAATGTAGATGTTGATGCAGTTGGTCCATCAGGACATGCACCTCAACAAACTGTTCATAAAGCTGAGATAGTCAAGAAGTTTGTTATAGAGGAAGCACCAGTCCCTTGGAGTGAAACTCCTAGAGGACAGGAGTGGACTAAGGAGTGGAACACAGTTACCTTTGTTCCTTCTGAAAAGATTCTTGCTGAGCATCTTGAAAAACCTGATGAAATGTTGATCAATGATGATTTCAAGACACAGCTGAGAGTTACTGCATTGAATACAAGGCACCTTCAAGGTCAACACTCAATAACTCATGACAAGGTGAATAAAATTCAAGAATCCTTAATGCAGTAAGATACACTTGTCAAGCTGGACAAGAAAAGGTTTTTCAAACCTTCCTTTGACCAAATTACCAACATTGAGAAAACCCAAGAGAAACAACAGTCTCAGATTGATGAAATTTTGCAAAATCAAGCTTCTCAACAATCTCAACTTAATGAGATCCAATCCTCAGTGGAATTGCTTCTCTCTCTTCTTTTACCTGCTGATGCCAAAAAGGGGGAGAAAGTAATTAAGTCCAAATGCAAACCTGATAAGTCACTAAAGAAAAAGGATAATGGTAATGACCCGGGAAACTCAGGAATAGGTGGAGGTCGTGGTCAAGGTGGAGGTCTCTCATCAAGAAGAGCTGGAACTACAAGTCATAGAACAAGTTCTGACACTGGGAGAAGAATAACTTTTGATACTGGTAAAAGGATAAGTTCTGATGAACTTTTGGATCTTGATGAAGAAATTTCAAGACAGTTATTTCTGAAAGAAAATACAGGAGTGGACTTTGAGAGTCTAATGGAAGAAGAAGCTAGACTTACGCTAGAAAAGGTCAACTCCAAATCTGAAGCTTCTGTGGTTAAAAAGAAACTTCCTACGGCTAAAGGCATTGTCATAAAAGAAATGACAAATCCTGTGGCAACCAAGGCCAAATCACAATTGCAGATAGATCCAAGGTCCAAGGGCAAAGAAAAAGTTGGTGAACCTGTAAAGGTTTATGTGCCTCCTATGGATGAAGAAATTTTTGTTGAAGATGCTGATCTTACTCTAACTTCAAGGAAGATTTCTAAAACAACCTCTGACATGGCTCAAGTTGTTCAGAGTCAAGATATAGTTAGTTATGATATAATAATGAAATAAGCAACCTCTGACATAGCTCAAGTTGGCTTGATATCAGAAGATAAGTCAAAGGAAACCTCTGACATTGCTCATGTTAAATCCTCAAAGTTACTCCTACCAGGATTCACTAAAGCTAAACAGACTCAACCTTTGAAGACTATAGCAAGTGGTTTTGAAGCAAGAGTGGTTACTGGAAAGGTAGCAAGAGATAAATCTAGCTTGGGTAGTGCTAATGAAAGAAGAGTGCAGAACACAACCAATGATCCAACTTTCTTAAGTGAACTAGGTATTGGAGCAACTCCTGAAAGATTGAATCAACTAGAATTTGTACAGATGGTCTACCATACCTTCTTGAAAGAACACATCTTGTTATATTTCATGACAGATGGAAGGATTTACCATATAAGGGAAAAAGCTATACCACTGAAGTATTTTGATGAACTAGAACATGTTTTATTCTTACTTCAAGTGAATGACAGAATAACATAAAGTGCTGCAAACTTTTTGAAGACTCAAATTCAGAGACAGAAAAGGTTTTATTCTGTAAAGTCTGACAACACATACTGTCCAAAGTACAGAGATCACAAGGGTGATATTGTTGATATGAAGCCTAATACTGCAAAGATCAGAACATATCTTGGTATTAAGGGACTTGAATTCAATCTAGAGTCTGACAAAGCCTATGTCATAAGACTAGATCAGGAGTTGAGAAAAGCAAAAATTAATGACCTCAGATATGCTATCTTCCAAACTGGTGAAGATACTGCAGAACTCAAAGATGCTAAAAGGAGGATGATTGATGAACTCAGATATGCTGAGAGATGTTTGTTAAAGAACTATCTCAGAACAACTCCTGACATTGAAGAGATCAGAAAGTGAAGCCAAGTCAAGATCTACAACTGCTCAAATTATGATGTATATACAGACTGAAGTTGTTATCAGAAGTTAAAGTTGGTAAAGCTTTAAGGACTGTAAGTTGTAGTTATCTAGTCAAATTCTCATGCATTTGTACTTAATATTTTTGACATCATCAAATATCTGTTAAACTTGTATATTATGCTAATTTACAAGTTGGGGGAGATTGTTAGATATATTTGATAATGTCATGTCTAATATGATTTATGTTTAGTTTTCAGATCTTACTTAAACAGGAAAAATCAGTACTTAACTGAAATCAGCACTTATACTGAAGTCAGAACTTATGTTATCAGTACTTAAGATTCAGGAGATATTTATCAGGAGATAATATCAGGACTTAAAGGAAACTTTCAGATAAGGAAGGTGGTTGATTGAAAGGAAAGAAGATCAAGACAAACGTAAGAAGAGATATGCATGAAGAAGGAATTCTGTGAAGAATGGAATACTTGGAAGAAAAGATAACTGATTGATATATTTTAGGAAGCAGAATTATATTCCATATCAATTAGCGATTATCTTGCAACTGTGTGATATATAAACACATACATAGGGTTTACACGAAGTGTTATCATTATCAAAAATATTATTCATTGTAACCCTAGCAGCTCTCGTGATATTTGTTCATCACTGAGAGAGGACAGTTCTACATTGTAACAGAGTTTAATAAAGTTTGTTTTATGTTACTTGAGTTCTTTGAATTCGATTTGATTGTGCTATACACTGTATTCAACCCCCTTCTACAGTGTGTGTGACCTAACAACGCCCAATATCTTCCAGAACATCCCTGTTATCATTACTAAATCAAGAAAAAAAAATGGATAACCGTTGTTATCTTTTGGAGGCCATATTGACTAACCTCAGTTTGAATAAGGATGCTAGTGTGAAATTAGGTATAGATTATTGAGGTGGAAATGATTGAAGAAGAAACCCTTATCAGGGATATATGAATTAATTTATCCATATAAGGATGCAAGTACCTTTTTAAAGGTGCAATTAAGAATAGAACCTTGATAACTTGAGATGAACCCTAGGGGAATGCATAAAGGTTGGAATTTCACCCTTAATAGGGACAGTATGAGTTTTGACAGTATGAAATGGGAAATTAAGGTAACAACAACCTTTAAAGATCAGTGGAGAAAGTTTTCAGAAGTATATAGACAATGGTTCTAGTATTAGTAAATGGTATCTTGATATGCCATGTACCTTGGGAGTACAGGATGAAGGATTTAAGGATAACCTTAGAGGTTTTACAAGGAGAAAGGTAATGTTCAAAGTTCTTAAGAATAGAAATTTTGATAAAGAAAATATGACATAATTATAATAATGCCAGGTGGGCACGTGTTGGACAATAAGAAAGTATAGATCGGCCCAATAAAGGTCGAGATTGTTGAAAACAAGAAGGACCCAAGATAAAAGACGTCCTAAATATGATCGAGAGTCAGTCGTGACAATGTTAACCTCTAAAGACCGAGGCAATAACTTGTGGAAAAATGGTGATTTTTTTTCTCAACAAAGCGTAAGGAAGAGCATTTTCACACAAGCAGTGATTGGAAATGAGGTAGAAAATTTAGTTGGAGATCATTCGAAAGACATTGATTATATGGAACTATTACTATCAGGAAAGGCCAATGAGGTGGCCGACACTCTAAGTGTAAGAGAGCAATTATAGGCGCTCGTGTCAGAGGAATACAGTGATGATGGTTAAAGCCGTGAAGGTTGTATTATGGTATGAAAGATTGACATTCCTTATGATGATTGTGTGATGCTCAACCGTAATAGTAGTTTGGAAAATATTTAATTCATGTAATCGCCGTGAGCGGGGTATCTATCTTAGAAGGTCTTATCTAGAGAATAAACCAGGACCATATTACGAAAGGACTAAATGAACCTTTGAGCTTCATATCTCCTGATAAAGACATATGGTTAATAATGGTAGTAACCTGCTATCGTTGCTTTCATTGAAACTCTTCTGCAATTTTATCTGCTTCATGTCATATGTACGTCAAGTTCAGGAGTGTTCTTCATGAATCATGAATAGTGATCATGTTGCCTCCTTAGAAGAATTCGATACGATAGCTATGGACTTTGTATGGTTAGATATTAAGATTTCATGGAAAATGAATGACTATAGTAGGTCTGTGGTGGACTATAGTAATGCATCAATGATTCTTTGAATAATGAGGCGATTACAACCGTGAGAGTTGTACTGTAATGGATGTTGAGATTGGGTACCACTACTCGGGTTGTGGTGATGTATAAGTTATCATTGATACACTAATTAAGTCAATTATCTACCTATTGAATATTTATTCCTTCTTATGAATAGAGAGCCGTATTACTATACGAGGAAGGTTGCAGTGCAAGCATTGAATTCCAATAATGATGATGTCTAGAATAAAATCCCAGATTCGATTTTCGCTGTCGAGGGAGTTTCAACGGTGATTTTTTATAAGCTCGAGCAAGAGCATGGGTCCATAGAATGATGGACGGAATAGTGAAAGATTCAGGAACATGAATTGCGATGCTATAATACTTGATGTTGAGATATATGCATATATATATATTTTTTTGTTCTCTTATGATAAACCTCTATAGTTCAGAGGTAGATTCCAAGCCAGATATTTTGTGGCAGTATATTTTTTTATATAATGCTCTTAAATACGTTCTTTTCTCTCCTTTTTATTTTGTATAAGCTGAGAAGAACAACCCTTCCAGAAGGGGAGGTATTGCCGAATGACTATCTATCTATGTGATAGAAGCCTAGTAGGATACTATCTATTGTTTCATTGCTTGTCAAGTACTAAAGGCTGGCCATCGTCTGTACTAACTGTGCGATGTAACAAGTGTTCATGATCATAGTGATCTCTCAATAAAATCTTTTACATCTATACGATGGATCAAGCTTTCGAAGATGGAAGCAGCTAAAGGAAGTAGTATCAGTGCGATGGTATTCCGAATCTAACACGTTCATGATACTAAGGTTGACACGGTTATTAAAAGGTTATAGAATACTAACGAGCAAAAGTGTAACTAGTATAGTATTATGTACGGAAGATAGTAATGACTACGAACTGGAAAAGAGTGGGTATTGAGAAGCAAAACCTATAGCGCAAGAAGCTACGATGAGAGTCTGTGCGATAGACTTGAAAGAATTTGGAATGATCACTTAGCACGTATCGAGTTTTCTTACGACGATGGATGATATGACAGTGTCGGAATGTCGCCTTATGAGGCCCTATACAGAAAGAGATGCCGATCTCCCTTGTTTTGGAATGGAGTTGGAGAGCGCAAGATGCGCGGACCAAGAATATAATAGATCTAATCAGAGGACGACAGCTGGGAGTAGCCCAAGACGGATATAAGAAGTATGCTGATTTGACAATGAAAGGACAAAGAGTATGAAGTAGGGGACCTATTATTGTTAAAGGTATCCCCTTGAAAAGCCTTGGAAGGGAATGATAAGGTTCGGAAAAAAAAGAAGCTAAGTCCACAATTTGTTGGACCCTTGGATGTATTAAGATGTATTGGGAAGTTAGCATATAAGCTAGCCCTACCCCGAACCTGTAGCAAGTTCATAACGTGTTCCACGTATCAATGTTAAGGAAGTGTAATTCGGATGCCAGACAAATAGCGGCGTATGAGCGCATAGACATGCAACTAGACTTAACCTATGTGGAGCAACCAGTGAGGGTTACGAATCAAAAAGGAACATGGTGATCAAGCTAGTTAGAGTTTTGTAATAGAAGCACAATGTGGTAAAATTGACTTGATTTAGAAAGTGCAATGCTAGAAAAGTATCCCCAATTATTTTCTATCTAATTCTGGGACAGAATCCTTTTAAGGAGGGAAGACTGTAATAACCCCAATTTTTGGAATTTTTGAAACACTAATGAATAGTAACTTTTGTTGATAATGCTGATTAAGGAAAATTATCAGACCACGCTATATAGGAGTACTGTTATGAAAATTCTAAGATCATATTAGTATTCCGTAAAGTAAATGAGTGTATGTAAAGGTCGTCAGAATTCAGATTTGAAAACTTTGATTTTTCCCGAGAATCCACCAGATACTGAAAGAATTGAGTATAAGGTAATATGATTAAAAGGATTTAGATTCAAGGATTATAAGAGAGGATCATAAAAGGAATATAAAATATTGATAAAGGTTAGGGGAACCCAAGTAATAAAATCACGGATACATTTCCTCGAACGACCAACGAACGTTAGGGTCCAATTGGTTAAAGTCTAGTTTCTTAAGCGACCGTAGTTTAATTCCGGATTATGTTGTTGTTCATAGGTTACCAGACCCACTCTAAGCATAAGTCTACCCCGGAACGCTCAGGCAAGTTTTCTACCCGTTATACTGTTGTTGTGATTTAAATATATTGATGCATTATCTTGAGATAAGTGCATGACTGTTATTAGCAAATCATGCGATATATTGGAGCATGTTGATATGGTATATATATGCATGTTGTGAAATATTGATATTCTATTATCAATTCAAATGCTTATAAACTGCATAATACCTATGCTAGAGATAAGCTGTAGTTGCATATACCCTTAGTATAGGGGACCCAAAGGTGAACATTTTTTTAAACCGGGAGTTGATGTTCCCGAGTATAATATATGTATATTTATATATATATATATATATAGTTTCCCATAACTATTAATCAAATAAGGTATATTCGATGGTTTTGAATAATAATCAAACTTATTTTCGATTATTCAAATAAGCATTGTACTTTCGTATAAGTATATCTTTTGTTATTTATTATTCGTTTCAAGTATGAGTTTTAAAACTTCTAATTCATTTATTTTTATAAAGATTATCCTTTATGGGAATATTATTTAAATAATAATATTCAGATATTTTCCAACATATCGGGACTGATTTATTTTATTAAATCAGTATTACTCCTTACATTCTTAAAAATGTTTTCGAGTCTTCAAAATGATTTTAAAACGTTAGAGCGGATCCCAAAACTCGTTTTGAAATTTAAGATCTTCCTTTCGAAGGGGACTTGAATACTCGCTCCAAAATCTGAGGGATCCGGCTTTGTGGTGTATTTTATATTCACAACGAGGTTGCTATTTTGAGAAAACAATTTGATTACTTTCCCAATGTTCGGGAAGTAAGTCCATCTAATTGAGTTGGCATAAGAAACAGGCCGGGGTACGGTCTATGAAGGTGTAAGAAGCTGGGTGACAGTCCATCCACGCGTGAGTGGCCGGGTAACGGTCTAGCGCGAGGTCCTAATACGGCCAGGGTGATGACCGGCGAGGAATTCATCCATCTACAATAGAAAAGGTTACTTAATGGGTATCTTTGCCTGATCAGCAAGATATCGGGTTTATGCCAAAATTTTCTTCTTTCCAAATTCATTCGGTATTATAACTTTGTTTATACTTTTCATAACAGAGGGTTTTAAGGAATGTATGAGATATATATAGGTGTATATATATATCGAGAATTAATGAAGTATCTGGTAACTTCATTTCTTTAAATGATATTTCAAAGATTGGCTTTATTCAAGTCTTATCTTGTAGTCTCATCTATTTGATGAACTTTTGAAACTGATTATACCTTGAACGATGGTAGTTCAAGCAGTATTCGGAAAAGATATAAGTATATTGGAGTATCTTGTAACTTCATATTTTCAACTTATATCTAGTAAATGATTATCTTATACATGACAAAGATTTTCAGAAAAACATTGAGACAAGGTTAGATATATGAGATCACCTTGTAACGATATTTTTATACAGTTATAAACTGGAACTTTATGTATATTATGCATGGAAGAAGACTTTCAAGATTTTGAAAAGTATAAATACATATATACTTAATATTTTGCGACTTGGTCGCGTTAAGATATCAAACTTGGTTCATTTCTTCTTGACCAAGACTTTCATGAGTATATGAGAATGCTCATATATTGTTAATTATTATAAATATTATTTCGGTGGGCTTGTTGCTCACCCTTGCATTCTTCTTTCATCACACAACAATAGATAGACAAGATGAACAGGACCAAGCTCCCAATTCGCAAGCGGATAGGAAACGTTCCGCATTTTTCCAGTAGGAGTTGATGCCGCTGTAGCTGAGGTAGGTTCTACCAATAGGCTAGGGTTTCAACTGTTGATGTAACAGACTTATGTATATTTATGCATTATAATAATGGCAAAAAATATGTAAATTTATTCAGAAACCCTTTTGAGGTGTAATGACTTATAATTATGGAATAAAATGACGTGTTATTTTTGGTATTTATCTCTGAGACTATAACTTGTGGTATCTGTGTATATTGTGGGGTAACAGTACGCAGTAGTTGGTTGTTTATTAAGATTAAGTGTTATTAAGGGAAATGGAACTCGTGATAACCCGGATCTCTGACCCCGGATTTGGGGGTGTTACACCATGTGCATTTTTACCATGTATGAATATTTCAAAGCTTTTCATGCAACTA
Source organism: Apium graveolens (assembly GCF_009905375.1). Lineage (NCBI taxonomy): Eukaryota > Viridiplantae > Streptophyta > Magnoliopsida > Apiales > Apiaceae > Apium > Apium graveolens. The sequence continues at coordinate 70,946,487 of NC_133650.1, read as the reverse complement.
CTAGCACTTGCATTAACACTAAGACAAGCATGAGTAATGAGCACACACATGCCAAGACTGTTCCTCCTATTTCTAAGTCTGACAACTCTGTTGAGACTAACACTAACAAGGAGTCAGTCAAAGTGAAAGCTAAGTCTGTTAAAGTTTCATTTGTTGATTCTGTTTCTACTCCTAAACCTTCAGGACCCAAGAAAGCTTGGGTACCAAAGTCTTCTTAATCAATCTGTGTTTGCAGGGTAAGGTAAGAAAGGAAAATATCATGTGGATTCTGGACAATGGGTGTTCTAGGCATATGACAGGAGACAAGTCCCTACTCACAGGTGTGGTTTAGAAAGTTGGCCCTATAGTCACCTTTGGAGATGAAAACAAAGGATTTACTAAGGGATATGGCAATTTGAAGATTGGAAATGTCATCATCGAAAACATCTCTCTTATGGAAGGATTGAAGCATAATCTTCTGAGCATCAGTTAGTTTTGTGACAAAGTATACAATGTTAATTTCAGGCCAGAAAGATGTTTGATCTCTCACAGGAAAGATGAGAAGCTTGCTTTATAGGGAGTGAGGAAAGGTAATTTTTAAGTAGCTGACTTGAAGTCTACCTGTGATGGAGTAATTAGATGTTTCTACAGCAAATCTTCATCAAAACAAAGTTGGCTATGGCACAAGAAGCTCTCACACTTGAAGATAATGAATTCTCTGGTTAAGAGAGAATTAGTGAGAGGACTACCACAGATGGAATTCTGTCAAGAAGGGCTTTGTGAAGCATGTGAAAAAAGGAAATCAAAGAAAGCATCACATAGAAGCAAGTAAATGACAAGAATAACTGAACCTCTTGATCAGTTAATTAACATTGACTTATTTGGTCCAGTGAATGTATTGTCACTGTCAAGGAAAATATATGCTTTAGTGATGGTCGATGATTACTCCAAATACACATGGGTGTTGTCTTTGCAATCCAAGGATGAAGAACCTCAGCTGATAGTGGATCATATAAAGAAGATTGAGATGGAAGTGGAATTATATGTCAGAAAAATCAGATCAGATAATGGGACAGAATTCAAGAATGCATTTCTAAATGAATTCTGTATAAAGAAAGGTATTTTGAGACAATTTTCATCCCTAGGAACTCCACAGCAAAATAGAGTAGTAGAAAGGAAGAATCGTACCTTGGTTGAAGCAGCAAGGACTATGATAAGTGAATCAAGACTTCCTACTTACTTCTGGGATGAAGCTATTAACACAGCGTGTTATACTCAAAATTGTACCCTGATTAATAAAGATCATGACAAGACTCCTTATGAAATAATGGCTGACAAGAAACCAACAATGGAATACTTTCATGCGTTTGGTGCTAAATATTTTGTGCTGAATGAAGGAAATGAGCATCTGGGAAAGTTTGATGCTAAAGCAGAAGAAGGCATATTTCTTGGCTATTCTCTGGAATCTAAAGCTTACAGGTTTTATATGATTACTGATCAGAAGGTGATTGAAAGCCTTAATGTAACATTTGACGACACCAAGCTAGCAAGCCTGCAAAGAGAAAAGGATTCTGAATCTCTAGAATTTTAAAATCTGTCAGATGATCTTTTGGATATTGAAGAACCTAAGATTGCTAGAATTATACCTACAGTACATGGCAATGCTGATTCTGGATCAAGTGGTGTTAATAGTGGAAACAATGATTATGATAATCATACAAGAACACCTTCAAGAACCACTACACAAAGATCAGAATCATCAAGTCATGGTGGCAGCAACTCAGGGGGAGCAGGAAGAGGATCTAAAGTTCACACTCAAAATGATGCTAAATAAGGGGAAACATCAAGATCTTATCTGCCTCGATAAAGAGTTTGGAACAGAGATGATCCCTTTGAACTGATCATTGGTGATCCTGACACAGGAGTGAGAACTAGACATGCCACACAGAATGAATGTCATTTTTCAGGGTTTCTCTAAAAAATGGAACCTAAAAAGGTGGATGAGGCACTTGAAGATCCAGATTAGGTTATTGCAATGCAAGAAAAACTCAATCAGTTTGAGAGGCTGAAGATATGGAAGCTGGTACCCCGACCAAAGGACAAGTCAGTGATAGGCATTAAATGGGTATTCAGGAATAAGCTGGATGAAGATGGAATTGTAACGAGAAACAAGGCTAGATTGGTAGCTAAAGGTTACTCTCAAGAAGAGGGTATAGATTATGATGAAACCTATGCACCAGTGGCTAGACTTGAGGCAATCAGGATGTTTCTGGAATTCGCAGCACATTCAGATTTTAAAGTTTATCAAATGGATGTGAAGAGTGCATTCCTGAATGGGGAGCTAGAAGAAGAAGTGTATGTGGAACAACCTCCAGGTTTTGAAGATCCAAATATGGCTGATTTTATATACTTTCGATTCAAAGCTCTCTATGGTCTTAAGCAAGCTCCAAGGATATGATATGACACTCTCTCTGAATTTTTACTTGAAAATGGTTTTACTAAAGGTGTTATAGATAAAACTCTGTTTCATAAAATGCATAAATCTGATATGATATTAGTTCAAGTATATGTTGATGACATTATATTTGGTTCTAGTAATGATGATCTTTGCAAGAGATTTTCTAAGCTAATGCAGAGTAAGTATAAAATGAGCATGATGGGAGAGTTGAACCACTTTCTTGGATTACAAGTGAGTCAAAGGAAAGATGGTATATTCATTTATGAATCTAAGTATATCAGAGAACTTCTCAAGAACTATAATCTGGAAGATTCAACTACGGCAAAAACTCCAATGCCAACAGCAACTAAGCTTGATCAGGACAAAACTGGTAAGAAAGTTGACATCACAAGCTACAAAGGTATGATAGGCTCATTACTTTATCTCACAACAAGTAGGCCAGATATTATTTTTGCAACATGCTTATGTGCTAAATTTCAAGCTGACTCAAAAGAGTCTCATCTTATAGCTTTTAAAAGGATATTTAGGTATCTTAAGGGAACTCCAAATCTTGGTATTTGGGACCCTAAAGGTATAGGTTTTAACCTAGTTGGCTATACAGATTCAGATTTTACAGGTTGTTAGATTGACCGGAAAAGTACCTCAGGAAGCTGTTAGTTTCTTGGAAGAAGATTGGTATCCTGGCATAGCAAGAAGCAGCACTCAGTATCCACATCAACTGTTGAAGCTGAATACATAGCTGCTGGAAGCTGTTGTGCCCAAATCTTGTGGATGAGGAACCAACTCCGGGATTATGGTCTGTTGGTATCTAAGATCCCAATATTTTGTGACAATACAAGTGCTATGGCAATCTAAAACAACCCAGTTCAGCACTCAAGAACAAAGCATATTGATATCAGGTATCACTTTATCAGAGAGCGTGTCATAAATGGCACTATGAATTACATTTTATACCCACAGAGGATCAAATTGCAGACATCTTCACAAAACCACTTGATGAAAATATTTTCTCTAAGTTGGTGAGTGAACTTGGAATGTTAAATCTTTCTAATTCATAAATAGAAGTCAATAATTGCAATTTGTCTCAAATAAATCCACTTGTTATTCAATGTCAATATTCTAAGAACATTTGGATTTATGTGTCATTATTTGGTTTTTGTATTTCAAATATTTGGGTGATTGTATCTAGCTGATAAATATTTAAACACACTCATATTGATATATTGCAGCATAATTTTGGTTTAACTATTTGAGAATTTATCAATTCAATGATAAAAGATTAAATATTAATACATCAAAGTTATGATTTATTGTAGCATAATTTAATTTATGAAGATGCAGTATTATCAAATAAATGATAATAAGTGTAACATTATGAATAAAATTATGAATATTCAATAAAATGGATTTAGTTCATTTTATATTTAAAGAATTCATTTTATTGATGGTTTTATAGCAGCACTTTATTTGTTTTAATTTTATTAAATATTTTTCTGAAAAGAAGAGTTTTAATAAAATCTAAAATTAAATAAATGTGGCATCCAAATTCAGTTAAAATACCAACATGCGACATGCATTTTGATAGTCGCAGGTTGTGAGTTAAATTGTGTCTAGGATCAACCTGCGACGTACAAGTTGTTAGTCGCAAGTTGATAGTTGGAAGAGTTTGTATATCCAACCTGCGACGTTCATATTACTTAGTCGCAGGTTGTTGAATGCATTCAATTCCATCTAGCAACTAGCGATGTATAAATGGCTTAGTCGCAGGTTGGGGGAAATTAACAGGTAAGAGTGTCCAACCTGCGACGTGCAATATGTTAGTCGCAGGTTGACACTTGGGTATTTTTTCTTTGTTTTCTTGTTTGCATTTTTTTGGTCTGTGTGTATATATACCCTCTTTCCAGTCGCCACTTATTATTCAGCTTATATATACATACACAGCCGTACCAACAAGAAAAGAGAAAAGAAGACTCAATTTTTTTGGTTAAAAATGTACCCAAACTCTGCCAAAATTTGGTTTGGACCACAGATTCTTGTTACCCACAAGAAGATCTATCTTTTGACTGTAAAATCAAGTGATTTCACCGGTTAAAATTCAAGATCCATGCTTGTGCTCATTCTAGTTAAGGCATTGTTTGGCAAATACATTTTGACCCATTCATTAATTGATTTAGTTATTTGGTTATTTAGGGTTCTTTAGTAATTGATTATTACTATATTTTGTGTGTTTGATATTAGTTAATTGCATTAATTTTCAGGCACAATTAATTTGTTTTTGAAATCGATATTTTATTCTCATTTTTTTAAAAAAATTATGGGGGATAATATTCAGATTTTAAAAACAAATTTTGTCTCTATTATAAAACGAGATCCAACTTAGTTAGGTGATTTTGAAAAATGGATCTATTTTCTAAACGAGCATTCAATTGTGTATTATGCCTTGATTATTAATGTCCCACTGAATGTTGAGCTCCCCGGGCTTATTCATAGTACAACACAAGATATATCAGATGAACACAGGGTAGGATTCTCATTCATCATCGGTGATGAGACAATATAAATCACTGAGGATGATCTTGATGAACATTTGCAATTTCCTCGGGATAACTTTGAACAAGCACCAGGTGAAAAGGAACTGATCACTTTCTTTAGCGACATCCACAACAACATGCCAAATAACATATTTCCTAAACACTTCAATAAGAGCCATTTGACAAAACCTTGGAACTTATTCTTCAATATTCTATCCTTCTGTATGTCTCCCAAGATAGGTGGATTTTATGGAATCATTCAATTCCTGAAAGTTGTTGGTGTACTTGTTGCTAGTAATCTACGGATCAACTTTGGGAAAATGATTATGAGAGAAATTTTAGAAAATCAGGCTCAACATGACTCTCACATTCTCTCTGTCAGATTTCTTCAAAATGTCCTAAATGGCAAGCTGACAGAAGCTCAGATGAAGCAGTTCACAGTGAGGACGTGGAACCATCTGCAGAACTGACCTCCAAACTGGTGTCTACCCTGATCAGAAAGAATCCTTATCCTAACAATAATGACATCATCGTGAGGGAATTCATGCAAGAATTCTTTTACTCCGTTACTGAAGCACCTGCATCTGAGTCTGAAGAAGTTCAAAGCCTTGAGGATCAAGCCCTTGCCACTGTGAATGAGGATACTAAAGGAGCAGAAGCTGAACAAGATGTGAATCCTCAGACTACTCCTCATGCTCAACCAATGATTACTGATCAAGAACCTGTAGTTGTTGAACAGCCAGAAAAGGTTTTTCAACCTAAAGCTGCTGAACAACAAGCCGAAGCTGAGTCACATCAATCAGAAACTAATGTTTACAGACCAGACTTTACAGGTATGAATGAATCTTCTATGAGCACTATTTTTGATGATATAATAGATATAGATTCACTCAATCTTTCTAAATTTCGTAAACAACTTTCTCACGAGCAATTAAAATCTGGAGGCAGTGAATTTGTTTTCCCGCAAATTTATAACCACCCTCTAGAGCCATACATATATCTCAAACTCTCTTAGCTAAAACCCTGGAGTACAAGGATCCTATGGAAATAGAGGGATAAACTACACACGATACAACAAATAAGGAAGGTACTTTAAGTGAACCCACAGCCCTGTCTCCAATGAATCAAAGCAGTATCCCCACTGAGACAACTGTAACCTCCCACGTATCTTCTCAAAAGGATACAATGGCTGAAAAGGCAGATAAATAGTTACTGGATCTATCTTCTCAACAAGGCGGGTCTAATGAAATTCGCCCATCGGCCACGACATCCTGTAATGAGTCCAACATTCTCTCCAATCTACAAGCTCTTAAAGCTTTAAATGAGTCGATTAAAAGAGTTCTTTTTGGTGAGAAAGTATTGATGGAAACAGGGCATTCAACCATTTTACGATTATAATATCATGTTCAAGGTCCTTCAATGGATCAAATGCCTCCACAGGTGTTAGGAGAGAGTGTTGTAATCACTGCCACATCTAGCACAACACTTACATCCCCAGGACTAATAAACCTCGATGCATCTGCGGATAGGGGATCCGACATTGGTGCGGATCGGCAATCCATTGGCAATGAACCAGATTCAACTGGTGAGCCTAAGGGGAAAGTGTCTTCACCGACACTAGAGGAAACTGAGGAACAGATTCCATATATGACGTCCTCAGTGATCCTCCCAAAGATTCCAACTCTGGAATAGTCATCTTATGATGACAGGGAACTTGTATTGAACAAGGATCGGGACTCGCGAATTCCCATTGCACCACTGTTGACCCCCTCAAGGATGGCTTCAGTGTATCTGCAGGTACATCTCGATCTCGGAGCTTTGAGCGGAGTGTATCCGTGAGGGTGAGGGAAACACCAGTCCCTAAACTGAGTGAAAAAGTGTTGAGTGACACACTGCTAGAAACCCGTGAGACACCTACCTCCCAAACATCACCTATAGACCTGTCACAGTATCTCACAAATGAAAGAGATATGTCCTAAGTCCAATCATGTATGAGGATTTAGGAATAATTTTTATTTAATCTGTTTTGATTTCATTGATATTAATAAAAGACTTGTATTGTTTTTATTGTGGGCTCTATCTCTTTAAATGTTTAAATAAGATATACCACAGTTTAGAGTAAAGCTTTTTATGGATTGTGATAAGATCATAATAATGAGACCAAAAAGATGATAACTCTAAACTTAAATAGTTCCTGGTCGTCGGATTACTAACTGGTAATTAATAATCCGCAAAGATCGGTACATACTATGCTTGCTTCATTATGAAGGATGTCTGTTCTCATAGACATTTGTGTGGTGACACTATAGCTAGTTTGTAGGTGCTTATTATAGAATAAGTTCACTGAACATGACTCACACAGCTGAACAACTGATGGAGTTCACTCACGTGTCAGCAGTTGTTCACATAGTGATAGTTGTACAAGTATCCTTAGACTTGAGGTCATCATAGTCATCTTGTGTACACTGAACTATGCTTTGGTTTAGTTCTTAGTCTCAAGGGACAATTATAAGGGCTCTACTGGGTATAGGAATTTGTACACGAAGATAGTGTATGATCAATAAGGGATCTACCCCTTCCAGTAAAGGAAGAGAATGTTCAATGCTGATCCACTTATGCTAGTTTAGGAATCTCTGGCCAGAGTGAATGAAATTAGAAAGGAGTTTCTAATTTACATTAAATAGAAATAAGCATAGTGAATGGGAAAGCAAGTGATTAAATAAGATAGGCTTGACACAAGTTCCATGCCTTGTATTTAATCGTGATATTGCAGGGTAAAAGGAATTAATTGTACGGTAACTATTCACTGAATAGGTTCTTGGTATTCTAAGCAGTGAATTCGTATTATCCGGATAGTCGCGATATGCTGAGAAGTATCCCTCACGATGTAGAATAAATATGATTAATTAATTAATCATATTTAATGAATTAGAGAATTTATATAAATAATGATAAAATAGTTTTATTATTATTTATTTCTACTACCGGCTTAATATTGAACCTACAGGGTCACACCATAAAAGAGAATGATTTAATGGTGGAGGAATTAATTAATAATGGCTGATAATTATTTATTTATGAAATAAATAATTAATTGGAAAATTTAATAATTGATTAAATGAGATTTAATTGATTATAAATTAATTAAGAAAAGTTCTTAATATTATTAATTAAGAATTTAATTTTTGGAAATTAAAATAAGTGAGAGAATTAATTCTAAAGAGTTTAGAAAAAGGATTAATAATTAAAAGGTGTTTTAATTATTAATGACAATAATAAAGGTTTAATAATAATAATATTTTATGGGAAAATTTTCAGCTGAAAATTTTGCCTATAAATATACTATTATAAACCCTATTTGCCTCAATCCAAATAATTAACCCTAATTCTAAAGTAGAACAAGAGGGAGACAACTAATTCTCTCAACCTCTTCCTCCTCCATCACATTGTACTCTTGGTGGATACCGGTGGAGTGCTTCATACTTGAGGAGCAGCTGCTAGGGATTTCCGTTCATCATTCTTGGATCGCTATTAAAGACCTCTATCTTTCCATTAACGTAAAGCTTCTTAAGGTAAACATACTGAACTACGAATTAAATATTATTTTTCGCATGGATCCTGCAGAGGGTTTCGATTTTTTTAAGATTTAAATTTACGTTTTCGTTGCGTTTATGTGATAAAAACCCTTCAATGGTATCAGAGCTACTTGCAAATTTTTTTTAATTCATTTATGTGTTTAATTGTTTTCGATATATGAGTATGTACGTGATTCGCCATGATTTGATGTTGATATAATATTCTTATATATGTATGGTTTTGAATATATGATATTAATGTGAGTTGTATAATCATAAGTGTAATCTGTATATATACTGATATATATATGATTTATGTTTGTTCTAATTATGAGAATAATATTAGATACGGATTCTGAATTGGCTCCTACAGATTTGCTGAAATCTGGGTCTGGTGTCCGATTTATGCAAACGAATACCCTATTCCATAGGTAAACGAGCGTCTGAACAAAACTGATAGCTATAGCTATGAACGACTCGCCCGTAAGGCGTTTGACGTCGTTTACTGCCCATAAACAGTGATTCTTATTTTTCTGACTTGATTCTGATTTTTCTGATTTTTGTCATATTTTCTTTTTATGATTAGATCATGGATAATATGATATGTTAAGATCAGATTATGTGTTTTAACATGCTTTTATGTGTTATATGAGCATGGTGGATGGTTATGGCCTTTCAACCTTAGTGTAATGGTTTTGGTTTTAAATACGACTTGCATGTCGTCAATCTTTGTAATCATAAATCTCGAATGTAACTCGAGTTACTCTTGTAAGTTCATTAGATTAGTTTTACTTTCAATCATGTAATGTAATTGAAGACTCAAGAAGGTTATCCAATGGAGGTGATACAAAGAAGAAGACGAGGCATACAAGAAGACTAAACAAAGAAGAAGACTTATGTAATAAGTAGTTGTATTAATTTCAATCACCATATTAGATTGACCTTGATCTTTATCATGAGCTTGATAAAGATCACATAGGATGGGGCCATAACCAAACACATTTACTTTATTGCACTTTACATTTACTTGTTTATTTAATTTTATATATGAGATATATGCCTATGTTTACCATGCAATGATAGATTTAGGTGAACTTAAATTAATATAAGGCGTGCTCTAGAAAATCTAGAATAGGAATCGTTTCTTGCCTTAACAATAAATATTATGAATACGATCATGAGATTCTTGTGTTTATGAAACACGTAATTGAATATGAATTTTCAATATTGAGAGAAAGGATGATTCTGTCACCAACAAATTTTTATCTGTAAGAAAGGGTTATTAAGTGACGCCTCTTGACAATGCTCCACCCGATCTGGGAATCATCTGATTATCGATTATTGATTTGAAATATTTAATTTAAAAGGAAGAATCTCTTTATAATATGATTATGATTGTAACGTAATATAATCCCTCTAAAATTAAATAATATCAAGTAGTAATTGGCCAATGACACAACGGGCTTGTGTCGGTCATAGCCTTCCAACATGGTAGAAAGTGGTTCTTATTTTTAAATCATTGTCATTTAGTGCTACAACTGAGGGCTTTGATTTCGAAATAAGAAATACTTGTCTATTACATAGAGATGTGTACATTGAATTAGAATCTAAAGGTCGGTACGTGCTACAGCCGTGGGCCGTTGGAGACTGATTCAATTGTACGAAATGTTGGGTTAGACTTGACTTAGAATATTGAGTTTGTCGTGCCACATCCATGACTCTATTATTCAAGAGGCTAAACTTATATTAGGGAATAACGTAAGATGTAATTGACAAGAGTTGTCTGCCTATTGAACATCACATGACGTTTCGTGCCACAGCCGAGGTTGTGTGATGGAATGTAGGATCCATATTCCCACTAGCATTATGAATGCTTAATTTCCACTTAGGGGGTTGAAAAAATTAGATAAACTAGTGGGAGACACTTATGAATAAAGACCCGATTCATATAGTGTTTTAAAATGAAATTGAATATTTGCTAAGTGTTGTTATGTGTTTATCATTTACAGATTTACTATATTCGTCATGTCTTCTGCACTATCACTCCGGAGCATACTAGATGCTCACAAGTTGACTGGTCTTAATTTAGCTGTTTTTTTTGACTGTAACAAGTTGGGGCACTAGAAGAGGAACTGCAAGGTTTACCTTGCAGAATTGAAGAAGAAGAAGGGTTGTGAGACTACCGCTTCTGATTCAGGAATGCTCATGATCAAAGTTAATATGTCACTAAGTCAAATTTCTACTTGGGTATTAGATATCGCCTGTGGTTCTCATATTTGCAATTCGTTGCAAGGACTAAAGGGAAGTAGGACTCTTGAAAAAGATGAGGTGATTCTACGTGTGGGCAATGGAGCAAGGGTTGCGGCCATATCTGTAGGATCATTTAGTTTACATATGCCTACGGGCAAGACTATCATTTTGAATAATTGTTATTACGTTCCCTCTATTGTGAGGAATATTGTTTCTATTCCTATGTTGGATGTGGATGGTTTTTCATTTATTATTAAGAATAATGAATGTTCTATCCTTAGAGATAATGTTTTTTTTGGACATGGCATTTTAAATAATGGTCTGTATGTATGTGACGTAGAGCATGATTTAATTCAGTTGAACAAACTAATAAAAAAAAATGAGATGATGAAAATCTGACTTACTTGTGGTACTGTAGGCTAGGTCATATTAGTGAAAATAGACTGCGGACATTGCATAAGGAAGGGTTACTTGACCCCTTTGATTTTGAATCATATCCTACATGCGAGTCTTGTATATTGGGTAAAATGACCAAATCTCCATTTAATGGACATGGAGAGAGGGCTGCAGATTTGCTAGGATTGGTACACACAGATGTATGTGGACCAATGTCTACGCAAGCCATGGGTGAATTTTCGTACTTCATTACTTTCATAGATGATAGATCTAGATTCGGATATGTGTATTTGATGAAACACAAGTCTGAAGCCTTTGAAAAGTTCAAAGAATATAAACATGAAGTGGAGAAACAAACCAAACATAGTATTATAACTCTTCGATCAGATCGAGGTGATGAATACTTAAATAGAGAGTTTCTAGCTTATCTCAAAGAAAATGGTATAGTCTCCCAGTAGACTCTTCCATATACTCCACAGTTGAATGGGATATCAGAAAGGAGAAATCGAACTTTGTTAGACATGGTTCGGTCTATGATGAGCTATACGAATCTTCCAGTATTCTTATGGGGTTATGCATTGGAAACCTCAACATATTTACTGAATAAGGTGCCTTCCAAATCTGTTCCTCAAACACCATATGAGATATGGAAAGAAAGGAAACTGAGTCTTAAACACGTTAAGATTTGGGGATGTCCAGCTTATGTCAAGAAAGTTGACCCAGATAAGCTGGAATCTTGATCCGTAAAATGTAATTTTATGGGATATCCTAAAGAGACTTTGGGGTATTACTTTTATACCGATCATCGGGTGTTTATCTCCAGACATGCTACCTTCTTGGAAAAGGAGTTTATCCTTGAAGGAAACAGTGGGAGAAAAATTGAACTTGATGAAGTTCAAGAAGCACAAACTACTACGGATCAAGTGGAAACACCTGTTCAGACTGAATAACCTTCTGTGGAGCCCATTCGTAGGACAGGGAGAGTGTCTCGCCAACCTGAGAGGTATTATGGCCTTGTCATTGAGAATGACAATGAGTTGTCAATCATTGATGATGACGACCCTGTGACCTATAATGAGGCTATGAGTAGTGTTGACTCAGAGAAGTGGCATAGTGCCATGAAATCCGAAATGGAATCTATGTATACCAACCAAGTATGGACTCTGGTTAAAGCGCCTGAAGGTGTTAAGCCTATTTGGTGAAAGTGGGTATACAAAAGAAAGATTGGAGCAGATGGCCAGGTGGAGACCTATAAGGCCAGGCTCGTGCCAAAAGGATTCAAACAAAGGCAAGGGATTGACTTTGATGAAACTTTTTCGCCTGTAGCCCTGTTAAAATCAATTCGGATTTTGCTTGCGATTGCTGCTTACTCCGACTATGAGATCTGGCAAATGGACGTGAAAACGGCCTTCCTCAATGGGGAACTTGAGGAGGAAGTGTATATAACACAACCAGAGGGTTTTCTTTCCAAGGGAAATGAACACCTAGTGTGTAAGCTGCTACAAACCATATATGGTTTAAGGCAAGCTTCTCGTAGATGGAACATCCGTTTTGATGAGACAGTCAAAGAGTTTAGGTTTATCAAAAACATAGATGAACCATGTGTCTATAAGAATGTGGCGCCCTCCAAACCCGGGTCAGAAGTTTGGGGTCCACAACACATACACAATATATCAACCTGTATATGAAAAATTAATTGCAATGACCCTACTCTATGTAACCATGGATCGCAGCAGGTTTAAGGAATGAAAACAAGCCATAACCTTAATTTTTATTACAACGTACTAAATCCCAACTAATTTAACTTACAACTGATAATAAAATTATTCTAACAATCTTACTATCTCACTACCGCCACAAGTTTCTGCTAGCTCGACCCAACTCAATCTGGAATCCTAGCTTGTATATTGAACTGGGAAACCTCGCTATCAACCGTATCCCTTTTAACTGTAAAATACATAAAAAGATTCGCAAGAGTGAGCTATCTAGCTCAGCAAGTCATAATAACGATGACTGAGGTTAAACAATGATCAAGTGAAATGATTCAGATGAATCAAGTTTCTTTTTAACTAATCATTAGAATTGGATATTCATTTTAAGTTTTAAAAACCAAGGTTAGACTGCTGATCAGTCACGCACTAACCCCGAGCAAGCACAGAGCACTGCTCTAATTACTGGATCCAAGGCACTCATTGGCCTGACTTGACCATTGGTATGGTCTGACCACGAATCTGGTCCACATATATAAAAAAACTATCCAATCCTAAAGCAGTTCAATATGATAAACAGTATAATTCGATAAAACAGGATCATAATCACGATAGTTAAACACTTGAATATAAACATAAGGAAACTCATGGATATCTCAAGGGTATATCAGGGTATGTATAAGAAACGGTTTTCAGTTTGTACAAGGGTCAGATATCAGACCAGTAATGATTTTTCAGGATATGGTTCTTTGATGTTATTAAGAAAGATCGGAGTATAAAAGTTTCTGTGTTTTCAAACAATTTTCTTCCAGTGTCTGGTGTTTGGTAGTTAAACATTTGGGGAGTAGTATCAAATCTGTGTGATTTGGTATCTGAGGGTCAACAAAGGATGGTTTTCAAAGAATAAGGCTTACGGCTCAAGATCAAGAAAATTCAGGGTTCAAGGGTAAATAATTTAAATCATATGCAATATAAAACAAGAGTTATTTTGAATACTAACGACATGTTATGAAACAGTTCGTTATGAAACAGTTCAAAAATATTTGCGATGTATCTTGGAGAAAGGTTCAGAAATACTTGCCTTACAGGCTTTACAACTATTACTGATCAATTCTGAGCTGACTCTGCCGCTCAGGTTCTAACGTCCCACCATTCGATCCCATTGGATTCGACTTCGACACTCAGGTCTTTCTGTTGAAACTCTACTGAGCTCGTCGACTGACCACTATGTTATCTTTAGTCTATCGTCCACTTTCAGGTTCCCGACTATAACCTACAGGGTCGAAATACCCTACGTTAGACGTCTAGGTATGCTTGACATATTATCTAATACTAATTCTTACCCAACGATATTTAAATCTGACTCGTACCACATACAGTATTCCAATACAGGCATCAATTAGGGTTCACGTTCTCGAAAATCAGTTCAGTGTTCGTTTTCGGAAAATACCTATATTCTTTATTTTACGAAATCAAGGTTATCGATTTAGAAAAATATTTCATCACGTCATACAATCAAGTTTCGTATAAAACATGCACATATATATGTAGCCTCTTGACGTCCCGATATTCATCGGATACGTTTCTTTATTTACATAATTCAGTTTTCCGAAAATCGGACAGCGTTTCCTTCGTTTAACGGACTACCCGTCGAACACAATATCGATGTCAAATCAATCCACAACAACTACAATGACAACCCAAATCACAATCATCGATATTATTTAACTATTACTCTTATTCGCATTTTATATTTTTATTCGTATTAGGACTCAGAATAAATTCATCACCGTCCACCGTCCGCTCGTCAAAATTCATCGCGGACGGCGGTAAAATCCGCGGGTACCCGATTAATTCGGGTTTCCAACGCGAATTCCACCGATTAATAGAAAATTGTTTTCCCCGCACGAAAAATAATTTATTTCACGGACATTAGTCATTTATTTCCTGCGAAATTAATAAAACTCGAATTAGGAATATACCGAACCACATCAACACAGCAAACAATTCAATCACAGGAATTACACGCGCATCCACGCGCCACCATCCACACACACGCACCCAAACACAATACAACACACACGAATTCACATACACACAATATTAAACACAGCGAATACACATATATATACGGGGAAAGGAAGAAAAGAGCAACAGGGAGCCAGACACACACGTGTATGTATATGTATATATTTGCAGAAGAAAAAATTCGAGAACAAGCGGCTGAAACAACAGGGGTGACAGGCGGCGAATCGCCGGAAATAGACGGCGGCTCAGGCTTACCAGAAAAAAGGAATGGGCGGTGAAACGAGAAATAAGAGAGGGGAGAAGACAACCGAGAGTGTAGAACAAAGAGAGAGATTTCAGCGAAGAGATGAGAGATAAACCCCCCCTATGATTTAGCCGCGTGTGTCGGTTATGCCTCTATTATTATTTTTTTGTTATTACAAATCAACAACTGCCATGAATCTTTTGATTCACCGGAGTAGAACACGTGTCCCTTCTTAACTGTAGACTTAATTCTGTACCGCATTTTATAATTTATGGAACCATGTTGTGCCTTAAAACAAATTCAGAAATTTACGAGAATAGTTATAAAATATAATAAATATCCCGGAGTTAATAAAAATGTAAATTTTGTAATTTTTAAATAAATTTTGATACATAACTTATACCCGTATTTACAGTTAACAAACCGAGCTGCACTTAAAATAAATTCATAAAATCACGGAAACAGTCTTAAAATGTTAGAAATATCCCGAAATTTATAAAAACGTCACTTTCGAAATTTTAAAATAATTCCTAAAACACACTTTATACCCGCTTTTATCAATTAAACAAATCGACGCGCGGGTGAAACTAACTCCGAAAATTCCCGAAATAATTTTAAATTCTCGGAATATTTCAAACTTAAATAAATATGAATTTCATAATTTTTAAATAATTCCAGAATTAAATAAAGATTTTACAAATAAATAAAATCAGAAAATCATACAGGGCTAAATAATTAATGAAATATTGATTTCTAAATTTTATAAATTCCCAAAATAAATATTGTAATTATAAAATCCTAAAAACAATTTTTAAAGACATTCCAAATATTTATACAAATAAATTTGCACTAAATTCACTTTTAAAAGTGTAAACAATTCAATATACTCAATAATTAATTACACGAACCACCCTGTACACCAGAAATCACACATAAATAATAATAAAACAACATCGAGCTGACAAAAACTACACATATACCTTATTTATTTAACACTTCCACAATTACATATTAAAATAATTCGAAAATACACGAGTCGTTATATCCTTCCCCCCTTAAAAAGATTCTGTCCTCAGAATCTGGTCTAGCTAAACAAGTGAGGATATTTGTCAAGCATATCTGACTCTATTTTCGAAGTAAACTCTTCTACTCGAAGATCTCAAACGTACTTACTATAGATATACACTCATTTCCAATGACTTGCCTTTAATGATCAAGAATTTGGATCGATCACTATATGCAAAACAAATTGGACAAGAGCCCATTGGCTCCTGATCAATCACTTGGTTCGAATCAGATACTTACCGTCTTAACATTGACACACAGAATACATTATATGTACATACTGCTATAACGGTAATATCAACTTGAACAACTTTATCTATATTTATCAATACCTCCAGTGGTTTACTAAATTTAGGACTTAACTTGTCCCTTTTTACTCAACTTATCCAATCTTTTTCAGGACGACATTTTTACTAATACTACTGGTCCTATTTCTGTATTCATACTCTCCCTCGATACAATTCTGCTTCTTTCTTTGTTTACTCTAAGCTACTTCAATCAATATCATTACGCTCTTGGTGTGCTAGATTAACTTAGAATTTAACCATTTTCTTTCTCCCTCTTTATCTCAATAAAAATGGGGACCTACACTTGCGTTCCCATAAAGCTTGGTAAAGTGACATTCCAAAGCTGACATTGCTGATAAATGATCATTCCAGTGTTTCCTTAAAACTTCACCTCTCAACATATCTTACATTTCCTAAATCATTTCTGTACTTTGGGTCTCCACATAAGGATGTTAGACGGTGCTCGTTTTCCACTTGGTTTCTAAACGTTTAAGCGTCTCTTATCTTTTTCATCAGTTAAGGCTGAAAAGTAGTCGTATATATTCACGTATTATCACCTTTAAGTATTTAAACTTTAGATTCCACTCTTTCCCATTCGTCTATTAATTCCTCGGTGGTCTTAATTACATCCAATCTTCTCTGTCGGCATAATGCATCTGTTACCATACAACTTTGCTTAGGTAATTGATAATGGATTAATTCAGAATCTTTTGTTAACCCTAGTCAAAATTTCATTCTTGAAGACTCAACGTATAGTTGTTTTCCTTCTGATCTTTAGAGAAAAATCCTTGGGCATCCCACGCAGACTCTCTTATTCCTTGAATAGCTGAGGATGTTATCAATAAATACAGTTTACTTATCTAAATACTCCTTATACACCACATTCCTTAATTCCTTATAGCCACTTGATACACTTGTCATTTCATATAATATCTTCAGAGCTTGCAATGCTCTGAACTCACTTTAATCGTAATCTCTGATATTTTCTCAGGTCAGATCTTAAGTTAATTCTCAATACATAACACACTTCTTAAATTAGGTCTTGTAACACCCCCAAATCCGGGGTCGGGGATCCGGGTTGTCACGAGTTCCATTTCCCTTAATAACACCCAATCTTAATAAATAATCAACTACTCTGTACTGTGACCCCACAATAAACACACACACCACAAGTTATAGTCTCAGAGATGAATATCCAAAAATAATCACAAGTCGTTTTATTCCACAATTATATGCCAATACACCTTAAACAGGTTTCTGAATAAATTTACATTTCTTTGCCATTATTACAATTCATAAATATACATAATCTGATACATCAAAAGTTGAAAGCCTAGCCTATTGGTAGTTCCTACCTCAGCTACAGCGACATCAACGCCCATAGGAAACTGCGGAATGTTTCCTATCCGCTCGCGAATTGGGAGCTTGGTCCTGTTCATCTTGTCCATCTGATGTTGTGTGATGAAAGAAGAAAGCAAGGGTGAGCAGCAAGCCCACCAAAATAATATGTATAATGATTAACAATATATGAGCCTTCTCATAGTACTCATGAAAGTCTTGGTCAAAAGAAATGAACCAAGTTGATATCTTAATGCGATGAAGTCGCAAACTATTCAGTATATATATATACATATATACTTTTCAAAATATTGGAAGTCCTCTTCCATGCATAATACACACAGAGTTCCAGTGTATAACTGTATAAAAATATCGTTGCAAGGTGATTTCATATATCTAACCTTGTCTCAACATTTTACTGAAAATCTTTGACATGCATAAGATAATCATTTACTAGATATAAGTTTAAAAGATGAAGTTACAAGATACTCCAATATACTTATATCTTTTCCAAATACTACTTGAACTACCACCGTTCAAGTTATAATTAGTTTCAAAAGTTCATCCCATAGATGAGACTACAAGATAACACTTGAATAGATTCAATCTTTGAAATATTATTGAATGAAATGAAGTTACGAGATACTTCATTAAGTCCCGATATATATATACACCTATATATATCTCTCATACATTTCCTGAAAACCTTTGTCATGTAAAGTATAAACAGAGTTGCAATATCCAATGAATTTGGAAAGAAAATAAATTTTTGGCATAAACCTGATATCTTGTTGATCAGGCAAAGATACCAATAAGTAACATTTTCTACTAGTAGATGGATGAATCCCCCACCGGTCATCACCCTGGCCACATAAGGACCTTGTGCTGGACCGCCACCCGGCCTCTTACGCGTTGATGGACTACCACCCAGCCACTTACACTTTGATAGACCGTACCCCGGCCTGTCACTTATGCCGACTCAATTAGATGGGCTTACTTTCCGAACGTTGGGTAAGTAATCAATTCATTTGTTTTCTCAAAACAGCAACCACGTTGCGAATGTAAAATGCACCACAGAACTGGATCCCCCAGGTTTTGAACGAGTATTTAAATCCCCTTTGAAAGGAAGATCTTAAATATAAAAATGAGTTTTGGGATCCGCTCTAACTTTTAAAATCATTTTGAAGACTCGAAAACACTTTAAAGAGTGTTTGGAGTAATGCTGATTTAATGAAGTAAATCAGTCCCAATATATTTAGAAAATATCTGAATATTATTATTTAAATAATATTCCCATAGAGAATAATCTTATAAAAATAATCGAAGTAGAAGTTTTAAAACTTATACTTGAAATGGATATTAAATAACCAAAGATATACTTATATGAAAGTACTATCTTTATTTGAATAATCGAAAATAAGTTTGATTATCGAAACATTATTCTTTAATAAAATAAAGAATATTATTAAATAATAAGCGGAGTCATAATATCTCGAATGAATATTATAAATAATATTCATTAAATAAAATAAAGGAGTCAATACATCCTCAAATGACTATCCAATTATCAATCATTAAATAATATAAACTGAGTCATAAGCCCTCAGATGAATATTCGAAATAATATTCAATAATAAAATAAAGGAGTCATAAGTCCTCAGATGAATATTCAAATAATATTCATTAAATAAAATAAAGTTATCGAATAAACCTTATTCGATTAATAGTTTGGAAAGCTATAACCATATATATATATATAAATATATATATATAAAATGTACTCGGGATCCTCGACTCCCGGTTTTAGAAAATGTTTTCACCTTTGGGTCCCTATACTAAGGGTATATGCAAATTACCGCTATTCTCTAGCATAGGTATTATCAACTGAACCAACAGATATATATGGCAAGAATACGAAATAGGCATGCATATATATACCATATCAGCATGCTTCAATATATCGCAACATTTGCTAATTAACCAACATGCATCTATCGCAAGATAATGCATATACATATATACATCACAACAACAGTATAACGGGTAGAAAACTTGCCTGAGCGACTGGGGGTGATAAAAGGCTCGGGACGAGTCTGGTAACCTATAAACAACAAGTAAGTTGGAATTAAACCAAAGTCACTTGTAAATCTATACTTTAACTAACTTAGACTCTAACGCTTGTTTTGCGCTTACTGATTCTCTTAAGTCACTCGAGTACCCTCGGCTCCACCATTTTTAATAAATTAACCGTTACGAGTTTTAAGGCAATTCCTTCGCGAGTGTCTTACCAACTGCCTAACACTCTTACCATAATTGTTTCATACACTAATTAACCCTTTTTAGTCTTTAACCTATGTTTCAAAGTAAGGCGAGGGGTAAGGGTTCGTTCGCGAAACGTCGTTACTTAAAACGGCCGTTTCTCCTAAACCGTTCATCGGAATCAAACGAACCACATATCAAAACGAAGCTCGTAAAATGAACTATCTAAACATGGCAATGGTCAAAACCTAGCAGTGAGTTCAAGGGTTCTGATGTTAAGAACAAAAACAGTCTACGGTAAATCGGGCATTATGGCGGCTATGTTTACGCGATTTCCCAAATTTAAACCATTCCAAAACAACCACCAATCAACCCCAAATCAATCATACAACCAACATCCATCCAAAACACACTCCAACAGCCCCAACAACTCAATATTATTAACTTTATACTACCCTCAAACATGAACTAAAAGCTATACTTAAGTTCATTAACTAATTAACAAGATTTACAACTCCAAAAACACCACAAAACCAACTAATCTCTACAAACTCAACCAAACTTTAAACAAACAAGCCTCATGCTTCACATATACTATATCAATCATATTCATTCCTAATTACTCAAAACCAAAGCTAGGGTTTGGAGTTTATACCTTCCTTGGAGCTTTTAATCCATGAAAGATCCTTGAAATGCC
This sequence comes from Apium graveolens, assembly GCF_009905375.1. Classification (NCBI taxonomy): domain Eukaryota; kingdom Viridiplantae; phylum Streptophyta; class Magnoliopsida; order Apiales; family Apiaceae; genus Apium; species Apium graveolens. The sequence goes on along the minus strand of NC_133650.1, from coordinate 70,925,671 downwards.
CATGGAAGCCTTAATCTAACCTCCTACAAGCTTGTTCTTTCAAAGAAATCAAGAACACAAAAATTAATTTCAAGAAAGTACTATTCGCCATCTTCTTCCATGATTTATAGAAAAAGATTGGCTTGGAATTAGAAGCTTAAACTTATAGGAAGTATGTAACTATCCATGGGGAAGCTTAGATAAATACCTTGCTAAATAGTAAGTGGTGGAGCTTGGATCTTCATTTTTTAAGAAAAGGGACCGAGAGCTTCATGAAGAAAATGGGGGTTTTGTGTTTTTTGATGAAAATGAAATGTTTTGGCTTGATTGGTTGCTTTTTGTTTTGTTTTTTTGGTTAATTACCTTTCTAGCCTTGACTTTGTGTGGTTTTAAATCAACCACATCTCCTTCCCCTTATGTCATGCTTATGTCACATTGCTATGTCATCATCCCTTCTAATCTCTTTGATTAGCTTCTAATCGTTTGCCTAATGACCGCTGATCTGTTATACGGTTCGCTTAACTTTCGTTTTCGTTTATCGTTTGAGGGATCATACCCGGGATCTTATTACTTAGGTTCCCTTAACCTTTCTCAATATATTGTATTCCTTTTATGATCCTCTCTTATAATCCTTTAATTTAAATCCTTTTTATCATGTTAACTTATACTCAATTCTTTCCGTATCTAGTGGATTTCCGGGAAAAATCAAAGTGTTCGGAATTGGATTCTGACGATCTTTACATACACTTATATACCATATAGAGTGCTAATAAAATCTCAGAATATCCATAGAAGAACCCCTACCTAGTGTGGCATGAAAAGTTTTCTCATTCAGCAAAAACACTATTCATAAGGGTTTCAAAAATTTTCCAAAAATTGGGGTTATTACAGGTCTCATAAGTAATCAATTCTTTATAGGGTCTCACTTCTTCTTATTCATTGTTTTGTTAAACTCCCGATAATCAGTACATACTCTTATAATTTCATTCCTTTTCTCCATGAACATCACTGGTACCGTTCACGATTCACTTCTTGTAAAACCATTCCCTGGGTCTGCCTTATCCATTAGGCCTCCAACAGTTCACCTTAATTCTTTGACGTGTCCAACATTTTCTAATCCATTTTGAAATATCCTTCGTATACCTGGTTATCGCTATTTTTTTTCTTTTATTTCCATATATTTTGGCATCTCTTCAATAGAGTATATACTTTATACTATGAATTCCCTGTGGCATCTCATTTCTTAATTCTTCTACTTGTAACTTCCAAGTGCTGGAAGAGAACCTGGGGATATCATGATCGTTCTCCTGTGTGCATAAATTTCCTCTCACTACTGCTAACATCGTGATCCATTATCTTCTTTTGACATCTCCTTATCTTTCTCTTAACAACTTCGACTGAAAGGTCATATTATCCATCCTTGCTCCTGTTTGGATTATAAACTCTGACTCCCAATTCCAACTTCTAAAATTCCATAGAAAAGTCTTCCGGTATAGTTTCTATGTCCGTTATTGCTTTCCTCTATCTTTGCTTTTCCTCGTGAATATATACTTCAACCTCTTATGGCCCGTATAGATCTTACACCTTTCTCCATACATATCATGTTTCCCAAATCTTTCAAAACGAATATTATTACTGTTAATCCCAAATTATGGGTAGGATACTTATGCTCATAAGGTTTCAGTTGTCTGGATGCATATACAATAACTTTATTGTGCTGCATCAACACACATCCTATTTCCTAATGAGAAGCATCACTATAAACTACCAAACCTCCTTGATACTTTTAAATTGATAAAACAGGCGCTGAAACCATTCTTTCACTTAACTCCGCAAAACATTCCCTTCACCCTTCTCCATTTCACAGAACTTCTTACTTTTCCTGGTTAGCTTCGTCCAAAATATTGTAACTTTCAAGAAATCTTGCACTCTCTTAGCATTGCACTTTCTAACTCTCGAGTAAATTTTCCCACATTGTGGTCCTTCCATCAAACTCTGAATAGTTTGATAACCCTTCTCCTAAGCACTTGTTCCTTTTCGATCTATAACCCTTTCTGGTTGCTCCCTATAGGTTATGTCTGGTCGCATGCCTATGCGCTCATATGCCCCTATTTATCTGGCATCCGAATTACACTTCCTTAAGATTGATACGTGAAACACGTTATGACTTGCTACCTGTTCGGGGGTAGGGCTAGCTCATATGCTAACTTCCCAAACGTCTTAATATATCCAAGGGTCCAACAAATTATAGACTTAGCTTTCCTTTCTTTCTGAACCTCATCAATCCTTTCCAAGTGATACCTATAACATTACTAGGTCCCCTATTTCATACTCTTTGTCCTTTCATGTCAAATCAACATACTTATCATGTCCATCTTGGGCTACTACCAGCCGTCCTCTGATTAGATCTATCATATCCTTGGTCCTTTGGACCACTGCTGGTCCGAGCATCTTGCGCTCTACAACTTCATCCTAACATAAGGGAGATCGACATTGTCTTCCCTCAAGGATCTCATAAGGCGATATCTCAATACTGACATATGATCTATTGTCGTAAGAAAACTCAATCCGTGTTAAGTGATCATTCCAATTTCTTTCAAGTCTATTGCACAGACTCTCATTATAGCTTTTAACATTAGAGCTTTTGCTTCTCAATACCCATTCTTTTCCAGTTCGTAATCGCTACTACCTTCCGTTCCTAATATTATACTGGTTGTACTTTTGCTCGCTAGCGTTCTATAACCTTTTAATAACCTCGTCAACCTTAGTATCATGAATGTGTTTCCATTCCGAATACCACCACAACTTTACTACTCCTTTTTCAGCTGCTTCTATCTTCGAAAGCTTAATCCTTCATATAGAAGTAAAAGAATTTATTGAGAGATCACTATGATCATGAACACTTGTTATATCGCATAGTTAGTACAGAAGGTGGCCAGCCTTTAGTACTTGACAAGCAATTAAACAATAGCTGGTATCCTACTAGGCTTCTATCACACAGATAGATAGTCATTCGGCAATACCTCCCCTTCTGGAAGGGTTGTTCTTCTCAGCTTATACAAAATGAAAAGAAGAGAAAAGAACGAATTGAAGAGAATTGTATATATGAAAAAAAATACTGCCACAAAATATCTGGCTTGGAACCTACCTCTGAACTATAGAGGTTTGTCATAGAAGAACAAAACATATATGTATATATATCGAGTATTATCGCATCGCATTTCACGTGCCTAAATATTTTTGCTATTCCGTCCATCATTCTATGGACCCATGCTCTTCCTCGAGCTTATACTCAATCACCTTTGAAACTCCCTCGACATCGAAAATCGAATCTGAAATCTCATTTTATACATCATCGATACTAGAATTCTGTGCTTGCACCGTAACCTTCCTCGTATAGTAATACGACTCTCTATTGATAAGAGGGAATAAATATTCAATACGTAGATACTCTACTTAATTAGTCTATCAATGATAACTTATACACTACCACGACCCGATTAGTGGTACTCAACCTCAACATCCATTCCAATACAACTCTCACGGTTGTAATCAGCTCATTACTCGCAGAATCATTGCTGCATTACTATAGTCCACCACTGACCTACTGTAGTCATTCATTTTCCATGAAGTCTTAATAGCTAACCATACAGAGTCCATATATCTCGTATCTAATTCTTCTAAGGAGGTAACATGATCACCGTTCATGATTCATGAAGAACACTCCTGAACTTGACGTACTTATATGACATGAAGCAGATGAAATTGCAGAAGAGTTTCAGTCAAAGCAACGATAGCAGGTTAATACCATTCTTAATCGTATGCCTTAAATAGAAGACTTAACTCAAGGGTTCGTCTAGTCCTTTTTGAAACATGGTCCTGGCTTATCTCAAGATAGTATCTTCTGAGATAGATAGCCCGCTCATGGCGATTACACGAATTAAACCTTTACCAACTACTATTACGGTTGGGTATTGCACAGTCATCAGAAGGAATGGCAATCTTCCAAACCATAATACAACCTTCATAGCTTTAACCATCATCACTGTATTCCTCTGGCACAAGCTCCTATAATTATCCTCTTACCTTTAAAGTGTCGGCCACCTCTTTGGCCTTTCCTGATAGTAAAATTTCCTTACAGTCAATGTCATTTTAACCACCTCCAAATAAATTTTCTACCTCATTTCAATCACTGCTTATGTGAAGATGTCTTCCTTAAAATCTGATGAGTAAAAAAAATCACCATTTTTCCATAAGTTATTGCCTCAGTCTTTAGAGGTTAATCACTGTCACGACTGACTCCCAATCATACTCAGAACATCTTTAATCTTAGGTCCTAATTTCCCTGAACAATTTCGACCATTACTGGTTCGATCCATAATTTCTCGTGGTTTAACACGTGCCCCACTTGGCATCATTGTAATTACGTCATATTTCCTTTATCAACATTTCTATTCTTGAGAATTTTGAATATTATCTTTCTTTCTTGTAAAACCTCTTAGGTTATCCTTGAATCGTCCCTCCTGTATTCCCTAGATACAGGGCATATCAAGATACCATTTATTAATACCAGAATCATTGTCTATATACTTCTGAAAAATTTCTCCACTGATTCTTAAAGGTTGTTATTACCTTAATCCTTTCCAATTCATAATGTCAAACTCATACTATCCCTATTAAGGGTGAAATGCCAACCTTTATGCATTCCCCTGGGATTCATTTTAAGTTACCGATGTTATATCCTTAATTCCACCTTTAGAAAAAGTACATGCATCCTTCCATGGATAAATCAAGTCATATATCCCTGATGAGGGTGTCTTATTCGATCATTCCTACCTCGATAGTATATGCCTAATTTTACAATAACATTTGTATTCCAAATGAGGTCAATCAATATGGCCTCCAAAAGATAACAACGGTTATCCGCTTGTCTTGCCTAATTTGATAACGATAACAAGGATGTTCTGGAAGATATTGGTCATGTTCAACGTGAACCTCTTCTTAATAATTCCATATTTACTTTTGTTGTTTATCTCAATAGTCATCTTAATGTTGGGATATCTTTCATATCTGGCGTCTCCCTTTCTGGGTATCATGCCACCGGTCTTACACTTCACATTCTTGAAGGTCCTTCCTTCATCCAATTTTCCTAATTTCTTACTTTCTTGTCTCTTCAGTCTATCCGCGTCTCATTATTTATCCTTCGAACTATCTCAAGGTTTCCTCGAATCCTCCCAACTTACAGGGGATAAAATATATGTATCTCTTATACCTTCAACCATCAATTTAACTCATGGTGAATCACCCTCATCCTGACGATTACATACTTTTCTATTTCTATTACTATGAGTCTTTAGGGTTTCCTCATACCCAACTCCCTTATCATTCCTCAAACTATATTGCCTTTATATTCCTTTCCACTTCAGTTTCTTTTTTTTTCCTTTCTCTTATCATTATTTCATGAACCAACACAACATAAGCATTGATTTCATACATCCCGTCATTCTGGATTCGTGTCCTCAGAACGAATCTTGATAACTTTTACAACTTAGATTCATAATTCATCATACTCGTCTGCCTTTGTTCTGGCCCTAAAGCTTTTACACAATTTCCATAACCTTGGGAAGTACTTTCCTGAAAACAATTGACTGAACTTAAATCAGTCTATTATAATCTCTTGCTCCGTGCCTTCCTTGGCCTTTCACCAGCGGGTGATCTCTCTCTTAGGAGGGTAAGTGACAAAAACACTCTTTTGTGATTCGTCAATCATTTAGAATCTCAAATGATTCCTGTATTTCCTTTAGCCATGCTCTTGCCTCGACTGTGTAACACCCCCAAATTCGGGGTCGGGGATCCGGGTTGTCACGAGTTCCATTTCCCTTAATAACACCCAATCTTAATAATTACTCAACTACTCTGTACTGTGACCCCATAATAAACACACACACCACACGTTATAGTCTCAGAGATGAACATCCAAAAATAACCACAAGTCTTTTTATTCCACAATTATATGCCCATACACCTTAAAAGGTTTTCTGAATAAATTTACATTTCTTTGCCATTATTACAATTCATAAATATACATAAATCTGGTACATCAAAAGTTGAAAGCCTAGCCTATTGGTAGTTCCTACCTCAGCTACGACGGCATCAATGCTTCTAGAAAACTGCGGAACGTCTCCTAATCGCTTGCGAATCGGGAGCTTGGTCATGTTCATCTTTTCTATCTGTTGTTGTGTGATGAAAGAAGAAAGCAAGGGTGAGCAGCAAGCCCACCAAAATAATATGTATAATGATTAATAGTATATGAGCCTTCTCATAGTACTCATGAAAGTCTTGGTCAAAAGAAATGAACCAAGTTTGATATCTTAATGCGATGAAGTCGCAAAATATTCAGTATATATACATATATACTTTTCAAAATATTGGAAGTCCTCTTCCATGCATAATACACACAGAGTTCCAGTGTATAACTGTATAAAAAATATCGTTGCAAGGTGATCTCATATATCTAACCTTGTCTCAACGTTTTTCTGAAAATCTTTGTCATGCATAAGACAATTATTAACTAGATATAAGTTTAAAAGATGAAGTTACCAAATACTTCACTACCCTTATATCATTTATAAAGCTACTTGAACTACCATTGTTCAAAGTATAATGAGCTTTCAACAGTTCATCACATAGATGAGACTACAAGACAAGATTTGAATAGATTAAATCTTTAAAATATTATTAAAGGAAATGAAGTTATGACATACTTCATTAAGTTCTGATATATATATAAATATATATATATATCCACATATACATCTTCCTTTATATATTTCCTGAAAACCTCTGTCATGTAAAGTATGAACATAATTGCAATATCCAATAAATTTGGAAAGGAAAAGAATTTTGGCATAAACCATATATCTTGCTGATCAGGCAAAGATACCCATAAGTAACCTTTTCTACTAGTAGATGGACGAATTTCCCACTGGTCATCACCCTGGTCGTAATAGGACCTTATGCTGGACTGCCACTCAGCCACTTATGCATTTGATGGACTCCCACTGAGCCACTTACACTATCATGGACGCCCACTGAGCCCATGTTGCTTATGCCGACTCGATAGATGGACTTACTTCCCAAACGTTGGGTAAGTAATCAATTCATTTACCAAAACTACAACCGTGTTGCGAATATAAAATACACCACAGAGCCGGATCCCTCAGGTTTTGAGCGAGTATTTAAATCCCCTTAAAAAGGAAGATCTTAAATATAAAAATGAGTTTTGGGATCCGCTCTAACTTTAAAAAAATCATTTTGAAGACTCGAAAACACTTTAAAGAGTGTTTGGAGTAAAGCTAATTTAATGAAGTAAATCAGTCCCCAGAATATTTAGAAAATGTCTGAATATTATTATTTAAATAATATTCCCATAAAGAATAATCTTTATAAAAATAATTGAAGTAGAAGTATTAAAACTTATACTTGAAACGAGTATTAAATAACCAAAGATATACTTATATGAAAGTACTATCTTTATTTGAATAATCGAAAATAAGTTTGATTATTGACACCTTATTCTTTAATAAAATAAAGAATATATCTCAGCAAATAATCGGAGTCATAGATCCTCAAATGAATATTCAAATAATATTCATTAAATAATATAAACAGAGTCATCAGCCCTCGAATGAATATTCAAATAATATTCAATAAATAATATAAAAGAGTCATAAGCCCTCGAATGAATATTCAAATAATATTCAAATAATAAAATAAAAGGAGTCATAAGTCCTCGAATGAATATTCAAAATAATATTCATTTAATATAAAGGAGTCATAAGCCTTCGAATAATATTCGAAATAATATTCAATAATAAAATAAAGTTAAAGTTATCGAATAAACCTTATTCGATTAATAGTTTTGAAAACTATGACCATATATATATATATATAAGTATATATATATATATTTATATCCATACATACAAAATCTACTCGGGATCCTCGACTCCCGATTTTAGAAAATATTTTCACCTTTGGGTCCCTATACTAAGGGTATATGCAAATTACCGCTATCCTCTAGCATAGGTATTATCAACTGAATCAACAGATATATATGGAAAGAATACGAAACAGGCATGCATATATATATACCATAGCATCATGCTTCAATATATTGCAACATTTGCTAATTAACCAACATGCATCTATCGCAAGATAATATAAATACATATATACATCACAACAATAGTTATAACGGGTAGAAAACTTGCCTGAGCGACTGGGGGTTACGAATGGCTCGGGACGAGTCTGGTAACCTATAAACAACAAGTAAGTTGGAATTAAACCAAAGTCACTTGTAAATCTATACTTTAACTAACTTAGACTCTAACGCTTGTTTTGCGCTTATTGATTCTCTTAAGTCACTCGGGTACCCTCGGCTCCACCATTTTTAATAATTTAACCTTTACGAGTTTTAAGGCGATTCCTTCGTGAGTGTCTTACCAACTGCCTAACACTCTTACCATAATTGTTTCATACATTAATTAACCTTTTTTGGTCTTTAACCTATGTTTCAAAGTAAGGCGAGGGGAAAAGTTTTGTTCGCGAAACGCCGTTACTTGAAACGGTCGTTTCTCCTAAACCGTGCATCGGAATCGAACGAACTACATATCAAAACGAAGCTCGTAACACGAGCTTTCTAGACATGGTAATGGTCATAATCTAGCAGGGGGTTCTCGGGTCCTAATGTTATGCACAAAAACAGTCTAAAGAAAATTGGACGTTACGACGGCTATGTTTACGCGATTTCCCAAATTAAAACCATTCAAAACCAACCCAATTCAACCTCAAATCAAACATACAACCAACATCCATCCTTATCACATCATATCAGCCCCAACCAATTCAATTTTAACATTCATACTTATGCCTAAGCTTGAATTTAACTATACTACATTCTCTTAACCAAAACAACAACATTTACCATTCCATTTCCATACCATTTCAATCCCAAACTCTAAATCACAAACACTAAGCTACAATATCACCCTACTAATCAAAATCATCTTATAATACATAGGAATCTAGGGTTTGGAGATGATATACCTTCCTCGAAGTGGTGGGAGGAGCTAGGAAGCCTTAAGAAGCTTTGAGAAGTCTTAGGAATGCTTGGATCTTCAAGGAAATCAAGAAAAATTTCAAGTTAAAAACTTGAAAACACTATTCATTGTCTTCTTCTTTGATTAAATGAAGAAGATTGAGAAGGAATTGATGGCTTAAACTCATGATATAGCCCTAACTAAGCATAAAGATGATTAGAGAATTAACTCACCAATTTAGGAGGCTTGGATCTTGAGTTTTGAAATTCCTTGCCTTTGGAATAGTAAAAAGCCGAGAGCATGAAGAACAATGCCTTGGTTTCTTTTTGATTTTGATGAAAAATAATTTGCTTGGCTTGGTTGGTTTGATTTTTGTGTTTGATTTGGTTAATTACCTTGTTACCCTTGATTTTGTGTGGTTAAAAAGCCACCACATCTCCTTCCATCCCATGTCATGCCCATGTCATGTGGTGATGTCATCTTTCCCTCCTTGTCCTCTTCTCATTGGTTGGGTGACATCACTCTCTCTAATCCCTTTGATTAACTTCCTAATTGTTTGCCTAATGACCGCTGATCTGTTATACGGTCCGCTTAACTTTCGTTTTCGTTTATCGTTTGAAGGATCATACCCGGGATCTTATTACTTAGGTTCCCTTAACCTTTCTCAATACATTATATTCCTTTTTATGATCCTCTATTATAATCCTTTAATTTAAATCCTTTTTATCCTGCTACCTTATACTCAATTCTTTCCGTATCTAGTGGATTTCCGGGAAAAATCAAAGTGTTCGGATTTGGATTCTGACGATCTTTACATACACTTATATCCCATATAAAGTACTAATAAAATCTCAGAATATCCATATCAGAACCCCTACATAGTGTGGCATGAAAAGTTTTCTTATTCAGCAAAAACACTATTCATAAGGGTTTCAAAAATTTTCCAAAAATTGGGGTTATTACAGTCTCCCCTCCTTAAAAGGATTCCGTCCCGAAATCAGATAGAAAATAAATAGGGATACTCTCTTAGCATTACACTTTCTAATTCTCCAGGAAATTCTCCCACATTGTGGTTCTTCCATCAAACTCTGAATAGTTTGATGATCCTTCTCCTAAGCACTTGTTCCTTTTTCAATCTATAACCTTTCCTGGTTACTCCATATAGGTTACGTCGGGTTGCATGTTTATGCGCTCATATGCCCCTATTTGTCTGGCATCCGAATTACACTTCCTTAATATTGATACGTGGAACACGTTATGAACTTGCTACAGGTTCGGGGGTAGGGCTAGCTCATATGCTAATTTCCCAAACGTCTTAATATATCCAAGGGTCCAACAAATTGTAGACTTAGCTTTCCTTTCTTTCCGAACCTCATCAATCCTTTCCAAGGGAATACCTATAACAACACTAGGTCCCCTACTTCCTATTCTTTGTCCTTTCGTGTCAATTCAACATACTTCTTATGTCCATCTTGGGCTACTACCTGCCGTCCTCTGATTAGATCTATTATATCCTTGGTCCTTTGGACTACTGCGGGTCCGAGCATCTTGCGCTCTACAACTTCATCCTAACATAAGGGAGATCGACATTATCTTCCCTCAAGGATCTCATAAGATGACATCTCGATACCTGACATACGATTTATTGTCGTGATATAACTTAATCCGCGTTAAGTGATCATTCCAAATTCTTTCAAGTCTATTGCACAGACTCTCATTATAGCTTTTAGCATTAGAGCTTTTGCTTCTTAATACCCATTCTTTTCCAGTTCGTAATCGCTACTACCTTCCGTTCCTAATATTATACTGGTTATACTTTTGCTCGTTAGCGTTCTTTAACCTTTTAATAACCACGTCAATCTTAGTATCACGAATGTGTTTCCATTCCGAATACCACCATAACTTTACCACTCCTTTTTCAGCTGTTTCTATTTTCGAAAGTTTGATCAATCATATAGAAGTAAAAGAATTTATTGAGAGATCACTATGATCATGAACACTTGTTATATCGTATAGTTAGTACAGGAGGTGGCCAGCCTTTAGTACTTAACAAGCAATTAAACAATAGATGGTATCCTACTAGGCTTCTATCACACAGATAGATAGTCATTCGGAAATACCTCCCCTTCTGGAAGGGTTGTTCTTCTCAGCTTATATGAAATAAAAAGAAGAGAAAAGAACGAATTGAAGAGAATTGTATATATGAAAAAAAAATATACTGCCACAAAATATCTGGCTTGGAACCTACCTCTGAACTATAGAGGTTTGTCATAGGAGAACAAAATATAAACGTATTTATATCAGCATCAAGTATTATAGCATCGTATTTCCCATGCCTAAATATTTTATATTCCTTCCATCATTCTATGGACCCATGCTCTTCATCGAGCTTGTACACAATCACCTTTGAAACTCCCTCGATTTCGAAAATCGAACCTGGGATCTCATTCTAGACATCATCGTTACTTGAATTCTATGCTTGCACCGTAACCTTCCTCGTATAATAATACGACTCTCTCTATTGATAAGAAAGAATAAATATTCACTCGGTAGATACTCTACTTACTTAGTCTATCAATGATAACTTATACACTACCACGACCCGATTAGTGGTACTCAATCTCAACACCCATTCCAATACAACTCTCACGGTTGTAATCGACTCATTACTCGCAGAATCATTGCTGCATTACTATGGTCCACCACTGACCTACTGTCGTCATTCACTTTCCATGAAATCTTAATATCTAACCATACGGAGTCCATACATCTCGTATCTAATTCTCCTAAGGAGGTAACATGATCACCGTTCATGATTCATGAAGAACACTCCTGAACTTGACGTACTTTCATGACATGAAGTAGATAAAATTGCAGAAGAGTTTCAGTCAAAGCAACGATAGCAGGTTAATACCATTCTTAATCGTATGCCTTAAATAGAAGACTTAACTCAAGGGTTCGTCTAGTCCTTTTTGAAACATGGTCCTGGCTTATCTCAAGATAGTATCTTCTGAGATAGATAGCCCGCTCATGGCGATTACACGAATTAAACCTTTACCAACTACTATTACGGTTGGGTATTGCACAGTCATCAGAAGGAATGTCAATCTTCCAAACCATAATACAACCTTCATAGCTTTAACCATCATCACTGTATTCCTTTGGCACAAGCGCCTATAATTATCCTCTTACCTTTAAAGTGTCGGCCACCTCTTTGGCCTTTCCTGATAGTAAAATTTCCTTACAGTCAATGTCATTTTAACCACCCCCAAATAAATTCTCTACCTTATTTCAATCACTGCTTATGTGAAAATGTCTTCCTTAAAATCTGATGAGTAAGAAAAGAAATCACCATTTTTCCATAAGTTATTGCCTCAGTCTTTAGAGGTTAATCACTGTCGCGACTGACTCTCGATCGTACTTAGAACATCTTTTGTCTTAGGTCCTAATTGCCCTGAACAATTTCGACCTTTACTGGTTCGATCCATACTTTCTCGTGGTTTAACATGTGCCCCACTTGGCATTATTATAATTACGCCATATTTCCTTTATCAAAATTTCTATTCTTGAGAACTTTGAATATTACCTTTCTCCTTGTAAAAACCTCTAAGGTTATCCTTGAATCGTTCCTCCTGTATTCCCTAGATACAGGGCATATCAAAATACCATTTACTAATACTAGAACCATTATCTATATACTTCTAAAAAATTTCTCCACTGATTCTTACTGGTTGTTATTACCTTAATCCTTTCCAATTCATATTGTCAAAACTCATACTATCCCTATTAAGGGTGAAATGCCAACCTTTATGCATTCCCCTAAGATTCATTTTAAGTTACCGATGTTCTATCCTTAATTCCACCTTTAAAAAGGTACATGCATCCTTCCATTGATAAATCAAGTCATATATCCCTGATAAGGGTGTCTTATTCAATCATTCCCACCTCGATAGTATATGACTAATTTCACAATAACATCTGTATTCAAAATGAGGTCAATCAATTATGGCCTCCAAAAGATTACAACGGTTATCCGCTTTTCTTGCCTAATTTGGTAACGATAACGAGGATGTTCTGGAAGATATTGGTCGTGTTCAACGCATACTTCTTCTTAATAATTCCTTATTTACCTTTGTTGTTTACCTCAATAGTCATCTCAATGTTGGGATATCTTTCATACCTGGCGTCTCCCTTTCTGGGTGTCATGCCACCGGTCTTACACTTTTCATTCTTGAAGGTCCTTCCTTCATCCAATTTTCCTAATCTCTTACTTTCTTGTCTCTTTAGTCTATCCGCGTCTCATTATTTATCCTTCGAATTATCTCAAGGTTTCCTCGAATCCTCCCAACTTACAGGGGATAAAATATATGTATCTCTTATGCCCTCAACCATCGATTTTAACTCATGGTGAATCACCCTCATCCTGACGATTACATACTTTTCTATTTCTATTGCTACGAGTCTTTAGGGTTTCCTCATACCCAACTTCCTTATCATTCCTCAAACTCTATCGCCTTTATATTCCTTTCCACTTCAGTTTCTTTTTATTTTCCTTTCTCTTATCATTATTTCATGAACCAACACAACATAAGCATTGATTTCATACATCCCGTCATTCTGGATTCGTGTCCTCAGAACGAATCTTGATAACTTTTACAACTTAGATTCATAATTCATCATACTCGTCTGCCTTTGTTCTGGCTCTAAAGCTTTTACACTATTTCCGTAACCTTGGGAAGTACTTTCCCGAAAACAATTGACTGAACTTAAATCAGTTTATTATAATCTCTTGCTCCGTGCCTTCCTTGGCCTTTCACCAGCGGGTGGTCTCTCTCTTAGGAGGGTAAGTGATAAAAACTGTCTTTTGTGGTTCGTCAATCATTTAGAACCTCAAATGATTCCTATATTTCCTTTAGCCAGGCTCTTGCCTCGACTGGGTCAGCTTGTTCCTTGGAACTCTGAGAGCATAGCGACTTAGAGGTCCTGAAAGAATTTCACACCACATTGTTTCCTCAAGGTGGTGGTTGGGAATAAAATATAAGTTTTGTTTAGACAGGTCCATGAATTTCCGTATAGGAGTACCGTCTCGGGTCTCCTTATCTCGCTCGACTTTTGCTTTCTTAGTCTAAATATTTCTTCCTACTCCCCATAATTGGGGTCATCTTTAATTTAAAATCTTCATTTTCCACTTTATTATATTCCGGGTTCTTTATATCTTAATTGCGACCTCCCTGATTATCACATTCAAGGTTTGCCCCTAATCTTATTCCTTGTGGGGGCATATTACTTGGAAAATTTTGAGAATCTCCGGATATTTGTCTTACTTACTTTGCTTAAGTCTTCCCCTCGTTTAGTCCTTGCACGATTGCAAATTATGAATTCTCAAGTTCGATAAACTTCATGACACTCTCTTAAGTGTTAATAGAGCAATTAACAATGTGATTTTATCACATACAAACTGATCTGAACTGAAATTAACAAATATATACATAACCATTTGTTCGAGGGTACCACAACTGAACATATTAAAGAGGATTACATCATTTGAACTTATCGCTCCTATCCCAAAAGTACTACCATAGATAGTCATCTCGTCATTAAAACTAATCATTCATAACTTAGGCTAATCCTCCAAAAGCGGTGCTGCATGAAATTCTTGTCTGATTGCTCTGGCTCTGCACACTACCATGGATCAAGAAATGCGAGCACGCACGACATCCCTAACCTGCTCCATTAAAGCGGTGATGAGGTCTAGGATAGTTGCAAGTAGAGTTGGATTAATCTGACCCTCAAGATGGCCTCTAGCTATAACACGGGTGGTAGCCTCAATCCTTTCCATGCTATGAGCTAATCCTGCCGGAAGTACCCCACCCTCAATCCTCGGTGCAGTAAGTCGATCCAACAGATCACTCCTAACATTACGGGCCTCAGACAGGCCACCCAAAGTCATATGATAATTGGCAATAAGAGAAGCCTGAGTGGTAGCATCTAGCAGTCCATGGGGTGCAGGTGGCGTAGACCCAGGAGATACAAACGGATAACCAAGCACGGTATCAGGTGACAATGGTGCAGGAGATAAAGGTGGCATTTCCTCAGTATATGCTGGGCTCTGTACAGGGGAGGGAACAGGAATTGGTGGAACCTCATGGATGTCAACAGAAACCTCTGGAAGAGGGTCTGATACTGGTATAATTGGGGTCGTGGAAGGCCCCACTCCTTCTGCCCTCATTAACCTTTGTGCCCTTGGTAACTCTTCATCCTCTAGTGCCACCCTCGCGGCCATTCTTGCTCTGGTAGTCGCCCTTACTACGGTCATCAATTCCTCAGCGGTCCTCTCTTCATTCTCATCAGGATCCTCCATGAGATCCTCCTCAGCCACAATCCTTTCCGGAATAACATCCTCCACCGCAACATTCTCAATATGAATCTCATCCGGTCCCTCTTTAGGGTACTTCATCAGATTCACAATTTGATCTCCAGCTTGTAATAAAACATCCTCATTCTGATGCTCCTGAACCTCAGGGTTCGGTGCCCTGCTGCCCTATACGAGAATGAACTATGTTACTATCACGATATTTATAAGGGTTCCCGTAAGGGTTTTAACTGTCAGTACTACGTTAGGTAGCCCGACTATGAACTTGGCAAGAGTTCTTATTTATCTTAGTGTACTTATTATCTTAACGTCACTTCATCTCTGAGGTTTATAACGCTTAGCTCTGATACCACTTCTGTAACACCCCCAAATCCGGGGTCGGGGATCCGGGTTGTCACGAGTTCCATTTCCCTTAATAACACCCAATCTTAATAATTACTCAACTACTCTGTACTGTGACCCCACAATAAACACACACACCACACGTTATAGTCTCAGAGATGAACATCCAAAAATAACCACAAGTCTTTTTATTCCACAATTATCTGCCCATACACCTTAAAAGGTTTTCTGAATAAATTTACATTTCTTTGCCATTATTACAATTCATAAATATACATAAATCTGGTACATCAAAAGTTGAAAGCCTAGCCTATTGGTAGTTCCTACCTCAGCTACGGCGGCATCAATGCTTCTAGAAAACTGCGGAACGTCTCCTAATCACTTGCGAATCGGGAGCTTGGTCCTGTTCATCTTTTCTATCTGTTGTTGTGTGATGAAAGAAGAAAGCAAGGGTGAGCAGCAAGCCCACCAAAATAATATGTATAATGATTAATAGTATATGAGCCTTCTCATAGTACTAATGAAAGTCTTGATCAAAAGAAATAAACCAAGTTTGATAATAAGTTCTCTTTAGACAGGTCCATGAATTACCGTATAGGGGTACCATCTCGGGTCTCCTTTCCTTACTCGACTTTCTGTTTCCTTAATATGAAATGTTTCATCCTTCTCCCATACTTGGGGTTATCTTATACGTTAAAATCCTCATTTTCCACTTCATTATGTTATGGGTTTCTTCTATCTTGATGGCGCCCTCCCTGACTATCACGTTCAGGGTTTGCTCTATATCTTATTCCTCAAACTAGCTTTCATCTAAGATCTCATCCTTAAGCTCTTGAACTTTTGGAACCCAATTTCTGTAGGAACACCTCACTATCCTCTTATCATCTTTCTCGGTATGGATCTCTTCTCCAGTCATTGACTCTCTGCCTTCATTCATCACTTTTTCTGGCACAATATGTTCTTTTCCAATAATTTGAACTGTATTGCAATCTCAAACAGCTTTTCGGTACCGGCTCCGGTTACCTTCACTTCTATTTCCATTTTCTCAAAATCTCTTATAAACTCTCCCAAAGACATTATTATCTTGAGTCTCTCCTTTTTACTAAGGGCATCAGCCACCACATTGGCTTTCCCTGAATAATAAAGAATCTCTCAATCATAATTCTTGATTAGCTCTAACCACCTCATTTGGCGCATGTTGAGCTCTTTCTCCGTGAAAATGTACTAGAGCACTTATGGCTTAGGTAATTCTTGCACTTCTCTCCATACAAGGAGTGCCTCCAATCTTTAGGGAAAAACTATTGCCACGAGCCCAAGCTCATGGGTGGGGATATCGAATTTTATATTCCCTTAATTATCTTGACGCGTACGCGATTACCTTACCGTGCTGCATAAGTACGCACCCTAATTCCTTATGCGAAGCGTCAATACAAATCACAAAATCTCCTTTTTCCATCCGGCAATGCCAACATAGGGGCCATCACCAATCTTTGCTTCAGTTCTTAACAGCTGTTCTCGTATTTCTCTGTCTATTCGAACTTCTCAGTCTTATGAGTAAGCCGCGTTAAAGGGGCTACTATCTTTACAAACTTGAACGAACCTCCGGTAGTGACCGGCCAATCCTACCTCTGGTAGTTTCCCTAACCATGGTCATTAATTCCTCAATGGTCCTTTATTCATTCTTGTTAGGATCCTTCACGAGATCCTCCTCAGCAACAATCCCATCTAGGACAACATCCTCAATCACTACATCCTCAATATGAACATCATCCGGTCCCGTGTTAGGACGCTCTATCGGATCCACAATCTGATCTCCAATAACTAATAAAACATCATCGCGTTGTTGCTCCTCAACCTCAGGGTTCGGAGTCCCGCTACAATATACGGTAACGAACTACGCTCCTAACACGATATTTATAAGGGTTACCATAAGGGTTTTAACTGTCAGCGCTACTTTAAGTAGTCCGACCATGAACTTGGCAAGAGTTCTTATTATCTTAGTGAATTTATTATTTTAACGTCACATCATCTCTGAGGTTTATAACGCTTAGCTCTGATACCACTTCTGTAACACCCCCAAATCCGGGGTCGGGGATCCGAGTTGTCACGAGTTCAATTTCCCTTAATAACACCTAATCTTAATAAATAATCAACTACTCTGTACTGTGACCCCACAATAAACACACACACCACAAGTTATAGTCTCAGAGATGAATATCCAAAAATAATCACAAGTCGTTTTATTCCACAATTATATGCCAATACACCTTAAACAGGTTTCTGAATAAATTTACATTTCTTTGCCATTATTACAATTCATAAATATACATAATCTGATACATCAAAAGTTAAAAGCCTAGCCTATTGGTAGTTCCTACCTCAGCTACAGCGACATCAACGCCTATAGGAAACTGCGGAATGTTTCCTATCCGCTCGCGAATTGGGAGCTTGGTCATGTTCATCTTGTCCATCTGATATTGTGTGATGAAAGAAGAAAGCAAGGGTGAGCAGCAAGCCCACCAAAATAATATGTATAATGATTAACAATATATGAGCCTTCTCATAGTACTCATGAAAGTCTTGGTCAAAAGAAATAAACCAATTTGATATCTTAATGCGATGAAGTCGCAAAATATTCAGTATATATATATACATATATACTTTTCAAAATATTGGAAGTCCTCTTCCATGCATAATACACACAGAGTTCCAGTGTATAACTGTATAAAAATATCGTTGCAAGGTGATTTCATATATCTAACCTTGTCTCAACGTTTTACTGAAAATCTTTGACATGCATAAGATAATCATTTACTAGATATAAGTTTAAAAGATGAAGTTACAAGATACTCCAATATACTTATATCTTTTCCAAATACTACTTGAACTACCACCGTTCAAGTTATAATTAGTTTGAAAAGTTCATCCCATAGATGAGACTACAAGATAACACTTGAATAGATTCAATCTTTGAAATATTATTGAATGAAATGAAGTTACGAGATACTTCATTAAGTCCCGATATATATATACACCTATATATATCTCTCATACATTTCCTGAAAACCTCTGTCATATAAAGTATGAACAGAGTTGCAATATCCAATGAATTTGGAAAGAAAATAAATTTTTGGCATAAACCTGATATCTTGCTGATCAGGCAAAGATACCAATAAGTAACCTTTTCTACTAGTAGATGGATGAATCCCCCACCGGTCATCACCCTGGCCACATAAGGACCTTGTGCTGGACCGCCACCCGGCCTCTTACGCGTTGATGGACTGCCACCCAGCCACTTACACTTTGATAGACCGTACCCCGGCCTGTCACTTATGCCGACTCAATTAGATGGGCTTACTTCCCGAACGTTGGGTAAGTAATCAATTCATTTGTTTTCTCAAAACAGCAACCACGTTGCGAATGTAAAATGCACCACAGAGCTGGATCCCCCAGGTTTTGAGCGAGTATTTAAATCCCCTTTGAAAGGAAGATCTTAAATATAAAAATGAGTTTTGGGATCCGCTCTAACTTTTAAAATCATTTTGAAGACTCGAATACACTTTAAAGAGTGTTTGGAGTAATGCTGATTTAATGAAGTAAATCAGTCCCAATATATTTAGAAAATATTTGAATATTATTATTTAAATAATATTCCCATAGAGAATAATCTTATAAAAATAATCGAAGTAGAAGTTTTAAAACTTATACTTGAAATGGATATTAAATAACCAAAGATATACTTATATGAAAGTACTATCTTTATTTGAATAATCGAAAATAAGTTTGATTATCGAAACATTATTCTTTAATAAATAAAGAATATTATTAAATAATAAGCGGAGTCATAATATCTCGAATGAATATTATAAATAATATTCATTAAATAAAATAAAGGAGTCAATACATCCTCAAATGACTATCCAATTATCAATCATTAAATAATATAAACTGAGTCATAAGCCCTCGGATGAATATTCGAAATAATATTCAATCATAAAATAAAGGAGTCATAAGTCCTCAGATGAATATTCAAATAATATTCATTAAATAAAATAAAGTTATCGAATAAACCTTATTCAATTAATAGTTTGGAAAGCTATAACCATATATATATAAATATATATATATATATATATAAAATCTACTCGGGATCCTCGACTCCCGGTTTTAGAAAATGTTTTCACCTTTGGGTCCCTATACTAAGGGTATATGCAAATTACCGCTATTCTCTAGCATAGGTATTATCAACTGAACCAACAGATATATATGGCAAGAATACGAAACAGGCATGCATATATATACCATATCAGCATGCTTCAATATATCGCAACATTTGCTAATTAACCAACATGCATCAATCGCAAGATAATGCATATACATATATACATCACAACAACAGTATAACGGGTAGAAAACTTGCCTGAGCGACTGGGGGTGATAAAAGGCTCGGGACGAGTCTGGTAACCTATAAACAACAAGTAAGTTGGAATTAAACCAAAGTCACTTGTAAATCTATACTTTAACTAACTTAGACTCTAACGCTTGTTTTGTGCTTACTGATTCTCTTAAGTCACTCGAGTACCCTCGGCTCCACCATTTTTAATAAATTAACCATTACGAGTTTTAAGGAAATTCCTTCGCGAGTGTCTTACCAACTGCCTAACACTCTTACCATAATTGTTTCATACACTAATTAACCCTTTTTGGTCTTTAACCTATGTTTCAAAGTAAGGCGAGGGGTAAGGGTTCGTTCGGTAAACGTCATTACTTAAAACGGCCGTTTCTCCTAAACCGTTCATCGGAATCAAACGAACCACATATCAAAATGAAGCTCGTAACATGAACTATCTAAACATGGAAATGGTCAAAACCTAGCAGTGAGTTCAAGGGTTCTGATGTTAAGAACAAAAACAGTCTACGGTAAATCGGGCATTATGGCGGCTATGTTTACGCGATTTCCCAAATTTAAACCATTCCAAAACAACCACCAATCAACCCCAAATCAATCATACAACCAACATCCATCCAAAACACACTCCAACAGCCCCAACAACTCAATATTATCAACTTTATACTACCCTCAAACATGAACTAAAAGCTATACTTAAGTTCATTAACTAATTAACAAGATTTACAACTCCAAAAATACCACAAAACCAACTAATCTCTACAAACTCAACCAAACTTTAAACAAACAAGCCTCATGCTTCACATATACTATATCAATCATATTCATTCCTAATTACTCAAAACCAAAGCTAGGGTTTGGAGTTTATACCTTCCTTGGAGCTTTTAATCCATGAAAGATCCTTGAAATGCCCATGGAAGCCTTAATCTAACCTCCTACAAGCTAGTTCTTTCAAAGAAATCGAGAACACAAAAATTAATTTCAAGAAAGTACTATTCACCATCTTCTTCCATGATTTATAGAAAAAGATTGGCTTGGAATTAGAAGCTTAAACTTATAGGAAGTATGTAACTATCCATGGGGAAGTTTAGATAAATACCTTGCTAAATAGTAAGTGGTGGAGCTTGGATCTTCATTTTTTAAGAAAAGGGGCCGAGAGCTTCATGAAGAAAATGGGGGTTTTGTGTTTTTTGATGAAAATGAAATGTTTTGGCTTGATTGGTTGCTTTTTGTTTTGTTTTTTTGGTTAATTACCTTTCTAGCCTTGACTTTGTGTGGTTTTAAATCAACCACATCTCCTTCCCCTTATGTCATGCTTATGTCACATTGCTATGTCATCATCCCTTCTAATCTCTTTGATTAGCTTCTAATTGTTTGCCTAATGACCGCTGATCTGTTATACGGTTCGCTTAACTTTCATTTTCGTTTATCATTTGAGGGATCATACCCGGGATCTTATTACTTAGGTTCCCTTAACCTTTCTCAATATATTGTATTCCTTTTATGATCCTCTCTTATAATCCTTTAATTTAAATCCTTTTTATCATGTTACCTTATACTCAATTCTTTCTGTATCTAGTGGATTTTCGGGAAAAATGAAAGTGTTCGGAATTGGATTCTGACGATCTTAACATACACTTATATACCATATAGAGTGCCAATAAAATCTCAGAATATCCATAAAAGAACCCCTACCTAGTGTGGCATGAAAAGTTTTGTCATTCAGCAAAAACACTATTCATAAGGGTTTCAAAAATTTTCCAAAAATTGGGGTTATTACAGGTCTCATAAGTAATCAATTCTTTATAGGGTCTCACTTCTTCTTATTCATTGTTTTGTTAAACTCCCGATAATCAGTACATACTCTTATAATTTCATTCCTTTTCTCCATGAACATCACTGGTACCTTTCACGATTCACTTCTTCTAAAACCATTCCCTGGGTCTGCCTTATCCATTAGGCCTCCAACAGTTCACCTTAATTCTTTGACGTGTCCAACACTTTCTAATCCATTTTGAAATATCCTTCTTATACCTGGTTATCGCTATTTTTTTTTCTTTTATTTCCATATATTTTGGCATCTCTTCAATAGAGTATATACTTTATACTATGAATTCCCTGTGGCATCTCATTTCTTAATTCTTCTACTTGTAACTTCCAAGTGCTGGAAGAGAACCTGGGGATATCATGATCGTTCTCCTGTGTGCATAAATTTCCTCTCACTACTGCTAACATCGTGATCCATTATCTTCTTTTGACATCTCCTTATCTTTCTCTTAACAACTTCGACTGAAAGGTCATATTATCCATCCTTGCTCCTGTTTGGATTATAAACTCTGACTCCCAATTCCAACTTCTAAAATTCCATAGAAAAGTCTTCCGGTATAGTTTCTATGTCCGTTATTGCTTTCCTCTATCTTTGCTTTTCCTCGTGAATATATACTTCAACCTCTTATGGCCCGTATAGATCTTACACCTTTCTCCATACATATCATGTTTCCCAAATCTTTCAAAACGAATATTATTACTGTTAATCCCAAATTATGGGTAGGATACTTCTGCTCATAAGGTTTCGGTTGTCTGGATGCATATACAATAACTTTATTGTGCTGCATCAACACACATCCTATTTCCTAATAAGAAGCATCACTATAAACTACCAAACCTCCTTGATACTTTTAAATTGATAAAACAGGCGCTGAAACCATTCTTTCACTTAACTCCGTAAAACTTTCCCTTCACCCTTCTCCATTTCACAAAACTTCTTACTTTTCCTGGTTAGCTTCGTCTAAGATATTGCAACTTTCAAGAAATCTTGCACAAATTTCCAATAGTAACCGACCCATGATAAAACTTCTTACTTTTGTTGGTGTTTCTGGTCTCTTTTCATTCATATTAATTTTAACTTCTGCTGAATCTCTTTTGATCTTCTCTATATTGACTATTTATTTTAAGAACTATATGTCATACAACTTCTTTCTTTTCCAACTTCCCAATCATCATTAAATGCTTTGCATGGTCCTCCATTGACTTTAATTATCACAACAAATATTACTAGTATATTGGTTAATTCAATTGACGATACGAGAACAGTACTTAGTTCTGAAAATTATCTTTGATATATCCATAGGTTTAATCTTTAATTGATGAAATACCAAGTCTTAAATCAATCTCATAAAAGTACTTTGCTTCTTTCATTTTGATCAAACAAATCATTGGGTCGAGGTAACGGATACTCGCTTTTGATAGTAAACTTGTTGAGCTCTCGCTAATCGACGCATAATCACATACTTCCATATTTCTTATTAACATTTAATACCGGTGCACCTTATGGGGTACACTAGGTCTAATCGCTTCTTCTTCTAGCATTTCTTGCATTTACTTTTCTAACTCATTCACTTTAACGCGCCATTCTGTGCGGGGCCTTGGACACTGGCTTTATTTCAGGTGCTAAGTCAGTCATGAACTCAATTTCTATATCCGAAGGAAATTTTGATAACTCATCCAAAAACATATCTTGAAACTCTTTAATTATTATAAAATCTTCAAACTTTGTTTGCTTCCGACTTTTATGTATTCCATAATCACCATAATGCTCATATCTTGATCACCGTAATCATCATTAACAAATTCGTTACCTTCTTTCATCTTCTGAACCTCCTCACCTTCTCATTTGGCATCCTCAGAATTATCTTTTCGTCACGACGATCTGTCTAGACATCACGCTTTAGTAGTCAATCCATTCCTTAGAATAATATCAAATCCTCTTATCTTCCAGGATATCAATTCTACACAACTTATTGCCAGGAATCTCAATTTCACCATTGGTACTTACTTATTTAACAACCACGCGTTCTTGACTTGCTAGTCCTTTAATCACAATCTTATCAATTCAACATGGTAATTCATCTTATCAACAAAATTTTGAGATATAAACAATTAAGTTTCTCTCACATCTTTTAATACTTTAACGCTTAAGGTATTCACCATAATCATTCACGTCACTGCATACGTATTCTGAATAACCTATTTCACAGACAATTCATAAACTATCATTCTTGGAGACGTATTCCTTATTGGAGTAGATTCCCTTGACTCTTAGTGGATCCTTCACTGGGGCTAGTGATTTGTAATCCTCGTCATGTGCCCGTGTTTCCTTTCCATGCATAAGAGGTAGATGGAACTTCGTCCGCTTGACTCAGGATACGTTGATTTCTACTTGAAAACCTCTTGCAAAGAACAACAGTACAACGAAACGACTAGAACGATTCAAAATTCAACAAAAATTAGAGTTGAAAAGAAAGAAGAAGTAAGGATTTGAATATGAATGAGACAACCACATTGGTACTTAAGATGGCCAGTCTTTTGTACCATATGGCATACAACACATGATTAGGTGGCGTCCCACCCGACTCTTCGTCATTCGGACAAAGTGTCTCACCACAACACTGTTTGTCCCAATCAGAAAGCAAAATTTGAGGGAAGCAAATAAATTTGAAAGGAATGGAATATCTTCCTTTTTGATATCATCATAAAGGATTAAGAAAAGAAGTTCATACATTCTTAGGAATTAAAAATGAATATACGCGGTAATATTGAAGACAAGAACGATATCACTGGTCACCATCCACATTTCATTTGTATTCATCTTTCGAGCTCGTTCGATCATATCCCAATTGCGTCATATAACAACTTTAGAAAGTCCGCTGAAATGTCTTTGCAACCAAGCATTATAATGAATTCTTACTTACTAAGTTTTGCATCTTTAACATCGCACTTAAACGTATAATACCTTAAAAATTCGTTATAATGGTGTTCCTACCTGATAACTTCAAGATTCCTCTTTTAATTTAGAATAACCACGTACCATTCGACATAACGATCCGTTTGTTAGTAATACTCTGCTTTTAGAGAGGTCTGGAAATTTTTCCAATTTTCCTCGATCACGCTCCGGCTTCTGCTAAATCAATGAATTCTTCGAACTCTGATAGTCCTAATAATTGAATATATAGTTACTCCGTACACTGATTCTGTTGTAATTTTATCAAACAATACTTGCACTTTACTATTAGAAATAATCAACTTTTTCATAATCATAGGTTACTTCGTTCTCAAAATTAGCAATACTAAGTTTGAAACAGCATCCTTCCAGGTAATCCGGGCTTTCTAACAAACAAGAAACTCAAATAGTAACTTGACAACCAATATTAAAAAAAATCATTTTATTCAAAAAGGCTTTTAGAAATTTGTAAAGGAAAATCTTTTTCGAAAACTTGTTTAAAAAGTTTGGAAAATCACAAACCTGGTTGTCCTTACTATATGAGTTGGTTGTTGTCCTTCCGACCTATAACAAGGTACCAAATTAATGGATCGATCATATAAAAGTCCATTCGCTTCAATCTACCTTTTCTTCTTCATCGTGTCCACTTACCTTCCTTACTCGACGAAACTTCAATTATTGTCGCACATTATCTTATTCGTAGTTTCACATCAAGGCTCCCATACTGGTGATACTTCCGATATTAGCGTTGCAGTAGTTAAGTAGAACAGGCTATCCAATAGTCCACAAGTCTATTTCATAGAACAAAGTTTACCCGTATCACATCATATCACTACTTTACATATCGCATTTATCATAGCATCATCATTTAATTTTACCAAAAATTCCAGATTTATACCTTTCTCTCTAACTCTTTCAAAATTCATCTAATTCATCCCATAATTATTCACGGGTGGCTTAGATACTAAGGCTTCTTTTAACCCGATAACTGCTATCCTCTGAAACACTTAAATCTCCTCTCTAAATTTCGTCTCACCTTTATTTATAATTCAAGCGCTCACCATTTACTGTAGCTCTCGAATCCATCCTCGTAGGTACAATCGCTTCATAAGATAAGTTCTAAACTGGGGGTATAGAACAGGATGTAGGGTAAATTAAAGAGATATGCTCACAGCCGAATGTTCAGTGAAACAAGAATAAACATATGGAGGTTCTTGAGTAAGTAATCTCATATCAAAAGGTGGAAAAGTAGCGTAGAATAGCTTGAAGAAGTGCAATCGTTATAACAGAAGGTAGTGCCATTAATACTGGTGGAGAAACAAGGTGCAATTCCAATCTGAGAAAAGATGACGATCCTCGAACGGAAAGCTCCAAATGATCAAATGACACCGGGAAATCATGATCTGCCATTGCCGTTGTCTGGAAATCACGTCGCAAGCTGAGAATCCCGAATCGCAACACGAACTGTGCCGAAGACTTGCTATATAGTCGCACTCATCCTCACAACGTCTTATCTTTCCGTTTCCTATTCCTAATCCTAATCCTCTACCCAATCCTGACAATCTAGGCTTGTTTCAGTGACTTATAACCTGTAGCTCTGATACCAACCTGTGGCGCCCTCCAAACCCGGGTCAGAAGTTTGGGGTCCACAACACATACAAAATATATCAACCTGTATATGAAAAATTAATTGCAATGACCCTGCTCTATGTAACCATGGATCGCAACAGGTTTAAGTATGAAAAAAAGCCACAACCTTAATTTTTATTACAACGTACTAAATCCCAACTAATTTAACTTACAACTGATAATAAAATTATTCTTACAATCTTACTATCTCACTACCGCCACAAGTTTCTGCAAGCTCGACCCAACTCAATCTGGAATCCTAGCTTGTATATTGAACTGGGAAACCTCGCTATCAACCGTATCCCTTTTAACTGTAGAATACATAAAAAGATTCGCAAGAGTGAGCTATCTAGCTCAGCAAGTCATAATAACGATGACTGAGGTTAAACAATGATCAAGTGAAATGATTCAGATGAATCAAGTTTCTTTTTAACTAATCATTAGAATTGGATATTCATTTTAAGTTTTAAAAACCAAGGTTAGGCTGCTGATCAGTCACGCACAAACCCCGAGCAAGCACACAGCACTGCTCTAATTACTGGATCCAAGGCACTAATTGGCCTGACTTGACCATTGGTATGGTCTGACCACGAATCTGGTCCATATATATAAAAAAACTATCCAATCCTAAAGCAGTTTAATATGATAAACAGTATAATTCGATAAAACAGGATCATAATCAACGATAGTTAAACACTTGAATATAAACATAAGAAAACTCATGGATATCTCAAGGGTATATCAGGGTATGTATAAGAAACGGTTTTCAGTTTGTACAAGGGTCAGATATCATACCAGTAATGATTTTTCAGGATATGGTTCTTTGATGTTATTAAGAATGATCGGAGTATAAAAGTTTCTGTGTTTTCAAACAATTTTCTTCCAGTGTCTGGTGTTTGGTAGTTAAACATTTGGGGAGTAGTATCAAATCTGTGTGATTTGGTATCTGAGGGTCAACAAAGGATGGTTTTCAAAGAATAAGGCTTACGGCTCAAGATCAAGAAAATTCAGGGTTCAAGGGTAAATAATTTAAAGCATATGCAATATAAAACAAGAGTTATTTTGAATACTAACGACATGTTATGAAACAGTTCGAAAATATTTGTGATGTATTTTGGAGAAAGGTTCAGAAATACTTGCCTTACAGGCTTTACAACTAAGACTGATCAATTCTGAGCTGACTCTGTCGCTCAGGTTCTAACGTCCCACCATTAGATCCCATTGGATTCAACTTCGACACTCAGGTCTTTCTGTTGAAACTCTACTGAGCTCGTCGACTGACCACTATGTTATCTTTAGTCTATCGTCCACTTTCAGGTTCTCGACTATAACCTACAGGGTCGAAATACCCTACGTTAGACGTCTAGGTATGTTTGACATATCCTCTAATACTAATTATTACCCAACGATATTTACATCCGACTCGTAACACATACAGAATTGCAATACAGGCATCAATTATGGTTCACGTTCTCGAAAATCGGTTCAGTGTTCATTTTCGGAAAATACCTATATTCTTTATTATACGAAATCAAGGTTATCAATTTAGAAAAATATTTCATCACGTCATACAATCAAGTTTCGTATAAAACATGCACATATATATGTAGCCTCTCGACGTCCCGATATTCATCGGATACGTTTCTGTATTTGCGTAATTCAGTTTTCTGAAAATCGGACAGCGTTTCCTTCGTTTATCGGACTACCCGTCGAACACAATATCGACGTCAAATCAATCCACAACAACTACAATGACAACCCAAATCACAATCACCGATATTATTTAACTATTATTCTTATTCGCATTTTATATTTTTATTCGTATTAGGACTCAGAATAAATTCATCACCGTCCACCGTCCGCTCGTCGAAATTCATCGCGGACGGCGGTAAAATCCGTGGGTACCCGATTAATTCAGGTTTCCAACGCGAATTCCACCGATTAATAGAAAATTGTTTTCCCCGCACGAAAAATAATTTATTTCACGGACATTAGTCATTTATTTCGTGCGAAATTAATAAAACTCGAATTAGGAATATACCGAACCTCATCAATACAGCAAACAATTCAATCACAGGAATTACACGCGCATCCACGTGCCACCATCCACACACACACACCCAAACACAATACAACACACACGAATTCACATACACACAATATTAAACACAACGAATACACACATATATATACGGGGTAAGGAAGAAAAGAGCAACAGGGAGCCAGACACACACGCGTATGTATATGTATATATTTGCAGAAGAAAAAATCCGAGAACAAACGGCTGAAACAACAGGGGTGACAGGCAGCGAATCGCCGGAAATAGAACGGCGGCTCAGGCTTACCGGAAAAAAGGAACGGGCGGCGAAACGAGAAATAAGAGAGGGGAGAAGATAGCCGAGAGTGTAGAACAAAGAGAGAGATTTTAGCGAAGAGATGAGAGACAAAATCCCCCCCTGTGATTTAGCCGCGTGTGTCGGTTATGCCTCTATTATTATTTTTTTGTTATTACAAATCAACAACTGCCACGAATCTTTTGATTCACCGGAGTACAACACGTGTCCCTTCTTATAACTGTAGACTTAATTCTGTACCGCATTTTATAATTTATGGAACCATGTTGTGCCTTAAAACAAATTCAGGAATTTATGAGAATAGTTATAAAATATTATAAATATCCCGGAGTTAATAAAAATGTAAATTTTGTAATTTTTAAATAAATTTTGATACACAACTTATACCCGTATTTACAGTTAACAAACCGAGTTGCACTTGGAATAAATTCATAAAATCACGGAAACAGTCTTAAAATGTTAGAAATATCCCGAAATTTATAAAAACATCACTTTCGAAATTTTAAAACAATTCCTAAAACACACTTTATACCCGCTTTTATCAATTAAACAAATCGACGCGCGGGTGAAACTAACTCCGAAATTCCCGAAATAATTTTAAAATTCTCGGAATATTTCAAACTTAAATAAATATGAATTTCATAATTTTTAAAGAATTCCAGAATTAAATAAAGATTTTACAAATAAATAAAATCAGAAATCATACAGGGCTAAATAATTAATGAAATATTGATTTCTAAATTTTATAAAATCCCAAAACTAAATATTGTAATTATAAAATCCTAAAAATAATTTTTAAAGACATTCCAAATATTTATGCAAATAAATTTGCACTAAATTCACTTTTAAAAGTGTAAACAATTCAATATACTCAATAAATAATTACACGAACCACCCTGTACACCAGAAATCACACATAAATAATAATAAAACAACATCGAGCTGACAAAAACTATACACATACCTTATTTATTTAACACTTCCACAATTACATATTTAAATAATTCGAAAATACACGAGTCGTTATAAAGAAAGTTAGTGGGAGCGCGGTAACATTTCTTGTATTGTATGTGGATGACATACTTCTTATAGGAAATTATATACCGATGTTACAATCAGTCAAAGTATGGCTATCAAAGAACTTCACCATGAAGGACTTAGGAGAAGCATCCTACATTCTCGGTATGAAGATCTATAGAGATAGATCTAGAAGAATGATAGGTCTTACCCAGGGTACATACATCCAGAAAGTGCTTAAAAGGTTTAGCATGGAAAACTCCAAAAGAGGTCTCATACCGATGAGCCATGGAGTGTCCCTTTC
Organism: Apium graveolens; assembly: GCF_009905375.1. NCBI lineage: Eukaryota > Viridiplantae > Streptophyta > Magnoliopsida > Apiales > Apiaceae > Apium > Apium graveolens. Next base: position 70,895,384 of record NC_133650.1, on the reverse strand, counting down.
CGAAAAAATGTCTCCTAAGACACTTGAGGAAAGAGAGCGTATGAGTAAGATTCCTTATGCTTCAGCAATAGGATCTATCATGTACGCGATGTTGTGTACAAGGCCTGATGTTGCTTATTCAATTAGTGTGACGAGCAGATATCAGTCCAATCCAGGTGAAGACCACTGGAAAGCAGTGAAAAACATCCTTAAGTACTTGCGAAGGATTCATGACATTTTTTCTTGTTTTTGGTGGTGAATCTGAGTTGAAAATAGAGGGTTATACTGACTCTAGTTTTCAATCAGAAAGTGATAGCAAATCCATGTCAGGGTACGTGTTTACTATGAATGGTGGTGCAATTCAGATTGTTGAAAGAGGAGATGTCAACGTCGAGAGAGTTGACACACATAACAACGTAGTAGACTCACTCACAAAGCCACTTTCTCAGAGTCACTTTGATCGTCATAAAGACAAGATGGGTATTAGATACCAGAGTGATTGGCTTTAGTACAAGTGGGAGATTGAAAGAGATATGTCCTAAGTCCAATCATGTATGAGGATTTATGAATAACTTTTATGTAATCTGTTTTGCTTTCATTGATATTAATAAAATACTTGTTTTGTTTTTATTGTGGGCTCTATCTATTTAAATGTTTAAATAAGATATACCACAGTTTAGAGTAAAGCTTTTTATGGATTGTGATGAGATTATAATAATGAGACCTAAAAGATGATAACTCTAAACTTAAATAGTTCCTGGTCGTAGGATTACTAACTGGTAATTAATAATCCGCAAAGATCGGTACATACTATGCTTGCTTCATTATGAAGGATGTCTGTTTTCATAGACATTTGTGTGGTGACACTATAGCTAGTATGTAGGTTCTTATTATAGAATAAGTTCACTTAACATGACTCACATAGTTGAACAACTGATGGAGTTCACTCACATGTCAGCAGTTGTTCACATAGTGATAGTTGTACAAGTATCCTTAGACTTGAGGTCATCATAGTCATCTTGTGTACACTGAACTATACTTTGGTTTAGTTCTTAGTCTCAAGGGACAATTATAAGGGCTCTACTGGGTATAGGAATTTGTACATGAAGATAGTGTATGATCAATAAAGGATCTACCCCTTCCAGTGAAGGAAGAGAATGTTCAATGCTGATCCACTTATGCTAGTTCAGGAATCTCTGGCCAGAGTGAATGAAATTAGAAAGGAGTTTCTAATTTACATTAAATAGAACTAAGCATAGTGAATGGGAAAGCAAGTGATTAAATAAGATAGGCTTGACACAAGTTCCATACCTTGTATTTAATCGTGACATTGCAGGGTAGAAGGAATTAATTGTACGGTAACTATTCACTGAATAGGTTCTTGGTATTCTAAGCAGTGAATTCATATTATCCGGATAGTCGCGATATGCTAAGAAGTATCCCTCACGATGTAGAATAAATATGATTAATTAATTAATCATATTTAATGAATTAGAGAATTTATATAAATAATGATAAAATAGTTTTATTATTATTTATTTCTACTACCGGCTTAATATTGAACCTACAGGGTCACACCATAAAAGAGAATGATTTAATGGTGGAGGAATTAATTAATAATGGCTGATAATTATTTATTTATGAAATAAATAATTAATTGGCAAATTTAATAATTGATTACAACTTGAACTTTAAATATTAGCACATAAAGATGAGCAGTTAGCATTTAAAGACGGTTATCTCAAAGAATAACTGGCTCTCAAGGATCAGTATATCCAGAATGAACTGTCTGTCGGGGATCATCAGATTTCCCCTTTCCGAACAACTTGAACTTCAACAAGCATCATTTGCTAGTTTACGGGAATTCGTGGAGCCACATCTCTCTCATTCTGGGAAGGGAATGGCAATTTCCAATACGGAGCCAAAGATCTTCGTTAGCAAGCAAGCGCCAATCCCTATCTCCACTAAAACAGCTCTTTCCAGTACTAAGCCAAAGACCTTAATCAGCAAGCAACTGTCTGTTTCAGAACCATCATCTCAAGAGATTCCTATCTTGATCTTGCCTACTCAATCAACCCCAGCTTTGAAGGATAACACAACTGAGGGGGGAAAAAGGGTGGAGCAAGAAAAAGTAGCTGCAGCTGTGGACTTAATTCAGGATAATTTTCACACAGCTGACTATGGGTATGATGAATTTGGAGACAAGATTCAGGAGGAAGAGGAAGAAAGGATTGATGAAAGAGTGTTGTTAAGAGCAAGACATGCTGCTGAGAAGAGTTCTTCAACTCAGGGGGAGAAATCAACTTTAAAACAAGATCTCCTAAGCAAAGTCATTACGACTCAAAGGGATCTTCTGTCGGAGATATATGCTCCAAAGACCCTATTCTCAGTGTATGAGTTATAGGAAGGAGAAATAGATGAAAGAGATTTTCCTGAGGGCTTTGAACCCAGAGTTGAAGCTGTGATGACTGAAGAGAGGAAAGTCATATCCGAGGATGAAGAATTTGAAGATGAAGATGCTTTCTCGGATGACTGCTTGTACTATGGATTTTCTGAAAAGCTCGATCGATCCTATCAGGAAATTCAAGAAGATATCGAGAGATCAAGAGCTAGAGTACAAAGAGCAATACAAAGAAGGGAAGACAGAGAAGCACGAGAATCTTATCTTCGAGCTAACATGAAAGGAAGTGAATGGTATGAGATCAAAAAGAAAATGGACAAACCAGAAAACTGTCCCAAGATAGACCGTGGCAACAGGAATCTTCTGAACACTTTAAAGAAGTACATAAAGGACTATCCAAATATTCATGAATTCTACTCTCAATTCAATAGGGTAATCACTGGACCCACTGTGAATATTCTAGCGAATGGATGGAAGATTACTGTCAACCACAGAGATGGACTTCAAATGAAGATCTTTACTAGTGTACTGCAAAAGCTGAATATAGTGGAACTGTTTGTCTCAGCATCAAAAAATCCCGTGGTTGAGATCGAATGAGAATGAATACTTCAGAGACAAGCTTTGGAAAATGATGATGGATGTATCTCCCCAAGCATTCCTTAATCCATTTGTGATCAAAATATTTGCAAATGGCAGATTGCAAAACATCACCATGTCTGATCAACAAATAAGATCCATTCGATATCTAAAACTCACTTTCCTGGAAAGTCAACTGAGGAGAAAAAGAGCAAAACTGGAAGCATCAGGAGTGAAAAGATCAAAGTAGACTTTAAAGCTACTGAAGTTCTATATACTTATAGGCCAAATGACAAAATGATCAGAGATACAGAGAAGGACATGAAGAAAGTAACAAGAGCTTATCATGAGATGGTGCTCATCAATGGAGAACCAGAAATTAATCTTCTAAAAGATAATGAACCTATCATCAGCACTAAAAATGAAGGGGAACTAATCTTTAGGATTAATAAAAGACAAATCAAGATCAATGATTTCAGAACAAGTGGGTCAGATTCAATACATCAAGCCTTAATGGACGTCAAGCTCTCCACATGTAAGAAGGACAAGATTGCTTTGATCCCAATCATAAAGATACTTGATGAAGTGGTGGAAGAAGAATCAATCAACAATACCAATAGAGTACGAGGACATCCTAAAAGGATAACAGTCTTCGTAATGTCTAAAAGATCTACTATGTTGTTTGATCTTGTTCATAAGTGCTCCAAAGTCAAATATCTTCATATGATGCTTAATGAGCTGAATAATCCACCACCAATTAATGCACTGGAAATAGAAGCTCGTGATTTGGTTCAAGCTAGACTAGATGTTCTTCAAAATAGAAGCAAAGGATCATTTCTCCCAGAATCTACAAAGTCAATTGATCCTAAAGAGAAAGCCCCCAAGCGAAAGTCTGTTGAGACTAAATCTACTCAAGAAGGAGAAGGCAGTCAAGGCAAGAAGCCCAAGAAGACAAAGACAAAAAAGACATAGATAATCTGTTTAGGCTAGGGGAATACTTCTTTGTAATTTGTAACTTAAAAAATCTGGAAATGAATATGTAATCCACAATGTATTTAATATCTTTTTCTGTTTAGAGGTTGTACTTTTTCTTACTGTCAGTTGAATTATCCATTGGGATTTACTTGTCGAACTCTAATAATCAAATAGGGGAAGATTGTAAAGATAATGTAATGTAACATGTAATCGAGGAATTATAACTCAAAATGAAAACAGAAACACATAAACAATATTAAAATGTGAAGCACAGGAACCCTAGGGAGGAAGACATGATTCATACAAAGAATCAAAAGATACAAATGACCCTCTAAGTCCACACTCAGGTCATGAGAAGAAGTTCATTAATATGTTCAAGCCTCCATGAGGAATAAGACATCAAAGGACTTCCAGAAATATTTACATGGTTTGATTTGAAGTATTGAAGATCAGGGGTTCAGTGTCTGAAGCAAGAAATAACTTTTAAAGATGTATTAGCTCTGCAGTGCAAAAAGGATTAATTATATCAACTCATGTTAGTTGTTTGTGAACCAGACTAGTGCACTAAACATCAACATTACAGAAGAGATTCAATTGAGAAACAAAAAGAAAATTAGATTTGATAAAGCTATTGAAGACAAGGAAATTTCTCTAAGGCAAATACTAGTCGCAGGTTAATCTATAAGTTGCAGGTTGCACTATTAGTCGCAGGTTAAATAATAAGTCGCAGCTTGATACAACTAGTCACAGGTTAATCCATCAGTCGCAGGTTGAATGCAAGTCACAGGTTAAATCTAAAATCGCAGGTTGAGATAAGGTGGTAGGATGACATCTTAGTCACAGCTAGGATTTACTAGTCGCAGGTTGAAGTTTTACTTGTCGCCAGTTAGCACTTTGATTAATTTCAGGAATGATTTGCAGCATAAACAAAAATGATATGTGGTGTAAAATATGCCACCTGTCCAAAGTTTATGAAGTCTACAAAGGAAGCAATTGAAGTAAAAAATTAGTTGGTTATCTTCTTCAGCTTTCAACAGAGTATTTACGGGAGCTCCATTCAAGCACCTCATTGATTAAGCTTGTAAACATAGTGTTATGTTGCTGAAGTTATTGTAGCTAATCAATTAATTGATTAGATTGTAGCAACCTCAAGGATTATATTAATAAAAATATATATTTCTCGAATTATTTTATGTCTATTTTGATTCCACCCTTATAAAGAAGAACTCGTAAACGAATCGAAAAAGATTGTAGGTATTGTATTCAACCCCCCTTCTAAGATACTTTGGGACTAACACAAAGAATCACAAGAATAAACTAGATCCTCTTCGCCTTGGTTGAATTATTCTATACGGTCTTCTTACGCCTTCTCCTTAAGCACTATTATGTTTTATTGTTGAAAAATGATCTCAAGTTATCATTATATAGCAACCCATGCAGATTAGAAGTCTAGCAGATCAAAATTGTAGTATAATCATGATTCTTAAAACCCAACCCGGCGCTGCCGCACGCTTCACCAGCGCGGGCGCGCTGACCTTCTGGAAAATCTTTATTTTATTGTTTTCTTGGCTAGTTTGAGTTGGAAATCCTCGAGCAATCTTCCTGAGCACCATCCTAATACTAATTTAGCACCAAAATAATGCTAAATCTTCTGAGTCTTTTATTTATGCCTGAAATGCAAAAACACTACAAAAACACATCAAATACATAAATAACTTGAGTACAACACATCAATTCAAGCCTTTATAGAGCATTCTAAGTGGACATAAATGCCACTTAACACACCCCCAAACTTGAACCGATGTTTGTCCTCAAGCATAAACAGAATCAAAGAACAAAAAATAAAAATGCATGAATGAAACGATCCCCTCATGTGACGCCCTCCAAACCCGGGTCAGAAGTTTGGGGTCCACACACACACACCTTATTTATAACCTGTTTATAACAATAATAAAGATAATAATAATATGCAGTGACCCTACTTACCGATTACCACGGACTGCAATAGGTTAAAGTATATACACAAGCCACACACATACACTTTATATTATAAACATCCAAATTCCAACTATTCAAACTCAGAACTGAATATTAAACATTATTACAAACTTTTACAAACTTAAACTATCTCAAAAGCTGTCAGCTAGCTTAACTCGATCAACCTGGACCCCTAGCTCTCACACTGGATTGGGGATCCTTGCTACCAACTGGTTCCTTCTTAACTGGAAAAAACATAAACAACATCGCACAAATGAGCTAACTAGCTCAGCAAGTCACAATGACAAGACTGAGAAAAATGATCACCAAGTGAAAAGGGTTAAGGTATCAACTGAACAATGATTAATGATTTAGAATTGGATATTTTATTTTTATATTAAAACCAAGGTTAGGCTGCTGATCAGTCACGCACTAATCCCGAGCAAGGCACACAGCTCTGCTCTAATTACTGGATCCAAGGCACACATTGGCCTAACTTAACCACCAATCTGGTCTGACCACGAATCTGGTCCACAATTTTATAAAACAATCCAATTCTAACATAATAACAAAATAAACAATATAAAGCAATAAACAAAATCATAAGCAACATTGGATGTTCAATAATGAAATGGTTTCAATCTTCACAAGGATCAATATGGCAATTTCAAAGAATGGTTGTTAGGTAATGAAAGAATCGGATAACAAAGGAATCAAAGTTCAAGGTTGCAAGGATTTGGTCTTTCAAAGCATAAGGTACAATGGTTTGAGTATGTAAGCAATTTAATTCAGTGTTTGGGATTTAGTTTGTATGTATTTGTGGAGTAGTATCGTATATCTGTGGTTCGTATTCGGGTATACAACAATCAATGGTTCAGAAAGAATAAGGTTTACGGCTCAAAGATCAACAACTGTAATCAAGGTTTAAGTTCAGTACTTCAAAGCACTTACAATATAAAACAGGACTATCAATCAACTACAATATATCTCGAGAGAGTTCAGAACACTTGCCTGGTACTAGCTTGCTATACTTCTCTAATTTCCAATCATAATCTCCTACTACTCGACTATCTGTTTCCCTTTCCTACGCCTTGCCTCTTCTGCTCATATATCATAAACATCTATCAATACTCAACTCATATGATTCTATTTGATATACACTTCTATCTACCCTTCATTTTACCCAAATCCGATTAACGGATTGAAAGTTATGCTATAAATAAGTAAACACCGAACATATAGACCGACCGTCAAACAAACAAGTCACATATAGCACATAGAACATCAAACAATCGATGACATTCCATTTATAGAGAAGTCTCGGTTCATAAACAGGCTTTCGGGTATTTAGTATGATTTTTAAAACATTTTTCAGAATTAAAACGGGTCGTTGGATCAATTTTAAAGCAATAAACAGGGTTCGGTTGGCCACATCTGGCTTCAAAGTAATTTTTTAATAATTATCGAGCCTTGAAAACAATTTAGAGTAATATTTTAAAGCTCGAAATTATTTTTCAGAATTTTTAAATCATTAATAAATAATTAAATCTAATTAAATATTTAATTAAAATCAATTCATAATTAATTAAATCAATTAATCAATTAATTTTTAAATTAATTGACCAATTAACTAATTAATTATTAAATAAAATTAATTAACTAATTAATTCAGATTTATTTTTGAATTAAAAATAATTTTTGGAATTAAAATAATAATTTTTGGAATTTTCAAAAATTAAAAATGAATTTTTTATAATTAAAATAAATAGGAAATATGATTTTTAAATAATTTATAAACAGGAATCCTAAATTTGCAAGTTCTGGAAAGTTCAGGGACTGAACTTCATCGTTTTCAAAACAACAGGGACTAAAGTGCAATTTTGCACCCCCCGTCGCCAGAAAACACCCTGTCTCGTCGGAGACGGCGTTCCCGGAATCCTCACACTGCCACAAGCTCCAGATTTAATCTACACAACACCAGGAACACAACCATGCAATTAAATCATTCTAATAACCCTTGAGTTGGCCGGAAAATGGCCAAGAAACTCACCGGTTTCCGGTGACCCGACGTAAACTTAAAAATACAACTCCGTTCAAACCATTAATCGTCTGTTGATGAGCTATACACCAATCGATTCCAAAATTCATGAGGAACAAAACCCCCTATATTTCAACATATAATAACCCCCAGAACAAAAAACCCTAAATTTAAATTAAGAACATTCATACGGGTTATAAACCCTAATTTTAAAATTCGAAAATGAAACTCAATTTTGAACATATTATTGAACTCCAAATCAGTCATATGACATATCAAAATCATCAGGAAAACAAGCTCTACATCATGCAAGCATCAAATCATTCAAACAATCATCCGAACAAAAATTCATATTTTTAATCAAAATAATTGGAAAATAAATAAAATTATAGAAATAAACCTTTGATTCTGCAGTGAAATGAGTTCTGGAATCTGAAAGTACACTCCAAATCCTTCGTTTTGGTTACCAGAGCTTTCCAAACGGATTTCAATTACACCTTGAAACTGTAGTTTGATTCTATGAAGGTTTTATGAAATTAGGGTTTTTCTCTGGAAAATTCTATAATTACTGTTTCCAAGTGATTTTCGGAACGAAATAAAATACGGTAAAGCCTATTTATAATTGCGGAAAATTGGTATCCCGTTGGATCATTCCAGATATTAAATGGTACGTTTATTTATAAAAATAGATCCAAATGATACCGGTTTTCGGGATAATTATCCAAATCAGTACAATTTCTACTGCGATCTTGGTCTAAGCGCCTGGTTACACGTATTACGAGATGATAATTGTACTAGTTTAATAAAAAAGATCCCGTTTATCGAAAATACGAGTTTTATTGATTTACCGAAATGAATAATGTATCGAAAATATTGCGCCAGGACCCGCGGAGGACAAACCGTACGCCGGATCGAAAAAGTCGAAACATGGAAAATGCTCAGAATATTGCAATTAGGTTAGAAAGGAGTTCTCGGAAGAGTTTTGGGTTATAAAAATGTAAAAAAGGGTGACGTCGGTTGGTTCCCGATTGTATAAAATAGTTTATAAATACTCGGAAAAAGAGTTTATAAAATCCATATATTTCCTATAAAATCATAAATCAACATAAAAATAAATAAGAAGATATGACAATTATCTATATTTTATTTTGGACATATAAAAATTAACATACTCAATTTATATTATTTTTAAACATCCAAACACATATACCACTTAACAAATACTTCACAGAATAAACACGAAACATGCATAATATTTATTTATTAGCAAAAACAACTACACGATATATCCCAGATATTACATCCTCCCCCCTTAAAAGGATTCTGTCCTTAGAATCTCCTAAGAAAACAAATGAGGGTACTTTTCTCTCATATCACTTTCTAACTCCCAGGTTGACTCTTCAGCCTTTGGGTTTCTAACTTTACCACTTTATTTTTTAACACTTTCTCCCTTTCTTCTAGAATCTTGATCGGACTTTCTACATATGATAAATCTGTTTGAAGCTCTATTGGCTCATATTCGATTACATGCCTGGAGTCCGGATTATACTTCTTAAGCATCGATACGTGAAAAACATTGTGAATGTTCTCCATGTGCGGAGGTAACGCCAACTCGTAAGCTACTTTGCCAACACGCTTTAGAATCTCAAAAGGTCCAATATATCTTGGGCTCAGTTTTCCTTTCTTTCCAAATCGTGTCAATCCTTTCCATGGCGATACTTTCAGTAATACCAGATTTCCTTCTTCGAATTCCATATCCTTCCTTGATTGATCTGCATACTTCCATTGACGGTCTTGTGCTGCTATCAATCTCTTCTGGACAACTTCAACAACTTCCTTCATCTGTTGCACCAATTCAGGTCCAAGTATTTTGCATTCTCCTACTTCGTCCCAATATACAGGAGATCGATATTTGCGTCCATAAAGAGCTTCATAGGGTGGCATCCCAATACTGGCGTGATAACTGTTATTGTAAGCAAATTTTACCAAGGGTAAATGCTCGTCCCAACTTCCTTTGAAATTAATGGCACAAACACGTAACATGTCTTCAATTGTCTGGATTGTCCTTTCACTTTGGCCGTCCGTCTGTTGAGGGTAAGCCGTACTCATATTCAGTCTCGTTCCCAAACATTCCTGAAAAATTTTCCAAAACCTTGAATTAAATCTCGGATCTCGATCGGATACGATAGACACAGGGACTCCATGACGAACTATGATTTCTTTCAGGTACATATGGACTAACTTGTCTAGTGAAAATCTTTCATTTATTGGCAGAAAATGAGCTGACTTGGTAAGTCTATCCACTATAACCCAAATGGCATCATGATTAGCTTTCATTCTTGGTAATCCGACTATGAAATCCATGGCAATATGTTCCCACTTCCACTCTGGAATCTCTAATGGCTGCAATAATCCACTTGGTCTCTGATGTTCTGCTTTAACTCTCTGACATATATAACATCTCCTAACCCATTCTGCAATTTCCCTCTTCATATCGGGCCACCAATAATTTTCTTTTAAATCTCTGTACATCTTGGTACTTCCTGGATAGATTGAATACCTTGAATTATGAGCTTCCTGTAAAATTTCATTTTTCAACACCATCACTGGTGGAATCCAAATTCTAGAAGAAAACCTAAGAATACCTTGATCGTCCTTTTGCGTGCACAATTCCTCACCTACTAAACGGTTAATGTCCTGATCCATTACCTCCTCCTGGAACTTCCTTATCCTTTCTAATAACTCCGGCTGGAAAGTCGTACTATACACTTTTGCTTCCTCAGGCTTGCAAACTCTAATTTCCAATTCCAGTCTCTGAAATTCCTTGTATATCTCTTCGGGTATTGATAACACATTCAACTTTTCTTTCTGACTTAACGCGTCCGGCACAATGTTTGTTTTACCGGGATGATAGTTAATCGTGCAGTCGTAATCCTTGATCAACTCTAACTACCTCATTTGTCTCATATTAAGCTCCTTCTGTGTGAATATGTACTTCAAGCTTTTGTGATCCGTATAAATCTTGCATTTCTCTCCATATAGATAATGTCTTCAAATCTTCAAAGCAAATACTATAGCTGCTAGCTCCAAATCATGGGTAGGATACTTCTGTTTATGTGGTTTCAATTGCCTTGATGCATACGCAATAACCTTATCGTGCTGTATCAGAACACATCCAAGTCCTTTATGAGAAGCATCGTTATAGATTACACAATTCCCTTGGTCATCTGGAAGCGACAAAATAGGTGACGTGATTAATCTTTGCTTCAATTCCTGAAAACTTTCTTCACATTTACCGTTCCATATAAACTTTTCATTTTTTCGTGTAAGCTTCGTCAATGGTGTTGCAATCCTTGAGAAATTTTAAACAAATTAGCGATAATATCCCGCTAATCCCAAGAAACTTATTACCTTTGTGGGTGTTCTCAGTCTTTCCCAATTTGTAATTGCTTCAATCTTCGTTGGGTCCACTTTGATCCCTTCATTACTGACTATGTGTCCTAAGAACTGGACTTCCTGAAACCAAAACTCACACTTCGAGAATTTAGCATATAACTTTTTCTTCCTTAAAATCTCCAAAGCTATGCTCAAATGTTCTGCATGATCCTCTTCTGTCTGTGAATAAATCAAAATATCATCTATAAACACGATAACAAACTTGTCCAACTATTCCTTGAAAATTTTGTTCATCAGGTCCATGAATTCTGCCGGGGCATTGGTCAATCCAAAAGACATCACTAAAAATTCATAATGTCCATACCTTGTTCTGAAAGCTGTCTTTGGTATATCCTCTGGCTTAATCTTTAGTTGATAATATCCCGATCTCAAATCGTTCTTGGAGAAGTACTTAGCTCCTTTCAATTGATCAAACAAATCATCAATTATGGGTAACAGATAATTGTTCTTGATTGTAAGCCTGTTGAGCTCCCGATAGTCGATGCATAATCTCATACTTCCATCCTTCTTCATGACAAATAGTACCGGTGCACCCCACGAGGATACACTGGGTCTGATTACTCCTTTCTCTAACAACTCTTGCAATTGCTTTGCTAGTTCCTTCATCTCAACGGGCGCCATTCTGTATGGGGCCTTGGATACTGGTTCCATTCCAGGTGCTTAGTCGATCGCAAACTCAATTTCTCTGTCTGGAGGAAGTCCTGGTAACTCATCGGGAAACACGTCGGGAAATTTATTAACTACTGGAATATCTTCAAGTTTTGCTGGACCCTGACTTCTATCAATCACATAAGCAACGAAATGCTCGCATCCTTGGCGTAGTAACTTTTTAGCTTGAATCATTGTTAAAAACTTCTTTGCTTGCTTCTGACCCTTAAACGTTACTATCCTCTCGTCTGGCATCTTTACCATTACCTTCTTATTTTTACAATCTATCTGGGCATCGTGCTTAGATAACCAATACATTCCTAAGATAACATCAAACTCTCCTAGCTTAAATGGTATCAAATCTACACAAAACTTATTACCAGAAATCTAAATCTCATAATTCTCACAAACTTGATTAACATATATACGTTCTTGATTTGCTAATTCCACGGTCATTATTTCATTTAAATACTCAACTGAATAGTTTAACTTACTAACAAAATCTTGAGAAATAAACGATCGAGTTGCTCCCAAATCTATTAACACTTTGGCACATAAAGAATTCACATTAAGCGTACCTGCCACAACATCAGTATCCTGGATAGCGTCCTTCACAGACATATCAAAAACTCTAGCCCTTGGAGTCTCATTCACTGCTGGGGTAGATCCCATAATTCTTAATGCATTACTGACTAGGGCTGGTGTCCTGCAATCCCTAGCTATATGTCCTGGCTTTTCACATTTAAAGCATGTAAATCCAATAGCTGGAACCTTAACCGCTGCATTCCGGGTAGGTTGATCCTTGTTCACTGCCTCTGTGGCGCCCTCCAAACCCGGGTCAGAAGTTTGGGGTCCACACACACACCTTAATTATAACCTGCTTATAACAATAATAAAGATAATAATAATATATGCAATGACCCTACTTACCAACCACCACAGACCGCAACAGGTTAAAGTATGCACACAAGCCAAACACACTAATATATTACAAACCGTTCAAATCCCAACTATTTCAAATTCAAATTGAGTATTAAACATTATTACAAACTTTTACAAACTTAAATTATTCCAAAAGAAGCCTACTAGCTCAGCTTTCTCAACCTGAACCCCTAGCTCTCGTGCTGGACTGGGGATCCTCTTTACCAACTGGTTCCTTTTTAACTGGAAAGAATATAAACAACATCGCACAAATGAGCTAACTAGCTCAGCAAGTCACAATGACAAAACTGAGAATAATGATCATCAGGTGAATATGGTTATGATAACAAGTGAACAATGGATTATGATTTAGAATTGGATATTATACTTTTAATTTAAAAATCAAGGTTAGGCTGTTGATCAGTCACGCACTAACCCCGAGCAAGGCACACAGCATTGCTCTAACTACTGGATTCAAGTCACACATTGGCCTAACTTGACCATTATATGGTCTGACCACGAATCTGGTCCACAATTTTATAAAAACAATCCAATTCTAACATAATAACAGAATATGCAATAATAAACAATAACCGAAATCATTAACAACAATAAATGTTTAACAATGAAAGGGTTTTAATCCTTGTAAAGATCAATAAGGCAATTTAAAAGCTTGGATGCTGGGTAATGAAAGAATTGGATAATAAAGGAATCAACGTTTCAAGGTTTCAAGGATTTGGTCTTTCAAAGTATAAGATACCATGGGTTGAGTATATAATAGTTCATTTCAGTGTTTGGTATTTAGTTTGTATGTATTTGTGGAGTAGTATCGTAGATTTGTGGTTCTTGTTTGGGTATACAATAATCAATGGATTAGAAAGAATATGATTCATGGCTCAAGAACAATAACTGAAATCAGGATTTAGGTTTCTGTGCTTCAAAGCACTTGCAATATCACAGGATTATCAAGTACTACAATATCTCGAGAAAGTTCAGAACACTTGCCTGGTATTAGCTTACTACACTGCACTCGCTTCCAATCACAACCGTTTTACTCCTCAACTACCTGTTTCCCTTTCCTACGTCTTGCCTCTTCTGCTCACATATCATAAGTATCTATCAATAATTTACTCATGGAATTCTATTCAACACATACTTCTATCTACACTTCGTTTTACCCAAATCCGATTAACGGATTGAAAGTTATGCAATAATCAAGTAAACACCGAATATATAGAACGATAGTCAATTAACAAGTCACATATAGCACATAATACATCACGTAATCAATGATATATTATTTATAAAGAAGTCTCGGGTCATAAATAGGCTTTCTGGTATTTAAAATGATTTTTAAAACATTTTTCGGAATTAAAACGGGTCGTTGGATCAATTTCAGGTTAATAAACAGGGTTCGGTTGGCCCATTCTGGCTCCGAAATAATTTTAGAATAATTATCGAGCCTTGGAAATAATTTAGAATAATATTTTAAAGCTCGAAACTATTTTTCAGAATTTTTAAATCATTTTTAAATAATTAAATCTAATTAAATAATTAATTAAAATCAATTAATAATTAATTAAATCAATTAATTTTCGAATTAATTGACCAATTAATCAATTATAAATTAACTGAAATTAATTAACTAATTAATTTAGATTTATTTGTGAATTAAAAATAATTTTCAGAATTAAAATAATAATTTTTAGAATTTTCAGAATTTAAAAATGAATTTTTATAATAAAAATAAATAGGAAATATGATTTTTAAACATTTTATAAACAGGAATCCTAAATTTGCAAAGTCTGGAAACTTCAGGGACCTAACTGCATCGTTTTTAAAAGTTGGGTAACTAAACTGTAATTTTCCAGCCCTTCGCCGGAAAACAGTCGGGTTCGCCGGAGAACACGTTCCCGGCGTCCTCACCCCACCGACACCTCCAGATCACATCTACATAACATCTGGAACACAACCATGCAATCAATTCATCCTAACAATCCCTGAGTTGGCCGGAATTTGGCCGTGAAGTTTTCTAGTTTCCGGCGAACATCGGAAAACTTCAAAACACAACTCCCTTCTCTACAGACCTCGTTGGTTCATGAAACTTATACGACTAGATTGCAAATTTCACAGAGAACACAACCCACTATAACACAACATCAATCTATCACAGAATAAGAAACCCCCAAATTTCAATTAAGAACATTCATACGGGTTATAAACCCTAATTTTGAAATTCGAAAATCAAACTCAAATTTGAACATGTTATTGAACTCCAAATCAGACGTATGACATATGAAAATCATCAGGAAAATAAGCTCTACAACATGCAATCATCAAATCATACAAACAATCATCCGAACAAAAATTCATATTTTTAATAAAATAAATTCGAAAATAAATAATTTTTTAGAAAAATAACCTTGATTTCTGCAGTGAAACAAAACTCAGAATCTGATAGAACACTTCAAATCCTTCGTTTTGGTTACTCAAGCTTTGAAAACAGAGATCGGTAACGCCTTCGTTTTGTTGTTTGATTCTTAGAACAGATTTAGGAAATTAGGGCTTTTCTCTGAAAATTATATAATTAACTATCTGCAAATGATTTTGATACGAAATAAAATACGGTAAAAGGCTATTTATAATTACGGAAAATTTGTATCCCGTTGGATCATTCCGGATATAAAACGGTACGTTTATTTGTAAAAACTGATCCAAACGATATCGGTTTTCGGGATAATTATCCAAATCAGTACAATTTGTACTGCGGTCTTGGTCTCAGCGCCTGGTTACACGTATTACGAAGTGATAATTGTGATAGTTTAATAAAAAGCTCCCGTTTATCGAAAATACGGGTTTTATTGATTTACCAAAGCAAATATTGTATCGAAAATGTTGCGCCGGGACCCGCGCAGGACAAACCGTACGCCGGATCGAAAAAGTCGAAACATGGAATATGCTCGGAATATTACAATTAGGTTAGGAAGGAGTTCTCGAAAGAGTTTCGGGTTCCAAAAACGTAACAACGGTTGACGTCGGTTGGTTCCCGTTTTTATAAAATAGATTTTAATTACCCGGAAAAAGATTTTAGAAATTTCATATGATTCTTATAAATCCATAAACCAACATAAAAATAATTAGGAAGATATGACAATTATCTATATTTTATTTTGGACATATAAAAATTAAAATACTCAATTAATATTATTTTTGAATATTCAAGTACAGATAACACTTAACAATTAGCTTACAGAATAGATACTGAACACACATAATAATTATATAATAGCAAAAATAATTACACGATATATCCCGGATATTACGTCCTTCCCCCCTTAAAAGGATTCTGTCCTCAGAATCTCTAAGAAAACAAATGAGGGTACTTTTCTCTCATATCACTTTCTAACTCCCAGGTTGACTCTTCAACCTTTGGGTTTCTCCACAATACTCTTACTAACTTCACCACTTTATTTCTCAATACTTTCTCTCTTTCCTCTAGAATTTCTATCGGACTCTCTACATATGATAAATCTGCTTGAAGTTCTATTGGCTCATATTCTATTATATGCCTGGAGTCTGGATTATATTTCTTAAGCATTGATATGTGAAAAACATTGTGAATGTGCTCCATGTGCGGAGGTAACGCCAACTCATAAGCTACCTTTCCAATACGCTTTAGGATTTGAAAAGGTCCGACATATCTTGGGTTTAGCTTCCCTTTCTTCCCAAACCTCGTTAGTCCTTTCCACGGTGATAATTTCAATAATACCAAACTTCCTTCTTCAAATTCCATGTCTTTTCTTGACTGGTCTGCATATTTCCTTTGACAATCTTGTGCGGCTATTAATCTTTTCTGGATAATTTCAACAACTTCCTTTGTCTGCTGCACCAATTTGGGTCCGAGTATTTTGCGTTCTCCTACTTCATCCCAATATACTGGAGATCTACATTTGCGTCCATAAAGGGCTTCATAAGGTGGCATCCCAATACTGGCGTGATAACTGTTGTTATAAGCAAACTCTACTAGGGGTATATGCTCGTCCCAACTTCCTTTGAAATCAATAGCACAAACACGTAGCATGTCCTCGATTGTCTGGATCGTTCTTTCACTTTGGCCATCCGTTTGGGGGTCATAGGCTGTACTCATATTCAATCTTGATCCCAAACATTCTTGAAAACTCTTCCAAAATCTTGAATTAAATCTTGGATCTCGATCAGATACAATAGACACTGGAACTTCATGACGAACTACGATCTCTTTCAAGTACATATGAACTAACTTGTCGAGCGAAAATCTTTCATTTATAGGCAGAAAATGAGCTGACTTGGTAAGTCTATCTACTATAACCCAAATGGCATAATGATTAGCCCTTGTTCTTGGTAATCCAACTATGAAATCCATGGTAATATGTTCCCACTTCAACTCTGGAATCTCCAATGGCTGTAGCAATCCGCTTGGTCTCTGATGCTTTGCTTTAACTTTCTGACAGGTATAGCATTTGCTAACCCATTCCGCAATTTCCCTCTTCATATTTGGCCACCAATAATTCTTCTTTAAATCTCTGTACATTTTGGTACTCCCTGGATGGATGGAATATCTTGAACTATGTGCCTCTTGTAAAATTTCATTTTTCAGCTCCGTTACTGGTGGAATCCAAATTCTTGAAGAAAACCTAAGAATACCTTGATCATCTTGTTGCGTACATAATTCCTCACCTACCAAACTATTTATATCTTGATCCATTACCTCTTTCTGGCATTTCTTTATTTTCTCCAATAACTCCGGTTGGAAAATCATACCGTACACTTTTGCTTCCTCAGGCTTGCAAATTCTAATCTCCAATTCCAATTTTTGAAATTCTTTATATATCTCTTCAGGTACGGATAATACATTTAATTTTTCCTTCCGACTTAACGCATCTGCTACAACGTTCGCCTTACTGGGATGATAATTAATCGAGCAATCATAATCTTTGATCAATTCTAACCATCTCCTTTGTCTCATATTAAGTTCCTTCTGGGTAAATATATATTTCAAACTTTTGTGATCCATGAAAATCTCACACTTTTCTCCATACAAATAATGTCTCCAAATCTTCAAAGCGAAAACTATAGCTGCTAACTCCAAATCATGAGTAGGGTACTTCTGTTCGTGTGGTTTCAATTGCCTTGACGCGTACGCAATCACCTTGTCGTGCTGCATAAGAACACATCCTAATCCTTTGTAAGAAGCATCGCTATAAATTACGAAATTCCCTTGATCGTCTGGAAGTGACAAAACAGGTGTTGTGATTAATCTCCGCTTCAATTCCTGAAAACTTTCTTCGCACTTGTCATTCCATATAAACTTTTCATTCTTTCGTGTAAGCTTTGTCAATGGTGTTGCAATTCTTGAGAAATTCTGAACGAATCGTCGATAATATCCTGCCAATCCCAAGAAACTTCTTACCTCAGTGGGTCTTCTCGGTCTTTCCCAATTCGTAATTGCCTCGATCTTTGCCGGGTCCACTTTGATCCCTTTGTTACTGACTATGTGTCCTAAGAACTGAACTTCCTGTAGCCAAAACTCACACTTCGACAATTTAGCATATAACTTCTTTTTCCTTAAAATCTCTAAAGTTGTCCATAAATGTTCCGCATGATCCTCCTCCGTTTTTGAATAGATCAAAATATCGTCTATAAATACTATAACGAACTTGTCCAAATATTCCTTGAAAATTCTGTTCATCAGGTCCATAAACGCTGCTGGGGCGTTGGTCAATCCAAAAGACATCACTAAAAACTCGTAATACCCATATCTTGTTCTGAAAGCTGTCTTTGGTATATCTTCTGGTTTGATCTTCAGTTGATGATATCCCGATCTTAAATCGATTTTGGAGAAATACTTGGTTCCCTTCAATTGGTCAAACAAATCATCAATTCTGGGTAACGGATACTTATTCTTGATTGTCAATTTCTAGAGCTCCCTATAGTCGATGCATAGTCTCATGCTTCCATCCTTCTTCTTGACAAATAATACCGGTGCACCCCACGGGGATACGCTGGGTCTAATTACTCCTTTCTCTAACAGCTCTTGCAATTGCTTTGCTAACTCTTTCATCTCAACGGGCGCCATTCTATACGGGGCCTTGGATACTGGTTCGGTTCCAGGTGCTAAGTCGATTGCAAATTCAATTTCTCTATCTGGAGGAAGTCCTGGTAACTCGTCGGGAAATACGTCTGGAAATTCATTTACAACTGGAATATCTTCAAGTTTTGCTGGCTCCTGACTTCTGTCGATCACATATGCTACGAAATGCTCACATCCTTGTCGTAGTAACTTCTTGGCTTGAATCATCGTTAAGAACTTCTTTACCTGCTTTTGTCCCTTGAACGTTACTATTCTTTCGTCTGGCGTTTTCACCATTACTTTCTTATTTCGACAATCTATCTGAGCATCATGCTTAGATAACCAATCCATTCCTAATATAACGTCAAATTCTCCTAACTTAAACGGTATCAAATCTACACAAAACTTACTACCAGAAATCTCAATCTCACAATTCCCACAAACTTGGTTAACAGTTACACATTCTTGATTTGCTAATTCCACAGTCATTATTTCATTTAAATACCCAACTGGACAATTTAACTTACTAACAAAATCTTGTGAAACAAACGATCGAGTTGCTCCCGAATCTCTTAACACTTTGGCACATAAAGAATTCACATTAAGCGTACCTGCCACGACATCCGTATCCGGGATCGCATCCTTCACCGACATATCAAAAACTCTAGCCCTCAGAGTCTCATTCACTGTTGGGGTAGATTCCATAATCCTTAATGCATTACTGACTGGGGTTGGTGTCTTGCAATCCCTGGCCATATGTCCTGGCTTCCCACATTTAAAGCATGTAAATCCAATGACTGGAACTTTCACTGCTAGATTCCGGATAGGCTGATCCTTATTTGCTGGCTCTCTTGCTGGCTGATTTCGGCACTCCCTCGAGTAGTGCCCTTTCTGGTTGCATTTAAAACATACCACATTCAACTTGTTATAAACTCCTCCATGCTTCTTTCCACATACTTGATAATCTGGAAAAGTTAATCTCAACTGATTCGGCTGATTCACATTAGCTGAACGATTGCCCTGGCCTCCGTCTCCTGCATTTTGTCTCCTGAAATTAAAATTTCTCCCTGGCTGAAACTTGCCCTTCTTAAAATTTGGAAACTTCCCTGTTTGTGACTGACCCTCACTTCCCTCAACTTTCCTTTTCTTGCTTTCCTTTTCTTTCTGGAACATCTCACTGTCTGTCTCTGCGATCATAGCTTTCTGTACAACCCCGGCATAGGTATCCAATTCAAAAATAGCTACCTTCCCTCTGATCCATGGCTTCAAGCCTTGCTGGAATCTCTTAGCTTTCTTTCTATCAGTATCAACATACGACGGCACATACCTTGACAATTCCTCAAACTTCCCCTCATAATCTGTTACCGACATGTTCCCTTGCTTTAATTCTAAAAACTTCAGCTCCATTTGATCCTGAACAAACTGAGGAAAATACTTTTCTAAAAACAATTCCTTAAACCTTTCCCAAGTAATAACATATGTGCTTTCCAATGGTTTACCATTTCCCACCAATAGGTGGCCTCATTCTTCAAATAGTAACTTGCAAATTCAACCTTCTGCTCCTCTTTCACTTTTACCAAGGTAAAAGCCTTCTCTATTTCCTTTAACCACACATTTGCTTCAATTGGCTCTAAGGAACCCTTGAATTCTGGTGGGTTTACTGCCTGAAAACTTTTGAAAGTTACCTGGGGATTGGTCTGTCTCTGCTGTTGTTGTACCAGGTGAACTGTTTGTTGGGCCAAGATTTGAAGAATCTGGGCTATTGCTGGGTCCATGGGTCCTGGGTTCACATTCTCATTTATATCATTTTGGTTATTATTTTTGTTGTTGTTGGTTTCTTCATTCTGGGTGTTGGTGCGGGTATTTCTTCTGGGAGGCATTTTCTGTAAAGAATCAATCAATTTATTTAGCTTTTGAATCAAATCTTTGTATAAAAGAAAAGTTTTGTGAAATAGAAATATCTCTTTTTGAAAACAGTTGTAACTAAGTAAATTGCATGCTTCTTTACAGAATATAAACAGTTTTGGAAAACAGGGTACATGGTATCACAGGATATACTGGTGCAATAAATAAGGTAAAGTAAAGTAGGTGCAATAAAGTAAATGACAGTGTTGGAAAGGAAAAGGTACTGATATATAGATCAAAAGTTTTAGGTAGTACAAGCGTAAAGACGCTTCGAAAGTAAAAGCAAAAAGGGTACAACAACCTACTCACTAGTCAGCATCGCTAGTCTATAAATACAACTCAAAAGTCTATTGATACACACTACACACTACTGTCCATACTACATAACCATAACAACACTGCTCAGCATCTCCATCTCAAAATCTCTAACTCATGGAAAATCTGGACCTCCTATCTCCTCAAGCTCCTCTAGAACCCACTTAGCCCACTCCACTAGGAAATCAGGGGTGATGTCCTCATGTGTAGCCTCAGCAATCCTTACAGCAGCTGCTCTACGAAACGCCTGGAGCCTCTCCCTAAGTCGCCTCTCACCACTCCCCATCTCTCTGGTACGCATGATATGCAATAACTCCTGGATCTGACCTTGTAGTAATCGCTGCTCCATAAGGCAAGCCTCAAACTGATGATATGGGACAGGATAGGAAGAGAACTGGAAAGGTACTCCTGTGACTGAATGACTAGTAAAGCCTGAATCAGCAGGTGGGGGTCCTCTAACAGGTGGCCTTATGCCTGGAGGTGGAATAGCCTGCAATGGTACGGGCTGCAACACCGGTGGAGGTAGAATAACCAATGCTGGTGGAATAACAGGACGTGGATCCGATGCTGATGCTCCAACTGAAGGCTCTGAGTGATCAGCTGATACGGGAATAAAAGAGTCAGCCATCTCTGCTATCTGAAATCATATCGTAATATAAGAATCTCGTACCACGACGCCAACTATACTAATACCGGTTATACCATAACACTCAACCTCTCGACGTTCTATCATCCTATACCTTACTTCTAATCCTATCCCTCTACTCATTCCCATCAACCTAGGCTTGTGTCAGTGACTTATAACCTGTAGCTCTGATACCAAACCTGTGGCGCCCTCCAAACCCGGGTCAGAAGTTTGGGGTCCACACACACACCTTAATTATAACCTGCTTATAACAATAATAAAGATAATAATAATATATGCAATAACCCTACTTACCAACCACCACGGACCGCAACAGGTTAAAGTATGCACACAAGCCAAACACACTAATATATTACAAACCGTTCAAATCCCAACTATTTTAAATTCAAACTGAGTATTAAACATTATTACAAACTTTTACAAACTTAAATTATTCCAAAAGAAGCCTACTAGCTCAGCTTTCTCAACCTGAACCCCTAGCTCTCGCGCTGGACTGGGGATCCTCTTTACCAACTGGTTCCTTTTTAACTGGAAAGAATATAAACAACATCGCACAAATGAGCTAACTAGCTCAGCAAGTCACAATGACAAAACTGAGAATAATAATCATCAGGTGAATATGGTTATGATATCAAGTGAACAATGGATTATGATTTAGAATTGGATATTATACTTTTAATTTAAAAATCAAGGTTAGGCTGCTGATCAGTCACGCACTAACCCCGAGCAAGGCACACAGCATTGCTCTAACTACTGGATCCAAGGCACACATTGGCCTAACTTGACCATTATATGGCCTGACCACGAATCTGGTCCACAATTTTATAAAAACAATCCAATTCTAAAATAATAATAGAATATTCAATAATAAACAATAACCGAAATCATTAACAACAATAAATGTTTAACAATGAAAGGGTTACAATCCTTGTAAAGATCAATAAGGCAATTTAAAAGCTTGGATGCTGGGTAATGAAAGAATTGGATAACAAAGGAATCAACGTTTCAAGGATTTGGTCTTTCAAAGTATAAGATACCATGGGTTGAGTATATAATAGTTCATTTCAGTGTTTGGTATTTAGTTTGTATGTATTTGTGGAGTAGTATCGTAGATTTGTGGTTCTTGTTTGGGTATACAATAATCAATGGATTAGAAAGAATATGATTCATGGCTCAAGAACAATAACTGAAATCAGGATTTAGGTTTCTGTGCTTCAAAGCACTTGCAATATCACAGGATTATCAAGTACTACAATATCTCGAGAAAGTTCAGAACACTTGCCTGGTATTAGCTTACTACACTACACTCGCTTCCAATCACAACCGTTTTACTCCTCAACTACCTGTTTCCCTTTCCTACGTCTTGCCTCTTCTGCTCACATATCATAAGTATCTATCAATAATTTACTCATGGAATTCTATTCAACACATACTTCTATCTACCCTTCATTTTACCCAAATCCGATTAACGGATTGAAAGTTATGCAATAATCAAGTAAACACCGAATATATAGACCGATAGTCAATTAACAAGTCACATATAGCACATAATACATCACGTAATCAATGATATATTATTTATAAAGAAGTCTCGGGTCATAAATAGGCTTTCTGGTATTTAAAATGATTTTTAAAATATTTTTCGGAATTAAAACGGGTCGTTGGATCAATTTCAGGTTAATAAACAGGGTTCGGTTGGCCCATTCTGGCTCCGAAATAATTTTAGAATAATTATCGAGCCTTGGAAATAATTTAGAATAATATTTTAAAGCTCGAAACTATTTTTTAGAATTTTTAAATCATTTTTAAATAATTAAATAATTAATTAAAATCAATTAATAATTAATTAAATCAATTAATCAATTAATTTTCAAATTAATTGACCAATTAATCAATTATAAATTAACTGAAATTAATTAACTAATTAATTTAGATTTATTTGTGAATTAAAAGTAATTTTCTAGCCCTTCGCCGGAAAACAGTCGGGTTCGCCGGAGAACACGTTCCCGGCGTCCTCACCCCACCAACACCTCCAGATCACATCTACACAACATCAGGAACACAACCATGCAATCAATTCATCTTCACAATCCCTGAGTTGGCCGGAATTTGACCGTGAAGTTTTCCAGTTTCCGGCGAACATCGGAAAACTTCAAAACACAACTCCCTTCTCTACAGACCTCGTTGGTTCATGAAACTTATAAGACTAGATTGCAAATTTCACAGAGAACACAACCCACTATAACACAACATCAATCTATCACAGAATAAGAAACCCCCAAATTTCAATTAAGAACATTCATACGGGTTATAAACCCTAATTTTGAAATTCAAAAATCA
Source organism: Apium graveolens (assembly GCF_009905375.1). NCBI lineage: Eukaryota > Viridiplantae > Streptophyta > Magnoliopsida > Apiales > Apiaceae > Apium > Apium graveolens. The sequence goes on along the minus strand of NC_133650.1, from coordinate 70,871,098 downwards.
AACTCAAATTTGAACATGTTATTGAACTCCAAATCAGACGTATGACATATAAAAATCATCAGGAAAACAAGCTCTACAACATGCAATCATCAAATCATACAAACAATCATCCGAACAAAAATTCATATTTTTAATAAAATAAATTCGAAAATAAATAAATTTTTAGAAAAATAACCTTGATTTCTGCAGTGAAACAAAGCTCAGAATCTGATAGAACACTTCAAATCCTTCGTTTTGGTTACTCAAGCTTTGAAAACAGAGATCGGTAACGCCTTCGTTTTGCTGTTTGATTCTTAGAACAGTTTTAGGAAATTAGGGCTTTTCTCTAAAAATTATATAATTAACTATCTGCAAATGATTTTGATACGAAATAAAATACGGTAAAAGGCTATTTATAATTACGGAAAATTTGTATCCCGTTGGATCATTCCGGATATAAAACGGTACATTTATTTGTAAAAACTGATCCAAACGGTATCGGTTTTCGGGATAATTAGCCAAATCAGTACAATTTGTACTGCGGTCTTGGTCTCAGCGCCTGGTTACACGTATTACGAAGTGATAATTGTGATAGTTTAATAAAAAGCTCCCGTTTATCAAAAATACGGGTTTTATTGATTTACCGAAACGAATATTGTATCGAAAATGTTGCGCCGGGACCCGCGCAGGACAAACCGTACGCCGGATCGAAAAAGTCGAAACATGGAATATGCTCGGAATATTACAATTAGGTTAGGAAGGAGTTCTCGAAAGAGTTTCGGGTTCCAAAAACGTAGCAACGGTTGACGTCGGTTGGTTCCCGTTTTTATAAAATAGATTTTAATTACCCGGAAAAAGATTTTAGAAATTTCATATGATTCTTATAAATCCATAAACCAACATAAAAATAATTAGGAAGATATGACAATTATCTATATTTTATTTTGGACATATAAAAATTAAAATACTCAATTAATATTATTTTTGAATATTCAAGTACAGATAACACTTAACAATTAGCTTACAGAATAGATACTGAACACACATAATAATTATATAATAGCAAAAATAATTACACGATATATTCCGGATATTACAGGCTCTCTCGCTGGCTGATTTCGGCACTCCCTGGAATAGTGCCCTTTCTGATTACACTTGAAACAAACCACGTTCAACTTATTACAAACTCCTCCGTGCTTCTTCCCACATACCTGACAATCTGGAAAAGTTAGCCTCAATTGATTCGGCTGATTCACATTGACTGGACGGTTACCTTGACCTCCGTTGCCTGCATTTTGCTTTTTAAAATTAAAATTTCTTCCTGGATGAAACTTGCCCTTTTTAAAATTTGGAAACTTCCCTGGTTGTGACTGACCTTCATTCCCTTCAAACTTCCTCTTCTTATTTTGTTTGTCCTTCTGTGAAATCTCGCTCTCTGTCTCTGCAATCATGGCCTTCTGTACAACTCCTGCATAGGTATCCAATTCAAAGATGGCTACCTTCCCTCTGATCCATGGCTTCAGACCTTGCTGGAATCTCTTAGCCTTCTTCCTGTCAGTATCTACATATGACAGCACATACCTTGACAATTCCTCAAACTTACTCTCATAATCAGCTACCAACATATTTCCTTGCTTTAACTCTAAAAACTTCAGCTCCATTTGATCCTGAACAAACTAGGGAAAATATTTTTCTAAAAACAATTCCTTAAACCTCTCTCAGGTAATAACATCTGTACCTTCCAATGTCTTCACAGTCTCCCACCAATAGATGGCCTCATTCTTCAAATAATAACTTGTGAACTCAACCTTCTATTCTTCCTTCACTTTAACTAAAGCAAACGACTTCTCTATTTCCTTTAACCAAACATTCGCTTCAATTGGATCTAAGGAACCCTTGAATTCTGGTGGGTTTACCGCCTGAAAAGTTTTGAAAGCTACCTGGGGATTGGTTTGTCTTTGTTGCTGTTGTGTCAGGTGAACTGTTTGTTGAGCCAAGATTTGAAGAATATGGGCTATTGCTGGGTCTATGGGTCCTGGGTTTGCATTCTGGTTAGTATTATCTTGGTTGTTATTGTTATTGTTGGTTTCTTCATTCTGGGTGTTGGGGCGGGTATTTCTTCAGGGAGGCATTTTCTGTAAAGAATCAAACAACTTATTTAGCTTTTAAATCAAATCGTTTGCATAAAATAAAAGTTTTGTAAAACATAAATATCTCTTTTTTGAAAATAGTTGTAACAGTTGAACTAAGTAATATGCATGCTTCTTTACAGAATATAAATAATTAAGGAGACAAGGTATATGGTATCACAAGGGTATAACTGGTGCAATAAATAAAGTAAAGTAAAACAGGTACAGTAAAGTAAATGACAATGCTGGAAAGGAAAAGGTACTGATATATATAGATCAAAAGTTTTAGGTAGTACAAGCGTTAAAATGCTTCGGAAGTAAAAGCAAAAGGTACAACAAACCTACTTACTAGTCAGCAGATCTAGTCTATAAATATAACCCAAAAGTCTACTGATACATACTACACACTACTGTACGTACTAAACAACCACAACAGCACTGATCATCATCTCCATCTCTGGATCTAACTCCAAAGAAACTCTGGTCCTCCCAGCCTCTCAAAGTCCTCCATCACCTCACTAGCCCATCCCATAAGTGCATCAAGGCCTCGACCAGGTAATGTAGCCCCATGTAGCCTAGCTTCAAGAATCCTGCGTGTCACATGGATCTCCTCTCGAAGCTCCCTCATACCACGATCAACATCTGTAGTCCTGGTGATATGTTGCAGCTCTCGGATCTGTGCCAACAAGGAATCACGCTCCAATAAAAGAGCCTCATACGGTAATAAGGAACAGGAGGCAATGTAGACTGGAATGGGGCACCTGCAACTGAATGTCCAATGGAATCTAAATCAGCTGGTGGGGGTCCTCTGATAAATGGTCTCATGCCTGGGGGTGGAATAGCCTGTAGTGGTACGGGCTGCAACACAGGTGGAGGTAAAATAGCCAACACTGGTGGAACAACAGGACGTGGATCTGAAGATGATCCTCCAACTGAGGGCTCTGAGTGATCAGCTGGTACGGAGATGAAAGAGTTGGCCATCGCTGCTATCTGAAATCATATCGTAATATAAGAATCTCGAACCATTACGTGAATTATACTAATACCTGTTATACCGTCGCATTCATCCTCTCGACGTTCTATCTTTCTATTTCCTTACTTCTAATCATAAGCCTCTACCCATTCCTGTCAACCTAGGCTTGTGTCAGTGACTTTTAACCTTTAGCTCTGATACCAAACCTGTGGGGACCTCCAAACCCAGGTCAGAAGTTTGGGGTCCACACGCACACACCTTATTTATAACCTGCTTATAACAATAATAAAGATAATAATAATATGCAGTGACCCTACTTACCGACTACCACGGACCACAACAGGTTAAAGTATGTACACAAGCCACACACACACTTTATATTATAAACGTCCAAATCCCAATTATTCAAACTCAGAACTGAATATTAAACATTATTACAAACTTTTACAAACTTAAACTATCTCAAAAGCTGTCAGCTAGCTTAACTCGATCAACCTGGACCCCTAGAACTCGCACTGGATTGGGGATCCTCGCTACCAACTGGTTCATTCTTAACTGGAAAAGAACATAAACATCACAAATGAGCTAACTAGCTCAGCAAGTCACAATGACAAGACTGAGAATAATGATCATCAAGTGAAAAGGGTTAAGCTATCAAGTGAACAATGATTAATGATTTAGAATTGGATATTATATTTTAATTTTAAAACCAAGGATAGGCTGCTGATCAATCACGCACTAACCCGAGCAAGGCACACAGCTCTGCTCTAATTACTGGATCCAAGGCACACATTGGCCTAACTTAACCACCAATCTGGTCTGACCATGAATCTGGTCCACAATTTTATAAAACAATCCAATTCTAACATAATAACAAAATAAACAATGTAAAGCAATAAACAAATCATAATCAACATTGGATGTTCAATAATGAAATGGTTTCAATCTTCACAAGGATCAATATGGCAATTTCAAAGAATGGTTATTAGGTAATGAAAGAATCGGATAACAAAGGAATCAAAGTTTCAAGGTTGCAAGGATTTGGTCTTTCAAAGCATAAGGTACAATGGTTTGAGTATGTAAGCAATTTGATTCAGTGTTTGGCATTTAGTTTGTGTGTATTTGTGGAGTAGTATCGTATATCTGTGGTTTGTATTTGGGTATACAACAATCAATAATTCAGAAAGAATAAGGTTTACGGCTCAAAGATCAACAAATGGAATCAAGGTTTAGGGTTCAGTGCTTCAAAGCACTTGCAATATAAAACAGAACTATCAATCAACTACAATATATCTCGAGAAAGTTCAGAACACTTGCCTAGTACTAGCTTGTTATACTTCTCTAACTTCCAATCACAATCTCCTACTCCTCGACTATCTGTTTCCCTTTCCTACGCCTTGCCTCTTCTGCTCACATATCATAAACATCTATCAATACTCAACTCATACGATTCTATTTGATATACACTTCTATTTACCCTTCGTTTTACCCAAATCCGATTAACGGATTGAAAGTTATGCTATAAACAAGTAAACACCAAACATATAGACCGACCGTCAAACAAACAAGTCATATATAGCACAATCGGTGACATTCCATTTATAGAGAAGTCTCGGGTCATAAAGAAGCTTTCGGGTATTTAGTATGACTTTTCAAACATTTTTCGGAATTAACGGGTCGTTGGATCAATTTTAAAGCAATAAATAGGGTTCGGTTGGCCACATCTGGCTTCAAAATAATTTTCTAATAATTATCGAGCCTTGAAAACAATTTACAGTAATATTTTAAAGCTCGAAATTATTTTTCGGAATTTTTAAATTATTAATAAATAATTAAATCTAATTAAATAATTAATTAAAATCAATTAATAATTAACTAAATCAATTAATCAATTAATTTTCAAATTAATTGACCAATTAACTAATTAATTATTAACTAAAATTAATTAACTAATTAATTAATATTTATTTTTGAATTAAAAATAATTTTTGGAATTAAAATACTAATTTTTGGAATTTTCAGAAATTAAAAATGAATTTTTTATAATTAAAATAAATAGGAAATATGATTTTTAAATAATTTAGAAATAGGAATCCTAAATTTGCAAGTTCTGGAAAGTTCAGGGACTAAAATACATCGTTTTCAAAACAACAGGGACTAAAGTGCAATTTTGCACCCCCCGTCGCCGGAAAACGCCCAGTCTCGCCGGAGACGGCGTTCCCGGAATCCTCACACCTCAACAAGCTCCAAATTTAATCTACACAACACCAGGAACACAACCATGCAATCAAATCATTCTAATAACCCCTGAGTTGGCCGGAAAATGGCCAAGAAACTCACTGGTTTCCGGTGACCCGGCGTAAACTTCAAAACACAACTTTGTTCAAACCATGAATCGTCTGTTAACGAGCTATACACCAATCGATTGCAAATTTCATGAGGAACAAAACCACCTATATTTCAACATTCAATAACCCCTAGAAGAAAAAGCCCAAAATTTCAATTACGAACATTCATACGGGTTGTAAACCCTAATTTTAAAATTCGAAAATTAAACTCAATTTTGAACATGTTATTGAACTCCAAATCAGTCACATGACATATCAAAATCATCAGGAAAACAAGCTCTACGTCATGCAAGCATCATATCATTCAAACAATCATCCGAACAAAAATTCATATTTTTAATCAAAATAATTCGAAAATAAATAAAATTACAGAAAATAAACCTTTGATTTTGCAGTGAAACGAGTTCTGAAATCTGAAAGTACACTCCAAATCCTTCGTTTTGGTTACCAGAGCTTTACAAACGGATTTCAATAACACCTTGAAACTGTAGTTTGATTCTCATAAGATTTTATGAAATTAGGGTTTTTCTCTGTAAAGTTCTATAATTACTGTTTGTAAATGATTTTCGGTACGAAATCAAATACGGTAAAGGTTACTTATAATTACGGAAAATTAGTATCCCGTTGGATTATTCCGGATATAAAATGGTACGTTTATTTATAAAAACAGATCCAAACGGTACCGGTTTTCGGGATAAATATCCAAATCAGTACAATTTGTACTGCGATATTGGTCTCAGCGCCTGGTTACACGTATTACGAGGTGATAATTGTAATAGTTTAATAAAAAGATTCCGTTTCTCGAAAATACGAGTTTTATTGATTTACCGAAATGAATAATATATCGAAAATATTACGCCGGGACCCGCGCAGGACAAACCATATGCCGGATCGAAAAAGTCGAAACATGGAAAATGCTCGGAATATTGCAATTAGGTTAGAAAGGAGTTCTCGAAAGAGTTTTGGGTTATAAAAATATAAAAACGGGTGAAGTCGGTTGGTTCCCGAATGTATAAAATAGTTTATAAATACTCGGAAAAAAAAAATTTATAAAATCCATATATTTCCTATAAAATCATAAATCAACATAAAAATAAATAAGAAGATACGACAATTATCTATATTTTATTTTGGACATATAAAAATTAAAATACTCAATTTATATTATTTTTAAACATCCAAACACATATACCACTTACAAAATAATTCAAAGAATAAACACGAAACATGCATTAATATTTATTTATTAGCAAAATAACTACACGATATATCCCAGATATTACACCTCAGATTAACTAAACCAATCGATGAGAAACATCTCACCAAATGCAGTTATTCGTACAAAGATCAATCGAATCCCACAAATCAACTAACAAGCTAAAAACGTGTGTGTGTGCAAATACATATATACTTTTGCAACTAGATCAACAATCATGACTCACTACTCAATAAGGCAATCACAAGGTTATAAATAAAATAAAAAGCTAAACTCAAAATGACTTATAACACTTCAATTTTTATATCGGAGTTATACATAGATTCATGCTTTTATTCACAACACATAAACAACACAAATATGCTTATTTGACCATACAATGAGTGAGGTCCACAAAAGACTTCTACAATAATACCCATGTAGCGAGCGTTAGGTTAGCGGATCCAAAAATTTGTTAGGGCGAAAACACGCGCTAATATTCACGCAAGTATACGCGATCGCAAGTAATATATAATTATTTCTAGTTCGTTCCCACAAAGACTTGTTTAGATTAATTTCAATCAATATACTTATGCAATAATGGTATGGTTATTATTCAATGCTAAGACGATTAACAAATGGAGATTATTTATAACTACGATTAACTAAGAGATTATACTAAAGAACATTAACTAAGAGATTAAAAGGGACTGATTACTATATGACACAAACATGGGATTCTAGTTTCATTACTACTTCATTGAATAGCCTTTTTGTTCTCAACCTTAGCATGTAATGGTCATGACACTAATCAGATAACATGAAACTAGTAAACGCCAACTTTCATTGTACGATTACCCTACTATCAGACATCCACAAAAGAGATAGAAGCTGAATAGACACCAATTATATTGAGACCCTATATATCTATAGAATTTGACAACGTAACATTTTAATGCACAAGTTATCTATCGTGATTACATAGGGCAAGTAAGATGGTTAAATGTACCTACGAATCATGCATAACAAATACATGAACCTATGCTAGCATGACAAGTTCTAAACCTCTATATTCACTTTCGCTTAATAGAGATTAACATGCTATCTTATAAGTTCACGATGCTGATAAGACGAATAAGTACAACCAATACTAGGATATCATACAATCACCACACACTAAGGTATCGAAATAATTTAAGTAAAGAAATCCATAAGTAAATCCGCTAGAACCCCACGATAACGATTAGCCCATAATCGGACTCATCATGAATGTGGGTTCCGATGAAAGCATAGTATAATAAACGTAGTCTTTATACTGAATAAATAATAAACCAAGTACGTTAAACAAGAGTATAGGTTTAACAAATAAGAAAACTAGCATCCAAGATTACAACTTAAAACAAAGAATCACAAGAATAAACTAGATCCTCTTCGCTTTGCTTGAATTTTGCTATACGGTCTTCTTACGCCTTCTCCTTAAGCTCTGTTATATTTTGTAGTTAAAAAAATGATCTTAAGTTAACATTATATAACATCCCATACAGATTACTAGTCCAGCAGATCAAAATTGTAGTAGAATCGGGATTCTTGAAACCCGACATGGCGCGGCCATGCGCTTCACCAGCCCGGGCGCGCTGCAATTCTGCATCTTCAGCGCGTCCGCACGCTACTAAAGCGTGGGCGCGCTGACCTTCTGGAAAATCTTTATTTTCTTTTTTTCTTGGCTGGTTTGATTTGGCAATCCTCGAGCAATATTCCTGAGCACCATCCTAACACCAATTTAGCACCAAAACAATGATAAATCTCCTGAGTCTTTTATTTATGCCTGAAATGCAAAAACAATACAAAAACACATCAAATACACAAATAACTTGAGTACATAACATCAATTCAAGCCTTTACTGAGCTTTCTAAGTGGACATAAATGTCACTTAACACACCCCCAAACTTGAACTGATGCTTGTCCTCAAGCATAAACAGACTCCAAGAACAAAAAATAAAAATGCATGAATGCAAACTATATGAATGCAACGATCCCTTTAGATTAACTAAACCAATCGATGAGCAACATCTCATCAAATGCAGTTATTCACACAAAGATTAATTGAATCCCACAAATCAACTATAAAGCTAAAAACATGCATGTGTGTAAATGCTTACAGATATACTTTTGCAACTAGATCAACAATCGTGACTCGGTACTCATCAAGGCAATCACAAGGTCAAAACTAAAATAAAAAGCTAAACTCAAAATCACTTATAACACTTCAATTCTTATATCGGAGTTATACATGGATTCATGCTTTTATTCACAACACATAAACAACACAAATATGCTTATTTGACTGTACAATGAGTGAGGTCCACAAAAGACTTATACAATAATACCCATGTAGCGAGCGTTAGGTTAGCGGATCCAAAAACTTGTTAGGACGAAAACACACGCTAATTTTCATGCAAGTATACGCGATCACAAGTAATATAGAATTATTTCTAGTTCATTCCCATAAAGAGTGGTTTAGATTAATTTGAATCAATGTACATATGCAACAATGGTATAGTCATTATTTAATGCTAAGACGATTAAGAAATGGAGATTGTTTATAACTACGATTAACTAAGATATTATACTAAAGAACATTAACTAAGAGATTAAAAGGGACTGATTACTATATGACACAAACATGGGATTCTAGTTTCATTACTAATTCATTGAATAGCCTTTTTGTTCTCAATCTTAGCATGCAATGGTGATGACACTAATCAGATAACATGAAACTAGTAAATGCCAACTTTCATTGTACGATTACCCTAAAATTAGACATCCACAAAAGAGATAGAAGCTGAATAGACACCAATTATATTCAGACCCTATATGTCTATAGAATTTGACAACGTAACGGTTTAATGCACCAGTAATCTATCGTGATTACATAGGGCAAGTAAGATGGTTAATATTTCCTATGAATCATGCGTAACAAATACATGAACCTATACTAGCATGATAAGTTCTAAACCTCTATATTCACTTTCGCTTAATAGAGATTAACACGTTATCTTATAAGTTCACGGCACTGATAAGATGAATAAGTACAACTAATACTAGGATATCATATAATCACCACATACTAAGGTTTCGAAATAATTTAAGTAAAGAAATCCATAAGTAAATCCGCTAGAACCCCACGATAACGATTAGCTCATAATCGGACTCATCATCAATGTTGGTTCCGATGAAAGCATGGTATAACAAACGTAGTCTTTATACTGAATAAATAATAAACCAAGTACGTTAAACAAGAGTATAGGTTCAACAAATAACAAAACTAGCATCCAAGATTACAACTTAAAATAAAGAATCACAAGAATAAATAGATCATATTCGCTTTGGTTGAATTATGCTATACGGTCTTCTTACGCCTTCTCCTTAAGCTCAGTTATGTTTTGTAGTTAAAAAAATGATCTTAAGTTAAAATTATATAGCATCCCATGCAGATTAGTAGTCCAGCAGATCAAAATTGTAGTAGAATCGGGATTCTTGAAACCCGACCTGGCGCGGCCGCGCACATCACCAGCCCGGGCGCGCTGTAATTCTGCATCTTCAGCGCGTTCATGCGCTACTACAGCGTGGGCGCGCTGACCTTCTGGAAAATCTTTATTTTCTTTTTTTCTTGGCTGGTTTGAGTTGGCGCTGATAAGATGAATAAGTACAACCAAAGGATATCATACAATCACCACATACTAAGGTTTCGAAATAATTTAAGTAAAGAAGTCCATAAGTAAATCCGCTAGAACCCCACGATAACGATTAGCTCATAATCGGACTCATCATCAATGTGGGTTCCGATGAAAGCATGGTATAACAAACGTAGTCTTTATACTGAATAAATAATAAACCAAGTACGTTAAACAAGAGTATAGGTTCCACAAATAAGAAAACTAGCATCCAAGATTACAACTTAAAATAAAGAATCACAAGAATAAATAGATCATCTTCGCTTTGGTTGAATTGTGCTATACGGTCTTCTTACGCCTTCTCCTTAAGCTCAGTTACGTTTTGTAGTTAAAAAAATGATCTTAAGTTAAAATTATATAGCATCCCATGCAGATTAGTAGTCCAGCAGATCAAAATTGTAGTAGAATCGGGATTCTTGAAACCCGACCTGGCGCGGCCGCGTGCTTCACCAGCCCGGGCACACTGTAATTCTGTATCTTCAGCGCGTTCATGCGCTACTACAGCGTGGGCGCGCTGACCTTCTGGAAAATCTTTATTTTCTTTTTTTCTTGGCTGGTTTGAGTTGGCAATCCTCGAGCAATCTTCCTGAGCACCATCCTAACACCAATTTAGCAAAAATAATGATAAATCTCCTGAGTCTTTTATTTATGCCTGAAATGCAAAAACACTACAAAAACACATCAAATACCCAAATAACTTGAGTACAACACATCAATTCAAGCCTTTATTGGGCATTCTAAGTGGACATAAATGTCACTTAACACACCCCCAAACTTGAACCGATGTTTGTCCTCAAGCATAAACAGACTCAAAGAACAAAAAATAAAATGCATGAATGCAAACTATATGAATGCAACGATCCCCTCAGATTAACTAAACCAATCGATGAGCAACATCTCAACAAATGCAGTTATTCACATAAAGATTAATTGAATCCCACAAATCAACTAACAAGCTAAAAACATGCGTGTGTGTAAATGCTTACAGATATACTTTTGCAACTAGATCAATAATCATGACTCAGTACTCATCAAGAAAATCACAAGGTTATAAATAAAATATAAAGCTAAACTCAAATTGACTTATAACACTTCAATTCTTATATCGGAGTTATACATGGATTCATGCTTTTATTCACAACACATAAACAACACAAATATGCTTATTTGACTGTACAATGAGTGTGGTCCACAAAAGAATTATACAATAATACCCATGTAGCGAGCGCTAGGTTAGCGGATCCAAAAACTTGTTAGGACGAAAACACGCGCTAATTTTCACGCTAGTATACGTGATCTTTCTAGTTCATTCCCACAAAGAGTGGTTTAGATTAATTTCAATCAATGTACATATGCAACAATGGTATAGTCATTATTTAATGCTAAGACGATTAACAAATGGAGATTGTTTATAACTACGATTAACTAAGAGATTATACTAAAGAACATTAACTAAGAGATTAAAAGGGACTGATTACTATATGACACAAACATGGGATTCTAGTTTCATTACTACTTCATTGAATAGCCTTTTTGTTCTCAACCTTAGCATGAAATGGTGATGACACTAATCAGATAACATGAAACTAGTAAACGCCAACTTTCATTGTACGATTACCCTACTATCAGACATCCACAAAAGAGATAGAAGCTGAATAGACACCAATTATATTGAGACCCTATATATTTATAGAATTTGACAACGTAACGGTTTAATGCACAAGTTATCTATCATTATTACATAGGGCAAGTAAGATGGTTAAAATTACCTACGAATCATATGTACCAAATATATGAACCTATGCTAGCATGACAAGTTCTAAACCTCTATATTCACTTTCTCTTAATAGAGATTAACACGCTATCTTATAAGTTCACGACGCTGATAAGATGAATAAGTACAACCAATACTAGGATATTATACAATCACCACATACTAAGGTATCGAAATAATTTAAGTAAAGAAATCCATAAGTAAATCCGCTAGAACCCCACGATAACGATTAGCCCATAATCGGACTCATCATCAATGTGGGTTCCGATGAAAGCATGGTATAACAAACGTAGTCTTTATACTGAATAAATAATAAACCAAGTACGTAAAACAAGAGTATAGGTTCAACAAATAAGAAAACTAGCATCCAAGATTACAACTTAAAACAAAGAATCACAAGAATAAACTAGATCCTCTTCGCTGTGGTTGAATTGTGTTATACGGTCTTCTTACGCCTTCTCCTTAAGCTCTGTTATGTTTTGTAGTTGAAAAAATGATCTTAAGTTAACATTATATAGCATCCCATGCAGATTAGTAGTCCAGCAGATCAAAATTGTAGTAGAATCGGGATTCTTGAAACCCGACCTAGCGCGGCCGCGCACTTCACCAGCCCGGGGGCGCTGCAATTCTGCATCTTCAGCGCGTTCGCGCGCTACTACAGCGTGGGCACGCTGACCTTCTGGAAAATATTTATTTTCTATTTTTCTTGGCTGGTTTGAGTTGGCAATCCTCAAGCAATCTTCCTGTGCACCATCCTAACACCAATTTAGCACCAAAATAATGATAAGTCTCCTGAGTCTTTTATTTATGCCTGAAATGCAAAAATACTACAAAAACACATCAAATACACAAATAACTTAAGTAGAACACATCAATTCAAGCCTTTATTGAGCATTCTAAGTGGATATAAATGTCACTTAACACAGCCCCAAACTTGAACCGATGCTTGTCCTCAAGCATAAACAGACTCAAAGAACAAAAAATATAAAATGCATGAATGCAAACTAGATGAATGCAACGATCTCCTCAGATTAACTAAACCAATCGATGAGCAACATCTCAACAAATATAGTTATTCACACAAAGATTAATTGAATCCCACAAATCAACTAACAAGCTAAAAACATGCGTGTGTGTAAATGCTTACAGATATACTTTTGCAACTAGATCAACAATCATGACTCAGTACTCATCAAGACAATCACTGGGTTATACATGGATGCATGCTTTTATTCACAACACATAAACAACACAAATATGCTTATTTGACTGTACAATGAGTGAGGTCCACAAAAGACTTATACAATAATACCCATTTAGCGAGCGTTAGGTTAGCGGATCCAAAAACTTGTTAGGACGAAAACACGCGCTAATTTTCACGCAAGTCTACGCGATCACAAGTAATATAAAATTATTTCTAGTTCATTCCCACAAAGAGTGGTTTAGATTAATTTCAATCAATGTACATATGCAACAATGGTATAGTCATTATTTAATGCTAAGATGATTAATAAATGGAGATTGTTTATAACTACGATTAACTAAGAGATTATACTAAAGAACATTAACTAAGAGATTAAAAGGGACTGATTACTATATGACACTAACATGGGATTCTAGTTTCATTACTACTTCATTGAATAGCCTTTTTGTTCTCAACCTTAGCATGCAATGGTGATGACACTAATCAGATAACATGAAACTAATAAACACCAACTTTCATTGTACGATAACCATACTATTAGACATCCACAAAAGAGATAGAATCTGAATAGACACCAATTATATTGAAACCCTATATGTCTATAGAATTTGACAACATAACGGTTTAATGCACAAGTTATCTATCGTGATTACATAGGGCAAGTAAGATGGTTATAATTACCTACGAATCATGCATAACAAATACATGAACCTATGCTAGCATGACAAGTTCTAAACCTCTATATTCACTTTCACTTAATAGAGATTAACACGCTATCTTATTAGTTCACGACGCTGATAAAATGAATATGTACAACCAATACTAGGATATCATACAATCACCACACACTCAGGTATCGAAATAATTTAATTAAAGAAATCCATAAGTAAATCCGCTAGAACCCCACGATAACGATTAGCCCATAATCGGACTCATCATCAACGAGGGTTCCGATGAAAGCATGGTATAAAAAACGTAGTTTTTATACTGAATAAATAATAAACCAAGTACGTTAAACAAGAGTATTGGATCAACAAATAAGAAAACTAGCATCCAAGATTACAACTTAAAACAAAGAATCCCAAGAATAAACTAGATCCTCTTCGCTTTGGTTGAATTGTGTTATACGGTCTTCTTACGCCTTCTCCTTAAGCTCTGTTATGTTTTGTAGTTAAAAAATGACCTTAAGTTAACATTGTATAGCATCCTATGCAGATTAGTAGTGCAACAGATCAAAATTGTAGTAGAATCAGGATTCTTGAAACCCGACCTGGCGCGCTTCACCAGCCCTGGCGCGCTTCACCAGCCCTGGCGCGCTTCACCATCCCGGGCACGCTACAATTCTTCCTCTTCACCGCGTCTGCGCGCTACAACAGCGCCGACGCGCTGACTTTCTAGAAAATCTTTATTTTCTTTTTTTCTTGGCTGGTTTGAGCTGGCAATTCTCGAGCAATCTTCCTGAGCACCATCCTAAAACCAATTTAGCACCAAAACAATGATAAATCTCCTGAGTCTTTTATTTATGCCTGAAATGCAAAAACACTACAAAAACACATCAAATACACAAATAACTTCAGTACAACACATCAATTCAAGCATTTATTGAGCATTCTAAGTGGACATAAATGCCACTTAACACACCCCCAAACTTGAACCGATGCTTGTCCTCAAGCATAAACAGACTCAAAGAATAAAAAATAAAAATGCATGAATGCAAACTATATGAATGCAACGATCCCCTCAGATTAACTAAACCAATTGATGAGCAACATCTCAAAAAATGCAGTTATTCGCACAAAGATCAATTGAATCCCACAAATCAACAAACAAGCTAAAAACATGCGTGTGTGTAAATGCTTTTAGATATACTTTTGCAACTAGATCAACAATCATGACTCAGTACTCATCAAGGCAATCACAAGGTTATAAATAAAATAAAAAGTTAAACTCAAAATGATTTATAACACTTCAATTCTTATACCGGAGTTATACATGGATTTATGCTTTTATTCACAACACATAACAATACAAATATGCTTATTTGATTATACAATGAGTGAGGTCCACAAAAGACTTATACAATAATACCCATGTAGCGAGCGTTAGGTTAGCGGATCCAAAAACTTGTTAGGACGAAAACCCGCGCTAATTTTCACGCAAGTATACGCGATCGCAAGTAATATAGAATTATTTCTAGTTCATTCCCACAAAGAGTGGTTTAGATTAATTTCAATCAATGTACATATGCAACAATGGATTGGTTATTATTCAATGCTAAGACGATTAACAAATGGAGATTATTTATAACTACGATTAACTATGAGATTATACTAAAGAATTTAACTAAGAGATTAAATGGGATTGATTACTATATGACACAAACATGGGATTCTAGTTTCATTACTACTTTATTCAATAGCCTTTTTGTTCTCAACATTAGCATGCAATGGTGATGACACTAATCAGATAACACGAAACTAGTAAACGCCAACTTTTGTTGTACAATTACACTACTATCAGACATCCATAAAAGAGATAAATACTGAAAGACACCAATTATATTGAGACCCTATATGTCTACAGAATTTGACAACATAACGGTTTAATGCACAAGTTATCTATCGTGATTATATAGGGCAAGTAAGATGGTTAAAATTACCTACGAATCATGCGTAACAAATACATGAACCTATCCTAGCATGACAAGTTCTAAACCTCTATATTCACTTTCGCTTAATAGAGATTAACATGCTATCTTATAAGTCCACGACGCTCATAAGACGATTAAGTACAACCAATACTAGGATATCATACAATCACCACACAATAAGGTATCAAAATAATTTAACTAAAGAAATCCATAAGTAAATCAGCTAGAACCCCATGATAATGATTAGCCCATAATCGGACTCATCATCAACGTGGGTTCCGATGAAAGCATGGTATAACAAACGTAATCTTTATACTGAATAAATTATAAACCAAGTACATTAAACAAGAGTATAGGTTCAACAAATAAGAAAACTAGAATCCAAGATTAGAACTTAAAACAAAGAATCACCAGAATAAACTAGATCATCTTCGCTTTGGTTGAATTGTGCTATACGGTCTTTTTAAGCCTTCTGCTTGAGCTCTATTATGTCTTATTCTTAAAGAAATGATCTTAAGTTAGCATTATATAGTAGCCTATGCAGATTAGAAGTCTAGTAGATCAAAATTGTAGTAGAATCAGGATTCTTGAAACCCGACCTGGCGCGGCCGCGCGCTTCACCAGCGCGGGCGCGCTGCAATTCTGCATCTTCAGCGCATCTGCGCGCTACTATAGCGTGGGCGCGGTGACCTTCTGGAAAATCTTTATTTTTTTGTTTTCTTGGCTGGTTTGAGTTGGCGATCCTCGAGCAATCTTCCTGTGCACCATCCTAACACCAATTTAGCACCAAAATAATGATAAATCTCTTGAGTCTTTTATTTATGCCTGAAATGCAAAAACACTACAAAAACACATCAAATACACAAATAACTTGAGTACAACACATCAATGCAAGCCTTTATAGAGCATTCTAAGTGAACATAAATGCCACTTAACACACCCCCAAACTTGAACCGATGCTTGTCCTCAAGCATAAACAGACTCAAAGAATAAAAAATAAAAATAAATGAATGCAAACTATATGAATGCAACGATCCCCTCAGATTAACTAAACCAATCGATGAGCAACATCTCAACAAATGGAGTTATTCGCACAAAGATCAATCGAATCCCACAAATCAACTAACAAGCTAAAAATGTGCGTGTGCGCAAATACTTACAGATATACTTTTGGAACTAGATCAACAATCATGACTCACTACTCATCAAGGCAATCACATGGTTATAAATAAAATAAAAAGCTAAACTCAAAATGACTTAAAACACTTCAATTCTTATATCAGAGTTATACCTGGATTCATGCTTTTATTTACAACACATAAACAACACAAATATGCTTATTTGACTGTACAATGAGTGAGGTCCATAAAAGACTTATACAATAATACCCATGTAGCGAGAGTTAGGTTAGCGGATCCAAAAACACACGCTAATATTCACGTAAGTATACGCGATCGCAAGAAATATAGAATTATTTCTAGTTTGTTCCCACAAAGACTGGTTTTGATTAATTTTAATCAATGTACTTATGCAACAATGATATGGTTATTATTCAATGCTAAGACGATTAACAAATGGAGATTGTTTATTATTATGTTTAACTAAGAGATTATACTAAAGAACATTAACTAAGAGACTAAAAGGAATTGATTACTATATGACACAAACATGGGATTCTAGTTTCATTACTACTTCATTCAATAGCCTTTTTGTTCTCAACCTTAGCATGCAATGGTGATGACACTAATCAGATAAAATGAAACTAGTAAACGCCAACTTTCGTTGTACGATTACCCTATTATCAGACATCCACAAAAGAGATAGAAGCTGAATAGACACCAATTATATTGAGACCTTATATTTCTATAGAATTTGAAAACATAATGGTTTAATACACAAGTTATCTATCGTGATTACATAGGAAAAGTAAGATGGTTAAAATTACCTACGTATCATGCATAACAAATACATGAACCTACACTAGCATGACAAGTTCTAAACCTCTATATTAACTTTCGCTTAATAGAGATTAACACGCTATCTTATAAGTCCGCGACGCTCATAAGATGAATAAGAAGGTTCAACAAGTACGTTAAACAAGAGTATAGGTTCAACAAATAAGAAAACTAGCATCCGAGATTACAACTAAAAATAAAGAATCACGAGAATAAGCTAGATCATCTTCGCTTTGGTTGAATTGTGCAATACGGTCTTCTTACGCCTTCTCCTTAAGCTCTGTTATGTTTTGTAGTTAAAAAAATGATCTTAAGTTAACATTATATAGAAGCCTGTGCAGATTAGAAGTCCGGCAGATCAAAATTGTAGTAGAATCAGGATTCTTGAAACCCGACCTGACGCGGCCGCGCGCTTCACCAGCCCGGGCGCGCTGCAATTCTGCATCTTCAGCGCGGCCACGCGCTATAACGGCGCGGGCGCGCTGATCTTCTGGAAAATCTTTATTTTGTTTTTTTCTTGGCTGGTTTGAGTTCGCAGTCCTCATGCAATCTTCCTGACCACCATCCTAACACCAATTTAGCACCAAAATAATGTTAAATCTACTGAGTCTTTTATTTATGCCTGAAATGCAAAAAAACTACAAAAGCACATCAAATACACAAATAACTTGAGTACAACACATCAATTCGAGCCTTTATAGAGCATTCTAAGTGGACATAAATGTTTGGATTTTAATCGCAGCGGAGGCATGGTAAAACACTTTTACACATATAAAATCCAAATAAAAGCATATAAATCATGATTAAAACATATGAATCGATTACTAACCTTTAATAGCGATCCAAAAGCAACGATCGGAGATCCTTAGCAGCTGCTCCTCAAACGTGAAGCACTCTATCGGTATCCACCAAGAAAACGATGTTAAGGAGGAGGAGGTGGAGAGAATTAGGTTTTCTGAAAATTTTGGGTTCGGGTTAGGTTAAAAATAGGGTTTATAATAGTATATTTATAGGCAAAATTTTCAGCTGAAATTTTCCCATAAAATATTATTATTTTTAACCCATTTATTATTCTCATTAATAATTAAAACACCTTTTAATTATTAATCCTTTTTCTAAACACTTTAGAAATAATTCTCTCTTGATTTAATTTCCAAAAATTAAATTCTTAATTAATAATATTAAGAACTTTTCTTAATTAATTTATAATCAATTAAATCTCATTTAATCAATTATTAAATTTGCCAATTAATTATTTATTTCATAAATAAATAATTATCATCCATTATTAATTAATTCCTCCACCATTAAATCATTCTCTTTTTATGGTGTGACCCTGTAGGTTCAATATTAAGTCGGTAGTAGAAATAAATAATAATAAAACTATTTTATCATTATTTATATAAATTCTCTAATTTATTAAATATGATTAATTATTAATCATATTTATTCTACATCGTGAGGGATACTTCTCAGTATATCGCGACTATCCGGATAATATGAATTCACTGCTTAGAATACCAAGAACCTATTCAGTGAATAGTTACCGTACAATTAATTCCTTTTACCCTGCAATATCACGATTAAATACAAGGCATGGAACTTGTGTCAAGCCTATCTTATTTAATCACTTGCTTTCCCATTCACTATGCTTAGTTCTATTTAATGTAAATTAGAAAATCCTTTCTAATTTCATTCACTCTGGCCAGAGATTCCTGAACTAGCATAAGTGGATCAGCCTTGAACATTCGCTTCCTTCACTGGAAGGGGTAGATCCTTTATTGATCATACACTATCTTCGTGTACAAATTCCTATACCCAGTAGAGCCCTAATAATTGTCCCTGGAGACTAAGAACTAAACCAAAGCATAGTTCAGTGTACACAAGATGACTATGATGACCTCAAGTCTAAGGATACTTGTACAACTATCACTATGTGAACAACTGTTGACACATGAGTGAACTCCATCAGTTGTTCAGTTGTGCGAGTCATGTTCAGTGAACTTATTCTATAATAAGCACCTACATACTAGCTATAGTGTCACCACACAAATATCTATGAGAACAGACATCCTTCAAAATGAAGCAAGCATAGTATGTACCGATCTTTGCGGATTATTAATTACCAGTTAGTAATCCTATGACCAGGAACTATTTAAGTTTAGAGTTATCATCTTTTAGGTCTCACTATTATGATCTCATCATAATCCATAAAAGCTTTACTCTAAACTATGGTATATCTTATTTAAACACTTAAATAGATAGAGCCCGTAATAAAAACAAAACAAGTCTTTTATTAATATCAATAAAATCAAAACAGATTACATAAAAGGTTATTCCTAAATCCTAATACATGATTGGACTTAGGACATATTCCTTTCAATCTCCCACTTGTACTAAAGCCAATCACTCTGGTATCTAATACCCATCTTGTCTTTATGATGATCAAAGTGACTTTCATAAAGTAGCTTTGTGAGTGGGTCTGCTATGTTGTTATGTGTGTCAACTTTAATTCAATATAACACAAGAAATGTTATCGCGCTCCCACTAACCCTTTTGTAGACACATGGTTCATCTACGTTTTTCATAAAACCAAACTCTTTGATTGTCTCATCAAAACGGATGTTCCATCTATGAGAAGCTTGCTTTAAACCACATATGGTTCGCAGTAGCTTACACACTAGGTTTTCATTTCTCTTGGAAAGAAAACCATCTGGCTATTTGCCAGATCTCATAGTCGTAGTAAGCAGCATTCGCAAGCAAAATCCGAACTGATTATAACAGGGCTACAGGTAAAAGGTTTCATCAAAGTCAATCCATTGCCTTTGTTTGAATTCTTTTGCTACAAGCCTGGCCTTAAAGGTCTCCACCTGGCCATCTGCTCTAATCATTCTTTTATATCCCGTATACATTGATTTCATTCCGGATTTCATGGCACTATGCCATTTCTCTGATTCAACACTACTCATAGCCTCATTATAGGTCACAGGGTCGTCATCATCAATGATCGACAACTCATTGTCATTCTCAATGACAAGGCCATATTACCTCTCAGGTTGGCGAGACATTCTCCCTGACCTACGAATGGGCTGTTCCACAGAAGGTTGTTCAGTCAGAACAGGTGTTTCCACTTGATTCGTAGTAGTTTGTGCTTCTTGAACTTCATCAAGTTCAATTTTACTCCCACTGTTTCCTTCAAGGATAAACTCCTTTTCCAAGAAGGTAGCATGTCTGGAGACAAACACCCGATGATCGGTGTAAAAGTAATACCCTAAAGTCTCTTTAGGATATCGCACAAAACTACATTTTATGGATCGATATTCCAGCTTATCTGGGTCAACTTACTTGACATAAGCTGGACATCCCCAAATCTTAACGTGTTTAAGACTCGGTTTCCTTTCTTTCCATATCTCATACGGAGTTTGAGGAACAGATTTGGAAGGCACCTTATTCAGTAAATATGCTGAGGTTTCCAATGCATAACCCCATAGGAATACTGGAAGATTTGCATAGCTCATCATGGACCGAACTATGTCTAACAAAGTTCGATTTCTCCTTTCAGATACCAATCTGGAGGCGTCCACTGGGAGACTATACCATTTACTTTGAGATAATCCAGAAACTCTCCAATCAAGTACTCACCATCTCGATCTAATCGAAGAATTATAATACTATGTTTGGTTTGTTTCTCCACTTCATACTTATACTCTTTGAACTTTTCAAAGGCTTTAGACTTGTGTTTCATCAAACACATATCCGAATCTAGATCTATTATCCATGAAAGTAATGATGTATGAAAATCCACCCATGGCTTGCGTAGACATTGGTCCACATACATCTGTGTGTACCATTCCTAGCGAATTTGCAGCCATCTCTCCATGTCTACTAAATGGAGACTGCGGTGCCACAATAAAGTGAGATTTTCATCATCCCTTTTCTTTTATTAGTTTGTTCAATCTGAAGTAAATTATGTCACATTTATACAGACCATTATTTAAAGTACCACGTCCATAAAGAATATTATCTCTAAGAATAGAACATTCATTATTCTCAATAATAAATGAAAATCCAGCCAAGTCTAACATGGGAATAATATTCCACACAATCGAGGGAACAAAATAACAATTATTTAAAAAACAATAGTCTTGCCCGTAGGCATATGTAAATGAAATGATTCTACATCTTCAGCAGCAACTCTTGCTCCATTTCCCATCAGTAGAATCACCTCCTCTTCCTCAAGAGTCCTACTTCTCCTTAGTCCCTGCAACAAATTACAGATATGAGAACCACAGGCGGTATCTAATACCCAAGTAGAAATTTGATTTAATGACATATTCACTTCTATCATGAACATACCTGAATCAGAAGCGGTAGTCTCACTACCCTTCTTCTTCTTTAATTCTGCAAGGTAAACCTTGCAGTTCCTCTTCCAGTGCCCCACCTTGTTACAGTGAAAGCAAACAACTTTGCTCTTGGGGTCTTCAGCTTTTGGTGGAACCGGCTTTTCTTCACCTACTTTCTTCTTCTTGGAAGGGTTCCTCTTCCTTTTCTTAGGATTGGAACTTTCACCAATTAGAAGAACAGAACTCTTCTTAGGGGGAAAATTCGATTCCGCAGTCTTCAACATGTTGTGGAGTTCAGACAGGCTGACATCCAACTTATTCATGTGAAAGTTCACAATAAACTGCGAGAACGAACTCGGAAGCGATTGCAAGACCAAGTCTTGGCTCAGCTCCCCATCCATGGCAAAACCAAGTTGTCCAAGACGTTCAATCAAATTGATCATCTTAAGTACATGGTCATTCACAGATGATCCCTCAGACATCCTACAACCGAACAGCTCCTTCGATATCTCATATCAAGCTGTCATCCCTGCCACATCATACAACTCTTGTAGATGCATGAGGATAGTGTGAGCATCCATATGCTCATATTGCTTCTGTAGCTCAATGTTCATGGAAGCTAGCATGATGCATTGAGCAACATTTGCATCATCTACCCATTTACGATACACAACATGTTCATTATTATGTGCATCAATGGCAGGTTCAGTAGGCTTAGGTGAGTCAATCACGTATTCCAGCTTCTCAATCCTGAGAACAATTCTCAAGTTTCGAAGTCAGTCAGCATAATTAGGACCTGTCAACTGGTGAGCATCCAGTATGCTCCTAAGTGATAGTGCAGAAGACATAATGTATATTGTAAATCTGTAAATGATAAACACATAACAACACTTAGAAAATATTCGATTTCATTTTAAAACACTATATGAATCGGGTCTTCATTCATAAGTGGCTCCCACTAGTTTATCTAATTTATTCAACCCCCTACGTGAAAAATTAAGCATTCATAATGCTAGTGGGAATAGGGATCCTACATTCCATTACACAACCCTGGCTGTAGCACGAACCGCCATGTAATGTTCAATAGGCAGACAACTCTTATCAATTACATCTTATGTTATTCCCTAATCAAACTTTAGCCTCTTGAATAATTGAGTCACGGCTGTGGCACGACAAACTCAATATTCTAAGTCAAGTCTAACCCAACATTTCGTACAATTGAATCAGTCCCCAAAGGCCCACGGCTGTGGCACGTACCGACCTTTAGATTCTTATTCAATGTACACATCTCTATGTAATAGACAAGTATTTCTTATTTCGAAATCAAAGCCCTCGGCTGTAGCAGGAACCGACAATGATTTAAAAATAAGAACTACTTTTCTATCATGTTGGAAGGCTATGACCGACACAAGCCCGTTGTGTCATTGGCCAATTACTACTTGATATTATTTAATTTTAGAGGGATTATATTATATTACAATCATAATCATATTATAAAGAAATTCTTCCTTTTTAATTAAATATTTCAAATCAATAATCGATAATCAGATGATTCCCAGATCGGGTGGAGCATTGTCAAGAGGCGTCACTTAATAACCCTTTCTTACAGATAGAAATCTGTTGTTGACAGAATCATCCTTTCTCTCATATCAAAAATTCATATTCAATTACGTGTTTCATAAACACAAGAATCTCATGATTGTATTCATAATATTATTATTAAGGTTATGAAACAATTTCACTATACTAGGTTGTCTAACAAACGCCTTATGTTCATTTAAGTTCACCTAAATCTATCATCGCATGATAAACTAAGCATATATCACATATATAAACATGAATAAACATCAAGGAAACATGAATAAACGACAAGGTAGGCATGTTACATCATCTAGCATATTGGTCTAAGCATTATACATCTCTATGTATCACATGAAGCATTTAAAAGCAGTTAAAATAGTTAAAAACAGCTTTAAAACACTTTCGGAAATATAAACAGTTCAAAACTTTTATATAAACTAAAATTTGATCACTCCATTAGATCCGTCTCGGAAAAACGAATCCAACGATATATTGCACGCCCAAAACAAAGTTACGAAACTCCCAAAAAATCAAATTTAATGTGGACAGTCGGACTGTAACGCATTACAGGAACGCGTTACAAGCCCTGTAACGCATTCCGGTGATGCGTTACAACCCTTTTAAGCCATTAAAAAGTGTAACGCATTCCGTGAATGCGCCACAGGGTGTAACGCATTCTCGGAATGCGCGACACCCCCTTCCCCGAGTGCGCTGCACGCGCCTGCAGCTGCCGCCGCCTGCTACTGCCGTGCACCATACCTGACATATGTGTTTGTCTGTCTTCTTTCTCTCCGTGCCATTCAACAACAGCACACACAATATATATATATACAACAGATTATATATATACATATCTAATTACGAATTATTAATGATACAACTTCAAAAATTTATAATAAAAAATCTATACATCATAAAATTATGAAAAAAATACCCAGACGATCTACAACACTTGTAGAACCCAGATCAACATTTAAAATTATTCTGAGAAACGATTTCTCATCAGACATAATTAATCCATAATATAACTTGTAAAAATCATAATTAATTCATACAAGCACATAAAATTCTGAAATTTTTACCACAGATCTATATGCATACAACCTATGCTCTGATACCATTGATGGATTTATATCGCAACGGATGCATGGTAAAAAACTTTTACACATATAAAATCCAAATAAAAGCATATAAATCGTGATTAAAACATATGAATCGATTACTAACTTTTAATAGCGATCCAAAAGCAACGATCGGAGATCCTTAGCAGCTGTTCCTCAAACGTGAAGCACTCCACTGGTATCCACCAAGAAAACGATGTTAAGGAGGAGGAGGAGGAGGTGGAGAGAATTAGGTTTTCTGAAAAATTTGGGTTCGGGTTAGGTTAAAAATAGGGTTTATAATAGTATATTTATAGGCAAAATTTTCAGCTGAAATTTTCCCATAAAATATTATTATTATTAACCCATTTATTATTCTCATCAATAATTAAAACACCTTTTAATTATTAATCCTTTTTCTAAACACTTTAGAAATAATTCTCTCTCTTCATTTAATTTCCAAAAATTAAATTCTTAATTAATAATATTAAGAACTTTTCTTAATTAATTTATAATCAATTAAATCTCATTTAATCAATTATTAAATTTTCCAGTTAATTATTTATTTCATAAATAAATAATTATCAGCCATTATTAATTAATTCCTCCACCATTAAATCATTCTCTTTTTATGGTGTGACCCTGTAGGTTGAATATTAAGTCGGTAGTAGAAATAAATAATAATAAAACTATTTTATCATTATTTATATAAATTCTCTAATTTATTAAATATGATTAATTAATTAATCATATTTATTCTACATCGTGAGGGATACTTCTCAGCATATCGCGACTATCCGAATAATATGAATTTACTGCTTAGAATACCAAGAACCTATTCAGTGAATAGTTACCGTACAATAAACTCCTTCTACCCTACAATGTCCTGATTAAATACAAGGCATGGATCTCGTGTCAAGCCTATCTAATTTAATCACTTGCTTACCATTTACTATGCTTAGTTCTATGCAAATTAGAAACTCTTTTCTAATTTCATTCACTCTGGCCAGAGATTCCTGAACTAGCATAAGTGGATCAGCCTTGAACATTCGCTTCCTTCACTGGAAGGGGTAGATCCTTTATTGATCATACACTATCTTCGTGTACAAATTCCTATACCCAGTAGAGCCCTAATAATTGTCCATGGAGACTAAGAGCTAAACCAAAGCTTAGTTCAGTGTACACAAGATGACTATGATGACCTCAAGTCTAAGGATACTTGTACAACTATCACTATGTGAATAACTACTCACACGTGAGTGAACTCCATCAGTTGTTCAGCTGTGCGAGTCATTTTCAGTGAACTTATTCTATAATAAGCACCTACATACTAGCTATAGTGTCACCACACAAATATCTATGAGAACAGACATCCTTCAAAATGAAGCAAGCATAGTATGTACCGATCTTTGAGTGCAAATTCTTATAGATATACTTTTGAAACTAGATCAACAATCTTGACTCACTACTCATCAAGGCAATCACAAGGTTATAAATAAAATAAAAAGCTAAACTCAAAATGATTTATAACACTTCAATTCTTATATCGGAGTTATACATGGATTCATGCTTTTATTCACAACACATAAACAACACAAATATGCTTATTTGATCGTGCAATGAGTGAGGTCCACAAAAGACTTATACAATATTACCCATGTAGCGAGCGTTACGTTAGCGGATCCCAGACTATAAAAGCCTTAGGTCACTAGGCACAAAGTCCCCTAAGAACTTAATAACTCGAGTCTCGTGATTAATTATGCATAAACACATTTTTTTTCTTTTTATTTTTCTTTTCTTTTTTCTTTTATAAATTTCTGAACGAGTGCGTTTCGCTCCATCTCACTCAACCCTAGACTACTCATATAAAATTAGCCGGCTACTAGCCATTTGACACCTAGTCATAACAACTAGCAATGAAATCCAATTTTTTTTTCCTATTTTTAAATATCCGTCTTATTTTATCTTTAAAAGAATATCCTAAATTCTAAATATAAACATGTGATTAAACCTCGACAAACAAACAAACCATGATCATGATCTAGCACTCAAGCAACCTATAAGACGTAGTGAAATTTATTTCTTTTAACATGCAAATCAACTCGATAGGACTTAACATCACTAAATACGACATCACTACACTAACATCAATATTACAAATTAATCAGAAAAATCAAACTTAAGGGAACATGTTATAATGCACATGCATGAAACTATATGCAACATACTATAAAAAATAAAATTATAATAAAAAACTAAATATGCAACTATATGAACTAAACTATCACGAATATGCAAACTATATGCGACTCACACATAACATATAATCCTTAACTACTACCCCCAAACTTAAAATATTCACTGTCCTCAGTGCAGGTAATAGTAAGGAATCAGGCATACCTACTCAGAATCAGGGTCATCACCCTTAACGGGTGGTGTGTCAGGAGTGTCTAGAGGTGGGTACACAGCATCCTCACCGAATAATGACCACTGAATATCAAATTATGTGGCTCTGAATGCAGTCCCCAATGCCTAAGTAAGGTCCTGTGCAAATCGACTATGGATGTCATGCATCGCATCCCTCCTCATCATCAAGCGCGTATATTATGCTGAAATTAAACCAACACTGCTCTCTGCTTCCTCATGCTGCTGCTGCTGCTACCCTGAAGGACCGGCATCTTCACCCAACTGAGCTCGCCATGCTGCTCTGCTCGCTTGGGTCGTACCACCAGCATACATCTGATCAGCTCGACGGTCACCCGGCAAGTGTTCATAAACATAACCAAGCCCCTTAGGATCGGGCTTACTACCGTACCACTCCTGCATAGTCTACAATTTCGAACTATCAATCGGGGAACAAGGAAGTTACAGCTGCTGGTGCGCGGGCCAATGAACTCCAGCCGCCACACACAGCTTTGTCACAATGGACGCATAAGGTATAGAACCTATAATACTACCTCGTAAGAACCTCAGAATACCCTGATGAATCACCATCCCGAGATCCACATAGTCTCCCTGAAGAATCCCCCACAACAAACGTACAAGCTCCACCGTGACATCATGCACGTGAGAAGATGGCATGATGTTGGCACAAATAAAGGAATTCCATGCACGTGCAAACCTGTTCATGCTCGAGGCAGGGAAAGTGGCATACTCGTCCGTGCCCTTCTTGAACTTCCAGTGAATCTCAGGCACACACAGGATAGCAACTATCTAATCCAAGTTAAAATCATCCCCCGTCTTCTTATTCCAATTCTCCTGCTCTGGCTGTCTCTCGGGCTACTCAATCACCCTCCGAATCGCCTCAGCACTATAGTCCATCGTCAACCCCCTAACCACAGTAAAACCGTTCTTTTCCGCCATAGCATTCGCGTAGAACTCGCGAACCACACTCATAGGTACCGCAGCGAGTGCCTCACAAAAAGCAATCCACCCCATCTCCACAATCATCTTCAGCAGCTTACCATCCCTCCCCGATGGCAGATATAACGACTCGTATATTTTGTATTATTTTTAAAGGTGTAATTGTTGAGTAATTAATTAAATAAAGTGTGTACAAGTTTGACAGCGGTGTGTTGTTTTTATTATTTATGTGGGATTTATTGGTGTATAGGGTTGAATTGTGTAATTAATTATTGAGTTGTATTGTTTTGTTCACATTTAAAAGTGATTTTCATTAAAGTTTTATTTTCATAAATATCTGGATTACCTCTAAATTTTTTTTATGATTTTATAATTTCAATAATTATTTTTAGGATTTTATAAAATCGAGAAATCAATATTTCATTAATTATTCATCTTTAAATGATTTTCTGATTATATTTATTTGTAAAATTAGTATTTAATTCCAGAATTATTCAAAAATTATGAAACTCATATTTTATGAAGTTTTTAATATTCTGAGAATTTTAAAATTATTTTGGAAATTTTTGGGATTAATTTCACCTGCACGTTGATTCGTTTAATAGTGAAAAGCGGGTATAAATTGTGTTTCAAATATGGCTTTAAAATTATAAAATGTACGTTTTAATTAACTTCGGGATATTTATAAAATTTTAAAGCTATTTTGGTAAGTTTCTGAATTCGTTTTTCTCGCAACTCGTTTCGTAAATAGTAATTTCGGGGTGAAACTAACACTATAGAACACGAATTTGCAGTGAATAAGAAAGCGACATGTATCACAATTAAGGATACGTGTATGCAGCTTGCACATTTGGGAACTAAACATCACTTTCCTTTGTCTCTCTCTTTCTCGACTGTCATCTCTCTCAATTCTCCTGCTGTCTCTCTTGTTTATCTCGCAAATCTCTCTCTTTCTCTCGTTTTCTTCTTCAGCTTCTTTCCCATATCTTCTTCTCCTCCCCTGAGGTTGTCCGGTAAGTTCACCGCTGTTGTTTTTTCGGCCAGTCATGCTTGATTGTTATTTTATTTCTGAATTCATGTATGTGTATATGTATATATATAAACATGTGTGTTCAGGTTGTGTGTGGTTTTGTTTAATTCATTGATGTCGCCGCCCCTCACCTTTTCCGGCAAGGATGGCAGCGTGTGGCTGCTGCGTTGGTTCCTCAGTTTGTTATGTTTGTCTCGGTTGTACTGTGTTGATTGTTACATGTTGCTTGGTTCAGTTTAATCCAAACTAATTTTATTAATTTATTTTCTGCAGGAAATTATTTTTGAATAATATTCGTGATATGAATATTTTCTTGCGGGAAATTATTTTTAATAGGTGAAATTTTTGTGTTGGAACCTGAATAATTGGGTGCCCCGAAAATTCTGCCGCCGTCCGCGATGAATTTTTACGAGCGGACGGTGGACAATGATGATCGTTATATGAGTCCTAACTTTATAAAATAAATAAAATGAATCGTATAATTTATTCCGTACATAAGTAATTGTGTGATTGTGAAAATTGTGTTGTGACGTGACTTGTGGATTGTTGTGAATTTAGACGTCGATTATGATCGACGGGTAGGCTTATAAACAGAAAACTTGCTGTCAATTTTTTTTAAAATATATTTTAAATACAAGAAATGTACTTTAAAAAACAAAACATTTTACCCTTATATGAATATGGATTACGTGATTATGTGTATAATCGTTATACGAGTCGGGTTATCGAATTGGGTTATTAGGATTCGAGGATATCAAGGATGTTGGTATAACTAATTAGGGTATTCTGTTACTATAGATCCCGGTCGAGTTTCGCAAGGACTAAATTCAGCGTGAAAGCTACCTAGGGTTTTGTAAAGCATTGTAAGGTAAGTACCCCTAACCATTCTTTTATGGTTCAGTACATATGAATAGACTGTTTCTTATTCTCGTAAAGGAACAGAAACATTTTAAGTTACGTATCCCCTGTAGATATCAATAATTGTTTTCAAACCTATTTTGGGGAAAAGTAACTTCGAAAGGTACCTATCTCGAATAAAAATGATTTATGAACCAGTTTTACGTGTGCTGTTAAAATGAACGATTTTGAAATGAGATAGGTATAAGTGTTTTGAAAACTGGATAAAATGATCAGATATGGGATACATAGGAGCCAGAGTGGCCTATTGAGGTTGCGTAAGAGGCTAACTCGGTTGCGCGCATTACATAACCGATTAGTCCAGCAGGTCAGAGAGCTAGCTTGTAATATCCCATATTTTCAAATATTATTATTATAATTATTTGGAATTATTTATGTGATTTTATGTGAATTTTGGTGAATTATCTGATAAGTGGAATTGATGTTTGGATGTTTAGATGTGATATTATTTGAGTATTTGAATTATTATATGTCCAGAATAAAATATAGATAATTGTGATATTTTTCTGGTAATTTTTGGAGTGTTAGATGATTTTATATTAATTTATGAATTATTAATTATTTTCTGAATAATTACCAAAATTATTTTATATAGCCGGGAATCGTCCGACTTCAACCGTTTTTACGTTTTTACAACCCGAAACTCTTCCGGAAACTCCTTCCTAACCTAATCTGGTAATTCCGGACATTTTCCGTGTTTTGACTTTTTCAATCCGGATTACGGTTTGACCCGTGTGCGGCCCGGCGCAAGATTTTCGATACGATAGTTATTTCGGTAATTAATAAAACCCGTATTTTCGATAAACGGGAGCTTTTTATTAAACTATCACAATTATCACTTCGTAGTACGTATAACTGGGCGCTGAGACCAAGACCGCAGTACAAATTGTACTGATCTGGATAATTATCCCGAAAACTGATACCGTTTGGATCAGTTTTTACAAATAAACGTACCGTTTTATATCCAGAACGATCCAATATTCCATAAATATAAATAGCTTTTTATTTATTAATAATTATTATTAAAAATTAGTTTTTATTTTTATTTTTCAGAAAATCAGATTTTTCTCTCAAGAATTAGGGTTAGGGTTTTGATTTGTTCTTGAAGATCAAAGCAAATTTGGGGAATGATTCTGTGGTCCAAGTCACAAGTATGAATATCCATTTTGAAGCTCTCAACATCCTCTTTCTGATTTCAGCATCAAAATCAACAAAGGATGGGTAATTTATAAAGTCGAATTTTAGGGTTCTTCATCTGAATTTGGGGCTTTTGTTTCCTTGAATCTTTTGATGTTATGGACGTTATATTAAGCTTTATTATGATTGTTAGAGTCGATTTGGATATAAATTCGTATCGTATAATTCCGGGAACTATTAGAACGATGTATAAGGTTTTGTCGATTTTATTTTCTTAATTTCTGGATTATACGTTAATCGTTTGTTGTTTAGGATGTTATGAGCTGATTCTCTGTGTGCTAAGCTTCGATTTCATATCTAACTTTTTGATTCTGGTGATTGTTTGATAACTCGTCGGAAAACTGACGAGTTTGCCGGGTTTTGATTGAAAATAGGCCGGAATCATCGAATCGTTGATTCTTTGTTGTTATTGCTAAGGGGTATAAGCTTAGGTATTGATTTAGAACGAAACCCAGTCGAGAAGAGTGCAAAACGGAGTTGTTTGGACTGTATTTGGGCGTCGCCGGATAACGAGGAAGGTGACCGGATTGTCACCGGTTTCTGGGTTCAAACCCAGATTCCGGCGACCCGGTTCGTTCTTCCCCAACCCGGTAACCCGGATTCGACCCGTTTTAACCCAAACCCCGACCCGGTTTCAATCCATTTCAATTCTGTTTTAATCTATGAAAACTGATTCTGGGAATTTTTATTTAAAAATAAATCAAAATTCTTTTTCTTAATTACAAAATTCATTTTTATTTTACAAATCATTATTTTTAATTCTGAAAATTTATTTTAATTCAAAAAATAAATCCAAATTACTTAATTAATTAATTTTAGTTGATAATTAATTATTTAATTAATCAATTAATTTAAATAATAATTGATTAATTAATTTAATTAGTTATTAATTAATTTTAATTGATTATTTAATTAGATTTAATTATTTAGTATTGATTTAAAAATTCCGAAAAATAGTTTCGAGCTTTAAGATATTATTTTAAATTATTTTCCAAGCTCAATAATTTTTATAAAATTATTTTAGGGTGTTCGAACCCTATTATTTTATTATTAAATGATTCGGAGATCGTTTTTGTTCCGAAAATGTTCAAAAATTCATAATAAATAAACCGTTCGTCCGTTTAATACGAAACGAACGCGTACAGACTCAGAAAAATATTCTGCTTTCATTAAAAATACTTTCGAGACCCAAATCCTTTTGTTTCGAAAAGTCGTTTGTTTTACGAATCATTCCAAGTCGATTATTGATCGATAAATCATATTTTTGACCTGATTTCAGTTTTAAACGAACAGAGTCGACCCTTCTGATGAACCGAGTCATATGTGATATGAATTATGTGATAC
Organism: Apium graveolens; assembly: GCF_009905375.1. Classification (NCBI taxonomy): domain Eukaryota; kingdom Viridiplantae; phylum Streptophyta; class Magnoliopsida; order Apiales; family Apiaceae; genus Apium; species Apium graveolens. The sequence continues at coordinate 70,838,280 of NC_133650.1, read as the reverse complement.
GTGAGTTATGTATTTACATGCTATGTGAATTACGTGTATATGTGGGTCATAAGTCTTGTGTTTGACTGTTTTCCTTGTGTGTGGGTTATCGTATGGGTAGACGATAGGCTTTTGACGCGTAATTCGTCGAGTGGTTATCGTTTAGTCGATTAAAGTTCTATATTTTAATTATAGATGCGGATCATTCGAGTTGATCAGGACAAGACGTTGGATAAAGAGTGAAATGGAGTGGTATTGGGCATCTGGCTTCTAGCAATCGCAGGAGCAGCATATCAGTCAAGTGTTGAAAAGAAGGACGGTGATGTTTTAAGACAGAATGTCCGAATAGATGCGTCTTTGCGAGTGTGACTAACTGCTAAAAACCCAAAGGCAAGCACCCTAACCTCACTTATCATTCAAGTGACATTTATTTCGATTCATATTATGCAAGTACCCCTGACTTCACTTATTGTTCAAGTGACGTTATTTCGAATCATATTATGCAAGTATTGCTTTCCCTATTCTCTGTTCGGAATAGATAAATGTTTTACATATCGCTGAATTAAATAATTCTGTTTATGCAAATACTCATCTGCTATTCTATATTCAGAATAGTTAAGTGATTTTACTTATCCAATTTCTGGATTTATAAATGTTTTGGATTTTGAGAAAAGTGATTTGGTTGTGAATATTCCTACCCAAGTTAATGGGGGAATAAAATTATTTCGGGTGTCAAGTATTATGACCCCTTTTCAATAAAAGGTTTTGAGATTTGATGGTTACTGGTAGCGTAAGAGGCCGAGGCACCGGTCCAGCGTGAGCTATTATACAGAAGTGTAATACGGAAGTGTAATATCTTACAAGGCTTGTTATGCCTTTTCTGGCGCCCTATAGGTACCGTATATCTTCGGGATACGGGTAGTACCTATATTAATGGTATGGCTGCGGGATACCGGTGTTGTTTCATGACTGATCATCAGGAACAGCATAGTGCATAATTTGGTTCCAATCGATATTATTATATTGCTTTTGATAATCTTATAAGGAATGATTTATCAACTATTTCTGTTTTGGAATAATGGTAAAGTGCGGTTTTGATTCAGATTCTGATTTATGCTGATACTTACGTTGTTGTTAAATATCAAAGGTGGTATTAATATAGATGAATGATGTTGACTTCAGTATGGAATGTTGTGAGCATCAAAGTTCGTATTGATATCTAATTTGATATGACAACAAAATAAGTATTAATCTCAAGAATTCGGTTTTGAGTAAAGTTTATGATTCAATCCATAATCATTGTTTCATGTTATTGTGGTTTACGATATTTCTGTAAACACTGTTTTACGAGTTTTATTCTCGTTATGATTCAAAGTATTGCTGAAGCACGTCGCTGGAAAATATAAAAAGGGTTTTTGAATACAATTAAGGAATCAATTCTGGGATTCCTCAACTAAAATTTTATGATTCAGCAATTATGATTTCTAAATGATCTGCACTGATGCAGATGTTAGTTTTTTTATCAAAATGACCCGATATTTACTATAATGAACTTGCTGAGCATTTCTTCCGCTCATACTTGCCTGTTTTTAAATTTAACCTCCAGTGAGGATTAGCTTGCTGTTTAGCCGTGTAATTCGAGGAAGCAAGAAGAAGCTCTTGGAAGGTGGTTTGTCCAGGGTTTGCGGACTAGTGTAAGTTTTATTATGTAAAGTTGTTTATATTATATTATATTATAGTTTTGTATTTTATTTGGGCCTAGTATACTTCATTTCGAAGTTATACTAGTGGGTTTAGTTTTGAGTTGGAATTTATTGAAAAGAGATTTAAAAGAAAGTGAAAAATTTATTTGTGGAATTTGGAATTCTTGTTTCTAGAACTGTAACCTTAAAAGATCTTGGATTAGTTGGGGTCATAAATGATAAATATCTTCCGCTGGCATTTATTATTTGATTTAACAGGTTAATTTTGGATTGAAGTTTTATAGTGACGACCAAATCCTCTGACCCCGGATTTGGGGGCGTTACAGGTTGGTATCAGAGCTGATGTTATAGTAAACTAGAAACGAGAGTGTGTAGGAGTGTGTATAGCTATGTGAGGACGTTTGAGCTCATATCGAGTTCCTGTTGGACTATTGGATATAGTACCAACGAATAAGTTAAGATAAGGCGTATTTGTTTGAGATGATTGTGCTGAACTGGATGGAACTCCGGGAAGCTGCAAATTTCTATTGTGGAATCTTCTAAAACTACGATTCGACGACGATGGAGATTATCGATATCCTTAGAAAATGAAGAAGTATCTAGAATCGGATGACGAGTCAACAGAAGAGTTCAAATTCAAGATAAATATTAAAACTTTGGCAATACCTTTTCTTTCGATAATTTCTTTTGACATCTCTCAAAAGAAGTAATTGTTAGAGGATATATTCCCTAACACTCATTTTCAATCATAATTGTGTTTTAAATGTGTCAGAGGCTGTCATGAAGCCTATTTTTCAGGTTTTGATAGCTCTGCCAAGTTATGATAATTTAACTTCCATTTTTCTTATTTGGTGGATAGTTTCTTAGTGATGTGACACCACTTGCTCATCTGGTGCCAGAATTTTGTTCTCTGGATTTCATTCCTTCAGAAATATCAGCTTTGAAATCTTTTCAGTTTTATTCATTTGATTTTCGATCACTTTGATATTATTTATTCTGACTGAGATGAACAACCCTAACTATAGGGGACACAAGGTATACCTGTCTGTGTGATAGGAGTCGGATGGGACGCCATCACTTGTGTGTATTGTGAATACATGAAGGTTAACAACCTTTAGTAGTGTCTTAATTTGGACACGAAATACCAAGTTCATTTGATCATATTGATCTCTCAGTTATTTTTTTATTTCAACAATACCTTTTTCTCAATTTCAGATTTTTGTCCCGTTTTGATATGAAATTCTTTTCTCTTTGAAATTCCATTATTTTATTATCTCAAATATTCGAAGGTATGTCAATCAAGTTGGGCTGAGTTATCTTGGTCAAGGGAAGTAAGGCTATATGATGGGATTACCAGTAGCGATAGTGGACTGCAATGCGATTAAAATATCAGTGGCGTATAACGAAGTCAATCTGTTTCTTTATTTCTCTCTCTACTTCTCTTTCCTTTTCTTTCTCTTTCTCTCTATTCTTTTTCTCTCGATCTTTAAAAGTGAGTCTATTGAGAAATTGGTCAAATGATGTGGATGGAACAATTGTGAGGAGTGAAACTCCCGTGATAATTATGTTATACAATGAATCTGAATTTTATTTGATATTTCGGAAAAAGTGATGTTATAGAAATTGAAAGTTGGCAAGAAGACCCCTAGTGTTCTCTTCTGCTGATTCCGAGGACGGAATCCTTATAAGGAGGGTAGATTGTAATATCCCATATTTTCAAATATTATTATTATAATTATTTGGAATTATTTATGTGATTTTATGTGAATTTTGGTGAATTATCTGATAAGTGGAATTGATGTTTGGATGTTTAGATGTGATATTATTTGAGTATTTGAATTATTATATGTCCAGAATAAAATATAGATAATTGTGATATTTTTCTGGTAATTTTTGGAGTGTTAGATGATTTTATATTAATTTATGAATTATTAATTATTTTCTGAATAATTACCAAAATTATTTTATATAGCCGGGAATCGTCCGACTTCAACCGTTTTTACGTTTTTACAACCCGAAACTCTTCCGGAAACTCCTTCCTAACCTAATCTGGTAATTCCGGACATTTTCCGTGTTTTGACTTTTTCAATCCGGATTACGGTTTGACCCGTGTGCGGCCCGGCGCAAGATTTTCGATACGATAGTTATTTCGGTAATTAATAAAACCCGTAGTTTCGATAAACGGGAGCTTTTTATTAAACTATCACAATTATCACTTCGTAGTACGTGTAACTGGGCGCTGAGACCAAGACCGCAGTACAAATTGTACTGATCTGGATAATTATCCCGAAAACTGATACCGTTTGGATCAGTTTTTACAAATAAACGTACCGTTTTATATCCAGAACGATCCAATATTCCATAAATATAAATAGCTTTTTATTTATTAATAATTATTATTAAAAATTAGTTTTTATTTTTATTTTTCAGAAAATCAGATTTTTCTCTCAAGAATTAGGGTTAGGGTTTTGATTTGTTCTTGAAGATCAAAGCAAATTTGGGGAATGATTCTGTGGTCCAAGTCACAAGTATGAATATCCATTTTGAAGCTCTCAACATCCTCTTTCTGATTTCAGCATCAAAATCAACAAAGGATGGGTAATTTATAAAGTCGAATTTTAGGGTTCTTCATCTGAATTTGGGGCTTTTGTTTCCTTGAATCTTTTGATGTTATGGACGTTATATTAAGCTTTATTATGATTGTTAGAGTCGATTTGGATATAAATTCGTATCGTATAATTCCGGGAACTATTAGAACGATGTATAAGGTTTTGTCGATTTTATTTTCTTAATTTCTGGATTATACGTTAATCGTTTGTTGTTTAGGATGTTATGAGCTGATTCTCTGTGTGCTAAGCTTCGATTTCATATCTAACTTTTTGATTCTGGTGATTGCTTGATAGCTCGTCGGAAAACTGACGAGTTTGCCGGGTTTTGATTGAAAATAGGCCGGAATCATCGAATCGTTGATTCTTTGTTGTTATTGCTAAGGGGTATAAGCTTAGGTATTGATTTAGAACGAAACCCAGTCGAGAAGAGTGCAAAACGGAGTTGTTTGGACTGTATTTGGGCGTCGCCGGATAACGAGGAAGGTGACCGGATTGTCACCGGTTTCTGGGTTCAAACCCAGATTCCGGCGACCCGGTTCGTTCTTCCCCAACCCGGTAACCCGGATTCGACCCGTTTTAACCCAAACCCCGACCCGGTTTCAATCCATTTCAATTCTGTTTTAATCTATGAAAACTGATTCTGGGAATTTTTATTTAAAAATAAATCAAAATTCTTTTTCTTAATTACAAAATTCATTTTTATTTTACAAATCATTATTTTTAATTCTGAAAATTTATTTTAATTCAAAAAATAAATCCAAATTACTTAATTAATTAATTTTAGTTGATAATTAATTATTTAATTAATCAATTAATTTAAATAATAATTGATTAATTAATTTAATTAGTTATTAATTAATTTTAATTGATTATTTAATTAGATTTAATTATTTAGTATTGATTTAAAAATTCCGAAAAATAGTTTCGAGCTTTAAGATATTATTTTAAATTATTTTCCAAGCTCAATAATTTTTATAAAATTATTTTAGGGTGTTCGAACCCTATTATTTTATTATTAAATGATTCGGAGATCGTTTTTGTTCCGAAAATGTTCAAAAATTCATAATAAATAAACCGTTCGTCCGTTTAATACGAAACGAACGCGTACAGACTCAGAAAAATATTCTGCTTTCATTAAAAATACTTTCGAGACCCAAATCCTTTTGTTTCGAAAAGTCGTTTGTTTTACGAATCATTCCAAGTCGATTATTGATCGATAAATCATATTTTTGACCTGATTTCAGTTTTAAACGAACAGAGTCGACCCTTCTGATGAACCGAGTCATATGTGATATGAATTATGTGATACGTGAGTTATGTATTTACATGCTATGTGAATTACGTGTATATGTGGGTCATAAGTCTTGTGTTTGACTGTTTTCCTTGTGTGTGGGTTATCGTATGGGTAGACGATAGGCTTTTGACGCGTAATTCGTCGAGTGGTTATCGTTTAGTCGATTAAAGTTCTATATTTTAATTATAGATGCGGATCATTCGAGTTGATCAGGACAAGACGTTGGATAAAGAGTGAAATGGAGTGGTATTGGGCATCTGGCTTCTAGCAATCGCAGGGGCAGCATATCAGTCAAGTGTTGAAAAGAAGGACGGTGATGTTTTAAGACCGAATGTCCGAATAGATGCGTCTTTGCGAGTGTGACTAACTGCTAAAAACCCAAAGGCAAGCACCCTAACCTCACTTATCATTCAAGTGACATTTATTTCGATTCATATTATGCAAGTACCCCTGACTTCACTTATTGTTCAAGTGACGTTATTTCGAATCATATTATGCAAGTATTGCTTTCCCTATTCTCTGTTCGGAATAGATAAATGTTTTACATATCGCTGAATTAAATAATTCTGTTTATGCAAATACTCATCTGCTATTCTATATTCAGAATAGTTAAGTGATTTTACTTATCCAATTTCTGGATTTATAAATGTTTTGGATTTTGAGAAAAGTGATTTGGTTGTGAATATTCCTACCCAAGTTAATGGGGGAATAAAATTATTTCGGGTGTCAAGTATTATGACCCCTTTTCAATAAAAGGTTTTGAGATTTGATGGTTACTGGTAGCGTAAGAGGCCGAGGCACCGGTCCAGCGTGAGCTATTATACAGAAGTGTAATACGGAAGTGTAATATCTTACAAGGCTTGTTATGCCTTTTCTGGCGCCCTATAGGTACCGTATATCTTCGGGATACGGGTAGTACCTATATTAACGGTATGGCTGCGGGATACCGGTGTTGTTTCATGACTGATCATCAGGAACAGCATAGTGCATAATTTGGTTCCAATCGATATTATTATATTGCTTTTGATAATCTTATAAGGAATGATTTATCAACTATTTCTGTTTTGGAATAATGGTAAAGTGCGGTTTTGATTCAGATTCTGATTTATGCTGATACTTACGTTGTTGTTAAATATCAAAGGTGGTATTAATATAGATGAATGATGTTGACTTCAGTATGGAATGTTGTGAGCATCAAAGTTCGTATTGATATCTAATTTGATATGACAACAAAATAAGTATTAATCTCAAGAATTCGGTTTTGAGTAAAGTTTATGATTCAATCCATAATCATTGTTTCATGTTATTGTGGTTTACGATATTTCCGTAAACACTGTTTTACGAGTTTTATTCTCGTTATGATTCAAAGTATTGCTGAAGCACGTCGCTGGAAAATATAAAAAGGGTTTTTGAATACAATTAAGGAATCAATTCTGGGATTCCTCAACTAAAATTTTATGATTCAGCAATTATGATTTCTAAATGATCTGCACTGATGCAGATGTTAGTTTTTTTATCAAAATGACCCGATATTTACTATAATGAACTTGCTGAGCATTTCTTCCGCTCATACTTGCCTGTTTTTAAATTTAACCTCCAGTGAGGATTAGCTTGCTGTTTAGCCGTGTAATTCGAGGAAGCAAGAAGAAGCTCTTGGAAGGTGGTTGGTCCAGGGTTTGCGGACTAGTGTAAGTTTTATTATGTAAAGTTGTTTATATTATATTATATTATAGTTTTGTATTTTATTTGGGCCTAGTATACTTCATTTCGAAGTTATACTAGTGGGTTTAGTTTTGAGTTGGAATTTATTGAAAAGAGATTTAAAAGAAAGTGAAAAATTTATTTGTGGAATTTGGAATTCTTGTTTCTAGAACTGTAACCTTAAAAGATCTTGGATTAGTTGGGGTCATAAATGATAAATATCTTCCGCTGGCATTTATTATTTGATTTAACAGGTTAATTTTGGATTGAAGTTTTATAGTGACGACCAAATCCTCTGACCCCGGATTTGGGGGCGTTACATAGCTAGTCTCTGAGTTCTGGAACAGGTGTATTGGATGGTAGTTGGAGCCGTCTGGTGTTGATAGCCTGATCAGTTGTCTTCACATATCCGTTACGTATCTCATTTGGCTTTGTGATTCCCGTAAGGGAATAAGTGATTGATATAGTTGAATAATAATTGTGAATAGCATGCTAAAATTAGACTCTGGTACTTAAACAGCACACAACTACGTTTGTTTTATTAAGAGCATGCTAGTCAGTGATATCCAGTTTCTTTATTTACTGTCGCTCGAAATGATTTAAATATTACGGATTTTATGTTGATTTATAGTTATGTTCCTATAACTGTTTACTTTACCATTTCTATCTTGATATTCATAAGTTGGTACTGCTGAGCGATTATGCTCACCCTTGCAACCTGTTATATATATATATATATTGCAGATGCCTAGAAGGCCAGTCAGACCTTGGAAGAACCGTGTCTCAGCCCCTTCAGGACAGGGCTCCTCAGAGGTAGTTAGTATCAGACCATGTGCTGTCTGATGAGTTGTTGAATAAGTTTAGTGTATCAGACTTTTGAATAAATGGTTTGTAATAATGAGTAACTCGAATCATACTTGAACCTAGATCGGATCTTGGTTTGGGGTCGTGTTAGTTTATAATAATAATAATCTTGTAGTTTATGTTTCTGTTTGTTGTGTTTAGTGATGTCAACTCCTGACCCCGGGGTTGAGGTCGTCATAGTTGGTATCAGAGCTATAGGTTCAAGTCCCTGATTCAAGTTAGGGATTGAGTCAAATAGGTATAGAAATTGTGTCTTAAGGTGTGAGTCAGCAACTCATGGAGAGGAGAAAACCATAGAGTCAGTCGAGGGTTCCGATGGCATTACTAGCATCTATTGATCTTTTGATATAACTGCCTTAACCTTGTTGTGTCTTTCCTGTATATTTATCTTGTTGGCAGTGACCTATAGTGATCTCCAGTTCTCCATCCCGGGAGAACCGATTAGATTCAGACAGTTCTGACACGGAGAGGACCTTATAGGTTGTAGCTGAGGAGACTCCTTTTCCTCCCCCACCAGTGCCCCCATTTGTACCGAGGGATATCCTTGGACATAGTGCTCGTCCCTATTTGGTACGGAGATCAGTATCTGCTATTAGGGATTTCCCACCAGGCTATGGTCCCAGTTTTTCTTTCTCGAGACCTCCGGTTCCTCCATCCGCTCCTACCGGTACCTCTTCCCCGATTCTCTATCATGTTCACCGAGCGGTGAACAGGTTTTTCATTAGAGAGCAGAGCCTGGAGCTAGCCGTTCATCTTGACCAGATACCAGTTGGACCTTTTCAGGGAATCCCTGCCCCTTTACCTGATATTCAGGCCCAAGTTCGGTCTTTGACTCAGATTGTTGTGGAGAGAGCTAGGTCTATTGACCCTTTTATTAGTTCAGAGTTCAGGGCCATTCAGTACCAGGACCTGGTTAACTGGTTGGTGTTTGAGTTAGGCTCTATTGGTGGTAGCGGTAGTGGCAGTGGTTAGAGCAGAGGGGCAGCAGTGATAGACAGAGCTCAGAGTCGGTTTGCAGGAGTTCTATAGTTATTTCCTTTATATATGTACATTATGTTGTTGTAGTTCATAGTAGGCGGAGGCTGCTATGACAACCAATTTTGTTGTGTACTCAAATTGTTTTTAGTTAGATTTAGTTGTATCTGTTGGAATTCTTTTGGTTATTATATAGTAGCTGCTTTATTATGTTGTTCAATTTTCATATACACTTGTGCGTTCTTATTATTGTTATTACTATTATGTTGTTTCTATTGCTGCTATTTCTAGAATATAATCATTCACTCAGGATGGATCCATTAACTGGGGATGAGGATATTGTCTTAGTGAAAACACTCTCCTGGTACATATGTATAAACTGTTTGGAGCAATTCATTTTCTTATATATGACTGCTATGTTTCAGGAGAAAGCCACTAAAGAAGAATTCTCAACCCAATAATGGATCTGCTAGGGATCCCTCCATGAGTGAATTAATAGATTTGTTGCGTCAGCAGTCTACTCAGCTGGCCCAATAATAATAGCAATTCTAGCAGCAGTAACAATAATTTCAGCAACAATAACAACAGCAGCAACAGCTCGTATAGCAATAATAACAGCAAATCCAACGACAGCAGCTGCAGATCCAACAACAGCACCAGATGAGGGGGATGACCCAAGCTGTTAGTTTTAAGTCTTTCCAGGCTGTGAAACCCATAGAATTTAAAGGTGAAGTGGATCCTGTTGCTGCTAGAATCTGGTTGAAGGAAATGGAGAAGGCTTTTGCACTCACTAAGGTGAATGAGGATTTAAAGACAGATTATGCTAGTTATTTTCTGAAAAATGATTCAAACTATTGGTGGGAGTCTACGTGATCGTTAGAAGGGGAAGGTCCTATTCCCTGGACCCAATTTACAGAACTGTTATTGGAAAAATATTTTCTGGATTGTCTCCAAAGTCAGATGGAGATGGAGTTTTTAGAATGGAAGCAAGGAGACAGGAGCGTCATAGAGTATGAAGCCAACTTCACGGAGTTGGCTCTTATAGAACCAGAGTATGTGAGTTTGGAAGCTCAGAGAGTGAAGCAGTTTCAAAAAGGATTGAAGCCAGAGATTAGGAGTGGAATTGTAGCCTTACAACCCAAGACGTATATTTCGGTAGTTCAGGATGCCTTAATGATAGAAAGTGACAAGAGGTTAGCTACTAAAGAGAAAGGTGAGAAGAAAAGAAAGTTTGAAGGTGGAACTGCAAGGTCAGAACATGAAGGATTAAGCCAGAAGTTTCAGCGCCTCTTTGGGAAGAAAAAGACAGGAAGTTCAGGAGATAGAAATTTCCGCAAGCTAGACCCGGTACTACCTCAGTTAGTTCGACACCGAAAAAGTTCAAAAAGCCAGTGATCAACTGCAAGACATACGGAAAAAAGCACAGTGGTCAGTACAAAGAGAACGTCAACTATTTCAAGTATGGCCAAAAGGGTCATTTTTCCACTGAGTGCAAATTCGAGAACCAAGGAGTAACATGTTTTAGCTGCGGCAAAGTGAGGCATATTGCTAGGAATTGTAGATCAGTTACCCAGGGCAATGTAGGAAGAAGTGTGTCCCAAGGATCAGCAACAAGTACCGCCAGATCTAGAACTTTTAAGATGACTAAGAAATCTCTAGCTCAGGATTTCGATGTAGTTGCAGGTACACTTTCTCTTAATTTCGTACCTGTTAATGTTTTATTTGATTCAGGAGCGTCCAAATCTTTAAGATCCATGAACTGTGTAAATAAAATGCAATTAATGTTGGAAGACTTAGATGAACCTTTGACCATAGAGGTGGCTAATAAGGATATAGTTCATGTAAGTCAATTTTGTCCTAAGTGCTCCATAGAGATTTCAGGACATACTCTCCCTGCCGACCTAATACCTTTTGACTTAGGAGAATTCAATGTTATTTTAGGCATGGATTGTTTGTCTCTATATAAGGCAAATATTATCTTCAAGAGAAAGAGAGTTGTTATGTATACCACATATAATGTAATGATAAGTTATTAAGGACAAAAGCAGGACAATAAGTTTTTTCAGTATTGCAAGCAAAGAAATTGTTGCGGCAGGTGTGTGAAGCATGTTTGGCTCATATGGTGGATACAAAGAAAGAGACTCCTATATTATATAAGATCCCCACTGTAAGAGAATATCCCGACATCTTTCTAGAATAATTGCCAGGATTAACACCTGATCGAGAAATAGATTCTCCATTGATTTGATACTAGGAGCTGAACCAGTTTCCAAAGCTCCATATCGAATGGATCCAGTGGAAACGAAGGAATTGGCCAAGAAACTTCAGGAACTGTTGGATAAAGGAGTCATCCAACCAAGTGTTTCTCCGTGGGGTGCTCTAGTGTTATTTGTAAAGAAGAAGGATGGAAGTATGAGGTTATGCATTGACTATAGAGAGTTGAACAAGTTGACGATAAAGAAAAAGTATCATTTGCCGAGAATTGACGATTTATTTGATCAGCTTAAGGGAGCATGCTATTTTTTGAAGATTGATTTAAGATTTGGCTACCATCAACTGAAGATAAAGCCTGAAGATATCCCAAAACTGTATTCAGGATAAGGTATGGCCATTATGAGTTCTTAGTGATGTCATTTGGATTGACCAATGCACCAGCAGCTTTTATGGATTTAATGAACCGAGTGTATAAGGAGTACTTGGATAAGTTTGTTGTTATATTTATTATTGACATCCTCATCTATTCAAAGACTCCAGAAGATCACGCAACGCATCTAAGGATTGCCCTTCAAAGGTTAAGAGAAAAACAACTATATGCAAAGTTTTCCAAGTGTGAGTTTTGGTTAACAGGGCTACAGTTTCTTCGACATGTGGTAAGCAAGGAAGGTATCAAGGTAGACCTTGTAAAGATTGAAGCAGTATCTAAGTGGGAGCAACCAAAGAATCCAATAGAAGTAAAAAGTTTTCTTGGGCTAGCTAGATACTATCAAAGATTTGTAAAGGATTTCTCTAAGATCACATCCCAGTTAACCAAGCTAACTAGGAAGAACGAGAAATTCATTTGGACAAAGAAGTGTGAAGAAAGCTTCCAGGAACTGAAAAAGAGATTAGTGTCTACTCCAGTACTAGCATTACCAGATGAGACAGGAAACTTTGTGATCCATAGCGACGCTTCTTTGAAAGGTTTAGGTTATGTATTGATGCAACAAGACAAAGTCATTGCCTATGCCTCCAGACAATTAAAGCCTCACGAGTAGAAGTATTCGGTCCATGATCTTGAGTTGACAGCTATAGTTTTTGCATTGAAATTATGGAGACATTACCTGTATGGAGAAAAGTGTGATATCTACACGGATCACAAGAGCTTGAAGTATATATTTACTCAGAAGGATTTACACATGAGACAAAGAAGATGGCTAGAGTTAATCAAGGATTATGACTGTTCCATTAACTATCACCCAGGTTAGGCCAATGTGGTGGCTGATGCCTTGAGCAGAAAAGAGAAACTAAATATGGTTCAGATTGCAGAAGAGCTAGCACGAGACTTGGAAAAGATGGAGATTGAAGTTCGAGTACCAAGAGAAAGTAAGGAGAAATTACACGAGATTACCTTCCAACTAGCATTGATGGATAAGATTAAAAGATGTCAAGAGGGAGTTATGGAACAATAATTGGATTATCTGACAGGAGAAGAACTATATACCCAAAAGGATAGCCAAGGTATGTTTAGATTTTCTTCTAGAATATGGATTCACAATATGACAGAACTGAAGAATGAAGTTTTACACGAAGCGCATAACTCTCGGTTTTCTATCCACCCGGGTAGCACTAAGATGTACCAAGATTTGAAAAACCTTCTGGTGGCCAGGAATGAAGAAGGATATTACAAATTGGGTTAGCAAATGTCACGTCTGCCAGATGGTAAAAGCAGAACATCAATGGCCAAGTGGATTGTTATAACTTTTGGAGATTTCCCAGTGGAAGTGTGAAGAGATTGCCATGGATTTTATGGTGGGATTTCCAAAGACAAAAGCTAATCATGACGCTATTTGGGTAATCATTGACAGATTGACAAATTCAGCATATTTCCTCCCAATCAATGAAAGGTATTCTTTAAAAAAGCTAGTTAGGTTATATTTGTATGAAATAGTGACCAAGCATGGAGTTCCTGTGTCCACTATATCAGATCGAGACCCGAGATTCAATTCAAGGTTTTGCTCTAAGTTCGAAGAATGTCTAGGAACCAAGCTGAGTTTGACTATCGCCTATCATCCTCAGACGTACGGTCAAAGCGAGAGAATAATCCAAACCATAGAAGATATGTTGAGAGTTTGTGCTTTAGATTTTAAAGGAAATTGGGATGAACACTTACCTTTGTTTGAGTTCTCATACAACAATAGCTATCATGCCAGTATTGGAATGCTGCCTTACGAAGCTTTGTATGGACGCAAGTGCAGATCGCCATTGTATTGGGATAAAGTAGGAGAGAAGAAAGTGTTAGGTCCTGAGCTGGTCCAGAAGACCAAAGATGCAGTGGTATTGATACGTAAAAGGCTAGAAGCATCCCAAGATAGATAGAGAAAGAATGCATATTTACATCAAAAAGATATGAACTTCCAGGTAGGGTCATTGGTATTGCTAAAGGTATCACCTTGGAAAGGATTAGTGCGATTTGGTTAGAAAGGTAAGCTTAGCCTCAGATTTGTAGAACCATTTGAAGTTTTGAAGAAAATAGGGAAAGTCGCTTATGAGATAGCATTGCCACCACAGTTGAAGCATATCCATAATGTGTTCCACGTATCCATGTTATAGCCATATATTCCTAATTCAAATCAAGTCATAGAGTATGAACCAACTGAGCTACAGCCAGACTTGTCCTATATGGAACAGCCAATCCAGATTTTAGATCATAAAGAGCGAGTCTGTAACGCCCTCCAGACCCGGGGTATAAGTCTGGGGGTTACTAGCTAATCACCAAACCTGTACAATCTGAATAACAATAATAATAAAATATATCTAAACCCCTTTAACACTAACCAGGATCTTTTTAGGTTGAAGTATGAAAACAAGAACCATTAACTACTTTATTACAAACCAAATTTAACATCTTACAAACTCTCTTTATTACAAACCATTGTCTAACCAGTTTTAAACTAATTTCATCTTTTATTCAAATGCACACACTAACTATCTACACTCCATATATTCGGGAAACTCAAAACTTTCTTCCTGAATTGGGATCAACACCTTGGGTATGAAAGGATCCCGAGGCTTGACCCACTTCTTTACCACTCGAGTCCTGATGGGTTTCATATTCCTTCTTAACTGAAAACAATAAGGTGAATAACAACAAAAAGGGGTGAGCTAAATATTGCTCAACAAGTCCGCAAAATATAAACAGTATTAAAGTAGTTTAAATAAATTGGTAATATGGGTACATCTGCAAAGATCTAACCCCGCGAGAATAGAAAGAAGGCCCCTACTAGCGAGTATAAATGAACTAAACTGGACACAAGTTCGTATCTATACCCTGTGATCAGCCAGGATACAATGCAGATCTATATCTCACTGTATGGATCCAGTCGAGCACCCAGGCAATACGGTCCATCTCAAGGATCTGGTTATGTCCCGGTCCCTAGGATTAAGTAAAACTTAACCCCCAAAATATCACTATCCAGTCCATAAAGTAGCAACCGGAATAATCGGTATGCTTGGATACATTCTAATTACCAGAGTATACCATATGTGTGAGTAACAATTGGAATTTGAATAAGGGATCCAAAGAAAAGGAGAAATCAATAATTGAAATGAAATATGAACAAGAGAATAACAATTATGTATCAGTGTATATGAATAAGAATCAAAAGAGTGTAAGCGTGATATGAATCTGAAGAAATATTACTATTCTGAAAGTAGAATAGGGGAAAAACTTGCCTTCTGCTCGACTTACTTCAAATATGTCACCTTCTTCTATCACCGACTCAATCTGCCTTGTTGGCTTAGCTTCTGTTAGAGAAATAGACTGGTTTAGTCATTTCATACTTCAATTGCATCTTGAACCGACTTTACATTGTTCCTATTGCCTACCAATGCGCTTATCATTGACTTGCTTATTATTTATTAACAAGAAATACTTGTTTAACCACATAATACACATAAGCACATAAGCCACATAATCATTTTTATAGTTAAAAATAATTTTTAGAATCAAAATCGACTCGTTAATCACTTAACACATCATTATCTGTCTCGTTTCCTATTTTTCGGGATTTATCGGACTCGTCTTGGCACGCGATTTGGCTTATCATCAAATAGATAACAAAGGTCAACTAATTTCTAGAAGAAATTAGGTTTTAATATTATTTTTAATGAAAATAATTCATTTTTCTGAGTCTAAGGGCTTTCATTTCGCTCGAATCGGACTAACGGTCAAATTTATATCAATTAAATACAGATAAATTAATTTATTATTCAATATAAATAATTATTACTAATTTTTAAACCCTAAAATAATTTTTAAATAATTATTTAAGAAAAATCAGAACTGAAAATGATGTTTCTATAATATTTAGAATTAAAATGAATTTATTATGATTTATTGAAAATTATTTGATTAATTATCAAAATAATTAATTATTTTTAAATAATTAATAAATAATAAATAATTAAGAATAAAAAGTAAAATTTCAGAAACAGTTGTCAGAAAATGGCTTCTGACAAAAACAGATCAAAATCGGGTTTTAAACCGGGTTTGTATTCGGGTAAATGGGTCACCAAGAACCCACAATCCGGTGACAATCCGGTCACCGGAAAATTTTTCGGCCACTTCAATTCAGGCCATTACAGGGATGGTTTGGACTGCTTTGGAAAGGGTTTTTACTCAACATCTTGCTGCCATCCACAACCATATACGATCCATGAGTCGTGTTTTCCGGCCAAAACTCAAAGAAACTCCAGCGAACTTCGGCAGATTCCGAGGAAGTCGATTTCAGGCCAAACCACGAACTGTTTGTGCTCGTTTTTACATGGAATCGATTGTAAATTACGTTCTAAACACATATCAACTATCAACACAGGTTAATAACCCCTGGAACAGGATTCTGGTGACAACCGAATTAAAATCCGGCCAAAATCCGATTTGCCTAAATCGTACACCAAACTGCACGTTCTATATGTCAAAATAAAGCTCATAACCTGTAAAATCAAAGCCCCATACTCTGCAGAACCTCAGTTATCTTTAAATTCAAATACGATGAAACAAAATTTTACATAAACCCTAGATATCGAACAATCAATTAAAACAATTGTTTGTAAAATTAAATAGCAAGAATTGATCAGGAAACATCAAACACAGCTATATATAACATCAATTTCATTGGATGACCCCAGAATCAAAAAGTACCAAATCGGGTATATACCCTAGAAATTAAAATTGAAAATCTAGACTTCAGAACATGAAATTGATTGCATAAACCGAACAGCTCAAAACCATCGATTTGAGTACTTACATGATACGATTTGGTGTTCAGAAACGCTCAAAATCACGGGTTGATTCTTGACCCGAATTCCGACCGGACTTTGTTCTTCAGAGAATTTCCAGAAATTTTGCAGAATCTTGGAATTAATTAATGATAATTAAAATAAAAATTAGCTATTTATAGTAGGTAAAATAATACTCCTAATTAAAATTAAGGCCTTAATTCTACCCCTTTTAAAATTAATAAGCCCCTAATTTTATAATTTTTGAGTATTAAAATTTAATTTATAAATATTTTATATATACAATTTATATGCCAAAATTTCCCAAAAATTGTGAATAATGCAAAAATACAGAAAAATGGTATAATTGAAAGTCCTATAATTTTATAAAAGTAAAAATGTGATTTTTTTGGGGTTTTTAACACCCAATGGGGACCGGAAAAGTCATTTTTCGCGAAACGAGAAAATTTGTAAAATACCTAGATGTTCAGAATAATGCGATGGTAAAAGCCGTTTAATGAAAAATAAGGCCCATTATTTTATTTGAAATATCAGCTATAAAATCATGATTCGGGTCGTATAACTTTTGATATGAAAGTCATAAATGCAAAATAAAATATCTGAAAAATACCTTAAAAATACTTAGACGACACAGAAGCACGGAACACATAGCAATTAGGGTTTTACAGCTAATTTACACTTAAATGACACATTAACACACATAATTTATTATAATTATGATATAATACAGACGTAATTTTCCCAGACGTTACATCCTTCCCCCCTTAATAGGATTCTGTCCTCAGAATCTCATTACAAAAACAAATGAGGATATTTCTCTAACATCTCACTCTCAAGTTCCTAGGTTGATTCTTCAACCATAGGGTTTCTCCACAATACTCGTACTAAAGATATAGACTTAATTCTCAACACTTTCTCTTGCCGATCTAAAATTCTTATCGGATGTTCTATGTAATAACTCGAATTTTTGAGACCCTGTAAAATGTTTAATGAATAGTAACTCTGTCAGACGGGAAAACTTTTGAGCCCACATTATATAGTGCATAAGAAAATGAGTTTCGGAATAGATATTACGACTTTACGTACCAAATAAGTGTATGTAAACGCTATTAGTTTTCGAAGAAAACGAACTTTGAAAAATGACCGTAATTACGACCTATCAAGGATTACGGGAATCACAATGTAAGTACGAGATTAAAATCCTACGGATTTATATTCAATTAGGATAAATAAAAATATAAGGAATAGAAACGAAAAGAATTACATTGCGAACCATTTACGAATAAGTATTGCGGAGAACGTTTAAGTAACCGAGCGAACGCATAAATGATTAATTAAACGTAACGCACTAACTAAACCATGGTAAGAAAGTAACCATGGTTACTTCATCAAATAGTGAGCTAACCCTAGGATGACCAAGCTAGCTAGCAAATAGTGTGCTAAGGAGCTAACCTTGTAGTTTAGCTTGTAAGCTAGCAAGCTACAAAGATTTGTCCATGGATTTGGAGACAAGGAATAAACCTAGAATGCTATACTACGAAGAATAAAAATCAAGTTGCAAGATATCAACTCACCTTCCAAGAAGCAACCTAAAAATTCTTCCAAGAGAAGCAACCAAGGGCTATAAATATCCCCCCCACCCCCATTTTTCTCTTCCATTCGGCAATTTGAAGAAAAAGGAAGAAATGGCAATTCAAAACACCAAGCTCTAGTTCTTGTAAAATCCTACAATTATTTCCCAAGTCTCCTAGCAACTAAACTAAGGTAAGAAAAATCTTTCATCTCTTTTTATCAAGGTTTGATGGGTGGAATAAATTCAAGAAGTTCACTAGTGAATAGTGTGAATAGTAACCTCTCTTTGGTTCTTGATTTTTAATGGTGGTTTTAGGTTCCAAAAATCATACCAAGCACTTCCAAGCCTCCACCATCCTCAAGAACACATCTCAAGCTTTCAAGAAAGGTAAAAATCTTTGGCCTAACTTTATTTAAGGTTCATGTTTAAGATCCATTTAGTGGGTGTTAGTAAACCTAGCATACTAAGTGTTGTTTATGAAATCTTGATGATTAAGTTAAGTAGATTTAAGGTTGGTTGTTGTTGCCTCAAGAACATGATGTTCTTGAGAGGAGTTTGTGGGTTGATGATGATATGATGATTGTTGGTGGTTGTGTTGATAGTTAAGGCATAAACGAAACCCCGATCGTAAACGTAACTTCGTTAAAACCAACAAACCGTAACTTTAAGTTTCTGCAGAAAGTCTAGAAGTTGTAAACTGTAGATTCTTGAGAAATAACCTTTTTTTAAGATATAAAATGTTATAAGGATCGTTTAGGCGCTTGAATCACTTAATTCCGATTTACAGATCAAAAGTTATGATCGTTTTAGTAAAAGTGTTTTACGCGACAAAAACTGCTACAAATCACGAACTTTGAAAATATAAAGGATAGACTTACAGTATTCTTAAATCATGAAATTTTTATAGAGAGTAACGTGTGGAGTTTCCTAACTGTCATAAAAATTTCAAGTGAAAATAATGATTTCTCAATTTTATAAAAATGTCGGAGCCGAGACCGCGCGAGTAGAAACCGTAAGAATCCTTAAGCGGAGCCGACAACGATAATGAGAATGAACTCAAGATACTTAGGAAAATGAAGTGACCATAAAGTATTTATGACTTAAAAGAAATGTTAAGGGTAGTATGAGTTGAGAGGGTGTATAATGAGTAGCGCATGAGTACGAATTACCGTGAATTAGGGCGGAACCTAACGAAATGAAATGTGTTTATGGTTATAGATTTCCGAGCGGAACCTAGAGCATCCTCCACCTCGAGATACCCAGGCAAGTTTAAAAACCCAACTCCATTTTACTGTTGTGTTGTGAAAAGATTGTTTTACTATCATCGCATAAATACTATGTTTGCCATGATACGTAGTTTTAAATTTCCGCATGATATAGCGATGTTGTACGATAAGTATATATCATGAAATGTTATTTCGCTTTAAGCGTAATGTATGATAGAAGACCGAGGGTCGGTCGGGATTTAAGATAAAACCCGGAAATCATTCCGGAGGTATTATAGGACGGATATAAGTACATAATAGTACGTTTTAAAGGGACTCATCGTCCACTTACGAAACACTAAAACACCGCGAACTTTTAAAACGATTTCCCAATGAGCATATTCCCTCAACTATATTTTATTGATTCGGATATTAAAAATCATATACGTACCCCTTTATTATAGGAGTAGTATACTTCAACGTTTATTTATTCAAACCCGATTAATCATTATAGAATTATTAATTATGTAAACACAAACTAGTTGAGGAATACTATTTAAATAAATCTTTTAAAAGAATAACTCATTCGAGGTATGATGAATATCAATTATCATTTAATTATTTATAGACTACTATTTAATTAATGATTATTTATTTAAGGATTGTTATTGATTTAAAGATCATAGATCCTGATATACCTTTTGATTTAGAAGTATCATTCAAATAATTTCAGATCGTCGGTGAATATTATCCCGACTTATTATTATATTGAATATAGTTTCAAGAAGAAACATTCCCCCTTATTAATTATCTGTTGACAACGGTCAACTCACATCCCTAGTACTTCCTCCGAAATTCTCGGAAGTACGTATATACATATATATACACTTATATTCTAAAAAGATAAACTATCTTTATCATCAAGCAAAATGCTTGGGGAACTTCGATGTGGTTCAAATTCCCGAGATTGATAGGATTCTGTTGAAGGACAATGGAGGGGTAGACTCTGGTACTATGTGTGCTGGATGGGCTACCAAAGGTACCACAGGCGAAGGTACTTTGTGTACTCAGGAACTTGTGAAGTATGTGTATACCCGAAAATGGGACACGTAGCCCGAATGCGGCCAGGGTGATACCCGAGAGATGACGTTATTAGTCCTTTTACTAGTAAAGAAGGTTACTTTCCGTAGGACGACTGATCATCGTATGCGGTGGCTCCTGAGAGATGTCCAAAAATCTTCCAATTGGAATTGATATGCAATACCGTAACCCAAGCCTAGGTGCTGGGATTACTATTAAGGAATTCGCAGGTTATAAAAACCCGCTAAAAAGAATTATTCTCATAAAAAGGTGTGGGACACCGAGAAATCTACTTTTAAATAAAACATATATACAATATATAATGTTATTATACAGTCATTTTCATACTGTACATTATCATGCTGAGCATCTTAGCTCACACTTGTTTTCTTAAATTGACACAACACAACAGTGAATCAAGATGCCTGCCATGAGAACCACAGCCAGGAAACGGGTAGGAAATGGCCAGTTGTTCCGTAGATTGTTTGGTGCAGTACCTCAGGTAGTCGGAATAAGCTGGATTAGTTTTTAGTTGTTTATAGTTCGGCTCATTTATAAGTATGGTTTATGTAAAATAAGAAATAAGAAGCGTATATTCGGCTGGCGGATTAACCTTACTTAAAGGTCACCCCCGGTAAGACTAATTACATTTGGGTTGTAATAAAATTTCTCTAGTATTGATGGTTCATTTCCAAGACAATAACCTGTAGTGTGTGTGTGTTAAGTGTGGGGTCGTGAAGCGTGAGTATTTATATATTGTAGTGTGAGTTGTGTGAGATTAGATAGCGTGGCTTCCGAGACTCCTGACCCCGGGTTTTGGGGCTCCACAGAAATGGTTTCAGAGCCTTAGGTTATCAAATCTTGGAAACGATAGGATATAAAATAAGTAGACCTAAGAATAATAAAACAATCAATTAGAGCTCAAGTCGAGTTCGTCATCGGGCTACACGGGTAGTCTTGACTGTCTTACCCTCAAGGGAATTCCAACTCTAAGTTAGTAACACCTTGCCTATTGTGTCAGGTACCAATGGAGCCTAGGAGGGAGGTTGACCCTGTTGATGATTTGATGATTCCTGAGCATAACCCTATTCCCGAGCCAGAGAGCCCACCCATTGTTGATTCAGACGATGACCCTACTGATGATGTCCTAGAGGAGGAGACTGAGCTTCCTGTCCCCGTAGCTAATGGCGTAGTATGGAGAGATGTAGAGATGTACCCACACCAGGCTATTCGCTCTCCTACACCACCCCCAGGGATCCAGAGCCCTATGTCCTATACTGATGACGATGATGAGGAGGCGATACGCGCACAGTTCCATGAGGTCCAGAACATATCCTCTAGCGACCCAGACTCACCTCTACCACCACCAGCGACCATGCATGTAGTCGTACATGACTGGGTAGTGAGTCAGCTTAACACTGAGATCACGGCGGCGTCTGCCCGCATTGCTGAGTTACGCCAGGCACTGACAGCTGAGAGAGCTACCCGACTAGGATACCCCGGAGACTTTAGAGCTGCTTCCCCAGCCATAGCCCATAGAGAGATCGATGGGATCGAGCTCCGTACCAGGGTTCAGATGAGGATGACATCAATGGGAGGATACATCCCGGTAGTCGATGCAGAGATGATGATTACAGGGGCGATGAGGAGGGTACGTGACCTCACTCGCAGTGATAGTGACTGAGAGATTAGTGACTAGATGTAGACCTTGAAGAAGGCGGAGTGACTTGTCACCAATTTTGATAGGATTGCTAGTAGTAGATAGCGTTCCTAGCCTTTCAGGGTACACGGCTTATGTATTTTCCTTTCAGTATTTAGAACTAGCAGTGTTAGATTGTAATCAGGCATGTATGAACTCGGCTAGTTGTTTCATCCCCAAGATATAGTTGGGAGATCTTATGAATATATATCGAAGCAGTTATTAAAGAATTGATGTCTATATTAATGCACTTTATAAAACCTGTTAAATAATAAATGATATGCTTATATATGAATAAAATAACCTAACTGTCATAATCATGTGACCAATTTTCCTTATCAGAATAATGCCACCCCGTAGAAGAGGAACCAGAGCACAGCCCGCAGAGTCTGTTAACCAACAACGAGGTGACCCAGTAGTAAATGAGGGAAGTGAAGAAGACATAGACTATAATGAATATGATGAAGAAGAATATGTAGAAGAAGAGGCTGAGGATACCCATCAGGGAGGGAACCCCGTAAATAAATTTATGGAACTGCTAAGAGCAAATCTGAACCAACAACCTATTCCACCACAGCCCCCTGTTGCCCAACAAACTACAGCTACTGTCTTTAGAGCCTTCAAGTCCCTCAAACCCCCAGAGTTTCTAGGATCTGCTGACCCCGTTGAAGCACGGGCCTGGCTCAAAGAGATAAAAAAGTCCTTCGAGATACTAGGAGTTGAGGAACGATATAAGACCATTTTCGCTTCTTACATGTTGAAAGGAGAAGCTAACTATTGGTGGGAGTCCAAACGAAACCTAGAAACTGATGCTGTGATCCCATGGGATAGATTTACCCGACTGTTCTTAGATAAGTACTTCCCTAGGTTTATGGAAACCCAGATGGAGATTAGGTTTTTGGAGTTGAAACAGGATAAGATGACCGTGGCAGAATATGAGGCCAAATTTACTGAGTTGTCTAGATTTGTGCCTGAGTTTGTGAATACTGAAAAAAAGAAAGCGCGAAGGTTCCAGCTTGGTCTGAAACAATGGATACAGAACAAAGTAGCAGTGTTAGAACTGACAGACTATGCCACCTTAGTATAGAAAGCCTCGATTGTTGAAGCTGGTAGTGAGCATACTGTGAAAGAAAAGGACAATAGGAAGAGGATGATAGGAAGCCAAGGAATAGGAACCGGAAACAGGAGCCTTCCAAGTAGGTTCGCCAGGGGAGCGGTGTCCCAATCTGCAAGAGGCCCCGGATTCAGAAAGGCCCCAAGTGAGAGCGTTGGCCAGGGCGGCGGACAATCTAGGGCAACATTTCATAGCCAACCACGTGCCCCAATACCAGAATGTCAAACCTGTAAGAAGAGGCACCTTGGAGTATGTAACCAGACAAGAGCCCCTCTGAGATGTTACCTGTGTGACCAAATTGGACACCTTGCCAACAGTTGCACCCGGCCCAAAGTAACGTGTTTCCAATATGGGAAGGTAGGACACATGAAGCGGGATTGCCCAACGTTGAAGCCCCCAGCCTCAGGAATGAGTAGAGCTGCATCTAACCGACCTCCAGCCGCTAGGACCTTCAACATGACTGTTCAGGATGTTGTCCGAAACACTGACGTGATAGCAGGTACCCTTTTGTTAAATTCCGAACATGCAAATGTCCTATTTGATTTTGGAGCAACCAAGTCTTTTATATCTCAAGATTTTGCTAGCAAGTTAAAACTTAATGCCATACCCTTACGTGAGGTATTACGAGTGGAAATAGAAAACAAAGAAATAATCCCTGTAAATCAAATATACCCTAAGTGCAAGCTGAAATTAGAAGAGGAGATTTTCGAGGTCGACTTAATACCATTCGCGTTAGGAGAATTTGATGTGATCTTAAGAATGGATTGGTTATCTCGTAACGGAGCACAAATAGATTGTGAACAGAAGAAAGTTAAGATAAGAGTGCGGAATGATAAAGAAGTAGTGTTTAAAGGTCAACGACAGAATCAGAAATTTTTGACCATGCTTCAAGCAAAAAGATTGTTGAGGAAAGGTAACGAGGCCTATTTGGCTTATGTGATAGATACCCAGAAGGAGGTCCCCAATATACAGAACATACCCATAGTAAACGAATTCGAGGATGTATTTCCAGAAAACTTACCAGGATTACCACCTGACAGAGAAATAGAGTTCGCTATAGAGTTAGCACCAGGGACGGCGCCAGTATCCAAGGCCCCATATAGGTTAGCCCCAGTTGAGATGAAAGAACTAGCTTCTCAACTGCAAGAATTATTAGATAACGGAATGATAAGGCCCAGTGTGTCACCATGGGGAGCACCAGTACTATTTGTAAAGAAAAAGGACGGCAGCATGAGATTATGTATAGACTATCGAGAGCTGAATAAGCTGACTATAAAGAATAGGTACCCTCTTCCCGGAATTGATGACCTATTCGACCAACTCAAAGGAGCTGTACATTTTTCCAAAATAGATTTAAGGACAGGATATCATCAGTTGAAAATCAAACAGGAAGATATACCAAAGACTGCTTTTCGCACTAGGTATGGACACTATGAGTTCTTAGTCATGTCGTTTGGGTTAACCAATGCACCCGCAGCCTTTATGGATTTGATGAACAGAGTGTTCAAAAAGTACCTGGACATATGTGTGATAGTTTTTATAGATGATATTCTGATCTATTCAAGGACAGAGCAAGAACATGCAGAACATTTGAGGATAGTCTTAGAAATATTGAGGAATGAGAAATTGTATGCCAAGTTTTCGAAGTGCGAATTTTGGCTGAGAGAAGTTCAGTTTTTAGGACATGTGGTGAGTAGCAAAGGAGTTTTAGTTGACCCCGCCAAGATAGAGGCGGTATCCAATTGGGAAAGACCAGCAACCCCGACAGAGGTTAGGAGTTTTGTAGGTTTAGCAGGTTATTACCGAAGATTCGTGCAAGACTTCGCTAAGATAGCCGGTCCACTGACTAGACTTACCCGGAAGGCAGAAAAATTTGTATGGACGGAAAAGTGTGAAGAGAGTTTTCAAGAACTGAAAAAGAGGCTGGTGTCAGCGCCAGTGCTCGCTCTTCCCGATGGAAAGGGAGAGTTTGTGATATACAGCGACGCATCACTTAAAGGATTAGGATGTGTACTAATGCAGCACGGCAAGGTTATAGCATATGCCTCTCGACAATTGAAGGAGTATGAGAGCCGATACCCTACGCATGACCTAGAATTAGCAGCCATAGTATTTGCCCTAAAAATTTGGAGACATTACCTATACGGTGAGAAATGCGAGATCTACACTGACCATAAAAGCCTCAAATATATTTTTACTCAGAAGGAACTAAACATGAGACAGAGGAGATGGTTAGAGTTGATAAAGGACTGCGACTGTGAAATTTTGTATCACCCGGGTAAAGCTAATGTGGTGGCTGACGCCCTTAGTAGGAAGGAAAGACTCAAGATGATAATGACATTGGAGGAATTAGTTAAGGAATTTGAGAAGATGGAAATCGACGTAAGAATGGCCGGTAAGGGCACGGAAGGATTATTTGAGATTAAGCTAGTACCAGAACTGATTACAAAGATACGAGTATGTCAGGAAAAGAAGGTGAGCGAGGAAAAAGGAACATTGACCGGTGAGGAAGTGAGATGCGAGAAGGATGAGGAAGGGATCATGAGGTATGCATCCCGGATTTGGATTCCGAATGTACAAGAATTAAAGGACGAGCTGTTGCATGAAGGGCACAGCTCCAGATATTCAATCCACCCAGGAAGTACGAAAATGTACCGTGACCTTAAGGAATATTATTGGTGGCCTAACATGAAGAGAGAAGTAGCGGAGTGGGTTAGCAAGTGCTTGACATGCCAAAGAGTGAAGGCGGAACATCAGCGACCTAGTGGACTGTTACGACCCCTAGAAATCCCGGAATGGAAATGGGAACACATAGCCATGGATTTTGTGACAGGCTTACCTAGGACAAAGACCAATCACGATGCTATATGGGTTATCATTGATAGACTAACCAAATCCGCGCACTTCCTGCCAATCAACGAAAGGTACACCGTAGACAAGTTGGTTGATATTTACTTGAAGGAAATTGTAATAAGACACGGCGTTCCTGTAGCCATAGTGTCAGATAGAGACCCGAGGTTTAATTCCCGATTTTGGAGAAGCTTCCAGGAATATGTAGGCACCAGACTAAACATGAGTACCGCTTACCACCCCCAGACGGATGGACAAAGCGAAAGGACTATACAGACCCTAGAAGATATGCTGCGAGTATGTGCCATCGACTTCAAAGGAAATTGGGATGATCACTTACCCCTGATAGAATTTTCTTACAACAATAGCTATCACGCTAGCATAGGAATGCCCCCGTATGAAGCTCTTTACGGGAGAAGATGCCGCTCTCCCCTGTGTTGGGATGAAGTTGGAGCACACAAGCTATTAGGACCAGAGTTAGTCCAGCAGACCAGAGAAATGGTGAAACTCATCAGGAAGAGACTGGTAGCAGCCCAGGACAGACAAAAGAAGTACGCCGATCAGACCAGGAAGGATAGGGAATATGAAGTAGGAGATTCGGTGTTATTAAAGGTATCTCCGTGGAAAGGATTGATGAGATTTGGAAAGAAAGGGAAGCTGAGTCCCAGATTCATAGGACCCTTTGAAATTTTGAGGAGGATAGGACCTCTAGCTTACGAGCTCGCCTTGCCTCCTAATTTGCAACAAGTACACAACGTGTTTCACGTATCCATGTTGAGAAAGTACCATGCCGATGCCCGACATGTAATAGAGTACGAGTAGGTAGATTTACAACCAGATCTGACCTACATCGAACAGCCAGTTAGGATAATGGACCAGAAAGAACAAGTGCTGAGGAACAAGACGGTGAAGCTAGTTAGGATATTATCGAGAAATCAAAACGTTGAGGAATCAACTTGGGAACTTGAAGACACCATGAGGATTAGATATCCCCACTTATTTTCTAATTGATTCCGGGATGGAATCCTTGTTAGAGGGGAAGACTGTAATAACTCAAATTTTTGAGACCCTGTAAAACGTTTAATGAATAGTAACCCTGTCAGACAGGAAAACTTTTGAGCCCACACTATATAGTGCATAAGAAAATGAGTTTCGAAATAGATATTACGACTTTACGTACCAAATAAGTGTATGTAAACGCTATTAGTTTTCGAAGAAAACGAACTTTGAAAAATGACCGTAATTACGACCTATCAAGGATTACGGGAATCACAATGTAAGTACGAGATTAAAATCCTACGGATTTATATTCAATTAGGATAAATAAAAATATAAGGAATAGAAACGAAAAGAATTACATTGCGAACCATTTACGAATAAGTATTGCGAAGAACGTTTAGGTAACCGAGCGAACGCGTAAATGATTAATTAAACGTAACGCACTAACTAAACCATGGTAAGGAAGTAACCATGGTTACTTTATCAAATAGTGAGCTAACCCTACGATGACCAAGCTAGCTAGCAAATAGTGTGCTAAGGAGCTAACCTAGTAGTTTAGCTTGTAAGCTAGCAAGCTACAAAGATTTGTCCATGGATTTGGAGACAAGGAATAAACCTAGAATGCTATACTACGAAGAATAAAAATCAAGTTGCAAGATATCAACTCACCTTCCAAGAAGCAACCTAAAAATTCTTCCAAGAGAAGCAACCAAGGGCTATAAATACCCCCCCCCCACCCCCATTTTTCTCTTCCATTCGGCAATTTGAAGAAAAAGGAAGAAATGGCAATTCAAAACTCCAAGCTCTAGTTTTTGTAAAATCCTACAATTATTTCCCAAGTCTCCTAGCAACTAAACTAAGGTAAGAAAAATCTTTCATCTCTTTTTATCAAGGTTTGATGGGTGGAACAAATTCAAGAAGTTCACTAGTGAATAGAGTGAATAGTAACCTCTCTTTGGTTCTTGATTTTTAATGGTGGTTTTAGGTTCCAAAAATCATACCAAGCACTTCCAAGCCTCCACCATCCTCAAGAACACATCTCAAGATTTCAAGAAAGGTAAAAATCTTTGGCCTAACTTTATTTAAGGATCATGTTTAAGATCCATTTAGTGGGTGTTAGTAAACCTAGCATACTAAGTGTTGTTTATGAAATCTTGATGATTAAGTTAAGTAGATTTAAGGTTGGTTATTGTTGCCTCAATAACATGATGTTCTTGAGAGGATTTTGTGGGTTGATGATGATATGATGATTGTTGGTGGTTGTGTTGATAGTTAAGGCATAAACAAAACCCGAATAGTAAACGTAACTTCGTTAAAACCAACAAACCATAACTTTAAGTTTCTGCAGAAAGTATCGAAGTTATAAACTGTAGATTCTTGAGAAATAACCTTTTTTTAAGATAGACAATGTTATAAGGATCGTTTAGGCGCTTGAATCACTTAATTCCGATTTACGGATCAAAAATTATGATCGTTTTAGTAAAAGTGTTTTACGCGATAAAAACTGCTACAAATCACGAACTTTTAAAATATAAAGGATAGACTTAAATGTATTATTAAATCATGAAATTTTTACAGAGAGTAACATGTGGAGTTTACTAACTGTCATAAAAATTTCAAGTGAAAATAATGATTCTCAATTTTATAAAAATGTCGGAGTCGAGACCGCGCGAGTAGAAACCGTAAGAATCCTTAAGCGGAGCCGACAACGATAATGAGAATAAACTCAAGATACTTAGGAAAATGAAGTGACCATAAAGTGTTTATGACTTAAAAGAAATGTTAAGGGTAGTATGAGTTGAGAGGGTGTATAATGAGTAGCGCATGAGTACGAATTACCGTGAATTAGGGAGGAACCTAACGAAATGAAATGTGTTTATGGTTATAGATTTCCGAGCCGAACCTATAGCATCCTCCACCTCGAGATACCCAGGCAAGTTTACAAACCCAACTCCATTTTACTGTTGTGTTGTGAAAAGATTATTTTACTATCATCGCATAAATACTATGTTTGCCATGATACGTAGTTTTGAATTTTCGCATGATATAGCGATGTTGTACGATAAGTATATATCGTGAAATGTTATTTCGCTTTAAGCGTAATGTATGATAGAAGACCGAGGGTCGGTCGGGATTTAAGATAAAACCCAGAAATCATTCCGGAGGTATTATAGGACGGATATAAGTCCATAATAGTATGTTTTAAAGGGACTCATCGTCCACTTACGAAACACTAAAACACCTCGAACTTTTAAAACGATTTCCCAATGAGCATATTCCCTCAACTATATTTTATTGATTCGGATATTAAAAATCATATACGTACCCCTTTATTATAGGAGTAGTATACTTCAACGTTTACTTATTCAAACCCGATTAATCATTATAGAATTATTAATTATGTAAACACAAACTAGTTGAGGAATACTATTTAAATAAATCTTTTAAAAGAATAACTCATTCGAGGTATGATGAATATCAATTATCATTTAATTATTTATAGACTACTATTTAATTAATGATTATTTATTTAAGGATTGTTATTGATTTAAAGATCATAGATCCTGATATACCTTCTGATTTAGAAGTATCATTCAAATAATTTCAGATCGTCGGTGAATATTATCCTGACTTATTACTATATTGAATATAGTTTCAAGAAGAAACTTTCCCCCTTATTAATTATCTGTTGACAACGGTCAACTCACATCCCTAGTACTTCCTCCGAAATTCTCGAAAGTACGTATATACATATATATACACTTATATTCTAAAAAGATAAACTATCTCTATCAACAAGCAAAACGCTTGGGGAACTTCGATGTGGTTCAAATTCCCGAGATTGATAGGATTTTGTTGAAGGACAATGGAGGGGTAGACTCTGGTACTATGTGTGCTGGATGGGCTACCAAAGGTACCGCAGGCATAGGTACTTTGTGTACTCAGGAACTTGTGAAGTATGTGTATACCCGAAAATGGGACACGTAGCCCGAATGCGGCCAGGGTGATACCCGAGAGATGACGGTATTAGTCCTTTTACTAGTAAAGAAGGTTACTTTCCGTAGGACGACTGATCATCGTATGTGGTGGCTCCTGTGAGATGTCCAAAAATCTTCCAATTGGAATTGATATGCAATACCGTAACCCAAGCCTAGGTGCTAAGAATACTATTAAGGTATTCGCAGGTTATAAAAACCCCCTTAAAAGAATTATTCTCATAAGAAGGTGTGGGACACCGAGAAATCTACTTTTAAATAAAACATATATACAATATATAATGTTATTATACAGTCATTTTCATACTGTACATTATCATGCTGAGCATCTTAGCTCACACTTGTTTTCTTAAATTGACACAACACAATAGTGAATCAAGATGCCTGCCATGAGAACCACAGCCAGGAAATGGGTAGGAAATGGCCAGCTGTTCCGTAGATTGTTTGGTGCAGTACCTCAGGTAGTTGGAATAAGCTGGATTAGTTTTCAGTTGTTTATAGTTCGGCTTATTTATAAGTATGGTTTATGTAAAATAAGAAATAAGAAGCGTATATTCGGCCGGCGGATTAACCTTACTTAAAGGTCACCCCCGGTAAGACTAATTACATTTGGGTTGTAATAAAATTTATCTAGTATTGATGGTTCGTTTCCAAGACAATAACCTGTAGTGTGTGTGTGTTAAGTGTGGGGTCGTGAAGCGTGAGTATTTACATATTGTAGTGTGAGTTGTGTGAGATTAGATAGCGTGGCTTCCGAGACTCCTGACCCCGGGTTTTGGGGTGCCACATTCTACAAAAGACAAATCAGGTTGGATATCTACCAGTTCATACTCTATTACATGCTTAAATCAGGATTATATCGCTTAAGCATCGACACGTGAAACACATTGCGAATATGCTGCATATGAAGCGGTAGGGCTAACTCATAGTTAACTTTTCCTATTTTCTTCAGAATTTCAAATGGTCCAACATATCATGGATTCAATTTACCCTTATTGCCAAATCTGGTCAATCCTTTCCATGGCGATATTTTGAGTAACACGTGCTCTCCCTCTTGTAGTCCATATCCTTCCTAGCTTGATATGCATACTTGCGTTGTCTATTTTGTGCTGCATCTAGTCGCTTTCGAACAAGTTTTATCTTTTCTTTAGTCTGTTGAATCAATTCTAGACCTAAAATCTTGCGTTCTCCAACTTCAACCCAATACATGGGTTATCTATATTTTCTTCCATATAGAGCTTCATAAGGCGGCATTCCAATAATTGCATGATAGCTATTGTTGTAAGAAAATTCAACTAAAGGTAAGTGCTCATCCCAACTGCCCTCAAAATCAATCGCACAAACTCGCAACATGTCTTCGATTGTCTAGATAGTTCTTTCACTTTGCCCATCAGTTTGCGGATGATAAGCGGTACTCATATTTAATTTGGTTCCAAGAAATTCTTGAAATTGTCTCCAAAATCTTGAATTGAATCGGGGATCTCGATCAGACACGATAGATATTGGAACTCCATTTTGCATCACAATTTCCTTGAGATATAAGTGCACTAGTTTGTCGAGTGAAAATCTTTCGTTAATCGGTAGAAAATGTGCCGACTTTGTTAGTCTATCAATGATGACCCATATCGCATCATGATTTGCTTTAGTCCTTGGAAGTCCTACCACAAAATCCATCGCTAGATGTTCCCATTTCCATTATGGAATATCTAATGGTTGCAGTAATCCACTCGGACGTTGGTGTTCTGCTTTAACTCATTGGCATGTGTAGCATTTAATCACCCATTATGCTATTTCCTTCTTCATATTTGGCCACCAAAAGTTTTTACGGTACATTTTCGTACTTCCCGGATGAATGGAATATTTTGAACTGTGCACATCTCAAAATATTTCTTCCTTCAGTTCTGCCATATTAGGGATCTAGATTCTTGATATAAAGCATAGAATTCCTTCATTATCTTTTTGGGTCGTGATTTCTTCTCCCGTTAAGTCGTCATCTTTACCCATCACTTCTTTTTGACATAGTCGAATCTTCTCTAATAATTCTGGTTGGAAAGTCATCGCGCAGATAGCTTCAGTAGATTCATTGGGAATACGGATCTCGATTTCCAACTTGTCAAATTCCTTAGCTAATTCTTCACATGAAGTTAACAAATTCAATCTTTCTTTCCGGCTCAGCGCATCTGCCACAATGTTCGCTTTTCCTGGATGATAACTGATTGTAACATCATAATCTTTAATCAATTCCAACCATCGGCGTTGCCTCATGTTCAGTTCTTTTTGCGTAAAGATGTACTTCAAACTTTTATGATCCGTGTAGATTTCACACTTCTCACCGTAGAGATAGTGTCTCCAAAGTTTCAATGTAAATAAAATCGCTGCTAATTCCAGATCATGCGTAGGATACTTCTGTTCATGAGGTTTTAATTGTCTCGAGGCATATGCAATGACGTTACCGTGTTGCATCAATACACATCCTAATCCGCGGTATGAAGCGTCGCTGTAAATGACAAAATCTCCATGCTCATATGGCAATACAAGTACCGGTGCGGTTACTAACCGATTCTTCAGTTCCTGAAAACTTTCTTCATATTTGTCATCCCATATGAACTTTTCACTCTTTCGAGTTAACTTAGTCATTGGCGTGGCTATTTTCGCAAAATCTTTGACAAATCTTCTATAAAATCCTGCCAATCCCAAGAAACTTTGAACTTCTGTTGGTGTCTTCGGCCTTTCCCAATTCAACACAGCTTTAATCTTCGCCGGATCAATTTGAATGCCTTCTTTACTGATGATATGTCCTAGAAATTGTACTTCCTTCAACCAAAATTCGCATTTTGAGAACTTCGCGTATAATTGTTCCTTCCTTAGAATTTCTAAAGCAATCTTCAAGTGCTCGGCATGATCTTCTTCAGTCTTTAAGTAAATCAAGATGTCGTCAATAAATACAATCACGAATTTATCCAAGTACCTCTTGAATACTCTGTTTATCAGATTCATGAATGTTGTTGGCACGTTGGTTAAACTGAATGCCATTACAAGAAACTCATAATGTCCGTATCTAGTACGGAAAGCAGTCTTGGAGATATCTTCAGCTTTAATTTTCAATTGATGATAGCCCAATCTCAAATCTATCTTCGAAAACCATGCGGCTCCTTTTAGTTGATCGAACAAATCATCGATTCTCGGTAAGGGATATTTATTCTTAATAGTCAGCTTATTCAATTCCTGATAATCGATATATAGTCGCATGCTGCCATCTTTCTTCTTTACGAACAATATCGGTGCACCCCACGGGGATACACTGGGTCTTATGATGCCTCGATCTAGAAGATCTTGCAATTGTTTTAACAATTCTTTCATCTCGACTGGTGCAATTCGATACGGAGCTTTTGAAACTAGTTTTGTACTTGGCGCTAAGTCAATCGTAAATTCAATTTCTCGGTCTGGCGGTAACCCTGGAAGTTCGTCTCGAAAGACATCAGAAATTCACATACAAATGTGATATCTTCTATTTTAGTAATTCCTTTCTCAGTATCTAACAAGTAGGCTATATACATCTTACATGCCTGTCGAAGTAATCGTTTAGTCTGCATTACTGTCAGAAATTTCTTAAGCTATTTTTCGCCTTTAAACATTACCGTTGTATTTTCCACAGTTCGCAATTTTACTTTCTTGTTCGCGCAATCGATCTGAGCATTATGATAATCTAACCAATCCATTCACAAAATAACGTCAAATTCTCCTAACTTAAAAGGAATCAAGTCTACGGAGAAATGTTGTTCGGCTATTTCAATATCACACGCAAGACATACTCGATCTACTAGAACTTGGTCGTCATTCACTAATTTTATAATTAACGTCTCGCCCAACCATTCAATTTTGTAATGTAACGTATCAAGGAATTCTTCAGAAATAAATCATCGTGTAGCTCCAGAATCAATTAGTATTTTTGAATTTACGGAGTTCACCAAAAGCGTACTTGCAATTACACTAGGATTCCGCATAGCTTCTTTCATTGTCATGTTGAAAGTCCTTGCTCTGGGTTGATTAGGCGGCGGTGGAGGAGGTAAAACCAATACTTTAGGAATGCTAGCTGCCATTGCTGGTCCTTTACAGTTCCTGGAGATATGCCCTTTCTTTCCACACTAGTAGCAAGTAACTTCTGTTTTTCTCGTTGGACATTCATTAGAATAGTGCCCTTTCTGCTTACATTTGAAACACGTCACATCCGCTTTGATACAGACGCCGGTATGTTTTCATGCACAAGTTTTGCAATACGGCACTGGAACTTTGACACTTCCCTGCTGGCTGGGAGCTTGGAAATGTTTACCCATTTTATGGATACCTTGTCCTATTCTTTTAAAATTTAAATTTGTCCGGGCTTTAAATCCCGGCTTCCTACTGGAGTGGCTTTGGAAACTTCCCTGTCCCTGTCCTTTTGAGATCTTTCTCTTTCTCCTTCAATAATTAAGGCTTTCTAGACTACGGCGGTATAAGTCGTTAGTTAAAAACTGCAACTTGTCCACGGATCCATGGTCGTAATCCTTCTTGAAATCTTTGTACTCGTTTTTCTTCAGTATCAACTTGTTTTGGAACAAATCTAGCCAATTTAGTAAATTTGGCTTCATACTCCGTCACGGACATACTTCCCTGCTTCAATTCCAAAAACTTAATCTGTATTTGATTCTTCACATAGCGAGGAAAATGTTTCTCTAAGAACAACTCTTTAAACCTATCCCAAGCAATAACGTCTTCACCTTCTAAAGCCTTCTTAGATTCCCACCAATAATTTGCTTCTCCTTTCAACAAGTAACTAGCAAAATCAGTCGTCTGGTCTTCACCTATCTTCACAAGTGCAAACACTTTCTCTATCTCTTTCAACCATGTAGTAGCCTTAATAGGATATGCAGTTCCCTCAAATTCTGGAGGTTTATCCGACTGAAAATATTTGAAAGTAACAATAGGTATGGCTGCTGGTATCTGGGGTTCGGGACGCGGTGGCTGTTGTAACATTTGTTGTTGAATATGCTGCTGCTGTTGTTACATCTGTTGTTGCATCATTACCATCTGTTGTTGCATCAGATGGAAAATTTGGGTCATGGTATCATTGGTCTGTTCTTCGGAGTTGCTGTTGGAGGTCTCGGTCCTAGTCTTTCTCTTTGGTGCCATTTTCTGATAATAAAATAAGTGATGTCTTTTTTACAATTTATTAAACAATTGACAATAGGTAAGAAAATAATTTATCTTGTATTAACAAAATTTAAATAATGGTTCTATGAATATAAAAATAGTTTACTTAATATATAAAAAATAGAAATTATAAATAGTTAACTGAGGTGATTGTTCTCTTCTCCCCTCTCTTTTTTTCTTTTTTTCTTCTTTTTTTCAACAGAATTTAAAATACGAAATGTTGTAAAATAATAAAGTAAAGGTAAATGCTGTAAAATTGTAAAGACTGAAATTTAAATAAAAGAAAATTTGGAAAAGTTCATTTTATATATATCTAACACCAGCTTCAGGTGTGAATGCTTGGTATACAAAAAGTCTTGTCATGTTGGTCATGCTTACAGCTACAAGTCAGGCTAACTACTACACACATACACTACTACCATACTAGGTGTATCTATGTACATCAGTCATCTCCACTACGTCAGTCCCCTATAGTCAAAATCTCAGAATCCCGGCGGTATACGCCTCAACTCGTCTCGGAGTACCTGAACTAATGTCTGTGCTAGACGGAAAATCCTATAAAATTCCGTAAAAGAAGGTGGCCCGTCATGTGTCAAAGCATCTAACTCCCATGTAGCACTCATTAGGGTAGACTGTAACCTCTGTCTCATCATATAATCTGGTTGTTGTGCGGCTAATGGTCCTCGGTCTCTCTGATCAAACAAGTGCATAATCTCTTTATACTGAGCTCTCCAGTACTCAGCGTCATCTCTCATAACACTGTAGTCATGATACGGTACCATGTATGGTTGTGCAACATATCCTACTACCTCATGTGACTGAATCCTCTGCATCTCTGTAGCATCCTGCTGTGGGGCTTCCAACTGTAACTCTACCTCATGCTCACCCATACCCTCAACTGGAACCATCTGGAAGATATCCGGCTCTGGAGCATGTACTGGAATAGGAGGTAACACTGCTGGTGGTGGAAGCTCTAGCTCAATCCCTGGCATGAACTGATGATCTACTGAAAATGGAGGTGGAAGCATCAGCTCAAAGAACTCTAACAGATCAAACAACTCTACAGGATCATGTATTATCCCTGGCACTGGTGGTGCTGGCTCTTGAGGCATTGGTGGAGGAGGTGGAAGAGGTGGAAACATAAACTTAAACACTGGTGGAACAACTGGTGCGACTGGTCCTGTAACAGTCCTCTCAGATGAACCTGAATATCCCGATGATGCCATCTAATAATATACCAAAAAAAAGGTCACTAAATTATTCCTAGAATAAATACCTTCCTATCCTAATCTTATCTAAATCCTAACACTACTGTTCCTAGTTAACTATTCCTATCTTATAAGATCTCCCTCTCTTATCCCAATCCTAATGTTTTTATTTTCAGGGACCAAACCTACAGCTCTGATACCAAACCTGTAACGGCCTCCAGACCCGGGGTATAAGTCTGGGGGTTACTAGCTAATCACCAAACCTATACAATCTGAATAATAGAAATAAAAAAAAATATATCAAAACCCCTTTAACACTAACCAAGATCTTTTTAGGTTGAAGTATGAAAACAAGAACCTCTAACTACTTTATTACAAACCAAATTTAACATCTTACAAACACTCTTTATTACAAACCATTGTCTAACCAGTTTTAAACTAATTTCATCTTTATTCAAACGCACACATTAACTATCTACACTCCACCTGTTCGGGCAACACAAAGCTTTCTTCCTGGATTGGGATCAACACCTTGGGTATGAGAGGATCCCGAGGCTTGACCCGCTTCTTTACCACTCGAGTCCTGATGGGTTTTATATTCCTTCTTAACCAAAAACAATAAGGTGAATAACAACAAAAAGGGGGTGAGCCAAAAATTGCTCAACAAGTCCGCAAAATATAAACAGTATTAAAGCAGTTTAAATAAATCAGTAATCTGGGTACATCTGCAAAGATATAACCCCACGAGAATAGAAAGAAGGCCACTAGTGGCGAGTACAAATGAACTAAACTGGACACAAGTTCGCATCTATACCATGCTGATCAGCCAGGATATAATGCAGATCTATATCTCACTATATAGATCCAGTCGGGCACCCAGGTACTACGACCCATCTCAAGGATCCGGTTATGTTCCGGTCTCTAGGATTAAGTAAAACTTAACCCCCAAAATATCACTATCCATTCCATAAAGTAGCAACCGGAATAATTGGTATGCTTTGATACATTCTAATTACCAGAATATACCATATGTGTGAGTAATAATTAGAATATGAATAAGGGATTCAACGAAAAGGAGAAATCAAGATTTGAAATGAAATATGAATAAGAGAATAACAAGTGTGTATCAGTGTATATGAATAAGAATCAAAAGAGTGTAAGCGTGATATGAATCTAAAGAAATATTACTATTCTAAAAGTCGAATAGGGGAAAAACTTTCCTTTTGCGCGACTTACTTCAAATATGTAACCTTTGTCTATCACCGACTCAATCTACCCTGTTGGCTTAGCTCTCGTTAGAAAAATAGACTGGGTTAGTCATTTCGTACTTCAATTGTGTCTTGAACCGACTTTATATCGTTCCTATTGCCTACCCATACGCTTATCATTGACTCGCTTATTATTTATTAACAAGAAAGACTCGATTAACCACATAATACACATAAGCACATAAGCCACATAATCATTTTTATAGTTAAAAATAATTCTTAGAATCAAAATCGACTCGCTGATCGCTTAACTGATCATTATATGACCCGTTTCCTATTTTTCGGGATTTATCAGACTCGTCTTGGCACGCGATTCGGCTTATAATCAAATAGATAACAAAGGTCAACTAATTTTTAGAAGAAAATAGCTTTTAATATTATTTTTAATAAAAATAATTCATTTTTCTGAGTCTAAGGGCTTTCGTTTCGCTTGAATCGGACTAACGGTCTAATATATATCAATTAAATACAGATAAATTAATTTATTATTCTATATGAATAATTATTACTAATTTTTAAACCTTGAAATAATTTTTAAATAATTATTTAAGAAAAATCATAACTGAAAATGATATTTCTATAATTTTTAGAATTAAAATGAATTTACTATGATTTATTGAAAATTATTTGATTAATTATCAAAATAATTAATCATTTTTAAATAATTAATAAATAATAAATAAATAATAAATAATTAAGAAAATAATTAAATCTGATTTTTAGAAAATATTTCAGAATTATTTATTTTATATATCAATTAATTAAATAATTAATTAATCAATTTATTAAATAGATAAAACTAATTTTTAAAATTAATAAAAATAAGAATAAAAAATAAAATTTCAGAAACAGTTGTCAGAAAATGGCTTCTGACAAAAACAAATCAAAATCAGGTTTTAAACCGGGTTTGTATTCGGGTAAATGGGTCACCAAGAACCCAGAATCCGGTGACAATCCGGTCACCGGAAAATTTTCCGACCACTTCAATTCAGACCATTACAGGGATGGTTTGGACTGCTTTTGAAAGGGTTTTTACTCAACATCAACACAGCAACATCATGCTGCCATCCACAACCGTATATGATCCCTGAGTCGTGTTTTCCGGCCAAAATTTAAAGAACCTCTGGCGAACTTCTGCAGATTCCGACGAAGTCGATTTCAGGCCAAACCAAAAACTGTTTGTGCTCGTTTTTACATGGAATCGATTGCAAATTATGTTCTAAACACATATCAACTATCAACACAGGTTAATAACCCCTGGAACAGGATTCCGGTCACAACCGACTTAAAGTCCGGCCAAAATTCGATTTGCCTAAATCGTACACCAACTACACGTTCTATATGTCAAAATAAATCTCATAACCTGTAAAATCAAAGCCCCATACTCTACAGAACCTCAGTTATCTTTAAATTTAAATACGATCAAATAAAATTTTACATAAACCCTAGATATCGAACTATCAATTAAAACAATCGTTTGTAAAATTAAATAGCAAGAATTGATCAGGAAACTTCAAACAAAGCTATACATAACATCAATTTCATCGCATGACCCCAGAATCAAAACGTACCAAATCGAGTATAAACCCTAGAAATTAAAATTGAAAATCTAGACTTCAGAACATGAAATTGATTGCATAAACCGAAAGAACAGCTCAAAACCATCGATTTGAGTACTTACATAATACGATTTGGTGTTCACAAATGCTCAAAATCACTGGTTGATTCTTCACCTGAATTCTGACTGGACTTTGTTCTTCAGAGAATTTCCAGTAATTTTGCAGAGTTTTGTAATTAATTAATAATAATTAAAATAAAAATTAGCTATTTATAGTAGGTAAAATAATACTCCTAATCAAAATTAAGGCCCTAATTCTACCCCTTTTAAAATTAATAAGCCCCTAATTTTATAATTTTTGAGTATTAAAATTTAATTTATAAATATTTTATATATAGAATATATATGCCAAAATTTCCCAAAAATTGTGACTAATGCAAAAATACAAAGAAATGGTATAATTAAAAGTCCTATAATTTTATAAAACTAAAAATGTAATTTTTGTGGGGTTTTTAACACCCAATGGGGCCCGAAAAAGTCATTTTTCGCGAAACGAGAAAATTTGTAAAATACCTAGATGTTCAGAATAATGCGATGGTAAAAGCCGTTTGATGAAAAATAAAGCCCATTATTTTATTTGAAATATCAGCTATAAAATCATGATTCGGGTCGTATAACTCTTGATATGAAAGTCATAAATGCAAAATAAAATATCTCAAAAATACCTTAAAAATACTTGAACGACACAGAAGCACGTAACACATAGCAATTAGGGTTTTACAACTAATTTACATATAAATGACACATTAACACACATGATTTATTATAATTATGATATAATACAGACATAATTTTCCCAGACGTTACAGAGTCCTTAGAAATAAGTCAATCCCCATAGTAAAAGTCCTTTGGAGAAATCCTAGAGTAGAAGAGTCTACTTGGGAGTTAGAGTCAGAAATGCTTGATAAATATCCTCAGTTGTTTAGTTAAGTCAGATTTTAGGGACATAATCTTCTAAGGGGGAAGGATAGAATGACTCATATATTTCGTATTGTTTTTAAAGGTGTAATTGTTGAGTAATTAAATAAATAAAGTGTGTGTACTGGTTTTGACAGCGGTGTGTTCTTCTAATTATCTATATGGGATTTATTGGTGTATAGGATTGAATTGTGTAATTAATTATTGAGTTGTATTATTTTGTTCATGTTTAAAAGTGATTTTTATTGCAGTTTTATTTTCATAAATATCTGCTTTACCTCTAAAATTGTTTTTATGATGTTTTAATTTCAATAATTATTTTTAGGATTTTATAAAATCGAGAAATTAATATTTCATTAATTATTCATCTTTAAATGATTTTTTGATTATATTTATTTGTAAAATCGGTATTTAATTCCAGAATTCTTCAAAAATTACGAACTCATATTTTATGAAGTTTATAATATTTTGAGAATTTTAAAATTATTTTGGGAATTTTTGGGATTAATTTCACTCGCGCGTTGATTCATTTAATTGTGAAAAGCGGGTATAAATTGTGTTTCAGAAATAGCTTTAAAATTATGAAACGTACATTTTAATTAACTTCGGGATATTTATAAAATTTTAAAGCTATTTTGGTAATTTTATGAGTTCGTTTTACTCGCAACTCATTTCGTAAATAGTCATTTCGACTATTTAAGAAAGCGACACGTATCACAATTAAGGATACGTCTCTACAGCTTGCACATTTGGGAACTAAACATCACTTTCCTTTCTCTCTCTCTCTCTCTCTCTCTCTCTCTCTCTCTCGACTGTCATCTCTCTCAATTTTCTTGCTCTCTCTCTCTCGTTTATCTTGTAAATCTCTCTCTTTCTCCCATTTTCTTCTTCTGCTTCTTTTCCCCCATCTTATTCTCCTCCCCCGCGGTTATCCGGTGAGTTCACCGTCGTTGTTTTTCCGGCCAGTCGTGCTTGATTGTTGTTTTGATTCTGAATTCATGTGCGTGTATATGTATATATATATATATATGTGTGTTCAGGTTGTGTGTGGTTCTGTTTAATTCACTGATGTCGCCGCTACCCCTCACCTTTTTCCGGCGAGGATGGCGGCGTGTGGCTGCTGCATTGGTTCCTCAGTTTGTTCTGTTTTGTTAGTTTTTGTCTGGGTTGTGTTGTGTTGATTGTTGCCTGTTGCTTGGTCCAGTTTAACCAGAATTAATTTTATTAATTTATTTTTTGCAAGAAAATTATTTTTGAATAATATTCATGATATGAATATTTCATTGTGGGAAGTTAATTTTAATCGGTGAAATATTTGTGTTAGAACCCGAATAATCGGGTACCCCGAAAATTTTACCGCCGTCCGCAATGAATTTTTATGAGCGGACGGTGGACGGTGATGAACGTTATCTTAGTCCTAATTTTATAAAATAAATTATATAATTTATTTCATACGTAAGGAATTGTGTGATTGTAAAAATTGTGTTGTGACGTGACTTGTGGATTGTTGTGAATTTGGACGACGATTATGATCGACGGGTAGGATTATAAACAGAAAGTTTGCTGTCAAAATTTTCTAAAAATTTATTTTAAATACAAGAAATGTTCTTTACCAAACAAAATGTTTTACCCTTATGTGAATATGGATTACGTGATTATGTGTATAATCGTTATACGAGTCGGGTTATCGAATTGGGTTATTTGGATTTGAGGACATCAAGCCTGTCGGTATAACTAATTAGGGTATTTTGTTACTGTAGATCCGGTCGATTTTTGCAAAGACTAAATTCAGCGTGAAAGCTACCTAGGGTTTTATAAATCGTTGCAAGGAAATACCCCTGACCATTTTTTTATGGTTCAGTACGTATAAATAGACTGTTGTTTTATTCTCGTAAAGGAACAGAAACGTTTTAAGGTACGTAACCCCTGTAGATATAAATAATTGTTTTCAAACGTGTTTTGGGGAAAAGTAACTTCGAAAGGTACTTATCTCGAATGGAAATGATTTGTAAACCAGTTTTACGTATGCTGTTAAAATGAATGATTTTGAAATGAGATAGGTACAAGTGTTTTGAAAATTGGATACAACGATCAGATACGGGATACATAGGAGCCGGAGTGGCCTATTGAGGTTGTGTAAGAGGCTAACTCGGTTGCACGCATTACATAACCGATTAGTCCAGCGGGTCAGAGACCTAGCTAGTCTCTGAGTTCCGGAACAGGTGTATGGGATGGCAGTTGGATTCGTCTGGTATTGATAGCTGATCAGCTGTCTTCACATATCCGTTATGTATCTGATTTGGCTTTGTAATTCCCGTAAGGGAATTAGTGATTGATACAGTCGAATAAGAAATGTGAATAGCATGCTAAAATTGGACTCTGGTACTTACACAACACACAACTACGTATGTTTTATTAAGAGCATTCTAGTCAGTGTATCCAGTTTCTTTATTTACTGTCGCTCGAAATGATTTACAGATTACGGATTTCATGTTGATTTATAGTTTCGTTCCTATAAATGTTTACTTTACCATTTTTATCTTGATATTCATATGTTGGTACTGCTGAGCGATTATGCTCACCCTTGCAACCTGTTATATATATATTGCAGATGCCTAGAAGACC
Source organism: Apium graveolens (assembly GCF_009905375.1). Lineage (NCBI taxonomy): Eukaryota > Viridiplantae > Streptophyta > Magnoliopsida > Apiales > Apiaceae > Apium > Apium graveolens. The sequence continues at coordinate 70,795,315 of NC_133650.1, read as the reverse complement.
AGTCATACCTTGGCAGAACCGTGTCTCAACCCCTTCAGGACCCGGCTCCTCAGAGGTAGTTAGTATCAGACCATGTGCGGTCTTATGAGTTGCTAAATAAGTTTAGTATGTCAGACTTTTGAATAAATGGTTTTTAATAATGAGCAATTCAAATCATACTTGAACCTGGATCGGATCTTGGTTTGGGGTTGTGTTAGTTTATAATGATAATAATCTTATAGTTCATGTTTTTGTTTGTTGTGTTTAGTGACGTCAATTCATGACCCCGGGGTTTAGGCCGTCACAGTATAAAACCTCGCTCCTTGGCTTTGGGCTTCGAAAGCAGCCTCGTATACTCTGCCTCAGCCTCCGGTGTTGAAAACCTAGGCCTCACACCACCAACACTTGAAGAATCGGTAGTGCTGCTGCTAACTTGGGTTAATTTTCTTTTGGGTGCCATTGAAAGTGAATAAGTTGAGAGAAAAGATAAGTGTATAAGAGAGAATTGTTGTTAAGAATTTGAGAAGTGATGGAAGAGTTTGTGTATAAGTGTATGTGTGTGTGTGTATAGGGATTGGGAGAGAATTAGTTATGGAAGAGAAGTGGGAATTGATTATGGGAATAATGGTAGTAATGGGGTTGATTGAAATTGATTTGGAGAGGGAAATATGGGAAGTGGAGGAGGAAAATTCAGGTGCAAGCAGTTTTTGTTTTTGATTTTTGATTTTTTCTGATTTTTTTCAGCTTCAGAGGGACAGTGCGGCCGTGCGCTACCCTAGCACTGGCGCGTCGTGCTTCTGTCAATCCAGCGCGGCCGCCCCGCCAAGCAGCATGGGCGCATGCAGTCTCTGTAAAATCAGCGCGGCCACCCCGCTTCTCAGCTTGGGCGCGTCATGCTACTGTAGTTGACACTGAAAAAATTTTCTTTTTATGATTTTATTATGTTTTTCTCCTTTATTTCTTCTTCCTCTACCTAATAATGTACAAAAAACTTGGGTTGCCTCCCAAAAAGCGCTTGCTTTATGTCGTTAGCTTGACGTAGAATCCGAGATCAAGTGGACAATAAAATGGCACTAACCACCTCACGGTTTACCGTATCCCTATAGTAATGCTTCAACCTTTGTCCATTCACTTTAAATGCTTGGCCTGGATTATTTTCAAAAATCTCCACCGCTCCATGTGGAAACACGGTTTTGATAATAAACGGCCCTGACCACCTTGACTTCAACTTTCCAGGAAAAAAACGGAGACGAGAGTTGAACAAAAGAACTTGTTGCCCTGGCACAAATGATTTGAGCATTAGACCCCTATCGTTCCACCTCTTGACTTTCTCCTTATACATTTTATTGTTCTCATATGCTTAAAGCCGAAACTCGTCGAGTTTATTCAATTGAAGCATCCTTTTCTTAACAGATGCATCCATATCAAGGTTCAACTTCTTCAAAGCCCAATACACTTTATGCTCGAGCTCCACAAAAAAAATGACATCCCTTACCATAAACCAACTGAAATGGTGACATGCCAAAAGGAGTCTTGTATGTTGTTCGATACGTCCAAACAGCTTCATCAAGCTTCAAAGACTAATCCTTCCTTGATGGACACACAACTTTCTCTAGAATACGCTTGATCTCTCTATTAGATACCTCAGCTTGACCATTGGTCTGAGGATGGTAGGCTGTAGCAATACGATGATTCACATTATATCTACGCATCATAGTAGTGAACTTGCGATTGTAGAAATGCGATCCCTCGTCACTAATTATGACTCTTGGAGTCCCAAACCTTGTGAATATCTGCTTATGAAAAAAATTAAGCACTACCTTAGCATCATTTGGCAGCAAAGCCTTGAATTCAACCCATTTCGAGACATAATCAACAACCAACAAGATATACTGATTATTGCAATATGAGACAACTGGCCCTATGAAGTCAATTCCCCAAACATCAAAGACTCTAACCTCGAGAAGCACATTAAGAGGCATCCCATCTCTCTTAGACATATTACCCACACGTTGGCCTCGATCACACTTCAAAACAAGTTGATGCGCATCCTTAAACAATGTAGGCCAGAAAAATCCTGCTTGAAGAATACGAGCTGGCATTTTCTCTCCACCATAATGGCCTTCATAAGTAGTCGAATGAAAATCTCATAAGATCCCCCCTGTTTCGTTGTACGGAATGCATCTCCTGATGATTTTGTCAGCTCTTTGCCTAAACAAGTTTGGCTCATCCCACATGTACCACTTCACCTCATTAAGAAACTTCTTCCTTTGAACAAAAGACAAATCTGGATGCATAATGTTGCTCACAAGGTAGTTCACAATGTCTGCATACCAAGGTTCTTCGTCTTGCACCCCAAACAACTGCTCATTGGGAAAAGACTCATTTATCAATGTCTTATCCTGTGAAGTTACACTTGGATCTTGTAACGAGAGAGATGATCAGCGACTTGATTCTCAGTACCCTTTATGTCCTTGATCTCCAACTCAAATTCCTTAAGTAAAAGAACCCAATGAATCAATCTAGGCTTCGAGTCCTTCGAGACGAGATAGAGAACTGCAGCAAGATCAGTGAAAACTGTCACCTTCATCCCTATCAAATAAGATCGAAACTTCTCAAAACCATAGACAATGGCTAAGAGTTCTTTTTTAGTACTAGTATAATTCAGTTGAGCACCATTGAGGGTCTTACTAGCATAGTAGACCACATGAAATATGTTTTTCTTTCTCTGCCCAAGAACTTCTCGAATTGCATAGTCACTTTCATCGCACATCATCTCAAAAGGTTCATCCCAATTAGGTGTAGTTATGATAGGTGCCGTGATCAAATTCTTCTTTAAGATCTCAAAAGCAGCAAGGCACTCATCATCAAACTTGAAAGGGATATATATCTATAGAAGATTTCACAAGGGCTTAGAGATTTTTGAGAAGTCCATGATGAATCACCGATAGAAACCCGAATGACCCAGAAAACTGCGAACTCCCTTAACAGAAATTGGTAGAGGAAGGTTTTCGATAACCCCCACCTTGGCCTTGTCCACCTCAAGACCTTTACTAGAGATCTTGTGCCTAAGAATAATGCCCTGTTGCACCATAAAATTACATTTTTCCCAGTTGAAAACCAGATTGGTCTCAATACACCTTTTAAGAACGGCGCCAAGATTTTGCAAACATTCAGCAAAAGAATCACCAAACACAGAGAAATCATCCATGAAAACCTCCACAGTATGACCAATCATGTCAGAGAAGATAGCCATCATGCATCTCTGAAAGTGGCAGATGCACCACACAATCCAAAAGAAACTCTCCTAAAGGCCAAAGTACCAAACGGACAAGTGAAGGTAGTCTTTTCCTGATCTTCCGGAGCGATGCAAATCTGATTATAACCCAAATAGCCATCTAGAAGACAGTAATAATCATGCCCAGCCATTCTGTCAAGCATTTGATCAATAAACGGAAGAGGGAATTGATCTTTCCTTGTGGCTTTGTTCAGATTCATGTAATCCATGCAAACTCTCTACCCCGTGACTGTTCGAGTGGGAATGAACTCATTCTTCTCATTAATAACAACTGTGATACCTCCTTTCTTTGGCACACACTGCACTGGACTCACCCAAGAATTGTCAGAAATGGGATAGATAATCCATGCATCTAACCATTTGAGGATTTTTTTCTTCACAACTTCTTTCATAATCGGATTAAGCCTTCTCCGTTGCTCAACAGTAGGCTTGCTACCTTCCTCTAGCAGAATTTTATGCATACAATAAGAAGGGCTGATTCCCTTGATATATGTTATAGTCCATCCAATTGCTGACTTGAACTCTCTCAGAATTCTTAAAAGCTTTTCCTCATTACTACCTGAAAGGTCAGATGCAATAATAATAGGCAAAGTAGATGCATCACCTAGAAAAGTATACCTTAAATGTTCAGGCAATGGTTTCAGCTCAAGTGCAGGAGCTTCCTCAATAGATGGATTGAGGCGCTTTAGAGATTTGTTCAACTCCTCAAATACAAGAGATTCAAAAGGCATATCTAACCTTCGCTTCCAAGGAGAAGCATTCAAATACTGCAAATGTTCATCACCTTCATCAATTTCACTGTCTGAATTCCCCAACAAGTTCTCTAAGGCATCTAACCATAGCATTTGATCAAGTTCTGAAGTAACCACAGAATCGACCAACTCCACTTTTAAGCACTCCTTATTTTCAGTCAGAAATTTCATGGCATTAAAAACATTGAACGTCACATCCTGATCCAACACTCGCATAGTAAGCTCACCTTTCTGCACATCAATCAAGGTTCGACCAGTAGCCAAGAATGGTCTTCCCAAGATTATGGAAATCTTTTTATCCTCCTCCAAACCAAGAATTATAAAATCAGCAGGAAAGATGAGTTTATCAACCTTGACCAAGACATCCTCCACAATGCCTTGTGGATATGTAATAGATCGATCGGCCAACTGCAAGGTCGTATAAGTAGGCTTTGGATCAGGTAAGCCCAACTTCTTGAAGATTGATAAGGGCATAACATTGATGCTAGCTCCCAAGTCACATAAGCATTTATCAAATGACACTTTTCCAATAGTACATGGAACAGTGAAGCTTCCAGGATCCTTAAGCTTCGGAGGAAACTTCTGTTACAGCACCGCACTGCATTCCTCAATAAGAGCAACTATCTCTAAGTCATCAAGCTTCACTTTCTGAGAGAGAATACCTTTCATAAACTTCACATAACTAGGCATATGTTCAAGAGCTTCAGCGAAAGGTATATTGATATGAAGTTTCTTGAACACCTCCAGAAACTTCTCAAACGGCTTATCTAGCTTTTTCTTCTGAAGATTTTTAGGAAAAGGAGGTGGAGGATAGATTTGTTTCTCCACTGTATTACCCTCAGGAGGAGTGTGTTCCACAGTAGTCTTCCTTGGCTGCTTCCTTCTGCACTTCTTCTTCAGCCAAAACTTCTTCACCCGAAACTTGGAATTTTTCGGGGTTTGCAACCTTCCTAGACCTCAATGTAATTGCCTTAACATGCTCCTTAGCTTCCTTCTTGCCCGGGACTTCAGTGTCACTAGGAAGTGCACCAGGTTGACGGTTTAGCAAAGTATTGGCAATTTGCCCAATATGATTCTCCAAGGTCTTGATAGACACCGCTTGGCTCTTGCACATGAGCCTCAACTCCTCCAATTCAAATTTTTCATTAGATCGTTGTAGCTGTAGTTGTTATCTTGATGCATATTGTGGTTTCTAAAAACTAGGAGGGTTGTATTGCTTTGCTGCATACTGCTGATAAGGCTGCTGTACCGCATTCTGAGTATTGCTCCAGCTAAAGTTAGGATGATTGCTGTTGTTGGGATGATAGGTGGATGGAACTGGTTGCTGCGACCTCTAAAAGTTACTCATAAACTGAGCTGATTCAGTAGAAATAGCGCATTGCTCAGTCTCATGGGCACCTGCACAAAGCTCATAAATACTAGTGATCTGATTAACTCCATAATTAGCTAAAGAATCCACCTTCACCGACAAAGCCATAAGCTGAGCAGCTTTAGTAGTAGCTGCATCTACCTCCAGAATCTTTACTACCTTGCCCTGAGGTAGTCTCTGAGTTGGGTTCTATTATTCATTAGAAGCCATCAGTTTAATCAATTCGTAAGATTTATCATAGCTTTTAGCCCATAAGGCTCCTCCTGATACTGCATCAAGCATGGGTCTAGAAGTAAAAACCAATCCATTATAAGAGTAGTTAATTATCATCCAGTCAGGCATCCCATGGTGAGGACATTTTCTAAGCATCTCCTTGTAGGGATCCCAAGCCTCACATAAAGATTCTCCAGATTTCTGAGCAAATTGAATAAGTGCGTTTTTTATTGCAGCAGTCTTCGCCATAGGAAATTTTGAGCAAGATCCTCCCATTTGGTGATAGACCCTGGTGGTAGAGAATGTAACCAACATTTAGCTTTATCCCGCAGAGAGAATGGGAAAAGCCTCAACTTAATAGCATCTTCTAAAACTCCATTTAATTTGAAAGTATCGCAGATCTCGATGAAATCTCTGATGTGCATCTGGGGTCTTCTATCCGAGAAACCCTAAACTGAACTGAGTTCTGTATCATCTGAATCGTGCTAGACTTGATCTCAAAGGTATTAGCCGAGATGGATGGTCAGACAATGCTAGACTGAATATCATTAATTATCGGTTAAGAGTAATCCATCAAAGCCTTCGTATTCACTTCTGGTTCTCCCATTGCAATAAGAGCTTCTTCTTCAACTTTCTCCTCGACAAGAACTTCCTCAAAAACTTCCTTAGCTACTACAACTTCTTCCTCAGCTTGATCCAGTGTTCTCTTATGAGATCGAGAACGCGTATGCATACACGATCGCTAGAGTACCTGAAACACGACAAGGAAATAAGTAAGTAATAATGTCCGAGTCAATGAACTTTAACGACCACTGATGACAAACACATAAACTAAAAATTAACACCGAGTCCTCGTCAGTGGCGCCAAAAACTTGTGAGGATAAAAACACGCGCTAATACTCACGCAAGTATACGTGATCGCAAGTAACATAAATTATTTCTAGTTCGTTCCCACAGAGACTGGTTTAGATTAATTTCAATCAATGAACTTATGAAACAATGGTATGGTTATTATTCAATGCTAAGATGATTAACAAATAGAGATTGTTTATAACTACGATTAACTAAGAGATTATACTAAAGAACATTAACAAAGAGATTTAAAGGGATTGATTACTATATAACACAAACATAGGATTCTAGTTTCATTACTACTTCATTCAATAGCCTTTTTGTTCTCAACCTTAGCATGCAATGGCGATGACACTAATCAGATAACACGAAACTAGTAAACGCCAACTTTCGTTGTACGATTACTGTTGAGTGACATTTATGACACTTTATAACGCTCCATTAAGCTTTGAATTGGTTTATTTGTACTCAAGTTGTTGGTGTATTAATGTGTTTTCTAGTGTTTTTGTATTTCAGGCATTAATCCGGAATTCATGTGAATTAGCATTATTTTAGTTCTAATTTGGTGTTAGGATGGTGTCCAAGGAATAAAGCTCGGGAAACCAACTCCTTGCAGCAAGAAAAGAAAGAAATCGGAATTTTATCCAGGAGGCCAGCGCGCCCGCGTTGTCATAACGCGCGCCCGCGCCCAAACTTCAGAGACACAGCGCGCCCGCGCTGATCAAGCGCGCGGTCGCGCTGAGTCGGGATGTTAAAATCCTGATTCTACTTGGCTTCTGATTGGATGATTTTTACTTTGCATGGGATGGTATGTATACTTAAATAAAATATGTTTTTCAAGAGAGAGACGTAACGAAGCTTAAGGAGAAGACAACAAGAAGACCTATAGCACAATTCAACAAAGGAGAAGAAGATCTAGTTTATTCTTATGAATCTTTGTTCTAAGTTATAATCTTGGATGCTCGTTTCCTGTTTTGTTGAACCTAATACTCTGGAATTCATACTTTGTTTATAAAGACTACGTTTGTTATACCATTCTTTCATCAGAACCCACGTTGATGATGAATCCGATTATGAGCTAATTGTTATCGTGGGGTTCTAGCGGATTTATTTATGGATTTCTTTAGTTAATTTGTTTCGATGCCTTAGTGTATGGTGATTGTATGATAACCTAGTATTGGTTGTGCTTATTCATCTTATGAGCGTCGCGAACTTATAAGATAGCGTGTTAATCTTTAATAAAGCGAAAGTGAATTTAAGGGTATAGAACTTTCCATGCTAGCATAGGTTCATGTGTTATTGTTATGCATGATTCATAGGTAATTTTAACCATCTAAATTGACCTATGTAATCACAATAGATAACTTGTGCATTAAACCGTTATGTTGTCAAATTCTACAGACATATAGGGTCTCAATATAATTGGTGTATATTCAGCTTCTATCTCTTTTGTGGATATCTGGTAGTATGGTATTTGTGCAACAAAAGTTGGCATTTATTAGTTTTGTGTTATCTGATTAGTGTCATCGCCATTACATGCTAAGGTTAAGAACGAAAAGGCTATTGAATGAAGTACTTAATGAAGTTAGAATCCCATGTCTGTATTATATATTATTAAACTCTCTTTACTCTCTTTAGTTAATGTTGTCTAGCATAATTCATAATAGTTAATCGTAGTATAATCAAAACCCAAATTGTTATTCATCTTAGCATTTAATAATAGCCATATCATTATTGCATACGTGCATAAATTACAAAGTTAACCTAAACCTGTCCCTGTGGGAACGAATCTGATTTATATCTTATTTTACTTGTGATTGCGTATACTTGCGTAAATTTTAGCGGGAGTTTAGCGACCAACAAGTTTTTGGCATCGCTACCGGGGAATGGTGTTAACTTTTAGTTTATGTGTTTGTCATCAGTGATCGTTAAAGTTCATTGACACGGACATTGTTACTTACTTACTCTTTTCCTTGTCGTGTTTCAGGTACTCTAGCGAGCGAGTATGCATACATGTTCGCGGGCTCGTAAGAGAACTCTGGATCAAGCCGAGGAAGAAGCTGTAGTGATTCGAAGAGAAGTTTTTGAGGATGAAGAGAAAGTAGAAGAAGAGAAAGTCGAGGAACCAGCTTTAGTAGTGATGGGAGATCAAGCAGAAAATCCTAAGGCTCTGATGGACTATTCTTAGCCTAAGATCAATGATATTCAGTCAAACATCATCAGACCAGCCATCTCGACTAACACTTTTGAGATCAAGTCGAGCATGATTCAGATGATACAGAACTCAGTTCAGTTTGGGGTTTCTCCTACAGAAGACCCCAACATGCACATCAGGGATTTCATCGATATCTGTGACACTTTTAAGTTCAATGGTGTGACTAAAGATGCTATCAAGCTGCGACTATTCCCATTCTCTCTGAGGGATAAAGAAAAGTGTTGGTTACATTCTCTACCACCAGGGTCTATCACCAAATGGGAGGATCTTGCTCAAAAGTTTCTCACTAAATTCTTTCCTATGGCGAAGACTGCTGTAATCAGGAATGCTCTTACTCAGCTTGCTCAGCAAATTGGAGAATCTCTGTGTGAGGCTTAGGATCGATACAAGGAGATGCTAAGGAAGTGCCCACACCTTGGCATGCCTGATTTGATGATTATAAACTGTTTCTACAATGGTTTAGGCACTCAGTCTAGACTTATGCTCGATGCAGCATCTGATGGAGCCTTATGGGCCAAAAGCTATAATGAAGATTATGAGTTGATTGAGCTCATGGAAGCTAATGAATACCAGAATCCTACGCAAAGAATGATAAAAGGCAATGTCACAGGAATTCTGGAAGTGGATACATCTACTGCTATAGCTGCTCAACTTCAAGCTTTGACGTTGAAAGTGGACTCTTTGGCTAATTAGGGAGTTAATCAAATCACTAGTGTTTGTGAGCTTTGTGCGGGGGCACATGAAACTGAGCAGTGTACTATTTCTAGCGAATTGGCTCAATTTGTGAGTAACTTTCAGAGATCACAGCAACAAGCTCCATCCACTTATCATCCAAATAACCGCAATCATCCTAACTTTAGTTGGAGTAACAATTAGAATGCGGTGTAATAATCTTATCAGCCATATACAGCAAAGTAGTATAATTCTCCTGGTTTTCAGCAACCGTAATATGCCCCTAGGCAATAACTTCAACTTCAGCAGTTACCGCAAGCTAATGAAAAATCTGAATTGGAGGAGTTGAGGCTCATGTGCAAGAGCCAAGCTGTGTCTATCAAGACCTTGGAGAATCAGATTGGGAAAATTGCTAATGCATTAATGAATCGTCAAGATGGCACACTTCCGAGCGATACTGAAGTGCCAGGAAAGAAGGAAGCTAAGAAGCATGTGAAGGCAATTACATGGAGGTCTGGTAAGGTTGCAAATCCTGAAAAAGCTGAGACTCCGGAATCTGAAGTTGAGGCTGAAGAAGAAGAAGTGCAGAAGTGGAACCAAGGAAGACTACTGTTGAGTACACTTCTCATGAGGGTAATACAGGGGAGAAACAGATCTATCATCCACCTCTTTTTCCTAAGAGGCTGCAGAAGAAAAGGCTGGATAAGCAGTTTGAGAAGTTTCTGGAGGTGTTCAAGAAACTTCATATCAACATACCTTTCGTTGAAGCTCTTGAACAAATGCCTAGTTACGCAAAGTTCATGAAAGGTATTCTCTCTAGGAAGGTGAAGCTTGATGACTTAGAGACCATTGCTCTCACGGAGGAATGCAGTGCTGTGCTACAACAGAAGTTGCCTCCAAAGCTTAAAGATCCTGAAAGCTTCACTATTCCTTGTATAATTGGAAAGGTGTCATTTGAAAAGTGTTTATGTGACTTGGGAGCTAGCATCAATCTGATGCCTTTGTCAATCTTCAAGAAGTTGGATTATCCTGATCCAAAGCCTACTTATATGACTTTGCAGTTGGCTGATGGTTCTATTACATATCTGTGAGGTATTGTGGAGGATATCTTGGTCAAGGTGGATAAACTCATCTTTCCTGCTGATTTTGTAATTCTTGATTTCGACGAGAATAAGAAAATTCCCATAATCTTGGGAAGACCTATCTTGGCTACAGGCCGAACCTTGATAGATGTGCCAAAAGGTGAGCTCACCATGCGAGTGATGGATCGGGATGTAACTTTTAATGTGTTCAATGCCATGAAGTTCCCTACGGAAAATGAGGAGTGCTTAAAAGTGGAGTTGGTTGATTATGTGGTTACTTCAGAACTTGATCAATTGCTAAGGTCTGATGCCTTTGAGAAGGCCTTATTGGGGAATTCCAATAGTGAAGATGATGAAAGGGATGAGCAGTTGCAATTTCTGAATGCTTCTCCCTGGAAGAGAAAGATTGATATGCCTTTTGAATCTCTGGGAATGGAGGAGTTGAACAAAGCTCCTAAGCGCCTCAAGCCATCTATTGAGGAAGCCCCCTACTCCTGAGCTTAAGTCTTTAGCTGAACATTTGAGGTATGCATTTTTAGGTGATGCATCTACTCTTCCTGTTATTATTGTGTCTAACCTTTCAGATAGCGACGAGGAGAAGCTTTTTAGAATTCTTAGAGAATTCAAATCGGCAATTGGGTGGACTATAATAGATATCATGAGAATCAACCCTTCTTATTATATGCATAAAATTCTGCTAGAGGAAGGTCGAAAGCCTACTGTTGAGTACCAAAGAAGGTTAAACCCTATCATGAAGGAAGTATGAAGAAGGAAATTCTTAAGTGGCTGGATGCAGGGATCATCTATCCCATTTTTGACAGTTCTTGGGTGAGTTCGGTTTAGTGTGTACCAAAGAAAGGAGGTATCACTGTGGTCGCTAATGAGAAGAACGGGCTCATTCCTACTCGAACATTCACGGGGTGGAGAGTTTGCATGGATTACAGGAAGCTGAACAAGGGAACAAGAAAAGATCACTTCCCTTTGCCATTTATTGATTAGATGCTTGACAGATTGGCTGGGCATGAGCACTACTGTCTTCTGGATGTTTATTCGGGTTATAGTTAAATTTTCATTGCTTTAGAAGATCAGGAGAAGACTACTTTCACGTGTCCATTTGGTACTTTCACCTTTCGAAGGGTTTCTTTGGGGTTATGTGGAGCATCGACCACATTTCAGAGATATATGATGGCTATCTTCTCTAATATGATTGGTTAGAATGTGGAGGTGTTCATGGATGATTTCTCTATGTTTGGTGATTCATTTGATGAGTGCTTGCAGAATCTAGGCAACGTTCTCAAGAGGTGTGTTGAGACCAATTTGGTTTTTAATTGGGAGAAATGTCACTTTATGGTGCGACAGGGCATTATTCTTGGGCACAAGGACCCTAGAAAGGGTCTTGAGGTGGACAAAGCCAAAGTGGGGGTCATCGAGAATCTTCCCCCACCAATTTCTGTTAAGGGAGCTCGTAGTTTCTTGGTCATGCGGGCTTCTACAGGAGGTTCATCAAGGACTTCTCAAAAATTTCTAAACTTTTGTGCAATCTTCTAGAAAAGGATGTCCCGTTTAAGTTCACTGACGAGTTCGTGGCTGCTTTTAAGTTCTTAAAGAAGAGCTTAATCACGGCACCTGTCATAACTGCACCTGATTGGAGTGAATCTTTTGAGATGATGTGCGAAGCAAGTGACTATGCAGTTGGAGCAGTTCTTGGGCAGAGAAAGAACAACATATATCATGTGGTGTACTCTGCTAGCAAGACCCTAAATGGTGCTCAACTGAATTATACTACTACGGAGAAAGAACTTTTGGCTATCGTCTATGGTTTTGAGAAATTTCAATCTTATCTACTTGGGATAAAGGTGACAGTTTTCACTGATCACGCTACAATTCGATATCTCGTCTCGAAGAAGGACTCGAAGCCTATATTGATCAAATGGGTTATTTTACTCCAGGAGTTTGAATTAGAGATCAAGGATAGAAAAGGGACTGAAAATCAAGTCACTAATCATCTCTCGCGTTTAGAGGATCCAATCGCAACTTCACAAGATAAGACATTAATAAATGAGTATTTTCCCGATGAGCAGCTGTTTGGAGTGCAAGAGAAAGAACCGTGGTGTGTAGATATTGTGAACTACCTTGTGAGTAATATCTTGCCTCCCGACTTGTCATACGCTCAAAGGAAGAAGTTTCTGCATGAAGTGAACTGTATATGTGGGATGAGTCATTTCTATTTCGACAAGAAGCTGACCAAATCATCAGGAGATGTATTTGTATAGCGAAACGGGGGGGATCTTGCGAGATTTCCACTCAACGGCTTATGGAGGACACTATGGTGGAGAAAAGACAACAGCTCGTATTCTTCAAGCATGTTTCTTTTGGCCGACTTTGTTTAAAGATGCTCATCAGTTTGTTTTGAAATGTGATTGATGTCAACGTGTGAATAATATGTCCAAGAGGGTTGAGATGCCTCTTAATGTGCTTCTCGAGGTTGAAGTCGTCGATGTTTGGGGAATTGACTTCATGGGGCCATTTGTCTCATCGTGTAACAATCAGTATATCTTGTTGGCGGTTGATTATGTGTCGAAATGGGTTGAGGTTAAGGCGTTGCTAATGAACGATGCGAAAGTAGTGCTTAATTTTCTTCACAAGCAGATATTCACAAGATTTGGAACTCCAAGAGTCATAATCAATGATGAGGGGTCGCATTTTTACAATCGCAAGTTCACTGCTATGATGCAAAGATATAATGTGAATCATCGTATCGCTACGGTGTATCATCCTCAGACGAATGGTCAAGCTGAGGTATCTAATAGGGAGATCAAGCGCATTTTGGAGAAAGTTGTGTGTCCATCTAGAAAAGATTGGTCTTTGAAGCTTGACGAAGCTGTTTGGGCATATAGAACAGCACACAAGACTCCGTTGGGAATGTCACCGTTTCAGTTGGTTTATGGTAAGGGGTGTCATTTGCCGGTGGAGCTAGAGCGTAAAGCGTATTGGGCTTTGAAGAAGTTGAATCTTGATTTGAATGCAGCTGGAAAGAAGAGGATGCTTCAATTGAACAAACTCGACGAGTTTCGACTTCAAGCATATGAAAACAACAAAATGTATAAGGAGAAAGTCAAGAGGTGGCATGATAGGGGTCTAGTGCTCAAATCATTTATGTCGGGGCAACAAGTTCTCTTGTTCAACTCTCGTCTCCGTTTTTTTCTTGGAAAGTTGAAGTCAAGGTGGTCAGGGCCGTTTGTTGTCAAAACTGTATTTCCACATGGAGCGGTGGAGATTTTTGAGAATGATCCGGGCCAAGCATTCAAGGTAAATTGTCAGAGGTTGAAGCATTACTATGGCGACACGGCAAACCATGAGGTGGTTAGTGCCATTTTGTTGTCCGTTTGATCTCGCATTTTTACGTTAAACTAACGACATAAAGCAAGCGCTTCTTGGGAGGCAACCCAAGCTTATTGTACATTAGTAGGTAGAGGAAGCAAGAAGAAAAGCGAAAAACACAAAAAAATCAGAAAAACACAAAATTTCAGGGCCAACTTCAGAAGCTGAGCGCGCCCGCGCTGATCTAGCGCGTGCCCGCGCTGGAATTCCAAAAACCAGGTACGCCCGCACTGTTCTAAAGCGCGGCCATGCCGGGGTCCCGATTCAGAAAAAAAGGCCGTTGTGAAGAGAAAATCGAGGACTTCTTTTAAAAATCAATTTCTACCCGAATTTTACTCTTCCACGTCCCAAATTTCCCTCTCCAAATCAGAACCATTATTCCCACTATTCCCATAATCAATTTTCACTTATATTCCATATCTAATTCTCTTCTCACCTCTTATATATACATACACTTATACACAAACTTCTCCACCATTTCTCAAATTCTTTAACAGAATTCTCTCTCAAACACTTATCTTTTATTCTCTCTTATTCAATTCCAGTGGCACCCAAGAGACAAAGAACTCAAGTAAGCAACACCACTGATTCTTCGAGTGCAGGTGGTATGAGGCCGAGGTTTTCGACTCCCGAGGCTGAAGCAGAGTATACGAGGCTTCTCTCGAAGCCTATATCAAAGGAGCGAGGTTTTCTGCCATCGGGGAAGGATGGTAAGTTGCTTTTTGTGAGGCACCTGCTGTTGTGTACATGAGTGTTGTTCATGAGTTCTATGTTAATGCAAAGGCGGAGAAGAATGGTTTCACTGTGGTTAGGGGGATGACGGTGGAGTACAGTGTTGATGCGATAAGGAGGGTGATTGAGCAGCCCGCGAGGAAGCCCGGTTAGGACACCTAGAACGATAAGACTCCGGAGGATTTTGATTTGGATTTGATAGTTGCTACTCTGTGTGTGCCTGAAACTCATTGGAAGTTCAAGAGGGGCATGACTGATTATGCCACATTCCCTGCGTCGAGCATGAACAGGTTTGCTCGTGCATGGAATGCGTTTATCTGTGCTAACATCATGTCATCTTCTCATGTGCATGATGTGACTGTGGAGCGTGCACGACTATTATCGGGGATTCTTCAGGGTGACTATGTGGACCTTGGGAAGGTGATCTATCAGGGTATTCTGAGATTCTTGAGAGAGAGTACTACGGTTTCTATACCCCATGCGTCCATTGTGACGAAGCTGTGTGTGGCAGTTGGTGTTCATTGGCCAGCACACGAGCAGCTCCAGATTCCGAGTGCTCTGATTGACAGCACCATTTTGGCTACGATGCACGAGTGGGATGGAGGCAAGCCTGATTTGAAGGGGCTTGGTTATTCTTTTGACCATCTGCTTGGTGGGAGGCTAGCTGCTGGGGCAGCTCAATCGAGCAGGACTGCATGGAGATCTCAGTTGGGCGAAGAGGCCGGTCCATCGCAGCAGGAGCAGGAGGAGGCAGGAGCAGGTATTGGAGTTGGTTTGAGCATGACGCAGTATAGGCGTTTAGCGAGGAGGATGGATGTGATGCATGACATCCATGGTCGGTTTGCACGTGATCTCACCCAGGCACTAGGGACTGCATTCAGAGCCACAGGTGTTGACATCCGGTGGCCAGTATTTACTGAGGACTCCATGTATCCACCTCCAGAAACGCCTGACACTCCACCCGTTAGGGGTGAGGATCATGATTCCGAGTAGGTATGCCTAATTCCTTACTATTACCTTCGCTGATGATAGTGAAAATTTTAAGTTTGGGGTAATAGTTGAAGGAATATATTTTGTGTGAGTCGCATATAGTTTGCATATTCATGATAGTTTAGTGCATATAGTTGTATATTTTGCCATGTAGTTTTTTTTTTTATTTTTTATTTTTGTAGTTTGTATGATAGTTTGTTCATATAGTTCATACATTTGCATAATAACATGATCCCTTAGATGATTTTTCTGATTGACGTGTGATATTGAAGCTAGTGTAGTGATGTCGTATTTAGTGATGTTAAGTCTTGTCAAATTGGTTTACATGTTAGAGACAATTGTATTTGACTAAGTCTTATAGGTTGCTTGAGTACTAGATCATGATCATGGTTTGTTTATTGTCGAGGTTTAATAGCATGTTTATATTTAGAATTTGGGATATTCTCTTAATGATAAAATAAAATGAATTTTTAAAAATTTGGAGAAATTGGATTTCATTGGTAGTTTTTGTGGCTAGGTGTCAAATGGCTAGTAGCCGACTCATATTTATATAAGTAGTCTAGGGTTGAGCGAGATGGAGCGAAACACACTCGTTCAGAAATTTGTGAAAAAAAAAGAAAAAAAGAGAAAAAAGAAAAGAGAAAAAAAATTAAGTGTTATGTATAATTGATCACGAGTGGGCTCTTTAGTGCTCGAGTTATTAAGTTCTTAGGGGACTTTGTGCCTAGTGACATAAGGCTTTTATAGTCTGGGATTTTCTAACCTAACGCTTGCTACATGGGTACTATTATATAAGTCTTTTGTGGACCTTACTCATTGTCTTATTGTGAATAAAAGCATAAATTCATATAAAACTCTAATATAAGAATTGAAGTGTTATAAGTTATTTTGAGTTTAGCTTTTAATTTATCTATAACCTTGTAATTGCTTTGATGAGTAGGGAGTCATGATTATTGATCTAGTTGCAATAGTATATTTGTAGGCATTTGCACACATGCACGTCTCTGGTTTGTAGGTTGATTTGTAAGGTTTGATTGATCTTTATACGAATAACTGCATTTGTTGAGATGTTGCTTGTTGATTGGTTTAGTTATTCTATTGGGGATTGTTGCATTCATTTAGTTGTATTCATGCATTTTTATTTCTTGTTCTTTGAGTGTGTTTATGCTTGAGGACAAGCATCGATTCAAGTTTGGGGGTATGTTGAGTGGCATTTATGAAACTTTATAACACTCCATTAAGCTTTGAATTGGTGTATTTACACTCAAGTTGTTGGTGTTTTAATGTGTTTTCTAGTGTTTTGCATTTCAGGCATTAATCCGGAATTCAGGTGAATTAGCATTGTTTTGGTGCTAATTTAATGTTAGGATGGTGTCCAAGGAATAAATCTCGGGAAACCAACTCCTTGTAGCAAGAAAAGAAAGAAAGCAAAATTTTATCCTGGTCGCCAGCGCGCCCGCGCCCAAACTTCAAAGACACAGCGCTCCCGCGTTGATCAAGCACACGGCCGCGCCGGGTCGGGATGTTAAAATCCTGATTCTACTTGGCTTCTGATTGGAGGATTTCTACTTCGCATGGGCTGCTATATATACTTAGATAAAAGACATTTTTCAAGAGAGAGACGTAACGGAGCTTCAGGAGAAGACACCAAGAAGACCCATAGGACGATTCAACAAAGGCGAAGAAGATCTAGTTTATTCTTATGAATCTTTGTTCTAAGTTGTAATCTTGGATGCTCGTTTCTTATTTTGTTGAACCTAATACTCTGGAATTCATACTTTGTTTATTATTTGTTTTTAAAGACTACGTTTGTTATACCATGCTTTCATCGGAACCCACGTTAATGATAAGTCTGACTAAGGGCTAATCATTATTGTGGGGTTCTAGCGGATTTATTTATGGATTTCTTTAGTTGATTTGTTTCGATGCCTTAGTGTGTGGTGATTGCATGATAACCTAGTATTGGTTGTGCTTATTCATCTTATGAGCGTCGCGAACTTATAAGATAGTGTGTTAATCTTTAATGAAGCGAAAATGAATTTAAGGGTTTAGAACTTGCCATGCTAGCATAGGTTCATGTGTTATTGTTATGCATGATTTGTAGGTAATTTTAACCATCTTACTTGCCCTATGTAATCACGATAGATATTTTGTGTATTAAACCGTTATGTTGTCAAATTCTATAGACATATAGGGTCTCAATATAATTGGTGTCTATTCAGCTTCTATCTCTTTTGTGGATGTCTGGTAGTATGGTATTCATGCAACGAAAGTTGGCGTTTATCAGTTTTGTGTTATCTGATTAGTGTCATCACCATTACATGTTAAGCTTAAGAACAAAAAGGCTATTGAATGAAGTACTTAATGAAGTTAGAATCCCATGTTTGTGTCATATATTATTAAACTCTCTTTACTCTCTTTAGTTAATGTTGTCTAGCATAATACTCAATAGATAATCGTAGTATAATCAAAACCCAAATTGATATTCGTTTTAGCATTGAATAATAGCCGCATCATTGTTGCATACGTGCATAAATTACAAAGTTAACATAAACCTGTCCCTGTGGGAATGAATCTAATTTATATCTTGCACTACTTGCAAACGCGTATACTTGCGTGAATTTTAGCGCGTGGTTAGCGACTAACAATTACCCTACTATCAGACATCTATAAAAGAGATAGAAGTTGAATAGACACCAATTATATTAAGACCCTATATGTCTATAGAATTTGACAACATAATGGTTTAATGCATAAGTTATCTATCGTGATTACATAGGGCAAGTAAGATGGTTAAAATTACCTACGAATCATGCATAACAAATACATGAACCTATGCTAGCATGACAAGTTCTAAACCTCTATATTCACTTCCGCTTCAATAGAGATTAACAGCTATCATATAAGTTTACGACGCTCATAAGACAAATAAGCACAACCAATACTAGGTTATAATACAACCACCACACACTAAAGTATCGAAATAATTTAACTAAAGAAATCTATAAATAAATCCGCTAGAACCCCACGATAACGATTAGCCCATAATCGGACTCATCATCAACGTGGTTCCGATGAAAGCATGGTATTACAAACGTAGTCTTTATACTGAATTAATAATAAACCAAGTACGTTAAACAAGAGTATCGGTTCAATAAATAAGAAAACTAGCATCCAAGATTACAACTTAAAATAAAGAATCACAAGAATAAACTAGATCCTCTCCGCCTTGGTTGAATTATGCTATACGGTCTTTTTATGCTTTCTCCTTAAGCTCTGTTATGTCTTGTTATTGAAGAACGATCTTAAGTTTACATTATATAGCAGCCCATGCAGATTAGAAGTGCAGCAGATCAAAATTGTAGTAGAATCAAGATTCTTGAAACTCGACCTGGCGCGGGCGTGCGCTTCACCAGCGTGGGCGCGCTGCAATTCTACATCTTCAGAGCGGGCGCGTGCTACTACAGCGCGGGCGCACTGACCTTCTAGAAAATCTTTATTTTCTTGTTTTCTTGGCTGGATTGAGTTGGCAATCCTCGAGCAATCTTCCTGAGCACCATCCTAACACCAATTTAGCACCAAAATAATGCTAAATCTCCTGAGTCTTTTATTTATGCATGAAATGCAAAAATACTACAAAAAAATATCAAGTACACAAATAACTTGAGTACAACACATTAATTCAAGCCTTTATAGAGCATTCTAAGTGGACATAAGTTCCACTTAACATACCCCCAAACTTGAACCGATGCTTGTCTTCAAGCATAAATAGACTTAAAGAACAAAAAATAAAAATACATGAATGCAAACTATATGAATGCAATGATCCCCTCGGATTAACTAAACCAATCGATGAGTAACATCCCAACAAATGCAGTTATTCGCACAAAGATCAATCAAAACCCACAAATCAATTAACAAGCTAAAAACGTGTGTATGTGCAAATGCTTACATATACACTTTTGTAACTAGATCAACAATCATGACTCACTTCCACCTCGAGAAGCACATTAAGAGGCATCTCATCCCTCTTAGACATATTACCCACACGCTGGCATCGATCACACTTCAAAACAAATTGATGCGCATCCTTAAACAATGTAGGCTAGAAAAATCCTGTTTGAAGAATACGAGCTGCCATTTTCGAATGAAATGCCATACATTATTATATATGATTTCAATTATTTTAGAATAATGATGCATGGTTTTACGTTTTAGTTGAATTGATATATTTTTAATTTCAAACTATTATATGATTTTATAATTTGCTTGTTCCTAAAATTTGATTTTGTACTAAAGTGTATTACGTACTTTCTTTTCTTATTTACTTTGACTTGTTCAGAAATATCAAAATTATATATGTTTATTGTTAAGTAGTATGGTTTAGCACTGTATAGCATATAATATTGTACGTCTTTACATTATATATGGATTATTTAGTAATTTTAATTGGTTTGATTAATTTAAACTTAGGATTTGTTTGGAAATATTTTGGATCACCATTTTTGCAGTTAAGGTAAGTTAACTCTTCACACTTTATTTTATTTTGAAATCTTTTAAATATTTTTGCACTGCTTTTATTTTAAAATTTATGAATCAAATACCCTGTTTTAGAAAAAAGAATTCCCAGTGAAGTCTTACTGACGAACTAGTAGTAATTGTGTATAGTTCCGGAACCAGCCTTTGATACCTTACTAGGGAGTGCTACTTATGATGCCTTCGGGAGCGCACACTCTATGATACCTTAGTAAATGGTGCATTGTTAACATAAATTATGAACTTTTGATACAGTGTCACCAGGTATTTGTGGCCTTAGCGAGCTGTGGAATTAAATTATGTTTTATGTCATATGGATTTTTGGACAATGACTTTGGTTTTATAAAATTATGATACTTGATCCACTAGTGTAGAATTTTTTTCTTGCTAGGCTCTTTGGCTCAATACTTACAAATTTTCAAGTGTTTAGCTTTTGGGACATCTTAAAGGTGGAATTGATTTGAGATTTATTTGGAATAATACCAGGATTTGCTTTATTTTAAGCTATTTGATGCTAATTATGTTTGGGATTAAAAATCGTGTAGGCTTAATTGAGACTTATTTTAAGCATGAATAAAATTTGAGGTTTTAGTTTGATATTTAAGTATAATTTTTTGTGCAAGACATGCATGTACTATAACAAGACTAAGTCAAATTGACATCCCTAAGAATTAGTTGTATGATAATCTAAACTTATACTTTGTACTATATTACTTGAGTCTGTAGAAATGCCAAAGATTAGACAGGAGTATTTTTCCGTAAACAGTCTCAAGCATAAGAATAAACTCTGGAAGAAGATCAAAAAGATCATGCCCCAGAGAAATTGTGAAGATACTTGGAGTTGAATATATCTGTTTTTGGAAAAATATCCTAAGTCATGATATCTACAAGTCACAGATCAAGTCATATAGAGAAGTCATTCGAGAACTCCAGAATGACTTATCAAAAAGTTCAAACTGGCCTATCGAGAAGTCTCATAGATATCGACAAGTCAAATGAAGATATGAAGATTTAAGATATTGACAAGTCACTTTGCATATAGAGAACTAAGAGATATCGATATATTAAAATGAAGACATGAAGATTGAAGATATCGACAAGTCAAATATTTCATTAGAGATCTCAGAGATATTGATAAGTCAATATGCCTATAGAGATCTCAGAGATATCAACAAGTCATTTTTACATACCGAGTTTTGGAGACCGCGACAAGTGAAAGTTACCTCGAGAACTTAGAGACCTCGACAAGTCAAAACACTTATAGAGAACTAGGAGATCTCGATAAGCCATTATACTTATCAAGATGTCAGTTCTCTATAGATCAAACTGGAGATCTCGATATGAAACTCAAGTACAGAATGCAAACAAGTTAAATACTCAAGATTATCAATCAACAAACGATCTAATCAGTTAGATTGAAAATTCTACAAAAGCAGCTTGAAGAGTGCAAGATCAAAGGCCAATATTAACTGACAAAGGAATGTCATAATTCAACAGGATATGCAGAGATTTGCTAGGCCCGAAAGGAAAGCTTTAGATGTGACACCCCCAAATCCGATGTCATGGGATTTGGTCGTCACTATGAAACTGTAATCCAAAATGAACTTTTTAATAATAAAGAAATGCCAGCAAAAGATATTTAGCATCTATGACCCCAAACTAATCCAAGATCTTTTAAGGTTACAGTTCTAGAAACAAGATATCCAAATTCCATAAATATTTTTTTCACTTTCTTTTAAAACCCTTTTGAACCAATTACAAACTCAAAGCTAAACCCCCTAGTATAACTTCAAAAAGAAGTATACTAGGCCCAACTATATAATACACAACTATAAAATAATATAGTATAAACAACTTTACACAATAGAACTTACACTAGTCCGCAAACCCTGGACCAACCAACTTCCAAAAGCTTCTTCTTTACTTTCTTGAATTACGCGGTTATACATCGCAAGCTAATCCTCACTAGAAGGTTAAATTTAGAAACAGGCAAGTATGAGCGAAAGAAATGCTCAGCAAGATCATTATAACATATAAATGATCTTTTGATATAAAAACTGATATTTGTAATAGGGTAGAACAATTAAAATCATAATTATTGAATCAGAAAATTTAGTTAAGGAACCCCGGAATTGGTTCCTTATTTGTATTCAAAACCCTTTTGATATTTTTGAGCAAAAATGATCCAACAATACTTTGAATCTTGACGAGGATAAACTCGTAAAATAATGTTTACGTAAATATCATAAACAACAACATGAAACAGTGGATTGAATCATAAACTTCATTCAAAACCGAACTCTTGATATTATTACCCATTTTGATGTCATGTCAAATTAGATATCAATACTAACTTTGATGCTCACAACATCCCATACTGAAGTCAACATCAATCATATATATTAATACCACCTTTGATATTTAACAGCAAACTAAATATCAATATCAAGCAGAAACTGAATCAAAACTGCATTTCACATTTTATTCAAAACAAAAATACTTGATAAATCATTTATTATATGATTATCAAAAATAATATAATAATTTATATTGGAATCCTCCAACGACGGTGTGTTGTCGTCGGTGATCAGCCGAGGAGCAACAACGGTATGCCGAAGCATATCCAACTAAATAAAGGGACATCCAAGGCACACATTGGCCTACCGAGGTAGTATAATCAAGTATAATACATGGCTCACACTGGACCTCCGCCACGGCCTCTTACGCAACCATCTAATCTTAAAACAATTTATTGAAAGGGGTCATAAATATCGATACCCTTATAAATTTTTATTCCCCTATTCACTTAGGCAGGCATACCCGCAACAAAATCATTTTTCTCAAAATAAAAAACATTTATAAATCCGGTAATTGGATAAGTAAAAACACATAACTATTCTGAACTTAGAATAGCATATGAGTACTTGCATAAACTGAATCAATCACTTTGACATGTAAACCATTTAACTATTCTGGAATTAGAATAGTATAGACAAACTTGCATAATAGGAGTCAAAATAAATATCACTTGAACGATAGTGAATATATGGATACTTGCATAAAAAGAGCTGAGCAGTTTAATATGTAAAATATTGAACTATTCTGAAATTAGAATAACGTAGAAAACTTGCCTTTGGTTTTTAGCAGTTAGGCACACTCGCAACATCACAATCTCCCATTCTGACATCTCATGGCGCCACCATCTTTTATTCTAATAATTCACGGATATGCTGCTCTTGCGATTGCCAAAAGCCAGATATCAAATACCATTCCATTTCATTCTTTCTGATGTCTGGTATCGATCAACTCAAACGATCACATCTATAATTAAAATATGCATCTTAATTGTGGCGCCCCAAAACCCGGGGTCAGGAGTCTCGGAAGCCACGCTATCTAATCTCATACAACTCACACTACAATATGTAAATACTCATGCTTCACGACCCCACACTTAACACACACACACTACAGGTTATTGTCTTGGAAACGAACCATCAATACTAGAGAAATTTTATTACAACCTAAATGTAATTAGTCTTACCGGGGGTGACCTTTAAGTAAGGTTAATCCGTCGGCCGAATATACGCTTCTTATTTCTTATTTTACATAAACCATACTTATAAATAAGCCGAACTATAAACAACTGAAAACTAATCCAGCTTATTCCGACTACCTGAGGTACTGCACCAAACAATCTACGGAACAGCTGGCCATTTCCTACCCGTTTCCTGGCTGTGGTTCTCATGGCAGGCATCTTGATTCACTGTTGTGTTGTGTCAATTTAAGAAAACAAGTGTGAGCTAAGATGCTCAGCATGATAATGTACAGTATGAAAATGACTGTATAATAACATTATATATTGTATATATGTTTTATTTAAAAGTAGATTTCTCGGTGTCCCACACCTTCTTATGAGAATAATTCTTTTAAGGGGGTTTTTATAACCTGCGAATACCTTAATAGTAATCCCAGCACCTAGGCTTGGGTTACGGTATTGCATATCAATTCCAATTGGAAGATTTTTGGACATCTCACAGGAGCCACCGCATACGATGATCAGTCGTCCTACGGAAAGTAACCTTCTTTACTAGTAAAAGGACTAATATCTTCATCTCTCGGGTATCACCCTGGCCGCATTCGGGCTGCGTGTCCCATTTTCGGGTATACACATACTTCACAAGTTCCTGAGTACACAAAGTACCTTCACCTGCGGTACCTTTGGTAGCCCATCCAGCACACATAGTACCAGAGTCTACCCCTCCATTGTCCTTCAACAGAATCCTACCAATCTCGGGAATTTGAACCACATCGAAGTTCCCCAAGCGTTTTGCTTGTTGATAGAGATAGTTTATCTTTTTAGAATATAAGTGTATATATATGTATATACGTACTTCCGAGAATTTCAGAGGAAGTACTAGGGATGTGAGGTGACCGTTGTCAACAGATAATTAATAAGGGGAAAGTTTCTTCTTGAAACTATATTCAATATAATAATAAGTCGGGATAATATTCACCGACGATCTGAAATTATTTGAATGATATTTCTAAATCAGAAGGTATATCAGGATCTATGATCTTTAAATCAATAACAATCCTTAAATAAATAATCATTAATTAAATAGTAGTCTATAAATAATTAAATGATAATTGATATTCATCATACCTCGAATGAGTTATTCTTTTAAAAGATTTATTTAAATAGTATTCCTCAACTAGTTTGTGTTTACATAATTAATAATTCTATAATGATTAATCGGGTTTGAATAAATAAACGTTGAAGTATACTACCCCTATAATAAAGGGGTACGTATATGATTTTTAATATCTGAATCAATAAAATATAGTTGAGGGAATATGCTCTTTGGGAAATCATTTTAAAAGTTCGAGGTGTTTTAGTGTTTCGTAAGTGGACGATGAGTCCCTTTAAAACGTACTATTATGGACTTATATCCGTCCTATAATACCTACGGAACGATTTTTGGGTTTTATCTTAAATCCCGACCGAACCTCGGTCTTCTATCATACATTACGCTTAAAGCGAAATAACATTTGACGATATATACTTATCGTACAACATCGCTATATCATGCGAAAATTCAAAACTACGTATCATGGCAAACATAGTATTTATGCTATGATAGTAAAACAATCTTTTCACAACACAACAGTAAAATGGAGTTGGGTTTGTAAACTTGCCTGGGTATCTCGAGGTGGAGGATGCTCTAGGTTCCGCTCGGAAATCTATAACCATAAATACATTTCATTTCGTTATGTTCCGCCCTAATCACGGTAATTCACACTCATGCACTACTCATTATACACCCTCTCAACTCATACTACCCTTAACATTTCTTTTAAGTCATAAACACTTTATGGTCACTTCATTTTCCTAAGTATCTTGAGTTCATTCTCATTATCGTTGTCGGCTCCGCTTAAGGATTCTTACGGTTTCTACTCGCGCGGTCTCGGCTCCGACATTCTTCCTAGTATAGCATTCTAGGTTTATTCCTTGTCTCCAAATCCATGGACAAATCTTTGTAGCTTGCTAGCTTACAAGCTAAACTACAAGGTTATCTCCTTTGCACACTATTTACTAGCTAGCTTGGTCATCCTAGGGTTAGCTCACTATTTGATGAAGTAACCATGGTTACTTCCTTACCATGGTTTAGTCAGTGCGTTACGTTTAATTAATCGTTTATGCGTTCGTTCGGTTACTTAAACGTTCTCCGCAATACTTATTCGTAAATGGTTCGCAATGTAATTCTTTTCGTTTCTATTCCTTATATTTTTATTTATCCTAATTGAATATAAATCCGTAGGATTTTAATCTCGTACTTACATTGTGATTCCCGTAATCCTTGATAGGTCGTAATTACGGTCATTTTTCAAAGTTCGTTTATTTCGAAAACTAATAGCGTTTACATACACTTATTTGGTACGTAAAGTCGTAATATCTATTCCGAAACTCATTTTCTTATGCACTATATAGTGTGGACTCAAAAGTTTTCCCGCCTGACAGGGTTACTATTCATTAAACATTTTACAGGGTCTCAAAAATTCGAGTTATTACAGTCTTCCCCTCTAACAAGGATTCCGTCCCGGAATTAATTAGAAAATAAGTGGGGATATCTATTCCTCATGGTGTCTTCAATTTCCAAGTTGATTCCTCAACGTTTTGATTTCTCCATAATATCCTAACTAGCTTCACCGTCTTATTCCTCAGCACTTGTTCTTTCTGGTCCATCATCCTAATTGGTTGTTCGATGTAGGTCAGATCTGGTTGTAAATCTACCTGCTCGTACTCTATTACATGTCGGGCATCGGCATGGTACTTTCTCAACATGGATACGTGAAACACGTTGTGTACTTGTTGCAAATTAGGAGGCAAGGCGAGCTTGTAAGCTAGAGGTCCTATCCTCCTCAAAATTTCAAAGGGTCCTATGAATCTGGGACTTAACTTCCCTTTCTTTCCAAATCTCATCACTCCTTTCCACGGAGATACCTTTAATAACACCGAATCTCCTACTTCATATTCCCTATCCTTCCTGGTCTTATCGGCGTACTTCTTTTGTCTGTCCTGGGCTGCTACCAGTCTCTTCCTGATGAGTTTCACCATTTCTCTGGTCTGTTGGACTAACTCTGGTCCTAATAGCTTGTGTGCTCTAACTTCATCCCAATACAGGGGAGAGCGACATCTTCTCCCATAAAGAGCTTCATACGGGGGCATTCCTATGCTAGCGTGATAGCTATTGTTGTAAGAAAATTCTATCAGGGGTAAATGATCATCCCAATTTCCTTTGAAGTCGATGGCACATACTCGCAGCATATCTTCTAGGGTCTGTATAGTCCTTTCGCTTTGTCCATCCGTCTGGGGGTGGTAAGCGGTACTCATGTTTAGTCTGGTGCCTACACATTACTGGAAGCTTCTCCAAAATCGGGAATTAAACCTCGGGTCTCTATCTGACACTATGGCTACAGGAACGCCGTGTCTTATTACAATTTCCTTCAAGTAAATATCTACCAACTTGTCTACGGTGTACCTTTCGTTGATTGGCAGGAAGTGCGCGGATTTGGTTAGTCTATCAATGATAACCCATATAGCATTGTGATTGCTCTTTCTCCTAGGTAAGCCTGTCACAAAATCCATGGCTATGTGTTCCCATTTCCATTCTGGGATTTCTAGGGGTCATTACAGTCCACTAGGTCGCTGATGTTCCGCCTTCACTCTTTGGCATGTCAAGCACTTGCTAACCCACTCCGCTACTTCTCTCTTCATGTTAGGCCACCAATAATATTCCTTAAGGTCACGGTACATTTTCGTACTTCCTGGGTGGATTGAATATTTAGAGCTGTGCCCTTCATGCAACAGCTCGTCCTTTAATTCTTTCACATTCGGAATCCAAATCCGGGATGCATACCTCATGATCCCTTCGTCATCCTTCTCGCATCTCACTTCCTCACCGGTCAATGTTCCTTTTTCCTCACTCATCTTCCTTTCCTGACATACTCGTATCTTTGTAGTCAGTTCTGGTACTAGCTTAATCTCAAATAATCCTTCCGTGCCCTTACCGGCCATTCTTATGTCGATTTCCATCTTCTCAAATTCCTTAACTAATTCCTCCGATGTCATTATCATCTTGAGTCTTTCCTTCCTACTAAGGGCGTCAGCCACCACATTGGCTTTACCCGGGTGATATAAAATTTCACAGTCGTAGTCTTTTATCAACTCTAACCATCTCCTCTGTGTCATGTTTAGTTCCTTCTGAGTAAAAATATATTTGAGGCTTTTATGGTCAGTATAGATCTCGCATTTCTCACCGTATAGGTAATGTCTCCAAATTTTTAGGGCAAATACTATGGCTGTTAATTCTAGGTCATGCGTAGGGTATCGGCTCTCATACTCCTTCAATTGTCGAGAGGCATACGCTATAACCTTGCCGTGCTGCATTAGTACACATCCTAATCCTTTAAGTGATGTGTCGTTGTATATCACAAACTCTCCCTTTCCATTGGGAAGAGCGAGCACTGGCGCTGACACCAGCCTCTTTTTCAGTTCTTGAAAACTCTCTTCACACTTTTCCGTCCATACGAACTTTTCTGCCTTCCGGGTAAGTCTAGTCAGTGGACCGGCTATCTTAGCGAAGTCTTGCACGAATCTCCGGTAATAACCTGCTAAACCTACAAAACTCCTAACCTCTGTCGGGGTTGCTAGTCTTTCCCAATTGAATACCGCCTCTATCTTGGCGGGGTCAACTAAAACTCCTTTGCTACTCACCACATGTCCTAAAAACTGAACTTCTCTCAGCCAAAATTCGTACTTCGAAAACTTGGCATACAATTTCTCATTCCTCAAGATTTCCAAGACTATCCTCAAATGTTCTGCATGTTCTTGCTCTGTTCTTGAATAGATCAGAATATCATCTATAAAAACTATCACACAGATGTCCAGGTACTTTTTGAACACTCTGTTCATCAAATCCATAAAGGCTGCGGGTGCATTGGTTAACCCAAACGATATGACTGAGAACTCATAGTGTCCATACCTAGTGCGAAAAGCAGTCTTTGGTATATCTTCCGGTTTGATTTTCAACTGGTGATATCCTGTCCTTAAATCTATTTTGGAAAAATGTACAGCTCCTTTGAGTTGGTCGAATAGGTCATCAATTCTGGGAAGAGGGTACCTATTCTTTACAGTCAGCTTATTCAGCTCTCGATAGTCTATACATAATCTCATGCTTGTTGGGAACCACGGACTTAGGGTGTTACTACGTTTTACGATAAAGATTACGAAAAGAGGATTACCTTGTTAATGGTTGATTCCACGCTCTTCTATTGTATTCCCAAATTCCCTTGAGCGAAGTGTGGCCTCCGTCTTCTCAAGTTATCCTCTCTTCTTGCTCCTTGGTGGCTACAAAATGTTTTCACACAATTCCAAGCAAGAAGAGAATAAGAATATATATAGGCTACAATAGGGACCATGGATAATTAGGTAGAGCCTTCTAATTACATCTTGAGCCTAGCCCAATGTAATTAAATATTAATTCAATCCACTAAAGAATTAATATTTGTACTACCTTTCCTAATACCGTAATTTAATTAATTTGGTTCCAATATTATTTGCTTATTAAATTCCCCATGTTTAAATTATCATATGTCCATTAATTAAATAAATTACTGATAATTTATTTAATTAATATCTTTTATCCTTGATCATCCACTCAACCTTTATTTAATTATGCCAGAATAAATTCCACCTGCAGGGTTTCACATAATTAAATCTTTTTGAGCTTTCAAGGGGACATCATTAACACGAATATTATCAGGACATGGATTCCTTCAATAAATAATATCCACCATGTATATAATTCCATCACCCAAAATATAATGATATAATTCAAAAGAATTATTTCATATATAAATCAAAGCATGTAAATAATATACACGTGTCAATTACTATTTCCAGATTAAGAACCTAAGCATTAATAATAACATAGAATCTTAGTTCTCCTTCTTAATCAGTATTAAGGGAACAATTCTAAATTTGATTCTGTTCAATATACACAAAGTATACTAGTATTATTTATTAGTCAATATAAACTAATCTAAATAATACTACAGCCATACCAGTGGATTGTCCAACATCACCTGTGCTGTGAACCTTATTATATTATATAACCGTATTTAACAATCTAATATTCTGTATCCCATTTGATACTAGATTGTTCACAATATATAATATTAGACAACATGTAAAAATTCAAATGATTCTCAAATAAATTGGCCAGAAATAAATGTACATACTTCAAATAAATATTTTCAGTATACACTAACAATCTCCCACTTATACTCAAATATTCTATGTGTACATCAGTGTTTATTTAATCCACTATTACATAAAAATCTATGTGTCCATCTATCTGACTCCTATCGCTTCCACATGCTTGTAAAAAACCTTGGTTGGCAAGCTCTTTGTGAAAGGATCTGCTCGGTTGTCTTCTGATGATATGTGAGCCACAACTATATCCCCTCGCTTTACGATTCCTCGTATGAGATGATACTTACGTTCAATATGTTTAGCTGCTTTGTGGTCTCGCGGTTCCTTTGAATTTGCCACAGCACCAGTGTTATCACAATACACCGTCAAGCTCCTAGGCAAATTAGGTACCACATCTAAGTCCAAAAGGAAGTTCCTGAACCATACAGCCTCCTTGGCAGCCTCAGAGGCCGCCACGTACTCGGCCTCCATGGTGGAGTCTGCAATGCATTTCTGCTTTACACTCCTCTATATAACGGCTCCACCTCCCAAAGTAAAAACATATCCCAAGGTTGATTTCCTCTTATCCCTATCTGATTGGAAATCTGAATCAGTATATCCCAAAGGAAATAGATCTGAGGCCTTGTAAATTAACATATACTCCTTAGTCCTTCTCAGGTACTTGAGTATAGTTTTTACTGCACTCCAATGTTCCTGACCTGGGTTCGACTGATATCTACTAACCATGCCTACAGCAAAGCAGATGTCAGGCCTCGTATATAACATAGCATACATTAAGCTTCCACATGCTGAAGCATAAGGAACTGCTTTCATGCTCTCTATATCCTTAGGTGTCGAAGGACACTGCTTCTTAGATAGAGCAACTCCATGCTTAAAAGGTAAAAAACCTTTCTTGGAGTTCTGCATGTTAAAACGAGCTAATACTTCATCAATGTAGGGCTCTTGAGATAAAGCCAACATCCTTTTCTTGTGATCCCTTGTAACTTTGATCCCAAGGATGTATGCCGCTTCACCTAAGTCCTTCATGTCAAATTGTTTGAACAACCATGCCTTTACTGATGACAACATCTCAACATTGTTTCCAATGAGTAAAATATCATCTACATATAGTACTAGAAAAACCACTGCATTACCTTCACTTCTCTTATACACGCACGATTCGCTTGGACTTTGATCAAATCCATATGACTGGACTGCCTGATCAAAACGAATATTCCAGTCTCTAGAAGCTTGTTTAATTCCATAAATAGACCTCTTAAGCTTACATACCAGATGCTCTTGGCCTTCCTTAATGAATCCTTTTGGTTGCTGCATATAGATGGTTTCTTCAAGACTTCCATTAAGAAAAGCTGTCTTGACATCCATTTGCCAAATCTCATAATCGAGATGAGCTGCTATAGATAAAAGAATACGAATTGACTTAAGCATGACTACCGGTGAAAAGGTTTCCTCATAATCGATACCTTCTTTCTGAGTATACCCTTTCGCAACAAGTCTTGCTTTCCAGGCTTTCACCTTTTTATCTAATCCCCTCTTTTTCTTGTAGATCCACTTACATCCAATAGGTTTTATACCTTTGGGTGGTTCCACGAGCTTACAGACCTGATTAGAATACATTGATTCTATCTCAGATTCCATCGCCTTTAACCAAAGATCTGCATCTTTGTCTTGTGCTGCCTCTTCGTATGTACGGGGATCATCATCATGTTCACCAGAGACCAAGTCTGAAGACTCTCCCAAAAACATGAATCTATCAGGCTGTTGAACAACCCTCCCACTACGACGAGGCACTGGTGCGGTATTAGTGACAGGTTGTACATTATGTTGTGGTTGTTCTACTTGTACTACAGCTTCATGGGTATTATTTGTCCCTCCCACTAGTTCCTCTAAAACGACACTACTCATGGGTTTGTGATTCATTTTATATTCCTCCTACAAGAATCTTGCATTGGTGCTAACAATGACATCCCGATTCTTCGGACTATAAAATAAATATCCTTTCATTCCCATGGGGTAGCCTACAAACAACTTTACTTCTGTACGAGATTCT
Organism: Apium graveolens; assembly: GCF_009905375.1. Classification (NCBI taxonomy): domain Eukaryota; kingdom Viridiplantae; phylum Streptophyta; class Magnoliopsida; order Apiales; family Apiaceae; genus Apium; species Apium graveolens. Next base: position 70,763,419 of record NC_133650.1, on the reverse strand, counting down.
AACTTAGTCGCGTTCTTGTTCAGCACATGTGCTGGACAACCCCATATTCGAATATGTCTTAGACTCGGTTTATCCCCGGTCCACAATTCTAAGGGGGTTTTAGGAACCGACTTAGAAGGTACTAAGTTCAGAAGATAAGCTGTTGTCTCTAAGGCATGTCCCCAAAATGACTTGGCTAAATCTGAATAACTCATCATCGATCTAACACTCTCTAAAAGAGTCTGGTTCCTTCTCTCTGCTACACCGTTCTGCTGGGGTGAGCCTGGTGCAGTTAACTGGGATTCTATCCCATTTTCTGATAAATATTCCCTAAATTCTCCAAGCAAGTATTCGCCACCACGATCTGATCGTAGTGACTTGATACTTTTATTAAGTCGCTTCTCCGTTTTAGCTTTGTACTCTTTGAACTTATCAAGCACTCAGACTTACGGCGCAACAAATAAACGTACCCATATCTAGAATAATAATCAATGAAAGTGACGAAATATTCATAACCACCTCTTGCTTGGATATTCATGGGTCCACATAAATCAAAGTGAACCAATTCTAATACTTGTTTGGCTCTATTCCCCTTTGCCTTGAAAGGCCTATTAGTCATTTTACCTTCCAAGCAGGATTCACAAACTGGAAATGGCTCCACTGCCAATGAGCTTAAAGGCCCGTCTACTACCAGTCTTTGAATCCTCCTCAAGTTAATATGACCTAATCTCAAGTGCCAAAGATATGTTTGGTTCAAACTAGAAGGTTCCTTTCTTTTAGTAGAGTTAGAAGATGTGTTGTTCAATTCCCTAAATTGCAGTTGCAGTGCAGGTTGACTAGAATTAATTATATACAAATTGTCTTGCAATGTACCAGAACATATAATTCGTTTATTCATCATAATAGAAACATTACGATCCAAACAAACATTATAACCATCCAAAGCAAGTTTAGAAACCGAAATTAAATTCCTTCTAAAAGAAGGTACATAAAGACAATTGTTCAAAACCAAAATCCTATCAGAACCAAAAGATAAATGAATAACTCCTACTGCAACTACTGCTACTTTCGTAGCATCTCCCATGAACATGTATATCTCACCATCTCTAAGCATTCTGGATAGCTGGAACCCCTGCATAGAATTACAAACATGATTAGTGGCTCCTGTATCTACACACCAAGTGCTCGTAGATATAGCCGCTATAAATGTTTCTGTAACTAGAGAAAGAGACATACCATTATTGTTTGTCTTCTTAGGAAGAGGACAATCCTGTTTCCAGTGACCTGACTGTTTGCATCTGAAGCACTTTCCCTTAGGCTTTTTCACACCACCCTGAACTCCCACTGCCTTCACAGCTTTCTGTGTCTGAGCCTTTTTCTTCTTCTTAATACCTTTCGGCTTAGAGGAAGAACCTTTCTCAACCACATTCACTTGAACACTCTGCCAAAATAATCCTTCAGCTGCCTGAAGTTCTGTCAGCAGTTCCACGAGACTATACTGCCACTTGTTCATGTTGTAATTCAAGCGGAACTGCTCAAAACTCTTGGACAAGCTCATAAGGATAATGTCAATCTGGGTTTCCCCGTCAAGTTCAGCACCAAGGATCTCTATCTCATTCAGATGAGACATCATCTTGAGAACATGATCCCTTACAGGTGTGCCTTCAGCCATCTGAGTGTTCATTAAAGCCTTCATGGCTACTTGCCTAGCAGCCCTATTCTGATCTCCAAAAAGTTCCTTGAGATTAAAGAGCATATCTGAAGCAGTGGCCATAGACTGATGCTGATGCTACAAAACACCCGACATTGCTGCCAGAATGTAACATCGTGACATTTCATCAGCCTTAATCCACCGTTTATAATACTCTTTCGCATCTTCAGGAGCATCAACAGCAGGCTGTTCAGGCCTGGGTTCATAAGTGCAAAACTTGTACTCCTCAGCAGTCAACACAATGTCCAAATTTCGTTTCCATTCAATATAGTTAGGCCCGGTAAGTTTGTTATCCTTAAGTATGGTGAATAGTGGATTAAAACCCATTTTATCGTGAGAATCATGCATAAAAACATCACATAAATAAGGGTGCATTAATTATTAAGATCTAAATTATTAAAATTTAATGCACTAACATCTAAACACCATAAGCTTCTGGTACGCAACGATGTGTGACATGTATACCACCTAATTTTTTTTAAATGTTACTTCGGTCCTATTACTAAACAATATGCCATGTTGGGATGGACTATATTATTTTTCATAGCTAAGTGTATACCATCATCAAATCTTAAATTATTCGAAATCTATGGAACTTGGTACGCCACGATGGGTGGCGTGTATACCTTCCAATATTCATAATTTTGCCTTGAATGGAATACTTCAATTCAATATTCATCAATGGTTTGATTTCCAGGTAGTGGAGGAGTCACATCGGTCTCGCTTAAAACCCACAGCCTCACAAGTTCGATGAACCCGTTTTTGACAAAATCGCTCCAAATCAGAAATAAAGAAAATCCTTATTTATTCCTTTCAAAATTTATTAATTTAAGAAGTTTGTTCTAGTAATTTCTATAACATTCTAGACACCATAAATTACATGCCACGATGGGTGACGTATATATAATTTATATTCGTCTTTATGTTAAATTACCTACAACCAATAATGGAGACCATGGGATTTAATTTCATATTAATTCCCTCTCCCACTTAGAATTTATTTTTTTTATTAAAATTGAGGAATTTTAAAATTAAATGGGGCCCTATGTTATTATAATTATGTCTAATCATGCATTCAAAATACACACATAATTTTAGCAACATATAACATTTAATTAAAGCAATAAATAAATTTTATGTCCATGTCGTCCTAATTAAGTTAAACATGCAATTTTAAAAGAATTACACACATAATTAACGACACACATAATCAATAAATTAAAGCAATAATTAAAATTTAATAAAATAAATTAAAATAAATTTTCCACTATTATGGCCCTTGAAAAAAAATCCAGCTCTCAAAAAAAATCTGCCCCAAGCGCGCCCCGACGCCCCCAGCAGCCCCAGCAGCCCCAGCAGCCCTAGCAGTCCCAGCTGCCCCAGCAGCCCCAGCAGTCCCAGCAGCCGCAGCGGCCGCAGCGCGCGCGCGCCTGTTGCTTTTCTGTGAGTTTTGTTTTGATTTTGTTCGATCCAAACATCAACAACAGCCCCTTGTAATCGCACAGCGGAACAAAAAACTACCGGAATTGATTTCCGATCGCACATAACTTGTTACAAAATACCCGGAACAATTACAAAAAAATAGATCTAATACAAAACTAATTTTGTAAAATCTATTCTAACACGATCAACCCTCGTGTAAATTACAACCACGATTAAACAACGTGGAAACCAAAACAAAAATTAACCACGATTAAACCACGTGGGATCCAAACACATAATTAAAATATACATGGCCATAATAGTGGATTAACAACCTGCATCAAAAACAATACAAGCAAAATACTATATACACACATATATAATTACGACATGGACATTATATCATAAAACGTAGAACCCATTACCAGGCTCTTGATACCAATTGTTGGGAACCACGGACTTAGGGTGTTACTACGTTTTACGATAAAGATTACGAAAAGAGGATTACCTTGTTAATGGTTGATTCCACGCTCTTCTATTGTATTTCCAAATTCCCTTGAGCGAAGTGTGGCCTCCGTCTTCTCAAGTTATCCTCTCTTCTTACTCCTTGGTGGCTACAATATATTTTCACACAATTCCAAGCAAGAAGAGAATAAGAATATATATAGGCTACAATAGGGACCATGGATAATTAGGCTAGGCCTTCTAATTACATCTTGAGCCTAGCCCAATGTAATTAAATATTAATTCAATCCACTAAAGAATTAATATTTGCACTACCTTTCCTAATACCGTAATTTAATTAATTCGGTTCCAATATTATTTGCTTATTAAATTCCACATGTTTAAAATATCATATATCCATTAATTAAATAAATTACTGATAATTTATTTAATTAATATCTTTTATTTTTGGTCATCCACTCAACCTTTATTTAATTATGCCAGAATAAATTCCACCAGCAGGGTTTCACATAATTAAATCTTTTTGAGCTTTCAAGGGGACATCATTAACCCGAATATTATCAGGACATGGATTCCTTCAATAAATAATATCCACCATGTATATAATTCCATCACCCAAAATATAATGATATAATTCAAAAGAATTATTTCATATATAAATCAAAGCATGTAAATAATATACACGTGTCAATTACTATTTCCGGATTAAGAACCTAAGCATTAATAATAACATAGAATCTTAGTTCTCCTTCTTAATCAGTATTAAGGGAACAATTCTAAATTTGATCATGTTCAATATACACAAAGTATACTAGTATTATTTATTAGTCAATATAAACTAATCTAAATAATACTACAGCCATACCAGTGGATTGTCCAACACCACCTGTGCTGTGAACTTTATTATATTATATAACCGTATTTAACAATCTAATATTCTGTATCCCATTTGATACTGGATTGTTCACAATATATAATATTAGACAACATGTAAACATTCAAATGATTCTCAAATAAACTGGCCAGAAATAAATGTATATACTTCAAATAAATATTTTCAGTATACACTAACAATGCTACCGTCCTTTTTCTTTATGAATAGTATTGGTGCTCCCCATGGTGACACACTGGGCCTTATCATTCTGTTATCTAATAATTCTTGCAGTTGAGAAGCTAGTTCTTTCATCTCAACTGGGGCTAACCTATATGGGGCCTTGGATACTGGCGCCGTCCCTGGTGCTAACTCTATAGCGAACTCTATTTCTCTGTCAGGTGGTAATCCTGGTAAGTTTTCTGGAAATACATCCTCGAATTCATTTACTATGGGTATGTTCTGTATATTGGGGACCTCCTTCTAGGTATCTATCACATAAGCCAAATAGGCCTTGTTACCTTTCCTCCACAATCTTTTTGCTTGAAGCATGGTCAAAAATTTTTGGTTCTGTCGTTGACCTTTAAACACTACTTCTTTTTTATTCCGCACTCTTATCTTAACTTTCTTCTGTTCACAATCTATTTGCGCTCCGTTACGAGATAACCAATCCATTCCTAAGATCACATCAAATTCTCCTAACGCGAATGGTATTAAGTCGACCTCGAAAATCTCCTCTTCTAATTTCAGCTTGCACTTAGGGTATATTTGATTTACAGGGATTATTTCTTTGTTTGCTATTTCCACTCGCAATACCTCACGTAAGGGTATGGCATTAAGTTTTAACTTGCTAGCAAAATTTTGAGATATAAAAGACTTGGTTGCTCCAGAATCAAATAGGACATTTGCATGTTCGGAATTTAACAAAAGGGTACCTGCTATCACATCAGTGTTTCGGATAGCATCCTGAACAGTCATGTTGAAGGTCCTAGCGGCTGGAGGTCGGTTAGATGCAGCTCTACTCATTCCTGAGGCTGGGGGCTTCAACGTTGGGCAATCCCGCTTCATGTGTCCTACCTTCCCACATTGGAAACACGTTACTTTGGGCCGGGTGCAACTATTGGCAAGGTGTCCGATTTGGTCACACAGGTAACATCTCAGAGGGGCTCTTGTCTGGTTACACACTCCAAGGTGCCTCTTCTAACAGGTTTGACATTCTGGTATTGGGGCACGTGGTTGGCTATGAAATGTTTCCCTAGATTGTCCGCCGCCCTGGCCAACGCTCTCACTTGGGCCCTTTCTGAATCCGGGGCCTCTTGCAGATTGGGACACCGCTCCCCTGACGAACCTACTTGGAAGGCTCCTGTTTCTGGTTCCTATTCCTTGGCTTCCTATCTTCCTCTTCCTATTCTCCTTTTCTTTCACAGTCTGCTCACTACCAGCTTCAACAATCGAGGCTTTCTGTACTAAGGTGGCATAGTCTGTCAGTACTAACACTGCTACTCTGTTCTGTATCCATTGTTTCAGACCAAGCTGGAACCTTCGCGCTTTCTTTTCTTCAGTATTCACAAACTCAGGCACAAATCTAGACAACTTAGTATATTTGGCCTCATATTCTTGCACGGTCATCTTATCCTATTTCAACTCCAGAAACCTAATCTCCATCTGGGTTTCCATAAACCTAGGGAAGTACTTATCTAAGAACAGTCGGGTAAATCTATCCCATGGGATCACAGCATCAGTTTCTAGGTTTCGTTTGGACTCCCACCAATAGTTAGCTTCTCCTTTCAACATGTAAGAAGCGAAAATGGTCTTATGTCATTCCTCAACTCCTAGTATCTCGAAGGACTTTTCTATCTCTTTGAGCCAGGCCCGTGCTTCAACGGGGTCAGCAGATCCTAGAAACTCTGGGGGTTTGAGGGACTTGAAGGCACTAAAGACAGTAGTTGCAGTCTGTTGGGCAACAGGGGGTTGTGGTGGAATAGGCTGTTGGTTCAGATTTGCTCTTAGCAGTTCCATAAATTCATTTACGGGGTTCCCTCCCTGATGGGTATCCTCAGCCTCTTCTTCTACATATTCTTCTTCATCATATTCATTATAGTCTATGTCTTCTTCACTTCCCTCATTTACTACTGGGTCACCTCGTTGTTGGTTAAAAGACTCTGCGGGCTGTGCCCTGGTTCCTCTTCTACGGGGTGGCATTATTCTGATAAGGAAAATTGGTCACGTGATTATGACAGTTAGGTTATTTTATTCATATATAAGCATGTCATTTATTATTTAACAGGTTTTATAAAGTGCATTAATATAGACATCAATTCTTTAATAACTGTTTCGATATATATTCATAAGATCTCCCAATTATATCTTGGGGATGAAATAACTAGCCGAGTTCATACATGCCTGATTACAATCTAACACTGCTAGTTCTAAATACTGAAAGGAAAATACATAAGCCGTGTACCCTGAAAGGCTAGGAACGCTATCTACTACTAGCAATCCTATCAAAATTGGTGACAAGTCACTTTGCCTTCTTCAAGGTCTACATCTAGTCACTAATCTCTCAGTCACTATCACTGCGAGTGAGGTCACGCACCCTCCTCATCGCCCTTGTAATCATCATCTCTGCATCGACTACCGGGATGTATCCTCCCACTGATGTCATCCTCATCTGAACCCTGGTACGGAGCTCGATCCCATCGATCTCTCTACGGGCTATGGCTGGGGAAGCAGCTCTGATGTCTCCGGGGTATCCTAGTCGGGTAGCTCTCTCAGCTGTCAGTGCCTGGCGTAACTCAGCAATACGGGCAGATGCCGCCGTGATCTCAGCGTTAAGCAGACTCACTACCCAGTCGTGTACGGCTATATGCATGGTCGCCGGTGGTGGTAGAGGTGAGTCTGGGTCGCTAGAGGATATGTTCTGGACCTCATAGAACTGTGCGCGTATCGCCTCCTCATCATCGTCATCAGTATAGGACATAGGGCTCTGGATCCCTGGGGGTGGTGTAGGAGAGCGAATAGCCTGGTGTGGGTACATCTCTACATCTCTCCATACTATGCCATTAGCTACGGGGACAGGAAGCTCAGTCTCCTCCTCTAGGACATCCTCGGTAGGGTCATCGTCTGAATCATCAATGGGTGGGCTCTCTGGCTCGGGAATAGGGTTATGCTCAGGAATCATCAAATCATCAACAGGGTCAACCTCCCTCCTAGGCTCCACTGGTACCTGACACAATAGGCAAGGTGTTACTAACTTAGAGTTGGAATTCCCTTGAGGGTAAGACAGTCAAGACTACCTGTGTAGCCCGACGACGAACTCGACTTGAGCTCTATTTGATTGTTTTATTATTCTTAGGTCTACATATTTTATATCCTATCATTTCCAAGATTTGATAACCTAAGGCTCTGATACCATTTCTGTGGTGCCCCAAAACCCGGGGTCAGGAGTCTCGGAAGCCACGCTATCTAATCTCACACAACTCACACTACAATATGTAAATACTCACGCTTCACGACCCCACACTTAACACAGACACACTACAGGTTATTGTCTTGGAAATGAACCATCAATACTAGAGAAATTTTATTACAACCCCAATGTAATTACTCTTACCGGGGGTGACCTTTAAGTAAGGTTAATCCGCCGGCCGAATATACGCTTCTTATTTCTTATTTTACATAAACCATACTTATAAATAAGCCGAACTATAAACAACTGAAAATTAATCCAGCTTATTCCGACTACCTGAGGTACTGCACCAAACAATCTACGGAACAGCTGGCCATTTCCTACCCGTTTCCTGGCTGTGGTTCTCATGGCAGGCATCTTGATTCACTGTTGTGTTGTGTCAATTTAAGAAAACAAGTGTGAGCTAAGATGCTCAGCATGATAATGTACATTATGAAAATGACTGTAGAATAACATTATATATTGTATATATGTTTTATTTAAAAGTAGATTTCTCGGTGTCCCACACCTTCTTATGAGAATAATTCTTTTAAGGGGGTTTTTATAACCTGCGAATACCTTAATAGTAATCCCAGCACCTAGGCTTGGGTTACGGTATTGCATATCAATTCCAATTGGCAGATTTTTGGACATCTCACAGGCGCCACCGCATACGATGATCAGTCGTCCTACGGAAAGTAACCTTCTTTACTAGTAAAAGGACTAATATCGTCATCTCTCGGGTATTACCCTGGCCGCATTCGGGCTACGTGTCCCATTTTCGGGTATACACATACTTCACAAGTTCCTGAGTACACAAAGTACCTTCACCTGCGGTACCTTTGGTAGCCCATCCAGAACACATAGTACCAGAGTCTACCCCACCATTGTCCTTCAACAGAATCCTATCAATCTCGGGAATTTGAACCAGATCGAAGTTCCCCAAGCGTTTTGCTTGTTGATAGAGATAGTTTAACTTTTTAGAATATAAGTGTATATATATGTATATACGTACTTCCGAGAATTTCGGAGGAAGTACTAGGGATGTGAGTTGACCGTTGTCAACAGATAATTAATAAGGGGGAAAGTTTCTTCTTGAAACTATATTCAATATAATAATAAGTCGGGATAATATTCACCGACGATCTGAAATTATTTGAATGATACTTCTAAATCAGAAGGTATATCAGGATCTATGATCTTTAAATCAATAACAATCCTTAAATAAATAATCATTAATTAAATAGTAGTCTATAAATAATTAAATGATAATTGATATTCATCATACCTCGAATGAGTTATTCTTTTAAAAGATTTATTTAAATAGTATTCCTCAACTAGTTTGTGTTTACATAATTAATAATTCTATAATGATTAATCGGGTTTGAATAAATAAACGTTGAAGTATACTACTCCTATAATAAAGGGGTACGTATATGATTTTTAATATCCGAATCAATAAAATATAGTTGAGGGAATATGCTCATTGAGAAATCGTTTTAAAAGTTCGAGGTGTTTTAGTGTTTCGTAAGTGGACGATGAGTCCCTTTAAAATGTACTATTATGGACTTATATCCGTCCTATAATACCTCCGGAACGATTTCCGGGTTTTATCTTAAATCCCGACCGACCCTCGGTCTTCTATCATACATTACGCTTAAAGCGAAATAACATTTCACGATATATACTTATCGTACAACATCGCTATATCATGCGAAAATTCAAAACTACGTATCATGGTAAACATAGTATTTATGCGATGATAGTAAAACAATCTTTTCACAACACAACAGTAAAATGGAGTTGGGTTTGTAAACTTGCCTGGGTATCTCGAGGTGGAGGATGCTCTAGGTTCCGCTCGGAAATCTATAACCATAAACACATTTCATTTCGTTAGGTTCCGCCCTAATTCACGGTAATTCGCACTCATGTGCTACTCATTATACACCCTCTCAACTCATACTACCCTTAACATTTCTTTGAAGTCATAAACACTTTTAGGTCACTTCATTTTCCTAAGTATCTTGAGTTCATTCTCATTATCGTTGTCGGTTCCGCTTAAGGATTCTTACGGTTTCTACTCGCGCGGTCTCGGCTCCGATATTTTTATAAAATTGAAAAATCATTATTTTCACTTGAAATTTTTATGACAGTTAGAAAAATCCACATTTTACTCTCTGTAAAAATTTCATTATTTAAGAATACTTTTAAGTCTATCCTTTATATTTTCAAAGTTTGTGATTTGTAGCAGTTTTTGTCGCGTAAAACACTTTTACTAAAACGATCATAACTTTTGATCCGTAAATCGGAATTAAGTGATTCAAGCGCCTAAACGATCCTTATAACATTTTCTATCTTAAATAAATGTTATTTCTCAAGAATATACAGTTTACAACTTCGATACTTTCTGCAGAAACTTAAAGTTACGGTTTGTTGGTTTTAACGAAGTTACGTTTACGATCGGGGTTTCGTTTATGCCTTAACTATCAACACAACCACCAACAATCATCATATCATCATCAACCCACAAAATCCTCTCAAGAACATCATGTTCTTGAGGCAACAACAACCAACCTTAAATCTACTTAACTTAATCATCAAGATTTCATAAACAACACTTAATATGCTAGGTTTACTAACACTCACTAAATGGATCTTAAACATGAACCTTAAATAAAGTTAGGCCAAAGTTTTTTACCTTTCTTGAAAGCTTGAGATGTTTTCTTGAGGATGGTGGAGGTTTGGAAGTGCTTGGTATGATTTTTGGAACCTAAAACCACCATTAAAAATCAAGAACCAAAGAGAGGTTACTATTCACACTATTCACTAGTGAACTTCTTCAATTTATTCCACCCATCAAACCTTGATAAAAAGAGATGAAAGATTTTTCTTACCTTAGTTTAGTTGCTAGGATACTTGGGAAATAATATATAGGATTTTACAAGAACTAGAACTTGGAGTTTGGAATTGCCATTTCTTCCTTTTTCTTCAAATTGCCGAATGGAAGAGAAAAATGGGGGTGGGGGGTATTTATAGCCCTTGGTTGCTTCTCTTGGAAGAATTTTTAGGTTGCTTCTTGGAAGGTGAGTTGATATCTTGCAACTTGATTTTTATTCTTCCTAGTATAGCATTCTAGGTTTATTCCTTGTCTCCAAATCCATGGACAAATCTTTGTAGCTTGCTAGCTTACAAGCTAAACTACAAGGTTAGCTCCTTAGCACACTATTTGCTAGCTAGCTTGGTCATCCTAGGGTTAGCTCACTATTTGATGAAGTAACCATGGTTACTTCCTTACCATGGTTTAGTTAGTGCGTTACGTTTAATTAATCATTTACGCGTTCGCTCGGTTACTTAAACGTTCTCCGCAATACTTATTCGTAAATGGTTCGCAATGTAATTCTTTTCGTTTCTATTCCTTATATTTTTATTTATCCTAATTGAATATAAATCCGTAGGATTTTAATCTCGTACTTACATTGTGATTCTCGTAATCCTTGATAGGTCATAATTACGGTCATTTTTCAAAGTTCATTTTCTTCGAAAACTAATAGCGTTTATATACACTTATTTGGTACGTAAAGTCATAATATCTATTCCGAAACTCATTTTCTTATGCATTATATAGTGTGGGCTCAAAAGTTTTCCCACCTGACAGGGTTACTATTCATTAAACGTTTTACAGGGTCTCAAAAATTCGAGTTATTACATTAATCATCTACAAAAACCTACTCAACGAAGTACACATCAAAACCCTATCGTCTACCAATACGATAGCCCATACATAAGGAAAACAGTCAAACACAAGAATTCTGACTCACATACGCACGTAATTCACATAGCATGTACACACATAATCCATGTATCACATAATTCATATAACACATGATTCGGTTCGTCAAAACATTTGACTCTGTACGTTTAAAACTGAAATTAAGCCGAAATACGACTTTTCGATAAATACGCGACTCAGAACTGACTTCCAAAATAGGCGACCTTTCGAAACAAAAGGATTTGTGTCTCGAAAGTTTTTTTCCAATAGAAACAAATTATTTTCTGAGTCTAGACGCGTTCGTTTCGTATTAAACGGATGAACGGTATATTTTTTACGAATAAAATAAGAATAATTTAATTAATAATTATATTAATTGAATATTCAATACCTTTATATAATTTTAAAAGCTTAAAATAATTTTAGAATATTATTTGGCTCAATTATAAATAATTACACTTCATTCAACTATTTATAATTAAAAATTAATTGATTAAATAAATAAATCAATTAATTAAATGAATAAGTAATTAATCAAAACAAATTATAAATAATTAAATCAAATTATAATTTTTAAAAATAATAACAGATAATGATTTGAAATTAAAATTGATATTTTACAAAAAAAATCGAAATTACGTCTTTGTAAAATAGACTTTTCCCCGGGGTCGGAACCCCTCAAAGTCAATCCCGAACAATACAATCCAACTATACTCTAATAAAATCAATAAATTTAAAACACACCATAATTTATATTTACACATATAACCATGCCAGAAACGAAAAATACAGCCAAAAGCGACTTCTACAACAAATTTCAAAAATTATGAAATAAATATGTATACACTAACATGCTATAATATACCCAAATACAAAAGCTGAATCTCAAAATGCTTAGCCAAAATAAATTATGATCATCCCAAGAGATTATTTGATGTCCATAGAATATCTCCAGAAAAATCCGAAATTAATAGTCATAGACATACACACGCTAAAATGACATGTGGATTAATCAACACCATCAAACTCCTATTCTACGCCCCAAAAATAAATTAAAACGGAAAATATGCTCCGCAAATTTTTTTTCTTAAAATCTCGCAACATATATACCTCTGCGTAGGTATCGAAGAGCTAATTGTTTCTATATATAATAATTGAAATTTGGACGGGCGGATTGTGAGATATGAATTTTTTTCAAAGTCAAAAATATATAAATATATGAGAGAAAGGAGAGGCAGAGAGAGGGAGAAGGGAGTAACATGGGGAAAGAAAGAAATAAATGGATAAGTGGGGGAGGGAGTATACGCGGGGTAGGATGGTTTCCACGTTTTGTTTTTCTTTTTTCATTTTTTTATATATTTATATATTGAACACAGAAACAAGCCACATACAAAAAAATAAGGACACGCGACAGTTTTTATCCCGCTAAACAAACATGTGTCCACTATTGACTGCAAGTTTAATTGTTGATCCGCTTTTTGCAATTTAACGAACAACTTGCAGGAAAAATAACCCAAAAAAATTTAAAAATTTCTGGATTACTTAAAATTTAATAAAATAAAATTTTCATAATTTTTAAAGCATTTTTGGATCGTGCTTTATACCCGTATTTTATGATTTAACAAATAAACGTGCGGGTAAATATAATCCGAAAAATTTCCGAAATATTTTTAAAATTCTCGAAATATTCCAAACTTAGGAAAATATGAGTTTCATGATTTTTGAAACATTCTTGAATTTAATACCGAATTTACACTTAAATACAATCAGAAAATCATTTAGGATACATAATTGATGAAATATTTTTCTAAATTTTATAAATTCCCAAAAATAATTATTGAAATTATAAAGCATAAAATAATTTTAAAGATAATTTAAATATTTATGAAAATATGTTTTCAATAAAATCACATTTAAAGACAAAAAATGATACAACTCAGTAATTAATAATACAAATAATCTTCAATCACAACTGAGTCACACACAATTAATATAACATACAACGCATACCTGACAGAATATCCACTCAATCCCTAATATTACAAAACGAACTCAATTTACCGATATCAATAAAATGATCAGCTTTCGAATAAACTTTTGAAAATAATACATTTAAGTAAATATTTTCAGAAATTAACAAGGATCGATACAACAGTTAACAGTTAGCACATTACCATTTAATAGCACGAACTCGTCAAACAGGAATAAAATATCCACCATTTTACTCCTTCCAAATCAGAAAATTCCATAAACATATTAAAATAATAATAATAATAATAATAATAATAATAATTAAAAATACGAGATATCACATTAGAGATACCTTAAATTAGGGTTTAGTACATTTCTTTGCATGTCGTGTAAATCTGTGTTTCACTAATCTATAAAGTAAACACTGGTCCTTTGCTTTTACATATATCAAACAGATATAGAATTTCTTGAAACTCTCTCAAGGAAGAAGCTGAGTTTTTAACATACAAAGAACCCAGAATTCGTAGCAAAATACTAGCTTGATTTTTATATAAAATTAAGTGAGTTTTGAATTATTATGTGCAATGTCTTTACTTCAGTTAGCATAATATTGTTACATATTTTATCTACTTTGATCACCAAGTTAAAGAAAATCAAAAAGCCTTTAAAATTGTCTAAAATACATTCACCCCACATGTGTTGTATTCATTACCTAACACATGATATCAGAGCAAAATCTGAAAGCAAACAGATTAAAGATCTTGGAAGAATGAATACACAGAAAATTAGCAGTATCAAGATTCCTGCCTTTGACAGATCTAACTACACATTATGGAAAAAGAAAATGTTACTGTTTATAAAGATGGCCAATCCATTATATGTTCAGATTCTCAAGAATGGCCATTTCACCCCCATGGAAAGAGTTTAGGAATCTACTGATGGAGAAATGGTCATTCCAGCCCATTATGCCCCTAAAGATCCCTCAAAGTATACTGAACCTGAAAAGGAAAAAGTCTCTCTAGATAGTGGCTTGCAACAGATTTTGATAGAGTCACTTGACAATGTAATGTACAATAACATTATCAACTGTGACACAGCCAAACAAATCTGGGAGAAGATAGAGATTCTATGTGAGGGAATAGAGGAAGTTAGGTCAAACCAAAGGAGAATTTTGGTATCTCAATATGAGGGTTTTATGGCTAAACCAAAGGAGAGTATAACTGATGTTTTTGAAAGATTCAATAAGTTGATTAATATTTGCAGTTTCATGACAAATACTATGAAGTGAGGAGGTTAACTTGAAGTTTTTGCTCACCCTTCCTGACCATTTAGAAAAGAAGATCTCAGCTATAAGAGAAGGGAGATACTTGAGCAGGATGATATTGGAGGTTTTATATGGTATTTTAAAAACCTATGAACTGGAAATGATTCAAAAAAAGTCTTTAAGAGCTAGTCATGGGCATATTGTTGATGGATCAAGTGCTCTAGTTGTTAATGATAGCCAGTCATTTGATGATGAACAATAGATCCAGACTCCAGTTGTTTCAAGCAATAAGCAAAAGAACAAGGAACCACAAAAGCAAGTTATTCTTGAACTTGAAGAGGATGAATTTTACACCTTAGATGAACTGGATGAGCTAGATCAGTCCATGGCTTACTTAGCAAGGAAATTCTCTAACATTAGAGTAAAGAAGTCAAAGTTCTTCAAAAATAAGGGACAAAAATCCAACAAGGACAGCAGCTGGAAAGGAAAAGCACTGTACAACTCTGGTGGCAAAAGTGGCTACAAAACTGGATCTGTCGACTGATTAAAAATAAGATGTTTCAATTGTGATGAATTAGGCAACTTTGCTACAGAATGCAGGAAGTCAAAGAAAGTGAAAAAGGACAAGGCTTATCTTGAATTGGAAGCAAAGTAAGAAGCTCTTCTAAGAAAGCAACATGGTAAAGCTTATCTTGCAGAAAAAAATAGTTGGGATGATTCTGACAATGATGAAGATGAGGAATTTGGAAACTATGCACTTATGGCCTTGGATCAAGGAGAGTCGTCCTCATCAAAATCAAAGGTACCAACTCTTACTACTATTGATTTGAATGCTAGTCAATATAAAGAGACTGTTGAAAAGATGAGCATGGAAATATTCTACATCGACACTGGCTTGGTGGCAGCTACAGAATAAGTTAGTAGGTTATCATAGGCTAATGAGAAGCTTGAGATTGAGAAACGAGATCTAGAATTGCAGCTTGTTAAGCTTGAAACTATTGAGCAAGAAAATGATTATCTAAATAATAAGTTAAAGTGTGATATTGAGATAGAATCTGTGTTGAGGGAGAAGCTAGAAAAGAATAAAATGAAACTGAAATCATTCAGAAATGAATCTCAGTTAGTTGGTCAGTACCATGCAACTATTTCTGTTTTGGATTAATGGTGAAATGCAGTTTTGATTCAGTTTCTGATTTATGGTGATACTTACTTTGTTGTTAAATATCAAAGGTGGTATTAGTATAGATGATTAATGTTGACTTCAGTATGGGATGTTGTGAGCATCAAAGTTCATATTGATATCTAATTTGATGTGACAACAAAATGAGTATTAATATCAAGAGTTCGATTTTGAATAACATTTATGACTCAATCCATAATCATTGCTTCTTGTTATTCTTGTTTACGATATTTCCGTAAACACGGTTTTACGAGTTTTATTCTCGTCAAGATTAAAAGTATTGCTGAAACATTTCGCTCGAAGATATCAAAAAGAGGTTCGAATACAGTGAGAAACAATTATCCGATTCTTTAATAACTTTTCTGTTTCAGCAATTATGATTTTAAAATGTTCTGCGCTATTGCAGATGTCAGTTTTATATCAAAACGACCATATATAAATATTATAATGAACTTACTGAGCATTTCTTCCGCTCATACTTACCTATTTTTAAATTTAACCTCTAGTGAGGATTAACTTGCGTTGTTTAGCCGCGTAATTCGAGGAAGCAAAGAAGAAGCTCTTGGAAGGCGGTTGGTCCAGGGTTTGCGGGCTAGTGTAAGTTATGTTATGAAAAGTTGTTTATATTATATTATATTATAATTGTGTTATTTTATAGTTGGGCCTAGTATACTTCTTTTCGAAGTTATACTAGCGGGTTAGTATTGAATTGGAATTCGTTGAAATGAGTTTTAAAAGGAAGTGAAAATTATTTATGGAATTTGGAATTCTTGTTTCTAGAACTGTAACCTGAAAAGATCTTGGGTGTAGTTTGGGGTCACAAATGATATATTTCAGTTGCTGGTGTTTATTTATTGATTCAACAGATTAATTTAGATTAAGGTTTTATAGTGACGACCAAATCCTCTGACCCCGGATTTGGGGGTGTTAGACGCGCGCTTCACCAGCGCGGGCGCGCTAACATTCTTCTTCTCTGGAGCGGTCGCACGCTAGCACAGCGCGGGCGTACCGGTCTTTTGGAAAAACTGAAATTGCCTTCTTTTCTTGTTGCAATGAGTTGGTCTTCACGAGCCTTAATGTAATACCCCAATTTTTGGAAATTATTTTGAAACCCTGATGAATAGTAACTTTTTCTGATGATGCTGATTAAGGAAAATTATCAGACCACACTATATAGGAGTACTGTTATGGAAATTCTGAGATCGTACTAGTATTCCATAAAGTAAATGAGTGTATGTAAAAGTCGTCAGAATTTGAATCCGGACACTTTGATTTTTCCCGAAAATCCACCAGTTACGGAAAGAATTAAGTATAAGGTAACATGATTAAAATAATTTAAATTCAAGGATTATAAGAGAGGATCATTAAGGGAGTATAAAATATTAAGGAAGGTTTAGGGAAGCCCAAGTAATAAGATCCCGGATATGATCCCCCAAACGATTAACCGGTACGAGAGTTAAGCGAACCGTAAAATAAATAAACGATCAAGAAACAAGCTTGTAAAAGAAGCAAGGGAGATTAATCAAGTGGAGTAGAAACTAGGTGACATCATCACACCATAAGAATATGACATGTGGTTTGGGGATGAGGTCATCAAGATGATGCAGGCACTTTATTAAAGTGGAGATGAGATATTTAATCAAGTAACCACTTGGTTAATTCACAACCAAGTAAATTTTGGCACAAATCTCAAGGTCAACCAAGCAAAAAGGAAAGCAAAAGACCATTTCTTTATTTTTGAAGAGAAACCCCGAGAGGAAACGGGGCAAAAAATGGAGAAGAAAGAAATGCTTGTATCTTGAGTTTTCCTTGGCCGATTCACGCGTGCTACCAGTCAAATCGAAGCCCTCGAGAAGCTCTACGGATATAGGGTAACCACTCTCCTCACCTCCTTGATTACCATAATCATTTTTCATGATTTATGGCTAGATGAATAGTACTTTCTTGAAATTAATTTTATGTTCTTTATTTATTTGGAAAGAACAAGCTAGTAGGAGGATAGATCAAGGCTCCCTAAAGTTTCCTAGCAACTTATCACACACCAAGGAAGGTATAAACTTCAAACCCTAACCTTGAGTTTGATGGCTGGTTTTGTAAATGAGAAGCATGATCTTTTAGTATCAGTAGTTTGATTTGAATTTGAAGTGATTTGGTGAATGAATCTTGTTATAGTTAATAGAACTTGATTGTGGTTGGTTGAGATGAAGAATCTGGAGAATAAGGACTGGTATAGTATTATTTAGTGGAGGTTTTGATGTGTTAATAATTGTGGGTTGTTTGGTGAGGTTTTGGTGTAGTGAGAAACTTGGAAAACTCGGAAAACTCGTAAACATAGCTGTCGTAATACCCGTTTTCCTTAGACTGTTAGTACTTGAATTTCGGACTAGATAACTCACTGATCAATCTATAACTTTGCCATTTTTAGCTAGATCGTGTCGTAAGCTTCGTTTTGGTACGTGGTTCTCTTAGATCCGATGTACGATTTAGGAGAAATGGTCATTTTAAGTTACGGCATTTCGCGAATGAACCTTTACCCCTCGCTTTACTTTGAGACCTTGTTTAAGGCCCTTAAAGACTAATCGGAATACGAAACAATTATGTAAGGTGGATTAGGCAGTTGGTAAAGTACTCGCGAAAGAGTCGCCTTAAAATTCATAACGGTTAATTTATTAAAATTAGTGGAGCCGAGGGTACACGAGCGATTAACGCAAATCGTTAAGCGTATAAGCGACTGTTAGGGTATGAGTGAGTTTTGACTAGTTTCTTAAGAGACCGTGGTCTAATTCCGGCTTATGTTGTTGTTCATATGTTACCGAACCCACTCTAAGCTTAAGTCTACCCCGGAACACGCAGGCAAGTTTTCTACCTGTTATACTATTGTTGTGATGTAAATATATTGATGCATTATCTTGAGATAAGTGCATGGTTGTTATTAGCAAATCTTGCGATATATTGGAAACATGTTGATATGGTATATATATGCATATTGTGAAATCTTGATATTTTATTATCAATTCAAATGCTTATAAACTGCATAATACCTATGTTAGAGATAAGTAGTAGTTGCGTATACCCTGGGTATAGAGGACCCAAAGTTTAACATTTTTCTAAACCGGGAGGCGAGGTTCCCGAGTATATTATATATATATATATATATATATATATATATATATATATAGTTTTTAAAACTATTAATCGAATAATGTTTATTCGATAATTTTAAATTATAAGTGAATATTAGTTTGAATATTCGTTCGAGGACTTATGACTCTGTTTATTTTATTAAATAATATTCATTATTTTCTTAAAGAATAATATTTTGTTATTCGCCAAGTATTCGAGAAATGATTGATATCGTCAATTATTCTTACATTAAATATTTTCGGAAAGTTATTTTCAAAACTTTTACTTCATTTGCTTTGATAAAAGCTATTCGTTATTGGAATAGTATTTACAGCATAACATTCAGATATTCTTTGATTATCTTGAAATTGATTTATTCTATCAAATCATCCTTATTCCAAACGCTTTCAAAAATATTTTCGAGTCTACAAAATGATTTTAAATGCTAGATCAGATCCCAAAACTTGTTTTCAAATTTAAGATCTTCCTTTCGAAGGGGATTTAAATATTAGCTTAAAAATATGAGGGATCCGGCTCCGTGGTGTATTTTCGGCGCAACGAAGTTGCTAATTTGATAAAAGAGTTTGATTACTTGTCCAACGTTCGGGAAGTAATCCCAATCAAAATACGCCGGTATAGGCGCCATGGGCTCAGTGGGAGTCCATCAAAGTGTAAGTGGCTCAGTGAGAGTCCATCAAAGCGTAAGTGGTTGAGTGGCAGTCCAGCATAAGGTCCTAATGCGGCCAGGGTGATAACCAGTGGGGAATTCATCCATCTACTAGTAAAAAAGGTGACTTAATTGGTATCTTTGCCTGATCAGCAAGATATCAGGTTTATGCCAAAGTTTTCTTCTTTCCAAATTCATTGGGTATTATAACTCTGTTTATAATTTTCATAACAGAGGGTTTCAAGGAATGTATGAGATAGATATATAGGTGTATATATATATCGGGAATTAATGAAGTATCTAGTAACTTCATTTCTTTAAATGATATTTCAAAGATTGAATCTATTCAAGTCTTATCTTATAGTCTCATCTATGTGATGAACTTTTGAAATTGATTATACCTTGAACGGTGGCAGTTCAAGTATATTGGAGTATCTTGTAACTTCATCTTTTCAACTTATATCTAGTAAATGATTATCTTATGCATGACAAAGATTTTCAGAAAAATGTTGAGACAAGGTTAGATATATGAGATCACCTTACAACGATATTTTTATACAGTTATCAACTGGAACTCTGTGTATATTATGCATGGAAGAGGACTTCTAAGATTTTGAAAAGTATATATACATATATACTGAATATTTTGCGACTTGGTCGCGTTAAGATATCAAACTTGATTCATTTCTGCTTGACCAGGACTTTCATGAGTACTATGCTAATGCTCATATATTGTAATTATTATACATTATACATGTTATTTTGGTGGGCTTGTTGCTCACCCTTACTTTATTCTTTCATCACACAACAACAGCTAGACAAGATGAACAGGACCAAACTCCCAATTCGCGAGCGGATAGGAAACGTTCCGCAGTTTCCTGTAGGCGTTGATGTCGATGTAGCTGAGGTAAGAATTACCAATAGGCTAGGCTTTCAACTTTTGATGTACCAGACTTATGTATATTTATGAATTGTAATAGTGGCAAAGATTATGTAAATCTATTCAGAAACCTTTTTGAGGTGTAATGACTTATAATTGTGGAATAAAATGACTTGTGTTATTTTGGTATTCTTCTCTGAGACTATAACTTGTGGTGTGTGTGTATATTGTGGGGTCACAGTACGCAGTAGATGGTTGTTTATTAAGATTGGGTGTTATTAAGGGAAATGGAACTCGTGACAACCCGGATCCCCGACCCCGGATTTGGGGGTGTTACACTTTATTCCTTGGACACCATCCTAGCACCATATTAGCATCAAATCAATGCTAATTCACCTGAATTCTGGATTAATGCCTGAAATGCAAAAACACTAGAAAACACATTAAAACACCAATAACTTGAGTACAAAAATACCAATTCAAAGCTTAATGGAGCGTTATAAAGTGTCATAAATGCCACTCAACAGTTATCTGTTGACTAAAAAAGCCTTCAGAGTTTACAATCTGAGAACAAGAACAGTCATGAAATCTATACATGTATCTTTTGATGACAAGAAGATAATAGGTCTAGAAGATGCAGATGACCATGACAAATTGAGATTTGAAAATGAAGTACCTTATGCTGAAATTTTAAATCCTGACTCTGAAATAGTAAGTCAGGATATCACTCAAAGCTCTGAGATTCCATAGGACAGTGGAAATTCTTCTAACATTGAAGCATATGTTGAGGGGGAGCAACATAACTCAAATTCAGTGACTACAACAAGTAATTCATCTCAAGAGACATTAGTAGAAAGATTATCAGACTCATTTTCCTTAAATTCTGATGAGTCAAATATTGATAACAATGGGAAACTAATTCAGGGGGCATCAGGAAACAACAGTGGTACTAATCAAAGAAATAACAGAGAATTCATGGATCAAGTAGGAGGTTCATCTTCAAGGAGTCAACTTCCATCTGCGAGAAAATGGTCTATGTCACACTGTTAGGGAAAAACACGCGCTAATAATTCACACAAGTATACGCGTTCGCAAATAATATAAATTTTTTTCTAGTTTGTTCCCATAAAGACTGAATTGGTTAACTTATGTAATTTATGCACCTATGCACCGATGATATGGTTATTATCCAATGCTAAGACGATAACAATTTTGGGTTGTTTATACTACGAATTATACTATTGATACGGTGACATTCCTAGTGGAGTCTTGTACGCTGTTCTACAAGCCCAAACAGCTTTATCAAGCTTCAAAGACCAATCTGTTCTCGATGGACACACAACCTTCTCTAGAATGCGCTTGATCTCTCTGTTAGATACCTCGGCTTGACCATTAGTCTGAGGATAGTAAGCCGTAGCAACACGATGATTCACATTATACCTTTTCATCATTGCAGTGATCTTGCAGTTACCCTCATCACTAATTATGACTCTTGGAGTCCCAAATCTTTTAAAAATATTCTTGTGAAGAAAATTAAGCACTACATTAGCATCGTTCATTGGCAACGCCTTAACTTCAACCCATTTCAACACATAATCAACCGCCAACAAGATGTACTGATTGTTACAAGATGAGATAAATGACCCCATGAAGTCAATTCCCCAAACATCAAAGACTTCGACCTCGAGAAGCACATTAAGGGGCATCTCATCCCTTTTAGACATATTTCCCACTCGTTGACATTGATCACATTTCAAAATGAACTAATGAGCATCCTTAAATAATGTTGGCCAAAAGAAACCTGCTTGAAGAATACGAGATGCTGTCTTTTCTCCACCATAATTTCCTCCATAAGCCGTTGAGTGGCAATCTCGCAAGATCCCCCCCCCATTTCGTTGTAAGGAATACATCTCCTGATGATTTGGTCAGCTCCTTGGCGAAAAAGAAACGGCTCATCCCACATATACCACTTCACTTCATGTAGAAACTTCTTCCTTTGAGCGGGAGTCAATTCTGGAGGCATGACATTACTCACAAGGTAGTTCACAATATATGCAAACCACGGTTCTTCTGCTTGCACGCCAAATAACTGCTCATCGGGAAAAGACTCATTAATCAAAGATCTTGTGCAGTAGCAGTTGGATCCTCTAAACTCGAGAGATGATCGGCGACTTGATTCTCAGTCCCCTTTATGTCCTTGATCTATAACTCAAACTCCTGAAGTAAAAGAACCCATCGAATCAGTCTTGGCTTCGAGTCCTTCTTTGAGATGAGATATCGAATTGCAGCGTGATCAGTGAAAACTGTCACCTTCATCCCAAGGAGATATGATCGAAATTTCTCAAAACCATAGAGGATAGCCAAAAGTTCTTTCTCAGTAGTGGTGTAATTCAGTTGAGCACCATTAAGAGTCTTACTAGCATAGTAGACTACATGAAATATGTTGTTCTTGTGTTGCCCAAGAACTACTCCAACTGCATAGTCGCTTGCATCGCACATCATTTCAAATGGTTCAGACCAATCAGGTGCAGTTATGACAGGTGTCTTAATAAAGCTCTTCTTCAATGTCTCAAAAGCAGCAAGGCACTCATCATCAAAATTAAAAGGAACGTCTTTCTCTAACAAATTGCACAACGGCTTCAAAATCTTCGAGAAGTCCTTGATGAAACGCCTATAGAAACCCGTATGACCAGAAAACTGTGAATTCCCTTAACAGATTTGGGTGGAAGAAGATTTTTGATCACCCCTACCTTGGCTTTGTCCACTTTAAGACCCTTGCTAGAAATCTTGTGCCCAAGAATGATGCCTTGGCGCACCATAAAATGACAGTTCTCCCAATTAAGAACCAAGTTGGTCTCAACGCACCTTTTCAATACTAAACCCAGACTATGCAAGCATTCATTGTAAAAAGTTCCAAAGACTGAGAAATCGTCCATGAACACTTCTACGTTATTCCCAATCATGTCAGAGAAGATAGCCATCATACATCTCTAAAAAGTGGTTGGCGCTCCAATAGCCCAAAAGAAACTCTGCGGAATGCGAAAGTGCCAAATGGACATGTGAACATAGTATTTTCTTGATCCTCTAGAGCGATACAAATCTGATTATAACCTAAGTAGCCATCCAGAAGACAATAGTAATCATGCCCATCCAATCTATCAAGCATCTGATCAATGAAAGAAAGAGGGAAGTGATATTTCCTTGTGGCTTTGTTCAGCTTCCTATAATCCATGCAAACTCTCCATCCTGTGACTGTTCATGTCAGAATAAGCTCGTTCTTCTCATTAGCCACCACAGTGATACCACCTTTCTTTGGCACACACTGAACCGGGCTCACCCATGAACTGTCAGAAATAGGATAGATAATTCATGCATCTAGCCTTTTGAGAACTTCCTTCTTCATAACCTCTTTCATGATCGGATTTAGTCTTCTCTGTTGCTCAACAGTAGGCTTGCTTCCTTCCTCTAGCAGAATTTTATGCATAAAATAAGAAGGGCTGATTCCCTTGATATCTGCTATAGTCCAACCAATTGCTGATTTGAACTCTCTAAGAATCCTCAACAGCTTTTCCTCATCAGTACCTGAAAGGTCAAATGCAATAATAACAGGCAAAGTAGATGCTTCACCTAAAAATGCATACCTCAAGTGCTCATGTAAAGGCTTAAACTCAAGAGTAGGAGCTTCCTCAATAGATGGCTTGAGGCATTTCGGAGAACTTTTGAATTCCTCTAATCCAAAAGATTCGAAAGGCATGTCTATCTTTCGCTTCCAAGGAGAAGCATTTAAATATTGCAAGTGCTCGTCACCCTCGTCATCTTCACTATCAAAATTCCCCAGTAAGGCATTGGACCTTAGAAAACGATCGAGCTCATAATTAACCACAATATCAACCATTTCCACCTGCAAACACTCCTCATTTTTTGTAGGGAATTTCATGGCATTGAACACATTAAAATTCACATCCTGATCCATCACTCGCATGGTAAGTGTAATAACCCCAAAAATTTTGAACTTTTTGTAACCCTTATGAATAGTGATTTTGCTGATTATGCTGAATAAGAAAACTTTTCATGCCACACTTTGTAGGGGTTCTTTTATTGTTATTCTGAGATCTTATTAGTACTCTATATGATATATAAGTGTATGTAAAGATCGTCAGAATCCAAATTCGAACACTTTGATTTTTTCCGAAAATCCACCAGATACCGAAAGAATTGAGTATAAGGTAACAGGATAAAAAGGATTTAAATTCAAGGATTATAAGAGAGGATCAAAAAAGGAATATAATGTATTAAGAAAGGTTAAGGGAACCCAAGTAATAAGATCCCGGGTATGATCCCTCAAACGATAAACGAAAACGAAAGTTAAGCGAACCGTATAACAGATCAGCGGTCATTAGCCAAGTAATTAGGAGCTAATCAAAGAGGTTAGTGATGATGATGTCATCAAACCAATAAGAAGAGGACAAACATGGGAAGATGACATAAGATTGATGACCAAAAAGGAAGGAAGTGTGGTTGATTATTAACCACACAATTTTACATGGTTAAAAGGTAAATAATTAAAACAAAAGCAAAAACAACCAACCAACAAATCATTTCACCAAAAACACAAGTTGACTTCCCATTTCAAGCAACAAAGCTTTCGGCCTCTTTTCCATTTCAAGAAGAAAAAAACCAAAATCCAAGCTCCAAGCTTCATTAATTAGTGAGGTAATTATCTAAGATTCCTTATGCATAGATATAGCTATCCTATAAGTTTAAGCTTCAAATTCCTTCACAATCTCTTCCTAAAATTCATGGAAGAAGAGGGTGAATAGTGTTTTTTCAAGAACTTAAAATTTTGTTCTTGAGTTTTTTTTTAGATTAAGCTTTGGTAAGGACTTTCAAGGGTGATTCCAAGCTCCTTAGTTACTTTTACTCACCAAGGAAGGTATAATCTCATACCCTAGCCCTACTTTTGTATATTTAGAGCTTTTGTGTTTGGTATGGTTCATGAGAAGCTTGATTATTGTGTATTTAGAGATGTGTTGGTTTTGTGATGTGTTTGGAGTTGTAAATCTTGTTGATTAGTTAAAGAACTTAAGTAAGCTTTTAGTTCATGATTGGGAAGTAGTGTAAATTGGAAATATTGAGTTGTTGGGGCTGTTGTAGCATTGTATGTATGGAGTTTGGTTGTATGGTTGAATTGTGGTTGATTGGTGGTTGATTTGGAGTAGGATAAAAATTGGTAATCGCGTAAACATAGCCGTCGTAATGTCCGATTTACTTTAGACTGTTTTGTTCTTAACTTCAGGACCCGTGAACTCAATGTTAGATTCTGACCATTGCCATGTTTAGATAGTTCATGTTACGAGCTTCGTTTTGATGTGTGGTTCGCTTGAATCCGATGTACGGTTTAGGAGAAACGACCATTTTAAGTAACGGCGTTTAATTCCGACTTATGTTGTTGTTCATAGGTTATCGGACCCACTCTAAGCTTAAGTCTATCCGGGAACACTCTGGCAAGTTTTCTACCCGTTATACTGTTGTTGTGATGTATATATGTATATGTATTATCTTGTGATAAGTGCATGATTGTTATTAGCAAATCTTGCGATATATTGGAGCATGTGATATGGTATATATGCATGTCTGTTTCGTAATCTTGATATCTAATTGTTGATTCAATTGCTTATAAACTGCATAATACCTATGCTAGAGATAAGCAGTAGTTGCGTATACCCTTAGTATAGGGGACCCAAAGGTGAAGATTTTCTAAACCGGGAGTCGATGTTCCCGGGTATATTATATATATATATTTATATATATAGATATAGTTTTCAAAACTATTAATCAAATATGGTTTATTCGATAACTTTATTTTATTTAATAAATTTTATTTTGAATATTCATTTGAGGACTTATGACTCCGCTTATTTTATTAAATAATATTCTTTATTTTATTAAAGAATAATGTTTTGATAATCAAACTTATTTTCAATTATTCAAATAAAGATCGTACTTTCATATAAGTATATCTTTGGTTATTTATTATTCATTTCAAGTATGAGTTTTAAAACTTCTACTTCAATTATTTTTATAATGATTATCCTTATGGGAATATTATTTAAATAATAATATTCAGATATTTTCTAAATGTATCGGGACTGATTTATTTCATTAAATCAGCATTACTCCAAACATTCTTAAAAATGTTTTCGAGTCTTCAAAATGATTTTTAAAAAGTTAGAGCAGATCCCAAAACTCATTTTTATATTTAAGATCTTCCTTTCGAAGGGGATTTAAATACTCGCTCAAAACCTGAGGGACCCGGCTCTGTGCTGTATTTTATATTCGCAACAAGGTTGCTGTTTTGATAAATAAATTGATTACTTACCCAACATTCGGGAAGTAAGTCCATCTATTTGAGTCGGCATAAGCAACATGGGCTCAGTGGGTGTCCATGAAAGTGTAAGTGGCTCAATGGGAGTCCATCAAATGCGTAAGTGGCGGAGTGGCAGTCCAGCATATGGTCCTAATACGGACAGGGTGATGACCAGTGGGGGATTCATCTATCTACTAGTAGAAAAGGTTACTTATTGGTATTTTTGCCTGATCAGCAAGATATCAGGTTTATGCCAAGGTTTTCTCCTTTCCAAATTCATTGGATATTACAACTCTATTTATAATTTTCATAACAGAGGTTTTCAAGGAGTGTATGAAATGTATATATATAGGTGTATATATATATATCGGGACTTAATGAAGTATCTCGTAACTTCATTATTTATAATGATATTTCAAGGATTGAATCTATTCAAATCTTATCTTGTAGTCTCATCTATGTGGTGAACTTTTGAAACGGATTATACCTTGAACGGTGGTAGTTCAAGTAGTATTCGGAAAAGATATAAGTATATTGGAGTATCTCGTAACTTCACCTTTTCAACTTATATCTGGTTAATGATTATCTTATACATGACATAGATTTTCAGAAAAATGTTGAGACAAGGTTAGATATATGAGATTACCTTGCAACGATATTTTTATACAGTTATAAACAGGGCAGAGGATTTCAAAGATTTTGAAAAGTATATATACATATATACTAAATATTTTGCGACTTGGTCGCATTAAGAGGTCAAACTTGGTTCAATTCTTCTTGACTAAGACTTTCATGAGTGCTATGAGAATGCTCATATATTGTTAATCATTATACATATTATTTTGGTGGGCTTGTTGCTCACCCTTGCTTTCTTCTTTCATCACACAACAACAGATATAAAAGATGAACAGGATCAAGCTCCCAATTCGTGAGCGGATAGGAAACGTTCCGCAGTTTCCTGTAGGCGTTGATGCCGCCGTAGCTGAGGTAGGAACTACCAATAGGCTAGGTTTTCAACTATTGATGTACCAGACTTATGTATATTATGAATTATAATAATGGCAAAGAATATGTAAATTTATTCAGAAACCCTTTTGAGGTGTAATGACTTATAATTGTGGAATAAAATGACTTGTGTTATTTTTGGTATTCATCTCTGACACTATAACTTGTGGTGTGTGTGTGTGTGTATATTGTGGGGTCACAGTACACAGTAGTTGGTTGACTGTTAAGATTAAGTATTGATAAGGGAAATGGAACTCGTGACAACCCGAATCCCCGACCCCGGATTTGGGGATGTTATAGAAATGGTATCAGAGCTAAGCGTTATAAACCTCGGAGAGGATGTAACGTTAAGATAATAAGTTCACTAAGAAAATAAGAACTCTTTCCAAGTTCGTAGTCGGGCTACCTAACGTAGTATTGACAGTTAAAACCCTTACGGGAACCCTTATAAATATTATGATAGTAACATAGTTCATTCTCGTATAGGGCAGCGGGGCACCGAACCCTGAGGTTTAGGAGCATCAGCATGAGGATGTTTTATTACATATTGGAGATCAAATTGTGAATCCAATAGAGTACCCTAACGAGGGACCGGATGAGATTCATATTGAGAATGTTGCGGTTGAGGATGTTATCCAAGAAGGGATTGTTGCTGAGGAGGATCTCGTGGAGGATCCTGACGAGAATGAATAGAGGACCGCTGAGGAATTGATGACCGTAGTCAGGGCGACTACCAGAGCTAGAATGGCCGTGAGGGTGGCACTAGAGGATGAAGAGTTACCAAGGGCACAAAGGATAATGAGGGCAGAAGGAGTGGGGCCTTCCATGACACCAATTATACCAGTGTCAGACCCTCTTCCAGAGGTTCCTGTAGATATCCATGAGGTTCCACCAATTCCTGTTCCCTCCCCTGTACAGAGCCCAGCACCTACTGAGGAAATGCCACCATTATCTCCTGCACCATTGTCACCTGATACCGTGCTTGGTTATCCATTTGGATTTCCTGGGTCTGCACCACCTGCACCCCATGGATTGCTAGATGCTACCACTCAGGCTTCTCTTATCTCCGATTATTATATGACTTTGGGTGGCCTGTCTGAGGCCCGTAATGTTATGACTGATCTGTTGGATCAACTTACTGCACCAAGGATTGAGGGCGGGGTACTTCCGGCAGGATTAGCTTATAGCATGGAAAGGATTGAGGCTACCACCCAAATTACAGCTAGAGGCCATCTTGAGGGTCAGGTTGATCCAGCTCTACTTGCGACTATCTTAGACCTCATCACCTCTGTGATGGAGCAGGTTAGGGATGTCGTGCGTGCCCGCATTTCTTGATCCATGGTAGTGTGCAGAGCCAGAGCGATCAGACAAAGGTTTCATGTAGCACCGCTTTTGGAGGATTAGCCTAAGTTATGAATGATTAGTTTTAATGACTAGATGATTATCTATGGTAGTACTTTTGGGATAGAAGCGATCAGATCAAATGATGTAATTCTCTCTAATGTGTTCAGTTGTTGTACCCTCGAATAAATGGTTATGTATATATTCGTTAATTTCAGTTCAGATCAGTTTGTTTGTGATAAGTTCATATTGTTAATTGCACTATTAACACTTAAGAGAGTGTCATGAAGTTTATAGAACTTGAGAATTCATAATTTGCAATCATGCAAGGACTGAATGAGGGAACGACTTAAGCAAAGTAAGTAAGACAAATATCCAGAGATTCTCAAAAATTTTCCAAGCATTATGCCCCCACGAGGAATAAGATTAGGGGCAAACCTTGAATGTGATAATCAGGGAGGTCGCAATTAAGATATAAGGAACCCAGAACATAATGAAGTGGAAAACAAGGATTTTAACGTATAAGATAACTCCAAGTATGGGAGAAGGATGAAATATTTCATACTAAGGAAACAGAAAGTCGAGTAAGGAAAGGAGACCCGAGACGGAACTCCTATACGGCAATTCATGGACCTGTCTAAAAAGAACTTAGACTATTATCCCCAACCACCACCCTGAGGAGACAGTGCGGTGGGAAATTCTTTCAGGACCTTTAAGTCGCTAAGCTCTCAGAATTCCAAGGAACAAGCGAACCCAGTAGAGGCGAGAGCCTGGCTAAAGGAAATATGGGAATCATTTGAGATTCTAAATAATTGATGAAGCACAAAAGACTGTTTTGTCACTTACCTTCCTAAGAGAGAGGCCACCCGCTGGTGGAAGGCTAAGGAAGATAGAGAGATAGTGTAAAAGCTTTAGAGCCGGAACAAAGGCGGACGAGTATGATGAATTATGAATCTAAGTTGTAAAAGTTGTAAAGATTCGTTCTGAGGACAAGAATCCCAGAACGACGTGATGTTTGAAGTAAATAATTAGTGGGTTCATGAAATGATTGTAAGAGAAAGGAAAATAAAAAGAAACTGAAGTGGAAAGGAGTATAAAGGCAATAGAGTTTGAGGAATGATAAGGGAGTTGGGTATGAGGAAACCCTAAAGAATCATAGTAACAGAAATAGAAAAGTATGTGATCGTCAGGATGAGGATGATTCACTATGAGTTAAAGTTGATGGTTGAAGGCATAAGAGATGTACATATTGTACCCCCTTTAAGTTGGGCGAATTCGAGGAAACCTTGAGATAGTTCGAAGGATAAATAATGAGACGCGGATAGACTGAGGAGATAAGAAAGTAGGAAATTAGGAAAATTGGATGAAGGAAGTGACCTTCAAGAATGTGAAGTGTAAGACCGGTGGCATGATACCCGGAAAGGGAGACGCCAGGTATGAAAGACATCCCAATATTGAGATGATTGTTGAGATAAACAACAAAAGTAAATGAGGAATTATTAAGAAGAAGTTCACGTTGAACACGACCAATATCTTCCAGGACATCCATGTTGTCATTACCAAATTAGGAAAGAAAAGCGGGTAACCATTGTTATCTTTTGAAGGCCATATGTGTTGACCTCAGTTTGAATAAGGATGCTATTGTGAAATTGGTATAGACTATCTGGGTGGGAATGATTAAATAAGACACCCTTATCAGGGATATATGACTTGATTTATCCATGGAAGGATGCATGTACCTTTTTAAAGGTGGAATTAAGGATAGAACATCTGTAACTTAGAATGAATCCTAGGGGAATGCATAAAGGTTGGTATTTCACCCTTAATAGGGATAGTATGAGTTTTGACAGTATAAATTGGAAAGGATTAAGGTAACAACAACCTTTAAGGATTAGTGGAGAAATTTTTCAGAACTATATAGACAATAATTCTAGTATTAGTAAATGGTATCTTGATATGTCATGTGCCTAGGGTGTGCCTGATGAAGGATTTAAGGATAACCTTAGAGGTTTTACAAGGAGAAAGGTAGTATTCAAAGTTCTCAAGAATAGAAATTTTGATGAAGGAAATATGGCGTAATTATAATAATTCCAGGTGGGCACGCGTTAAACCAAAAGAAGTATAGATTGAACCAATGAAGGTCAGAATTATTAAAGCAAGAAGGGCCCAAGATAAAAGACGTCCTAAGTATGATCGAGAGTCAGCCATGATAATGTTTACATTTAAAGACTAAGGCAGTGACTTATGGAAAAAAATGGTAATTTTTTTTTACTTATTTTATCACAAGGACTTAAGAAAGAGCATTTTCACACAAGCAGTATTTTGAAATGAGGTAGAAAATTTAGTTGAAGGTGGTTAAAATGACATTGATTATAAGGAACTATTACTATTAGGAAAGGCCAATGAGGTGGCCGACACTTTGAGTGTAAGAGAGGAATTATAGGCGCTCATGCCAGAGGAATACAGTGATGATGGTTGAAGCCGTGAAGGTTGTATTATGGTTTGGAAGATTGACATTCCTTCTGATGACTATGCAATACCCAACCGTAATAGTAGTTTGGTAAAGGTTTAATTCGTGTAATCGCCATGAGCGGGCTACCTATCTTAGAAGGTACTATCTGGAGAATAAGCCAGGACCATGTTTCAAAAAGGACTAAACAAACCTTTGAGTTAAGTCTTCTATTGAAGGCATATGATTAAGAATGGTATTAACCTGCTATTGTTGCTTTCATTGAAACTCTTCTACAATTTTATCTGCTTCATGTCATATGTACGTCAAGTTCAGGAGTGTTCTTCATGAATCATGAACGGTGATCATGTTACCTCCTTGGAAGAATTTGATACGATATGTATGGACTCCATATGGTTAGCTATTAAGACTTCATGGAAAACGAATGACTGCAGTAGGTCAACGGTGGACCATAGTAATGTAGGAATGATTCTACGAGTAATGAGCCGATTACTTATAATCGTGAGAGTTGTATTGGAATGGATGTTGAGATTGAGTACCACTAATCAGGTCGTGGTGGTGTATAAGTTATCATTGATAGACTAATTAAGTTGATTATTTACCTATTGAATATTTATTCCTTCGTATGAATAGAGAGTCGTATTACTATATTAGGAAGGTTGTAGTGCAAGCATAGAATTCTAGTAACGATGATGTCTAGAATAAAATCCCAGATTCGATTTTCGCTGTCGAGGGAGTTTCAACGGTGATTGTATTTAAGCTCGAGCGAGAGCATGGGTCCATAGGACGATGGACGGAATAGTAAACATCCAGGCACATGAATTGCGATGTTATAATACTTGATGTTGATATATATACACATATGTTTTGTTCTCCTATGACAAACCTCTATAGTTCAGAGGTAGATTCCAAGCCAGATATTTGTGACAGTACTTTTTCATATACAATTCTCTTCAATTCGTTCTTTTCTCTTCTTTTCATTTTGTATAAGCTGAGAAGAACAACCCTTCCAGAAGGGGAGGTATTGCCGAATGACTATCTATCTGTGTGATAGAAGCCTAGTAGGATACCATCTATTGTTTAATTGCTTGTCAAGTACTAAAGGCTGACCACCTTCTGTACTAACTATGTGATGTAACAAGTGTGTATGATCATAGTGATCTCTCAATAAAATCTTTTACTTCTATACGATGGGTCAAGCTTTCGAAGATACAAGTAGTTAGAAAATGAGTAGTATGAGTATGGTGGTATTCAGAATGGAAACACATTCATGATACTAAGGTTGACACATTTATTAAAAGGTTATAGAACGCTAACGAGCAAAAGTATAACCAGTATAATATTAGGAACGGAAGATAGTAATGATTACAAACTGGAAAAGAATGGGTATTGAGAAGCAAAAAGCTATAATGCTAGAAGCTATGATGAGAGTCTGTGCCATAGACTTGAAAGAATTTGGAATGGTCACTTAACACGGATTGAGTTTTCTCACGATAATAGATCGTATGACAGTATCGAGATGTCGCCTTATGAGATCCTTGAGGGAAGATAATGTCGATCTCCCTTATGTTAGGATGAAGTTGTAGAGCGCAAGATGCTCAGACCCGCAGTAGTCCAAAGGACCAAGGATATAATAGATCTAATCAGAGGACGGCTGGTAGTAGCCCAAGATGGACATAAGAAGTATGTTGATTTGACACGAAAGGACAAAGAATATGAAGTAAGGGACTTAGTGCTGTTATAGGTATTCCCTTGGAAAGGATGGATGTGGTTCGGAAAGAAAGGAAAGCTAAGCCCACGAATTATTGGACCCTTTGAGATCTTAAAAATGTTTTCGAGTCTTCAAAATGATTTTTAAAAAGTTAGAGCAGATCCCAAAACTCATTTTTATATTTAAGATCTTCCTTTCGAAGGGAAATTAAATACTCGCTCAAAACCTGAGGGACCCGGCTCTGTGGTGTATTTATATTCGCAACAAGGTTGCTGTTTTGATAAATAAATTGATTACTTACCCAACATTCGGGAAGTAAGTCCATCTATTTGAGTCGGCATAAGCAACATGGGCTCAGTGGGTGTCCATGAAAGTGTAAGTGGCTCAGTGGGAGTCCATCAAATACGTAAGTGGCTGAGTGGCAGTCCAGCATATGGTCCTAATACGGACAGGGTGATGACCAGTGGGGGATTCATCCATCTACTAGTAGAAAAGGTTACTTATTGGTATCTTTGCCTGATCAGCAAGATATCAGGTTTATGCCAAGGTTTTCTCCTTTCCAAATTCATTGGATATTACAACTCTATTTATAATTTTCATAACAGAGGTTTTCAAGGAGTGTATGAAATGTATATATATATAGGTGTATATATATATCGGGACTTAATGAAGTATCTTGTAACTTCATTATTTATAATGATATTTCAAGGATTGAATCTATTCAAATCTTATCTTGTAGTCTCATCTATGTGGTGAACTTTTGAAACGGATTATACCTTGAACAGTGGTAGTTCAAGTAGTATTCGGAAAAGATATAAGTATATTGGAGTATCTCGTAACTTCACCTTTTCAACATATATCTGGTTAATGATTATCTTATACATGACATAGATTTTCAGAAAAACATTGAGACAAGGTTAGATATATGAGATCACCTTGCAACGATATTTTTATACAGTTATAAACAGGAACTCTACGTATATTATGCATGGCAGAGGATTTCAAAGATTTTGAAAAGTATATATACATATATACTAAATATTTTGCGACTTGGTCGCATTAAGAGGTCAAACTTGGTTCAATTCTTCTTGATCAAGACTTTCATGAGTGCTATGAGAATGCTCATATATTGTTAATCATTATACATATTATTTTGGTGGGCTTGTTGCTCACCCTTGCTTTCTTCTTTCATCATACAACAATAGATAGACAAGATGAACAGGACCAAGCTCCCAATTCGTGAGCGGATAGAAAACGTTCCGCAGTTTCCTGTAGGCGTTGATGCCGCCGTAGCTGAGGTAGGAACTACCAATAGGCTAGGTTTTCAACTATTGATGTACCAGACTTATGTATATTATGAATTGTAATAATGGCAAAGAATATGTAAATTTATTCAGAAACCCTTTTGAGGTGTAATGACTTATAATTGTGGAATAAAATGACTTGTGTTATTTTTGGTATTCATCTCTGAGACTATAAGTTGTGGTGTGTGTGTGTTTATATCGTGGGGTCACAGTACACAGTAGTTGGTTGACTGTTAAGATTAAGTATTGATTAGGGAAATGGAACTCGTGATAACCCGAATCCCCGACCCCGGATTTGGGGGTGTTATAGTAAGCTTACCTTTCTGCAAATCTATCAAGGTTCGGCCCGTCGCCAAGAAAGGTCTTCCCAAGATTATGGGAATCTTCTTATTCTCCTTGAAATCAAGAATTACAAAATCAGCAGAGAAAATGAGTTTATCCACCCTGACCAATACATCCTTCACAATACCTCGCGGATATGTAATAGAACAATCGGCCAACTGCAAAGTCATGTATGTAGGCTTTGGATCAGGCAAGTCTAGCTTTTTGAAGATTGACAATGGCATCAGATTGATGCTAGCTTCCAAGTCGCATAGACATTTATCAAATGACACATTTCCAATGGTGCAAGGAATAGTGAAGCTTGCGGGATCTTTAAGCTTCGGAGGCAATTTCTGTTGCAGCACAGCAGTGCATTCCTCCGCGAGAGCAACGGTCTCTAAGTCATCAAGCTTCACCTTCCTAGAGAGAATAACTTTCATAAATTTCATGTAACTAGGCATTTGCTCAAGAGCTTCAGCGAAAGGTATGTTGATGTGAAGTTTCTTGAACACCTCCAAAAACTTCGCAAACTACTTATCCAGTTTCTTTTTTTGCAGCCTCTTAGGAAAAGGAGGTGGAGGATAGATCTGTTTCTCCCCTGTATTACCCTCAGGAGGAGTGTGCTCAACAGTAGTCTTCCTTGGTTCCACTTCGGCTTCCTTTTGCTCTTCTTCTTCATCAGCCTCTACTTCAGCAATTGGAGTTTTAGCTACTACAAGATTCGTAACCTTACCAGACCTCAATGTAATTGCCTTAACATGCTTCTGAGCTTCCTTCTTGCCTGACACTTCAGTATCGCTTGGAAGCGTGCCAGGTTGGCAAAAAAGTAAGGCATTCGAAATTTGCCCAATTTGATTTTCCAAGATCTTGATAGTGATAACTTGGCTCTTGCATATGAGTCTCAACTCCTCAAATTCAGATTTTTCGTTAGCTTGAGGTAGCTGCTGAAGTTGAAGTTGTTGCTTTAGGGCATATTGTGGTTGCTGAAAACCAGGAGGGTTATATTGCCTTGCTGTATATGGCTGATAAGATTGTTGCACTGCATTCTAACTGTTGCTCCAACTGAAGTTAGGATGATTACGGTTGTTCGGATGATAAGTGGCCGGAGCTTGTTGTTGTGACCTCTGAAAGTTGCTCACAAATTGAGCTAATTTTCTAGAAATAGCACACTTCTCATTTTCATGTGTTCCCGCACAAAGTTTATAATCACTGGTAATC
This sequence comes from Apium graveolens, assembly GCF_009905375.1. NCBI lineage: Eukaryota > Viridiplantae > Streptophyta > Magnoliopsida > Apiales > Apiaceae > Apium > Apium graveolens. The sequence goes on along the minus strand of NC_133650.1, from coordinate 70,726,932 downwards.
TGATTAACTCAATAATTGGCCAAAGAGTCCACTTTCATCGTCAAATCTTGTAGTTGAGAAGCTATAGCGGTAGTTTGATCCACTTCCAGAATTCCTGCTACCTTCCCTTGCAACATTCTTTGCGTAGGATTCTGGTATTCATTGGCAGCCATTAGCTCAATCAACTCATAAGCTTCATTATAGCTTTTAGCCCATAAGGCTCCACCAGATGCTACATCAAGCATGGGTCTAGAATGTGCACCTAGACCATTATAGAAACAGTTTATGATCATCCAATCAGGCATGACGTGGTGTGGGCACTTCCTTAGCATCTCCTTATAATGATCCCAAGCCTCACATAGAGATTCACCAGTTTACTAAGCAAACTGAGTAAGAGCATTCCTGATTGCAGCAGTCTTCGCCATAGGAATGAATTTAGTGAGAAACTTTCGAACAAGATCCTCCCATTTGGTGATAGACCCCGGTAGTAGAGAATGTAGTCAACACTTCGCTTTGTCCCTCAAAGAGAATGGGAATAGTCACAGCTTAATGGCATCTTCAGACACATCATTGAACTTAAAAGTGTCACAGATCTCGATGAAATCCCTGATGTGCATGTTTGGGTCTTCATTAGTGTAACGACTGAGAATTTTGCGTCTTAATTAAGAAAATAAAGTATGTGTTATGTGTTGAGATTATAATTATGTGACTAAGTGATGATTTTTTTTGTCTTATCTGTATACTAGAGTTTAGGAGCGTGAATAAAAACGTTCTAATTTAAAGAGTCAGCTTAGAAATTAAGCTTGGTGTCGGACCATCAGGTAGAACGGAACCCGTCCTAATATGGAATTAAATAATATAAAATGTGAATTATATGTGAAGTGAATGAATAAAGTATTTCGTCTTAAGAGACGTGTTGATTGGCAAAGATAATGAGAAGCGTAATCGAAACGCTGAGCGTCGGGCCGTCAGGCTAAACGTGACCCGGTACGCGTAAAAGAGGATAAAGATTAAAGAGGGATAGATTCTATGATCAGACCTAAGTCGTTAGTGACTATATGTGTGTGATTGCTTGACTGTGTGCATGACTATATGTTCTGTGTCAATTTTGTGAATTTTAAAGGAATTACGTGATTTAAGTAAAGGTTTAATTAACCTTCGCGCCTTTTTTATAAAATCATCCGAGAAGGATAAAAACAAGGTATTTATTTTGTTACCTTCGTAATGATCCTAGAGACTTTTTAAAAATAATAAGTGAATTTGATTGTTGATCTTTGCCTTTTTAAATCAATTTTATGTGGAAATTGTATTTATTAAAGCAAGTTTGCGAAATTCATATAAAATCAACCGTTCGCTCAAATTCTTATTATGAGTTATGGATAAAAAGCTAATTTTGAGACCTACGTGTTAAAATTGTCATTTTCAATAATCCTCGACTTTCCGAGAGAGAAATATTTTTATTTTGAATTTCGTTGCATTTGAGTAAAAAGAGAAAGAAAGTGCAAATTAAAAAGGGAGTTATTAGATTACCATTTTGCCCTTGTGTTGGTGGAGTATAAATTACTCCTTCCTCCCCATTTTCTTCTTTCTTTTCCGTGCACTCACTCTTTTCTCTCCTATTTTTCTTTCACTCTCTCTCTCTCACTCGAACAACTCTCTCTCGGCTCTCTCTTCAATCTCTCTCGGTATACCTCCTTTTTCCTTGATCAAACTCATCAATCATCCCTAATTCTTCTTGCTAAACACTTATGTATAGTAAGAAGTATGTGCATGTGTGTGATTAGGCTTGCATGCCGAAGTATGTGTGTTTTTAGGTTCGGTTTTGAGCCAAGAACTGAGGGCTTGCTTGATTAGTTCGTATCCTATGATTATTATGCTGAAATCAGTTTGCATGTGGTGTTGATGCATTTCTTTTGAGAAATCAGGGGTTTCGTGGTTGGACACCCTCGAATGAGGGCACCACCGTGAAGCCACCGCCACCGGTGATGAACTCCGGTGAACCGGTGGTGAGCTATGATGTTAAAAACTGAGCTCTAGAACCTTAAGATCACTTATTTATGTTTGCATGTGGTGTTTTGATTAAAAGGCCGAATGGCCCTTACTATTTTAAAAGGAATCAATTTGATTGTGTTGAAATGCATGAATTATTGATTTGATGTTGAAATATAGGTGGATTTGTGATTCAAGGATTAAGAATATCAAGTTGCATGATTGTTTTTGAAAAAGGCCGAATGATTTTAATCTCTAAAAGTTGTTTGATTTGAGTTAACTTGTTTAAAATGATGATGGATTGTTATTAGATTAAAAAGGAATGAAATTATTGTTGCATGCTAAGTTTAGGTTCGAATTTTTGTGTTAATAAGAAAGGAAATTGATTTTGTGAGATAATCTTGGTAAACACTAAGTATAAATGGCCTAAAAGTGATTGCATGCTAGTTTTAAAGAGGATCAAGATGTGCATGTCATTGATTTGTCCTTGAGAAGTAAAATTGAGTTTTGCCGAATTAGATTAAGTTAAAAAGGGACTAATTTGATGAATGAATGGATGCATGTTGTGATTTAGGAGAAAATCGATTGTGTTAAGAAACTTAGTTGGCTTACTTGATAAAGATAAAGTGTTTGATATCATGATAAGTTAAAACTGAATTGCATGTGCACAAGTATGTATGATTTGGCTCGAATTTTTATGATTAAAATGAAGAAGGATGATACTTTAATAGCTTTGAATGAGTTGTGTGTATGTATGTGAATTAAAGTGAGAATTTGGTTAATTTTGTGTGATAAGGCCGAATAGCCCATAAGGAATGAAAGTCAAATTACTTGGTTTTTATGATTAAAAGGATGATTGAAAGTGTATAAGTAAATATTTAGGAATTTGTTGCTTGATTATAGTATGTGGCTCGAATTAAGGAGCAAAAAAAAAGGGAACTAAGTTAATTGATATAAGTGATGGTTATGAACGTAAATGTTTGGTTGTGAATAGATCTTGTACTCGTAAAAGAGTCGTGTTAGTTTGATTTGAGAAATAGCCAAGGTCAAGCGAGTACGCTTTGATTGCTAAGTATATAAGGATATAAAAGCTACGAGAAAGGATTGTGCTATGTGCTAAGTGCTATATTCTTATATGTATAAGCTATATTCGTATGCTCGAGTCAAGGATATAGTCGAGCTATCGTATAGTGTAATCGTTCCGGGAACGAGAGTTGGGAATCTAATTAAGATTTTGGTGTTATTGTAGATTCGGAGCGTGAGGGCATTCAGGCTAGGAAAGGAAAGGATTTACTAGGTGGCAGTAGTTCAACCCTCAGGAAAGCAAATTCAGGCAAGTAACTTTGATTACTTGTGCAAATGATTATAAAGGAAATGTTGTTCATACCATGTAGAGTATTGAACTGTTTAAGCATGAAACCCTTTTTTATGAAACCCTGTTATTGATCTAAAGAATCCCTGTTCTTGATAACCTGCTATTGATAAGCCTATTGATTTCACTCATTGATAACCTGACCTTTCTGTTCAAGTTACCTATAATGCCATGAATCATATTGAACCTATTGATTATCTTGGTTAACCCTGTTTAATGATATTATGTTTCTCTTGATCACCCTATTGATCCCTAAATCAATGTTTATCCTTCTAATTTGGAGCCTTGTTATCCTTGACACAGAATTCTTGTGAATTGTTCCTTGCGTATCTTTCATTCACTCCCTGAAATTTGTTTATTTAAAATCTGATTTAAGAATGAGTTTCGACTTGAAAGAGTCCGAATGATTTCAAATGCTTGGTAATGATAAAATGAATTTTTGAAAACCTATTTGTTTTTCCAACTCAAGGTTTTTCAAATGAATTCCCGATGGATTGGATTGAGACATAAGAGGCTAGTGGGACTAGTCCAGTCATGGTAAGAGGCTAGTGGGACTAGTCCAATTTAAGGCTGAAATTATGCCGATTGGTACCTTAAAGACCGGAATGGAGGTCGATACGGGCTGATCACCCATATATAATAAAATGGAAGGATAAAGTGATCCAATCAAGGGTTCTAATTGATTATTTAAAAGGGAACTGAAACTTTTATTCAGAAAATTGATTTTTGGAAATGAAAATTTTTTTACATTGCCTTGAAAAGATTTGATTATGTTATTGTGGAGCTTAAAGCTCGAGAACCCTGATTCTTGAAATTGTTGATCATATGATTGATTCTATCTTGAAATACTGTTGATTTCCTCTATCGAAAGATCTATTTTGATCCTATAATGATTTGTGATGAATGTCGGCTTTCGTCCTGTTTCGAGCCTTGTTTCTTGAAAGCCTTACTATTCTTCAGATACCTTTCCTTATCCCAAAGAAAAAAAAAATGGAAATCTGCCACCTAGATTAATTAAAGTAGAATGCCCTAGTTGGTTCAAAGTATATTGAGATTTGATATTGTAGAACTGCTATATAGTTACTTGCTGAGTTTTATACTCATTTGTTTTGTCTTAATCTAACCATGGCAGTTAAGCAAGAAGATGGCCAGGCTTAGGCGCACTGCTCGTTAGAGCGTACCTGGTGGTCCCTACTGTGTTGAGGGCTTCCGGTTGCCAGAGTAGGTAGTGGTTTTTATGAGTGAGCTCGCGCCTAGAAAGAGGTGTATAAAGATACAATGGGTTATCTGTCGGTTCCCAGCCGGAATCGATATTGATTATTTAATAATATTTTGGGTTTGTAAGTTATATTTTGTGATTGGTAGTTGTAATCTTGTCTCATACTTTATCCTGTTGATCCTGTTAGTAGTAATCGGGGTTTATGCATATTTAATTATTAGATTAGAGGTGTGTGAGTCCTCATTTCCTAACCCCGAGATTGAGGGCGTCACAAGTTGGTATCAGAGCTACAGGATCTAGTCCCTGAGACAAGTTAGGTTTTAAAAAAAAAGGTATTTTGGGAATATATCTATATCGCGAGAAAGTTCGACTCATGTAGAGTTGAGTTAGACTATTAGGTATAGTCTAAGGAAAGTGTTGATTGGTAAAGTGGAAACTAGAGTTAGGGTGTGAGTTAGCTGGAAGCTTTATTTAACCCTAACATTGTTTCTTGGTTGTTGTTTTGTGTTTTCTCTCAGGATCCTAGTAGTGGTAGTGACTCAGACTCAGAGATTAGCTTGACTGGTACCCCTATGGACCCCGTTCCACCCTCTCCAGAGGAGCCTGTGTATGTTAGTTCAGACCCAGAGGAGGACCCTTCTGAGAGTAGTGAGATCCCCATGCAGATTTCACCCCTGAGGCCAGATTCAGAGACCCCTGCCCCTGAGCCAGAGTCGGAGATGCCTAAGATTGTTCCTGTCAGTGTTGGTGGCAAGTTAGCCCAGGACCGAGACTTTGTGTACTCCCGCATTCCTGAGTTGGGAGCTTTGGTGGATAGACTAGCCAGAGAGTCTAGGCAGAGTGCTTCTGTTATGGATGATGAGTGGCGAGTTCGGGTGAAGATGGTGGAGCAGGTTGCCAGGAGGAGATTGGATGAGGGACCATCCACTAGTGATGCTGATGCTGAGGCCCGGAGGCTGCATAAGATCATTCGCTGGATGTTGGTTGTGTTGAGAGAGATTCTAGATGATTAGACGGGACTGTTGGTTGAGCCCGTAGATTGTTGTTGTTGTTTTCAGTGCCGGTAGGCTTTGGGATACTTGGTCAGATGCCGGGATCCCTTTTTCATTTATCTCGTTGTATTTCAGACCAGTGTAGTAGTAGTAGTAGTTGGAAGTTAGGGGTAGATAGGGGATGTTTTCCAGTTTTTCCTCTGTTTAACCCTGCTATTTATTGTACCTTGTTTTAGAACCCTAATATCCAGAATATTCCCTATGTAACCTTTGATAAATCTATTATCTTGCTTTCCTTTGTGCACCTTGATTATCTTATAAACTGTTCTCAATGCCATGTTTTAAATACAACCATATTTTCGTATAACCATGTTTAAAGATCATAAAACCCTATTTCGTGCCATGATAAAACAACACTGATATGAGAATTATGTAGTAATAGGATTGCATGTGCAAATTGGGTAAAACTTAAAACCCACAAAAGAGATTTCATAAAAGAAAAAAAATTGTTGTTATATATATGCCATGCTATCGTATTTCTAAATAATTGCTTAATCAGGTTTGTAAGAAATGGCCAACTCACCAGATCACCAAGAAGAAGAAATTCCCACCCAAGACCCAGAAATAAACCCAGAAACCACTATGATGAGCAGACTTGCTCAACTTTTGCAACAACCTGTGGCCCCAAAAGTTGGAAATTTCAAGCACTTTCAATCTGTTCATCCTCCAGAGTTCTTAGGTTTGCCAGACCTGATTAAAGCGCAGTCGTGGTTGAGAGAGATGGAAAAAGCCTTTGAGTTAGCAGAAGTTAAGGATGATAAGAAAGCTCAGTACGCAAGTTATTATCTGAAAGATGAAGCAAGTTTCTGGTGGGAGTCGTCTAAGGCGTTGTTGGAAGGTAAAGACTTATCTTGGGAGAAGTTTACCTAGATGTTTCTGGAAAAGTATTTGCCAAGCTATAAGCAAGATCAGTTGGAGATGAAATTCTTGGCTCTTAGACAGGAGGAAATGTCGGTAGTAGAATATGAGGTGAAGTTTTCGGAATTGTCAAGGTTCGTACCTGAGTACGTGAATACTGAAGTGAAGAAGGCTAAGAGGTTCCAGCAGGGACTTAAGCCGTGGATTAGGAGTCAAATAGCAATGTTGGAAATCAAGAACTATGTTGCATTGGTTTAGAAAGCAATGATAGTGGAAGGTGAGCGGGAAGCTGCTCGAAGAGAAAATGAAGGAAGAAAGAGGAAGTTTGAAAGCTCTGAGCAAGAGCAAGGAAGCTCAAAGTTCAGAGGGAAGTTTGGGAAGAATGGTGGAGGTCAGAACCAAAAGTTCCAGAAGTTTAGACCCGGGAATGGAGCTCAGAAGAACCATTTCCAGAAAGCTGGACAACCGGGAAAGGATAGCAGACCCCAGATGCAAGAATGCAGGAACTGTGGAAAGAGACACCCAGGGAGGTGTAATAAGCTAGACATAACATGTTTTAAGTGCAACCAGAAGGGGCATTATTCTATAGAATGTTCAAATGGAGTAAGGAAACCTGATTTGGCCTGTTTCAAGTGTGGCAAAGTGGGCCATATGGCTAGAAATTGCAAGGAGCCTGTGCAGAAGGCTAATGTTCTCAGAATTACTGGACCGCCGTCTCTCCCAGCACCATCAGCTCAACCCAGAGCTAGAACCTTTAACATGTCAATGAAAGATGCGGTGCAAGATGTGGACGTGGTAGCAGGTATGCTTGTTATAAACTCAGTAGAAGTAAAAGTTTTGATGGATTCTGGAGCAACTAGATCTTTTATCTCTGAAAGTATTCTTGATAAGTTAAATTGTGTTGCGTACCCTCTAGAGCCTAATTTGATTATAGAGGTAGCAAATCAAGAGAAAATTGTTGTTAATAAGATTTGCCCTGATTGTGATGTGTCTATAGAAGGTCGGCACCTTTCTGCTGACTTAATTCCTTTTAAGTTAGGAGAATTTGAGGTTATACTAGGAATGGATTGGTTGTCAAATCATGAGGCGCAAATAGAGTGTAAAAGTAAGAAAGTGAAGTTAAGAACCAAGGATGGTGAGGAAGTGATATTTAAAGGAAAGAGGCAAGAGAAGAAATTTTGTAACGGTTATTGAGGCGAGAAGATTAATTCGTCAAGGATGTGAAGTTTATTTGGCTAATATCGTAGACGTGGAAAAAGAATCTGTAAAGATCGACGATATTCCGGTAGTAAGAGATTTTTTGGACGTGTTTCCTGATGAATTGCCTGGACTACCTCCAGACAGAGAGATCGAGTTTACGATTGATTTGGCTCCTGGTACGGAACCAGTATCGAAAGCTCCCTATCGCATGGCGCCGGTTGAAATGAAGGAATTGGCAGCTCAGTTGCAAGAGTTGTTGGACAAAGGAGTAATCCGACCGAGTGTATCCCTGTGGGGCGCACCGGTGTCGTTTGTAAAGAAAAAGGATGGAAGCATGCGATTGTGTATCGATTACCGTGAGATGAATAAGTTGACGATCAAGAATAAGTACCCTCTACCACGGATCGATGACTTGTTTGACCAATTGAAAGGAGCTTCGTGTTTTTCAAAAATTGATCTAAGATCTGGGTATCATCAATTAAAGATCAAAACGGAAGATATACCCAAGACAGCGTTCCGAACAAGATACGGACACTATGAGTTTTTGGTGATGGCATTTGGCTTAACGAATGCGCCAGCTGCATTTATGGATCTTATGAACAGAGTGTTCAAGCAGTATTTGGACAAGTTCGTGATTGTGTTTATCGACGATATACTGATTTACTCCAAGACGGAAGAAGATCATAAGGAGCATTTGAGGATTTCCTTGGAAATTCTGCGAAAAGAGAAGCTGTATGCAAAGTTTTCAAAGTGTGAATTTTGGCTAAAGGAAGTGCAATTTCTTGGTCATGTAGTCAATAAAGAAGGAATTAAAGTGGAACCAGCCAAGATAGAAGCTGTAATGAATTGGGAAAGACCCAAGACTCCGACGAAAGTCAGAAGTTTTATGGGATTAGCCGGATAGTATAGAAGATTTGTGCAAGATTTCTCAAAGATTGCCGTTCCGTTGACAAAGTTAACCAGAAAGAACGAGAAGTTCGTATAGACAGAAAAGTTTGAGGAAAGTTTCCAAGAGTTAAAGAAGAGATTGGTAACCGCCCTAGTGTTGGTATTACCAGATGATAAAGGGGAATTTGTGGTATTCAGTGATGCTTCAAATAAAGGGCTTGGATGCGTGTTAATGCAACACGGGAAGGTAATAGCATATGCGTCAAGGCAACTCAAGCCGCATGAGAAAAAGTATCCAACGCACGATTTGGAATTGGCAGCGATTGTATTTGCCCTTAAGATTTGGAGGCATTATTTGTACGGGGAAAAGTGCGAGATTTATACGGACCATAAGAGATTAAAGTATATCTTTACTCAGAAAGAACTAAATATACGACAAAGAAGGTGGTTGGAATTGATCAAAGATTATGATTGTGCGATAAAATATCATCCTGGAAAGGCAAATGTGGTAGCTGATGCTTTAAGTCGAAAGGAAAGGTTGAATATGTTAACGTCATCGGAAGAATTAATCAAGAACTTTGACAAAATGGAAATAGAGGTGCAGACTCCAGAATGTGGAGATGAAGTTATTTATGCAATGCTGTTTCAACCTGAAATTTTGGAAAAGATTCGATGTTGTCAAGAGCAAGTGATGAATCGCGAAAGGAATAAGTTGACGGGAGAAGAAATTAAAGCTCAAAAGGATAGAAAAGGGATATACCGTGTTAACTCACGTATTTGGATACCTAATGTTGTGGAACTAAAGCACGAGATTTTGCAAGAAGCGCATAACTCGAGATTTTCAATTCACCCTGGGAGTACGAAGATGTACCAGGATTTAAAAGAAAATTACCGGTGGCCAAACATGAAAAAGGAAATTGTGGAATGGATAAGTAAATGCTACACGTGCCAAAGAGTTAAAGCGAAACATCAAAGGGCAAGCGGATTGCTTCAGCCACTGGACATACCTTAATGGAAATGGGAACATATCGCGATGGATTTTGTGGTAGGATTACCTAAAACCAAGTCAAATCACGATGCAATTTGGGTGGTAATCGATCGGTTGACAAAGTCAGCACATTTCTTGCCGATAAACGAAAGGTTTTCATTAGAGAAGTTGGTCAAATTGTATCTGGATGAGATCGTGATGCGTCATGGAGTTCCTGTATCTATCGTGTCTGATAGAGATCCAAGGTTTAATTCGAGATTTTGGCAACAATTCCATGATCATTTGGGAACGAAGTTGAAAATGAGTACGGCATATCATCCGCAGACAGACGGACAAAGTGAAAGGACAATTCAGACGATTGAAGACATGTTGCGAACCTGCGCAATAGATTTCAAAGGAAATTGGGACGATCATTTGCCCTTAATTGAGTTTTCCTACAACAACAGTTATCACGCAAGTATTGGCATGCCGCCTTATGAAGCGTTGTATAGAAGAAAGTGTAGATCCCCTACTTATTGGGACGAAGTTGGCGAGCGCAAGTTAATTAGCCCAGAGCCAGTTCAGCAAACGAAGGAAAATGTTGAAATGATACGAAAGAGATTAATTGCAGCTCAAAACCAACAGGCAAAGTACGCGAATCAAGAACGAAAAGATGAGCAATTTGAAACTGGAGACAAAGTCTTGTTGAAGATATCTCCTTGGAAAGGTTTAACTCAATTTGGAAAGAAAGGAAAGTTGAGTCCAAGGTACATTGGACCATTTGAAGTATTGCGACAAGTTGGGAAAGTGGCGTATGAATTGGCGCTGCCGCCGCAAATGCAACATATGCACAATGTGTTTCATGTATCTCTCCTGAAAAAGTATAATGCTGATGCAAGCCATGTGATCGAGTTGGAACCAGTGGAAATCCAACCAGATTTATCCTATGTAGAACAACCAGTGCGAATTTTGGATCGAAAAGAAAGGACGCTTAGAAATAAAGTTGTACCTCTAGTTAGAGTGTTGTGGAGAAATCCGTTAGTCGAAGAATCGACTTGGGAATTAGAAAATGAAATGAAAGAAAAGTATCCCCATCTGTTGGCTTAGATTAGATTATGGGGACAGAATCCTTTTAAGGAGGGTAGATTGTAACGACTGAGAATTTTGCGTCGTAATTAAGAAAATAAAGTATGTGTTATGTGTTGAGATTATAATTATGTGACTAAGTGATGATTTTTTTGTCTTATCTGTATACTAGAGTTTAGGAGCGTGAATAAAAACATTCCAATTTATAGAGTCAGCTTAGAAATTAAGCTTGGTGTCGGGCCGTCAGGTAGAACGGAACCCGTCCTAATATGGAATTAAATAATATAAAATGTGAATTATATGTGAAGTGAATGAATAAAGTATTTCGTCTTAAGAGACGTGTTGGCAAAGATAATGAGAAGCGTAATCGAAATGCTGAGCGTCGGGCCGTCAGGATGAACGTGACCCGGTACGCGTAAAAGAGGATAAAGATTAAAGAGGGATAGATTCATGATCAGACCTAAGTCGTTATGTGACTATATGTGTGTGATTGCTTGACTGTGTGCATAACTATGTGTTTTGTGTCAATTTTGTGAATTTAAAGGAATTACGTGATTTAAGTAAAGGTTTAATTAACCTTCGCGCCTATTTTATAAAATCATCCGAGAAGGATAAAAACATGGGATTTGTTTTGTTACCTTCGTAATGACCCTAGAGACTTTTTAAAAATAATAAGTGAATTTGATTGTTGATCTTTGCCTTTTTAAATCAATTTTATGTGGAAATTATATTATTAAAGCAAGTTTGCGAAATTCATATAAAATTAACCGTTCGCTCAAATTCTTATTATGAGTAATGCATAAAAAGCTAATTTTGAGACCTACGTGTCAAAATTATCATTTTCAATAATCCTCGACTTTTCGAGAGAGAAATATTTTTATTTTGAATTTCGTTGCATTTGAGTAAAAAGAGAAAGAAAGTGCAAATTAAAAAGGGAATTATTAGATTACCATTTTTCCCTTGTGTTGGTGGAGTATAAATTACTCCTTCCTCCCCATTTTCTTCCTTCTTTTCCGTGCACTCACTCTTTTCTCTCCTCTTTTTCTTTCACTCTCTCTCTCTCACTTGAACAACTCTCTCTCGGCTCTCTCTTCAATCTCTCTCGGTATACCTCCTTTTTCCTTGATCAAACTCATCAATCATCCCTAATTCTTCTTGCTAAACACTTATGTATAGTAAGAAGTATGTGCATGTGTTTGATTAGGCTTGCATGCCGAAGTGTGTGTTTTTGGGTTCGGTTTTGAGCCAAGAACTGAGGGCTTGCTTGATTAGTTCATATCCTATGATTATTGTGTTGAAATCAGTTTGCATGTGGTGTTGATGCATTTCTTTTAAGAAATCGGGGGTTTCATGGTTGGACACCCTCGAATGAGGGCACCACCGTGAAGCCACCGCCACCGGTGATGAACTCCGGTGAACATGTGGTGAGCTATGATGTTAAAAACTGAGCTCTAGAACCTTAAGATCACTTATTTATGTTTGCATGTGGTGTTTTGATTAAAAGGCCGAATGGCCCTTACTATTTTAAAAGGAATCAAGTTGATTGTGTTGAAATGCATGAGTTATTGATTTGATGTTGAAATATAGGTGGATTTGTGATTCAAGGATTAAGAATATCAAGTTGCATGATTGTTTTTGAAAAAGGCCGAATGGTTTTAATCTTTAAAAGTTGTTTGATTTGAGTTAACTTGTTTAAAATGATGATGGATTGTTATTAGATTAAAAAGGAATGAAATTATTGTTGCATGCTAAGTTTAGGTTCGAATTTTTGTGTTAATAAGAAAGGAAATTGATTTTGTGAGATAATCTTGGTAAACACTAAGTATAAATGGCCTAAAAGTGATTGCATGCTAGTTTTAAAGAGGATCAAGATGTGCATGTCATTGATTTGTCCTTGAGAAGTAAAATTGAGTTTTGCCGAATTAGATTAAGTTAAAAAGGGACTAATTTGATGAATGAATGGATGCATGTTGTGATTTAGGTGAAAATCGATTGTGTTAAGAAACTTAGTTGGCTTACTTGATAAAGATAAAGTGTTTGATATCATGATAAGTTAAAACTGAATTGCATGCACGCAAGTATGTATGATTTGGCTCGAATTTTTATGATTAAAATGAAGAAGGATGATACTTTAATAGCTTTGAATGAGTTGTGTGTATGTATGTGAGTTAAAGTGAGAATTTGGTTAATTTTGTGTGATAAGGCCGAATAGGCCATAAGGAATGAAATTCAAATTACTTGGTTTTTATGATTAAAAGGATGATTGAAAGTGTATAAGTAAATATTTAGGAATTTGTTGCTTGATTATAGTATGTGGCTCGAATTAAGGAGCAAAAGAAAAGGGAACTAAGTTAATTGATATAAGTGATGGTTATGAACGTAAATGTTTGGTTGTGAATAGGTCTTGTACTCGTAAAAGAGTCGTGTTAGTTTGATTTGAGAAATAGCCAAGGTCAAGCGAGTACGCTTTGATTGCTAAGTATATAAGGATATAAAAGCTACGAGAAAGGATTATGCTATGTGCTAAGTGCTATGTTCTTATATGTATAAGCTATATTCGTATGCTCGAGTCAAGGATATAGTCGAGTTATCGTATAGTGTGATCGTTCCGGGAACGAGAGTTGGGAATCTGATTAAGATTTTGGTGTTATTGTAGATTCGGAGCGTGAGGGCATTCAGGCTTGGAAAGGAAAGGATTTACTAGGTGGCAGTAGTTCAACCCTCAGGAAAGCAAATTCAGGCAAGTAACTCTGATTACTTGTGCAAATGATTATAAAGGAAATGTTGTTCATACCATGTAGAGTATTGAACTGTTTAAGCATGAAACCCTTGTTTTATGAAACCCTGTTATTGATTTAAAGAATCCCTGTTCTTGATAACCTGCTATTGATAAGCCTATTGATTTCACTCATTGATAACCTGACCTTTATGTTCAAGTTACCTATAATGCCACGAATCATATTGAACCTATTGATTATCTTGGTTAACCCTGTTTAATGATATTCTGTTTATCTTGATCACCCTATTAATCCCTTAATCAATGTTTATCCTTCTAATTTGGTGCCTTGTTATCCTTGACACAGAATTCTTGTGAATTGTTCCTTGCGTATCTTTGATTCACTCCCTGAACTTTGTTTCTTTAAAATCTGATTTAAGAACGAGTTTCGACTTGAAAGAGTCCGAATGATTTCAAATGCTTGGTAATGATAAAATGAATTTTTGAAAACCTATTTGTTTTTCCAACTCAAGGTTTACCAAACGAATTCCTGATGGATTGGATTGAGACGTAAGAGGCTAGTGGGACTAGTCCAGTCATGGTAAGAGGCTAGTGGGACTAGTCCAATTTAAGGCTGAAATTATGCTGATTGGTACCTTAAAGACCGGAATGGAGGTCGATACGGGCTGATCACCCGTATATAATGAAATGGAAGGATAAAGTGATCCAATCAAGGGTTCTAATTGATTATTTAAAAAGGAACTGAAACTTTTATTCATAAAATTGATTTTTGGAAATGAAAATGGTTTACATTGCCTTGATAAGATTTGATTATGTTATTGTGGAGCTTAAAGCTCGAGAACCCTGATTCTTGAAATTGTTGATCATATGATTGATTCTATCTTGAAATATTGTTGCTTTCCTCTATCGAAAGATCTATTTTGATCCTATAATGATTTGTGATGAATGTCGGCTTTCGTCCTGTTTCGAGCCTTGTTTCTTGAAAGCCTTACTATTCTTCAGATACCTTTCCTTATCCCAAAGAAAAAAAAGTAGAAATCTGCCACCTAGATTAATTAAAGTAGAATGCCCTAGTTGGTTCAAAGTATATTGAGATTTGATATTGTAGAACTGCTATATAGTTACTTGCTGAGTTTTATACTCATTTGTTTTGTCTTAATCTAACCATGGCAGTTAAGCAAGAAGATGGCCAGGCTTAGGCGCACTGCTCGTAAGAGCGTACCTGGTGGTCCCTACCGTGTTGAGGGCTTCCGGTTGCCAGAGCAGGTAGTGGTTTTTATGAGTGAGCTCGCACCTAGAAAGAGGTGTATAAAGATACAATGGGTTATCTGTCGGTTCCCAGCCGGAATCGATATTGATTATTTAATAATATTTTGGGTTTGTAAGTTATATTTTGTGATTGGTAGTTGTAATCTTGTCTCATACTTTATCATGTTGATCCTGTTAGTAGTAATCGGGGTTTATGCATATTTAATTATGAGATTAGAGATGTGTGAGTCCTCATTTCCTAACCCCGAGATTGAGGGCATCACAATTAGGATTACCCCCAAACTGAACTGAGTTTTGTATCATCTGAATCGTGCTCGACTTGATCTTAAATGTGTTAGCCTTGATGGCTGGCCTAATGATGCTTGACTAAATGTCATTGATCTTCGGCTTAGAAAAGTCCATCAAAGCCTTAGAATTATATGCCTGCTCCTCCATCTCTAATAAAGGCGGTTCTTCAAATTTCTCCTCATCGGCTACTTTCTCTTCATCCTCAAAAACTTCCCTACATTCAACTACTACTTCTTCCTCGTCTTTTTCCAGAATTCTCCTACGAACTCGTGAACGTGTTTGCATAAACGATCGCTAGATTACCTGAAAAACAACAAGAAAGAAAAATTATGTAAGTAACAATGTCCGAGTCAATGAACTTTAACGATCACTGATGACAAACACATAAACTATTAGTTAACACTGCAGTCCCCGGCAGCGGTGCCAAAAACTTGTTAGGGCAAAACACGTGCTGATAATTCACGCAAGTATACGCATTCGCAAGTAATATAGAATCTTTTCTAGTTCGTTCCCACAGAGACTGAATTGGTTAACTTATGTAATTTATGCACCTATGTACCGATGATATGGTTATTATCCAATGCTAAGACGATAACAATTTTGGGTTGTTTATACTACAAATTATACTAATGATTATACTAAGAGAGTAAAGATTGTTGTAAATTAAATGAGACAAACATGGGATTCTAACTTTATTAAATACTTCATTGAATAGCCTTATTATTCTTAACCTTAGCATGCAATGGTGATGACACTAATCAGATAACACGAAACTGCTAATCGCCAACTGTCGTTGCACGAAGAACATACTAACAGACACCCACAAAAGAGATAGAGGCTGAATAGACACCAATTATATTGAGACCCTACATGTTTGTAGAATTTGACAACATAAAGGTTTAAAGTACAAGTTATCTATCATGATTACATAGGGCAAGTAAGATTGGTAAAATTACCTACGAATCATGCATAACAATAACACATGAACCTATGCTAGCATGGCAAGTTCTAAATCCTTAAATTCACTCTCGCTTCATTAAGAATTAACACGCTATCTTACAAGTTTGTGACACTTATAAGATGAATAAGCATAACCAATACTAGGCTATCATACAATCACCACACACTAAGGCATACAAACAATTTAACTAAACAAATTCATAAATAAATCCGCTAGAACCCCATGATAATGATTGGCCCATAATCAGACTCATCATCAACGTGGGTTTCGATGAAAGCATGGTATAATAAACGTAGTCTTTATAATGAATTAATAAAACCAAGTATGAAACAAGAGTAAGGTTCACAAAATAAGAAAACTAGCATCTGAGTTACAACTTAGAACAAAGGTTCACGAGTAAAAATAAGATCTTCTTCACCTTTGTTAAATCCATGCTAAAACTGTCTTCTTATGGCTCTCTTTATGCTCTGGTACGTCGCCCTATTAAAAATGACCTTAATTGAATATATATAGCATCCCTAAACAATCTGGAAGTCTTCCCTTTTAGAATCAAAGTAGAAACAGAATTCTTGAATTTGGCACCGGCGCGGCCGCGCGCTATCACAGTGCGGGCACGCCGTCCTTCTGGAAAAAACTCAGATTTCATCTTTTTCTTGCTGCTTCAAGTCGGATTTCCATGAGCTTTTATTCGAACAACACCTGGACACCAAATTAGCACCAAAACAATGCTAATTCACCTAATTACCTAGATAATGCCTGAAATACAGAACACTAGAAAACACGTTAAAATACTTAACAACTTGAGTGCAAATGCATCAATTCGAAGCTTATTAGAGCATAATAAAGTGTCATAAATGCCACTCAACACACACACACACCTGACTTAATCATTGGAAACCCTGACAGTGGTGTAAGAACAAGAAAAGCCACTCAGAATGAATGTCTCTACCATTATTTTCTTTCTCAAATTGAACCTAAGAAGGTTGAAGAAGCTCTGCAAGATGCTGACTAGGTCACAGCAATGCAAGAAGGGCTCAATGAATTTGAAAGGAACAAAGTCTGGATTCTTGTGCCAAGACCAAAGAATAGATCTGTAGTTGGCACAAAGTGGGTGTTCAGAAACAAAACTGACAGTGAGGGCATTGTTACAAGGAATAAAGCAAGACTGGTTGAAAAGGGTTACTCACAACAAGAAAACATTAATTAGATGAGACATTTGCTCCAGTTGCAAGGCTAGAGGCAATAAGAATCTTTCTTGCCCATGCTGCTCACAAGAAGTTTAAGGTGTTCCTAATGGATGTGAAGAGTGCATTCTTAAATGGAGAACTTGAAGTTTATGTTGAACAGCCTCCAGGGTTCGATGATCCAAGGTATCCAGATCATGTCTACTTACCGGATAAAGCACTCTATGGACTGAAATAAGCTCCAAGGGCCCGGTATGAAACACTTGCTATATTTTTTCTAGAGAGAGATTTCACAAGAGGTACAATTGATAAAACTCTCTTTTATAAATACCATGGTAAGGACTTGTTATTATTACATATATATTTCGATAATATCATTTTTGGATCTATTAATGATAAACTTTGTGAGAGATTTGCAAAGCTAATGCAATCCAGGTATCAAATGAGTATGATGAGTGAATTGAGTTATTTTCTGAGGTTACAAGTTAAACAGACTAATGAAGAAATCTTCATAAATCAATCCAAATACACCAGAAATCTACTCAAAAGATTTGGAATGCAAGACTGCTCAACTGCATTAACTCCCATAGCCACTACAACCAAGTTAGATTTAAATACTGGTTTTTCAGTAGATATAACTAACTACATAGGTATGATTGACTCACTCCTATATCTGACTGCTAGTAGACCTGATATCATGTATGCTACATGTCTCTGTGCAAGGTTTCAAGCTAACCCTAGAGAACCTCATCTATTAGTTGTAAAAAGAATTTTTAAGTATCTCAAAAGCACCATGAATCTGGGATTATGGTATCCTAGAGATTCAAACTTTAAGCTAATTGGATATTCAGATGTTGATTTTGTAGGATGCAAAATAGATAAGAAAAGCACTTCTGAAAGCTGCCAATTCCTTGGTGGCAGATTGGTTTCTTGGTACAGCAAGAAATAAAAGTCAATTTCCACATCAACTGTAAAAGTAGAATATATTGTTGCAGGAAGTTGTTGTGCTCAGATTCTATGGACGAATAAGAAATTACTGGATTATGGTTTAGACTATTCTTCTATTCCTATATATTATGATAATCAAAGTGTTATTGCAATGACAGGAAATCCAATACAACATTCAATGACTAAGCACATCAGTATCAGGTACCATTTCATAAGGGAATATGTGGAAGCTGGTACAGTGGAATTGTTCTTTATTCCAACAGATCAGCAAGTAGCAGATATATTCACCAAGCCTCTCTGTGAAGTTACATTCACAAGACTGGTGAATGAATTGGGAATGATTTCAGGACAATTCTCAAACTCTGATAATTATGTCTGCTAATATTATTGAAGCATGGTATCTTATTATTTGTCAGTACTTATTAGATACTGATTCTTGTGCTAAATGTTAATGCCATGATAATATGCAAAGTGTGCTTAAATTCTTTTAAATGATATATCCAAATCAGTACTGCATGCTAAACTTTGAATGTTTTTAATAGTGCATATGAATAAACTAATCTATGTTTAAGTTCGTGTGATCACTTCAGTACAGATTGAGCACACTGTAGGAGGTAATTATTGCTAAAGAAGAAATTAATGGAAGATTTAATTCTTAGTCAATAAGGATTATTATCTTTGAGTGTTATATTGAATGGCATTTATAACACTTTATTATGCTCTAATAAGCTTTGAATTGATGCATTTGTACTCAAGTTGTTAAGTGTTTTAACATGTTTTCTAGTGTTTTTGCATTTCAGGCATTAATTTATGAATCAGGTGAATTAGCATTGTTTTGATGCTAATATGGTGTCTAGGTGGTGTTGGAATAAAAGCTCGCAAAGATCGCCTCGAGGCTGCAAGATAAAGAAAAAAATAAGAAGTCATTTATGGCAGAAGCCCAGCGCGCCCGCGCTGAACAAGCGCGCGGCCGCGCTGAAGTACAAAAATCCAGCACGCCTGCACTAATGAAGCATGTGGCCGCGCCGATGAAGCGCACGGCCGCGCCATGTCGGGATAATAAAATCTTGATTCTATTACAATTCTATTTTCTGGACTCCTAGGTGGATTGGACTGCTATATATTGATAACTCAAGTTTGTTTTTTAATAAGGAGACTTACCAGGGCACAAGGAGAAGACGACAAGAGACCTATAGCACAATTCAGCAAAGGCGAAGACGATCTATTTTATTCTTGTGAATCTTTGTTTTGAGTTGAAATCTTGGATGCTCGTATCTTGTTTCGTTGAACCTATACTCTTGTTTGTACTTGGTTTTAATTATTCGTTATAAAGACTACATTTTATATACCATGCTTTCATCGGAACCCACGTTGATGATGAGTCTGATTATGGGCTAATCATTATCGTGGGATTCTAGCGAATTTATTTATGGATTTCTTTAGTTAAATTATTTGATGCCTTAGTATGTGGTGATTGTATGATATCCTAGTATTGGCTGTGCATATTTTAAGATCCAAAAACAATCATGTCTGAAGAAGAACAAACTCCAACCAAGCCCACCAAAACTGAAGAACCTCCAAAGACTCAAATCCATAATCGATATGAGACTATTAGAGTTCCCATACTGAAACCATCTGAATATCCCATATGGAAGGTGAGGATGTCTATGTTTCTGGAAGCTACAGATCCATAATACCTTGACAGAATCAATGAAGGACCACACAAGCCAACCAAACTCTCTGTTGTAATTGCAGGTGAACCAGCAAAGTCTGTGCCAAAGGAGAAGAGTGATTACACTGCTGAAGATATCTCATCGATTGCTAAGGATGCTAAAGTACGACACTTGCTGCATAGTGCCATTGATAATGTCATATGGGATGTCTTGGAGACAAGATGCCATGGAACTGATTCAATTAAGAAGAACAAGAAGACTATACTCACTCAAGAGTATGAGCACTTTGACTCAAAACCTGATGAGTCATTGACTGGTTTATATGACAGATTTGTCAAACTCTTGAATGATTTGTCACTAGTTGACAAGAAATATGATCTTGAAGATTTAAACCTTAAATTCCTGTTAGCTCTTTCTGAAAGTTGGGATTTGAAAGCCACAACTATAAGAGACAACAATAATCTTGAAAAAACAACTCTTGATGAAATTTATGGGATGGTCAAGACTCATGAACTTGAGATGAAACAAAGAAGCAAGAGGAATGGAAGAAAGTCAAGGACAGTTGCTCTAAAGGCTGAGGAGGAATCCCCCAAAGCAGCTGCCTCAAGTAAAGGCAAAGGAAAAGCTCTCATCACAAAGTCTGATACTGAGTCATCAAGTTCTGATAGTGATGACGACTCAGAAACTAAAAGCTTACCTGAGATAGATGCTGATGAAGAGATGATGAAGCTGTGTGCTCTTATGGTGAAAGGAATCACAAGGATTGCATACAGGAAATTCAGAAAGGGAAAGAAATTTTTCAGGAAAGCTGCAAATTCTGATAAGAAGGGTTTCAGAAAACTTGAAGGCAAAGGAGATTACTCAAATGTCAAGTGCTACAACTGTGGTGAGAAAGGCCACATATCTCCTGATTGCAAGAAAGTGAAGAGTGACAAAGGCAAGGCTCTTGTCACAAAGAAGAAAAGCTGGAAAGACACTTCAGATTCTGAAAGTGAGGTGAACTATGCCTTGATGGCAAATGCTGATAGCAGTTCTGATAATGCTGAGTTAAAAGTACCTCAAACTACCTATGCCTTTCATACTGATGATATTACTGAGTTGAGAAGATATCTTAAAACCATGTTCATTAGTTATAGAGATCAAACTTTAACATGTGAAAGATTAACTTCTGAAAATCTTGCTTCTAAAAAGAGGAATGATTATTTAGAAAAAGAGTTAGTCATGTTCCATCAAACTCAGAAAGATAGAGATGATGCTTTTTATGTTAGGGATGAAGTACTTAAAATAAATGAATCTCTAAAAACTGAGTTAGAAAAGGAAAGAGAGATTATCAGGACTTGGACTAACTCTGGCAGAACAACTCAGAATTTGTTAAGTATTGGAAACTGGAAAGAAGGCTTAGGTTATGGAGATGATAAGAATGATAAGGGAACTGTAGAAATTGAGCCTATAGTTGTTAAACAAAAGCCAAAGGTAAATCCTGTTAAGTTTGTAGCTGTAAAGTCTAATATTGATAAATTAGAAGTTAAAGAGAAATTAACTTCTGACAAACCAAAATAGGATAAGCCAACTGAAGTTAACATAGGCTTAATGACAAAGAAGCAGCTTAAGCATAAGCTGAAAGATGTTAAGAATGTAAACAAGGTAAAGCTCCCTAGGAAAAATAGGAATGGAAAGGAAGGTGTGAATAAAAGTAATGATTATAAGCCTGTTCCTAATGCTCCTAGAAAGAAATGTTATAATTGTGGAAATTTTAATCATCTGGCTTCTTTTTGCAGGAAAAATAAGAACATAAACTCCTTACCTTCAAAGTCAGGAGTTAAGAGTCAGTCTGTTAGATATAGGCCACAAAATCCTTGTTTTCATTGTGGTAGTTTATGGCATTCCATTTATACTTGTAAGGAATATCATAGTTTGTACTATAATTATTATCAAATAAAATCTTCTTTAAAGAAAGTTAGCATTATTCCTTCTAGTGTAAGTTCTGATGCAAAGTCTGATAGTGTAAATGCTGATAAGGAAAATATTAACATAAACTCTGATGCTAAATCCGCTGCAAATGTTAACAAACTTAATAAGGCCAAAGGATCCAAGCAAGTCTGGGTCCTTAAAACTAATCATTGGTGGTCTTTGTGATTGCAGGGCAACAGGAAAAACATCCTAGTTCTGGACAGTGGATGTTCAGGACATATGACTGAAAATAAAGCCCTGCTATCAGAATTTGTGGAGAAAGCTGGCCCAAGTGTTTCTTATGGAGATGGCAACATGGGAAAAACTTTGGGATATGGCAATATCAATCTGGGGAATGTCATCATTGAAAAAGTAGCTCTAGTCTCAGGACTTAGACACAATTTGCTAAGTGTAAGTCAAATCTGTGATAGAGGTTATCATGTGGATTTCTTTGAAGAACACTGTGAAGTTGTAAGCAAATCTATAGGCAAAGTTGTTCTGAAAGGATACAGACATGGTAACATTTATGAAGCCAAGCTTTCAACAAGTACTGATGATTCTGCAATCTGTCTGTTAAGTAGAGCATCAATTGAAGAAAGCTGGAATTGGCACAAGAAACTCTCTCATTTAAATTTCAACAATATAAATGAACTAGTCAAGAGAGATCTTGTGAGAGGTTTGCCAAAATCAGTATTTGCTCCTGATGGCCTTTGTGATTCCTGTCAAAAGGCAAAACAAAGAAAATCTACATTCAAGAGCAAGACTGAATCTTCAATTCTTGAGCCTTATCACCTACTACATGTTGATCTATTTGGTCCAGTGAATATCATGTCTATTGCAAAGAAGAAATATGTTATGGTCATAGTGGATGAGTTCACCAGATACACATGGGTGTATTTCTTGCACACACAAAAGTGAAACTGCATCTATCTTGATTGATCATGTCAAATAACTGGATAAAGTGGTTAAAGACTCTGTAAAAATCATAAGAAGTGATAATGGCACTGAGTTCAAGAATTTGATTATGGAAGAGTTCTGCAAAGACCAAGGAATCAAGAAGGAATTCTCTGCTCCTGGAACTCCACAGCAAAATAGAGTTGTTGAAAGAAAGGATAGAACTCTCATTGAAACTGCACGAACTATGCTTGATGAGGCAAAGTTACCAACCTATTTTTGGGCTGAAGCTGTGCAGACTGCTTGTTTTACTCAAAATACAACACTCATCAACAAGCATGGAAAGACACCATATGAGATGGTGAAGAAAAAGAAGCCAAATCTGAAGTATTTTCACGTATTTGGATGCAAGTGTTTTGTTCTTAAGACTCATCCTGAACAGCTATCCAAATTTGATCTAAAAGCTGATGAAGGAATTTTTGTTGGATATCCACTTTCCACAAAAGCCTTCAGAGTCTACAATTTAAGAACAAGGGTTGTCATGGAATCTATCAATGTCTATTTTGATGATAAGAATATTACAGGACTTGAAGATTTCAATGATCATGATCAGCTGAGATTTGAGAATGAAGTTTTGAATTCTGATACTGTAAATCCTGACAGTCTAAATCCTGATACTGCAAACTCTGATGGATTAAATTCTGATGTTATTGAAACTGTGGTGACTACGCCAAAGGAAGATGCACCTGTGCAGGGGGAGCATACTGAAGATACAACCACATCTCAAGAAGCATCAGAACCTACAACTGGCTCTTCAAGTTCTGATTCATCAAGTTCTGATGGGCCAAGTTCTTATAATTCTGGGAATTCCAATTTTGAAGGATCCAACTCAGAGAGCATAATTTCAGGGGGAGCATCAGAAAAGGTTGATGAAGACAGCATGGATCATGGGGGAGCATCCAGTTGTAGAGAAAACCTTCCATCTGCAAGGAAGTGGACTAAAGCACATACACCTGACTTAATTATTGGAAATCCTGATGCAGGTGTCAGAACTAGAACAGCTACATCAAATAAATGTCTCTATCACTCTTTTCTTTCTCAGACTAAACCAAAGAAAGTGGAAGAAGCTCTTCAAGATGCTGATTAGGTGCAAGCAATGCAGGAAGAGTTAAATGAATTTGAAAGAAATAAAGTCTGGACCCTAGTACAAAGACCAAAGATCAGATCTGTTGTTGGTACAAAGTGGGTGTTCAGAAACAAAACTGATAGTGATGGCATAATTACAAGGAATAAAGCAAGGCTAGTTGCAAAAGGATATTCTCAACAGGAGGGAATTGATTATGATGAAACATTTGCACCAGTTGCTAGATTGGAAGCCATAAGGATATTTTTGGCTTATGCTGCTCACAAAAAGTTTACAGTCTTTCAAATGGATGTAAAAAGTGCTTTTCTTAATGAAGAATTGGAAGAAGAAGTATATGTTGAACAACCTCCAGGCTTTGTAGATTCCAAACATCCAGATTATGTCTACAGGCTTGATAAAGCACTTTATGGTCTTAAGCAAGCTCCAAGAGCATGGTATGAGACATTAGCTCAGTTTCTTCTGGAAAGTGGATTTAACAGAGGGACTATTGACAAATCACTGTTTTATCTCAACCATGGAAATGACTTACTTTTGGTGCAGATATATGTTGATGATGTCATTTTTGGTTCTACAAATGACGGACTTTGTAAAAGGTTTGCCAAGCTAATGCAGTCAAGATATCAAATGAGTATGATGGGAGAACTTAGCTATTTTCTGGGCCTTCAAGTCAAGTAGAATGAAGAAGGAACTTTTATTTGTCAATCTAAGTACACCATAAATTTGTTGAAGAAATTTGGAATGCAAGATTGTTCAAGTGCATCCACTCCAATGGCCACTGCAACAAAATTGGATAAGGATACTGGTACATCAGTTGATATTACTGATTACAGAGGTATGATTATCTCACTACTCTATCTAACTGCAAGTAGACCTGATATCATGTATGTTACCTGTCTTTGTGCAAGATTTCAAGCAGATCCAAGAGAACCTCACTTAACAGCTGTGAAAAGAATTTTCAAGTACCTTAAGCGTACAGCTGATCTGGGATTGTGGTATCCTAGAGAATCAGACTTTAAGCTAATAGGTTACTCAGATGCAGATTTTGCAGGATGCAAAATTGACAGGAAAAGCACAAGTGGAAGCTGCCAATTTCTTGGAGGCGGATTAGTTTCTTGGTTTAGCAAGAAACAGAAGTCAATTTCCACATCAACTGCAGAAGCAGAGTACATTCCTGCAGGAAGTTGTTGTACATAGATTCTTTGGATAAAGAATCAGTTACTGGATTATGGGTTAACATATTCTAAAATCCCTATTTACTGTGATAATCAAAGTGCTATTTCTATGACAGGTAATCCAGTTCAACACTCAATGACAAAGCACATCAGCATTAGGTACCACTTCATAAGGGAACATTTGGATGAAGGTACAGTGGAATTGTATTTTGTTCCAACAGATCAACAACTAGCAGATATCTTCATAAAACCACTATGTGAAGCAACCTTTACAAGATTGGTAAATGAACTTGGAATGGTTTCAGGTTCTTTTTCTAAATATGCTTAGTTTATGTTCTGATACATCAGACTTTATGATCAGTATTTACAGATATTACTATCTTTGTGAATTCTGTGCCTAAATTGAAAATTTGCTTAAATGCTGATTGTTGTCTGATATGAATTTCTAAACTCTGATAGTGATATGAATGTTTCTGTGACTATTCAATCCAGTGAGGATAATTGTGCTAGATACTGAACTAGTAGTCTTTAATATATTAAAGATCTCAGGTCTGAAGTAATTGTTTATGTGGAAATCTCTTAACACAAGCAAATTCTGATATTGAGCTTAGTTGAAGTTTACTTTGTGTATCTTATTACTAAGTCAAAAACTAGAATATTACTTCTTATCTGTTAAATTCTGATGTTAGTAAATCTGATGGATGTACTAAGTGCTGATAAGCCTCACTTATCAATAGAAAAGAAAAGAAATAAAAATCAGGTACTCCTTTGAGATTTAGAGTAAAAAAATGTGGAAGGGAAGACCCAAGTGTATTGGTGGTATTAAGTAATATGTATTAGAAAAGCAAAATAAGGTTTTCTTGGTGACTTTTCACATTCTCTAATTATTGGAGAAATACTCTGATAATAGCATAAATTCTGATAAGCAGTTGTGACTCACTTACACTGAGAAGCCACTGTAAAAAGGAATTTCAAAAGATGCATAAAATGAGCACAAAACAGTTGAGGTGGACTCATGCATGAACTCATTCTATAGTAGACTTCAGAATAATGACAGATTTTAAGCAAAGTTTTTAGTTATGCCTTATTTCTAAGATGTACTGAAGTGAATCAGACTTTACTCTTTGTCTGATATTTAGCTTAATGCACACACTTACACTCCATATGAATGATGAAAATTACTATGGTGTTAAATGTTATTTTGGATGAACTGTTTAAGTGTTAGTTGCATAAATTCTGAGGACAAGTTCTGATGGAAGTTCTGATGATTAAGTTCTGATGTACCCATATCAGTATTTGTGTGAAGAATTACAGGAATAAACATTCACTTTTCGAGTTAAGAAGCCATATTCTGATGACTTTTACATTCTGATAATAATCAAGTTCTGATGCTGACGTGGCAGTATTTATTTACTTGGTTTATTTTTAGTCATTACCTCAACGGTCATATTTTTTTTGAATATTGGTTTATGTGAGATAAAGCAGTAATAATCATTGTTTAGTGGGAACAATTTTTTTAAAAAACTCAACGTGCAAAGTCATAATTGCTTATTTACCGTGCCCATTAACTTTTGCCTTAACTGCTATATGTTTGACAGGTGTAATGGTCTGTTCCACTCCTCATTAACTGCTGTAACGTGGGTTGTCTAAGTAAAAGAGATAAAAGATTTTCAAATCTTTTATTCATATTTTTTATCTATTTCACTCTCTCTCTTTTCTTATTCTCTCACATTTTCTGACGGTTCACTATACAGACATTTCATCAAACACCTTTCAGGCAAACAAGTTTCTCACTTATTTCTGATGGCGCCCAAGGATTTAATTGCTGATGGAGCCAAGTTTGTACCAAATAACTATGTTGCACTCTTGAACAAGGCTGAAGCTCCATCAGATTTGCACTTTGTGCAAGATTTCTTAGCAAATAGTGAGATTGGGTATGCTTTGACCCAACCTCAAACCATTTCAAGCCAACAAGTACTGACGTTTTGGCGGACTGGGATTTTTGATGATGGTGGTGCTACTGGTACTCCAAGCATCGTATTTGAAGTAAATGATGTTGAACATTTAGTTACACCTGGGGCAGTTCGCAAAGCTCTCCACTTACCAGAAGGTTGTACATTCTCAACAGTGGAGGACCCTGTTCTACAGCATCTTATGGCCAGTTTGGGTTATGAGAAAAGCTTGGGAAAGCTTGGACAACTAAAAAGAGCAAATATCAGGAAAGAATGGAGCTTTTTCTTTGATTGCATCACTAAGGCATTCGCCAATAAATGCTCCAACTTTGATGTTATTCCAATCATGAGTCAGCAAATTGGGTATGCTCTTATTCATCAAACTCACTTTGATTTTGCAAGTGTTGTGCTAGGTTTCATAGGGGATAGGATGACAGAGGATAGGAATGTATTATACTTTGCAGATGTGCCTACACATTAAATGAGCTAAGTCACTATCATGATACTTATAAGGGTTCCCGTAAGGGTTTTAACTGTCAGCGCTACTTTAAGTAGTCCGACCATGAACTTGGCAAGAGTTCTTATTATCTTTGTGAGTTTATTATTACATCGTCGCATCATCTCTGAGGTTTATAATGCTTAGCTCTGATACCATTTCTGTAACACCCCCAGATCCGGGGTCAGGGATCCGGGTCGTCACGGTCTTTCTTTCCACAATATCACTTCACTTAATTAATAATAAATAACCTTATGTTGTGACCCCACACTAACACACACCACAACCCGTTATAGTCTCAGAGATGAAATTGAAATAAGTACAAGTCTTTGAATCCACAATTTAAAAGTTATTACAACCCAAAATGATTACTTGATAAATTTACAGTTAATTGCCATTATCTGCCACAAGTTATAATTATACAATATTTGGTTCCCAAAAGTAGAATGCCTGATCTACCAATAGATCTACCTCTGCAGTTATAGCAGCTACAACATCAACGGGAAGACGCAGGACGCTTCCCACGCGCTTGCGCTGGGTCTGCTTGAGTCTGGCCATCTCTCCTAACTGTTGATGTGTGATGAAGAAATGAAGCAAGAGTGAGCAATACAGCTCGCAAGATAATATATAGTGTAGACAATAATGCAAGTATCTAAATGGATAACTTACTAGAATCCTTTATCAAGTGTAAGGTAATTACTTACTGGATATAAGCTTAAAGGAAGATGAATATACCAATTACTTCACTATACTTATATCATTTTTAGAAATCTACTTGAACTGCTATTGTTCAAAGTATAATAAGTTTCAAAAGGTCATCCCATAGATGAGACCACAAGTTAAAACTTGAATAGATTCAATCTTTGAAATATTTTTAAATGGAATGAAGTTACGAGATACTTCATTCAATGGGAACACCATTAAAACTATTTGACCCTGTCAATGCTTCGGCAACCACCCATTCATAGCCTTTCGATCGAAATGTTACGGGTAGTGTTGCACAATTATCCAACTGGATGATGAACTCATTACGGGAGTTTGTCGCGCCAGGAAGACCACTTACGATGATCAGTCGCAGGAATGGACCGTCTTAGCGGAACTTCCAGGCCATTTGGGCCAATATAATTAGGCTGGGCCGGCGCCACTCGACCACTTACGCCACTCCTAGTTCAGATGAAATCCATGACTCTGAAACGTAAAGCTCGTCCCCACTTTCCCCAAGTAGAAACTTGTTGATACGGCTCCACCAAGAAGTCGTATCTAGTTGGAAAGGAAAACTCACCGATATTTCCCAGGCGATGCCTGTTAATGGATTAACTTGTTCCAAGAATTTTACTTCCCGAGTATTGGGTAAGTAATCAAAAACTCTTTTATCAAGAAAGCAACCTTGTTGCGAATATAAAACACACCACAGATCCGGATCCCTCAGGTTTTGAGCGAGTATTTAAATCCCCTTCGAAAGGAGGATCTTAAATATAAAAATGAGTTTTGGGATCCGCTCTAACTTTTAAAATCATTTTGAAGACTCGCAAAACATTTTTAAGAATGTTTGGAGTGATGCTGATTTAATAAAATAAATCAGTCCCAATATATTAGGAAATAGCTGAATATTATTATTTAAATAATATTCTCATAAAGAATAATCTTTATAAAAATAATTAAAGTAGAAGTTGTAAAACTTATACTTGAAATGAATATTAAATATCCAAAGATATACTTATACGAAAGTAATATCTTTATTGACTAATCAAAAGTAAGTTTGATTATCGACACATTATTCTTTAATAAAATGAAGAATAATAATTATATAAATAATCGGAGTCATAAGTCCTCGAATGAATATTCAAATAATAATATTCACAAATAAAATAAGGCGGAGTCATAAGTCCTCGAATGAATATTTAAAATAATATTCAATAATAAAATAAACGGGGTCATAAGCCCTCGAATGAATATTTAAAATAATATTCAATAATAAAATAAACAGGGTCATAAGCCCTCGAATGAATATTTAAAATAATATTCAATAATAAAATAAACGGGGTCATAAACCCTCGAATGAATATTTAAAATAATATTCATTAATAAAATAAAGTTATCGAATAAACCTTATTTGATTCATAGTTTTAAAAAAAACTATTCATATATATATATATATAAATATATATATATATATATATATATATTATACTCGGAAGCATCGACTCCCGGTTTTAGAAAAATGTTCACCTTTTGATCCCCTATACTAAGGGTATACGCAAATACCGCTTATCTCTAGCATAGGTATTATCAACTGAATCAACAGATATATGTATCAAGAATACGAAACAGGCATGCATATATACCATATCACATGCTACAATATATCGCAAGAATTTGCTAAATAACCATTATGCATTTATCACAGGATCATGCATGTACAAATGTATACATCACAACAACAGTATAACGGATAGAAAACTTGCCTGAGCGACTGGGGGTTATAAATGGCTTGGGACGAGTCTGGTAACCTATAAACAACATATAAGTTGGGATTAAATCAAAGTCACTTATAAATCTATACTTTAACCAATTTAGACTCTAACGCTCGCTTTGCGCTTACTGATTCTCTTAAGTCGCTCGAGTACCCTCGGCTCCACCATTTTTAATAAATTAACCATTACGAGTTTTAGAGCGATTCTATCGCGAGTGTCTTACCAACTGCCTAACACACTTTACATAAATGTTTCATACTCCAATTAGTCTTTTAGATCTTTAACCTATGTTTCAAAGTAAGGCGAGGGGTAATGATTCGTTCACGAAATGTCGTTACTTAAAACGGCCGTTTCTCCTAAACCGTACATCAGAATCAAATGAACTACATATCAAAACGAAGCTCGTAACATGAACTATCTAATCAAGGCACTGGTCAAAACCTAGCAGTAAGTTCACGGGTCCTAATGTTAAGAACAAAAACAGCCTAAAGTAAATCGGACATTACGACGGCTATGTTTACGCGATTACCCAATTTTAAACCACTCCAAATCATCTTACAATCAACCCACAATCACAACCCAATCAAAACTCCATTCATACTTTATAATAACAGCCCCAACAACTCCACATTATCAATTTATACTATTCTTAAACATGACTTTAAACTACACTTAAGTTCATTAATCAACAATCCAAGAACTACCACTCCAAAAACTTCACAAAACCAACTAATCTCTACATTCACAACAAGCAAGCTTCTCATGAATTATAAAAACAAAACTAAACCTAATTACTCAAATAAAGTTAGGGTTTGGAGGGGTTATACCTTCCTTGGAGAGTGGAGAATCAAGTATCTAGCTTGGAATCACCCTTAAAGTCCTTATCCAAGCTTAATCTAAACAAAACTTCAAGAACAAAAATTTTAGTTCTTGAAAAACACTATTCACCATCTTCTTCCATGATTTTTAGGAAGAGATTGTGAATGATTTAGGAGCTCAAACTTATAGGATATCCATAACTATGCATAAGGAGTCTTAGATAATTACCTTGCAATTTATCAAAGCTTGGAACTAGGATTTTGATTTTCTTGCTTTGGAAAAGAAGAAAAAGCCGAGAGCTTGATGAAGAATGGTGAGATAATTTTGTGTTTTTAGTGAAAATGAATTGTTGGCTTGGTTGGTTGACATTTTGATTTGTTTTGTTACCTTTTTACCATGGTAATTTTTGTGTGGTTCCAATTCAACCAACAACACACTTTGCTTGGTCATGCTTATGTCACCATGTGATGTCACCCTCCCTCCTTTGTCCTCTTCTTATTGGTTTGATGACATCATCCCCACTAATCTCTTTGATTAGCTTTTAATTATTTGGCTAATGACCGTTGATCTGTTATACGGTTCGCTTAACTTTCGTTTTCGTTTATCGTTTGAGGGATCATACCCGGGATCTTATTACTTAGGTTCCCTTAACCTTTCTCAATACATTATATTCCTTTTATGATCCTCTATTAAAATCCTTGAATTTAAATCCTTTTTATCCTGTTACCTTATACTCAATTCTTTCGATATCTGATGGATTTTCGGGAAAAATCAAAAGGTTCAAATTTGGATTCTGACGATCTTTACATACACTTATATATCATATAGAGTACCAATAAAATCTCAGAATACCCATAAAAGAACCCCTACATAGTGTGGCATGAAAAGTTTTCTTATTCAGCAATATCAGCAAAAACACTATTCATAAGGGTTACAAAAAGTTCAAAATTTTGGGGTTATTACATACTACACCAATTTTGAATCTGGATGATGAAAATCAGATTTTAGGTGGGCATCAAGGTTTGGTTGTTGATCATAACTTAGTTGGAGATCAGCACTTAGAGGATAATGTTAAAGCCTCAATAGCCTCTTATACTATTCTTTTATCAGAGGATGTTGATGATGCTGATTCTATAAGTTCTGATGCTGCTAATGCTGAACTTACTGGTGAAGCTGCTGCCAATGTAGATGCTGATACGGCTGGTCCATCAGGCCATGCACCTCAACAAGCTCCAAACAAAGCTGAATTAATCAAGAAGTTTGTTAGAGAAGATGCACCAGTACCTTGGAGTGAAACTTCTAGAGGAAGGGAGTGGACTAAGGAATGGAACAAAGTTGATTTTGTTCCTACTTCAAACATACTTGCTGAGCACTTGGCTAAAGCTGATGAGATGCTAGTCAATGATGATTTAAAGACACAACTCAGAGTTACTGTACTAAGTACAAGGCACCTTCAAGGTCAACAATCTGTAACTCAGGCCAAGGTAGACAAGATTCGAGAATCCTTAAATCAGCAAGATATGCTTGTCAAGCTGGACAAGAAAAGGTTTTTCAACCTACCTTTGACAGAATTGAGTACATTGAGAAAACTCAGGAGAAGCAACAGGCTCAGATTGATGAAATTTTAAAGAATCAAGCTTCTCATCAAAATCAACTCAATGAGATCCAATCCTCAGTGGAATTGCGTGTCTCTCTTCTTTTACCTGCTGATGCCAAAAAGGGGGAGAAAGTAATTAAGTCCAAATACAAAACTGTTAAGACACTGAAGGGAAAGGATGATGAAAAAGATGACCAGGGAAACTCTGGAATGGGTGGAGGTCATGGTCAAGGTAAAGGTTTTTCATCAAGCAAAGCTGGAACTATAAGTCAAAGAACAAGTTCTGATACTGGGAGAAGAATAAGTTCTGATACTGGTAAAAGGATAAGTTCTGATGAACATCTGGAACTTGATGAGGAAATTTCAAGACAGTTATTTCTGAAAGAAAATCCAGGAATGGACTTTAAGAGTCTAAAGGAAGAAGAAGCTAGACTTAAGTTAGAAAAAGTCAACTCCAAATCTAAAGCTTATGTTGTTGAAAAGAAACTACCTAAGGCTAAAGGCATTGTGATAAAAGAAAGGACAAATCCTGAGGCAACTAAAGCTAAATCACAAGTGGAGATAGATCCAAGGTCCAAGGGCAAAGAAAAAGTTGAACCTGTAAAGGTTTATGTGCCATTCATAAATGAAGAAATATCTGATGAAGATGCTAGTCTTACTCTGATGAAAAGGAAGATTTCTCAAACAACCTCTGACATGGCTCATGTTGTTCAGAGTCAAGATATAGTAAGTTCTGATATGACAGTGAAGCAAACAACCTCTGACATAGCTCAAGTTGGCTTGATATCAGAAGATAAGGAAAAGGAAACCTCTGACATTGCTCATGTTAAACCTTCAAAATTACTCCTACTAGGATTTACCAAAGCTAAACAGACTCAATCTTTGAAGACTGCAACAAGTGGTTTTGAAGCAAGAGTTGTTACAGGAAAAGAAGCAAGAGATAAATCTGGATTGGGTAGTGCTGATGAAAGAAGAATACAGAACATAACCAATGATCCAACTTTTTTAACTGAACCAGGTGTTGGAGCAACTCCTGATAGATTGAATCAGCTTGAATCTGTACAGATGGTTTATAATACATTTTTGAAAGAACACATCTTGTTATATTTTATGACAGATGGAAGGGTATACCATATTAGGCAGAATGCTATACCACTGAAGTATTTTGAGGAACTGGAACATGTTCTATTCTTACTTCAAGTGAAGAACAGATTAACAGATAGTGCTGCAAATTATTTGATGACTCAAATTCAAAGACAGAAGAACCTTTACTCTGTAAAGTCTGACAGCACATACTGTCCCAAGTACAGAGATCACAAAGGTGATATTGTCGAGATGAAACCTAACTCTGCTAAGATTATAACTACTTTTCTGGGTTATAAGGCTGTGGAATTCAATCTTGAGTCTGACAAGGCATATTTAATCAGACAAGATCAGGATATAAGGAAAGCTAGAATAAATGATCTCAGGGCTGCTATCTTTCAAATTGGTGAAGATACAGTTGAATTGAAGAATGCTAAAAGGAGGATGGTTAATGAACTTGAATATGCTGAGAGATGTTCGTTAAAGAACTATCTCAGAACAACTCCTGATATCAAAGAGATTAGAAATTAAAGCCAAGCCAAAGATCTACAACTGCTTAAATTCTGATGTGTATACAGACTGAAGCTGTTATCAGACCTTGAGGATGGTAAAGCTACAAGGACTGTAAGTTGTAGTTATCTAGTCAAACTTTCATGCATTTGTACTTAATGTTTTTGACATCATCAAATATTTGTTAAACTTGGATATTATGCTAATTTACAAGTTGGGGAAGATTATTCGATATATTTGATAATGTCATGACTAATATGATTTGTGTTTAGTTTTCAGATCTTACTTAACAGGACAAATCAGTACTTAACTGGAAATCAGTACTTATACTGAAGTCAGAACTTAAGATATCAGAACTTAAGTTATCAGGAGATATTTATCAGGAGATAATATCAGGACTTAAGGAGACTTTCAGATAAGGAAGGCGGTTGATTGAAAGGAAAGAAGATCAAGATAAACGCAAGAAGAGATATGAATGAAGAAGGAATTCTATGAAGAATAGAATACTTGGAAGAAAAGATAACTAGTTGATATATTTTAGGAAGTAGAATTATATTCCATATCAATTAGAATTTATCTTGTAACTGTGTAGTATATAAACACAGACATAGGGTTTATACTATATGTGTTATCATAATCGAAGTAATTATTCATTGTAATCTAAGCAGCTCTCGTGATAATTTGTTCATCACTGAGAGATGACAGTTCCATATTGTAACAGAGTTTATTGTGTTGAATAAAATCTGTTTTATGTTACTTGTGTTCATATATTCGATTTGATTGTGATAAACACTGTATTCAACCCCCTTCTACAGTGTGTGAGACCTAACAGAGGAACGTACTTGGATTGAACGTTTATATGTTAAAGTACGAGAAGAGGTGCGCAGGGTATACAGTTAAACAGCTCAGGGGATTGGCGAAGCTCAAAGTTTAATTGTTAAATTAAATAAATTATTTAATGAACTTTAATATAATTTATTTAATAAACTTAAAATGATTTATCTTATAAACTTTAAATAAGTTTATTTTATAAATCTAAATTAGTTTATTTATATAAGTTATATTTTAGTTTATTTTATAAATTAATTTAATTACAATTTAAAAAGAAAAAGAAAGAAAAGAAAAAGAAAACAAATAAAATAAAATAGAAAACAAAAAACAAAACAAAAGAAAAAGAAAACAAAAAACAAAAAGGAAAAGAAAAAAGAAAAAGAAAAAAAAAGGAAACAAAATTGTACAGGTTGGTTTTTGATTAAACAAGTACATAAACATGTACTGGTTAAACAATCTGTCGCCACAGAGAGATTCCCCCTCCCCCTTGTCGCCATACAAAATAATCAAGCAAGTGGTACCTCCTTGTCACCACAGAAATGAACCTTTCGCCACAGAGTCTTCTATCCTCAGCCACACATTTTATTGTATTAAGTCTACACTTTGCAGGAGATCTAAATCAGTTCTGTTTATCTTCTTCTCCAACAAAAAGGAGAGCTGATAAAACAAGAAGCGGAGATTTACAGAGAAGCTCCGGCACCTTGAATATCCGTTTAACTTTTCACCGGAGTAACGTTATAATGCCCGATTTAATTCTTGTATATTTTTAGGGGCATTATAATCGTTATCCAGTAAATAAATCCTAGAACAAACAAAAGATAGATCATTGTATAGGATTTGATTTGTAAATCTTTGTAGAAGCTAGGAACTTTGTTGTTCTTAGATTGTAGCCGGTTAATTTATTTACCGGAGTGTAGCAACACCCTCGAGGATTTTTATACGAATATATATTTCCCCGAATATCTTGTGTTCCTCGTTTTTATCGTTCCAAACACTATTACTCTCAAGAACACGAAACCACTAACCGAGCACTAAATATTTTCTTTTGATGAATGCTTGCAAAATCTGGGACATGTTCTCAAAAGGTGTGTTGAGACCAATCTGGTTCTCAATTGGGAGAAATGTCATTTTATGGTACAACAGGGCATTATTCTCGGGCATAAGGTTTCTAGTAAAGGTCTAGAGGTGGACAAGGCCAAGGTGGGGGTCATTAAGAATCTTCCTCCACCTATTTCTGTTGAGGGAATTCACAGTTTTCTTGGTCATGCAGGTTTCTACAGGCGATTCATCAAAGACTTCTCGAAAATTTCAAAGCCTTTGTGCAGTCTGTTAGAGAAAGATGTTCCTTTCAAGTTTGATAACGAGTGCCTTGCAGCTTTTGAGACATTTAAGAAGAGTCTAATCACGGCACCGGTCATAACTGCACCTGATTGGAATGAGCCTTTTGAGATGATGTGCGATGCAAGCGACTATGCAGTTGGAGCAGTTCTTCAGCAAAGGAAGAACAACATACTTCATGTGGTCTACTATGCTATTAAGACACTAAATGGTGCCCAATTGAATTATACTACTACGGAGAAAGAGCTTTTGGCTATTGTCTATGGTTTTGAGAAATTTCGATCTTATCTACTTGGGACTAAGGTGACAGTTTTCACTAATCACGCCGCAATTCGATATCTCGTCTCAAAAAAGGACTCAAAGCCTAGACTGATTAGATGGGTTATTTTGCTCCAAGAATTTGAACTAGAGATCAAGGACTTAAAAGGAACTGAAAATCAAGTCGCTGATCATCTCTCGCGTTTAGAAAATCCTAATGCTACTTCATTGGATAAGACATTGATAAATGAGTCTTTTCTCGACGAGCAACTATTTTGAGTGCAAGAAGAAGAACCGTGGTTTGCAGACATTGTGAAGTACCTTGTGAGTAATATCATGCCTCCCGACTTATCTTATGCTCAAAGGAAGAAGTTTCTACATGAGGTGAAGTGGTATATGTGGGATGAGCCATTTCTTTTTCGCCAAGGAGCTGACCAAATCATCAGGAGATGTATTCCTTACAGCGAAACGGGGGGATCTTGCAAGATTGCCACTCAATGGCTTATGGAGGACATTATGGTGAAGGAAAGACAGTAGCTCGTGTTCTTCAAGCAGGTTTCTTTTGGCCGACGTTTTTTAAAGATGTAAATCGGTTTGTTTTGAAATATGATCGATGTCAACGTGTGGGTAATATGTCTAGGAGGGATGAGATGTCTCTTAATGTGCTTCTCGAGGTTGAGGTCTTCGATGTTTGGTGAATTGACTTCATGGGGCCATTTGTCTCATCTTGTAACAATCAGTATATCTTGTTGGCGGTTGATTATGTGTCAAAATGGGTTGAAGTTAAGGCACTGCAAATGAACTATGTGAAAGTGGTACTTAATTTTCTTCACAAGCATATATTTACAAGGTTTGGAACTCTAAGAGTCATAATCAGTGATGAGGGGTCGCATTTTTGCAATCACAAGTTCACTGCTATGATGAAAAGGTATAATGTGAATCATCGCATTGCTACGGCTTATCATCCTCAGATGAATGGTCAAGTTGAGGTATCTAGCAGAGAGATCAAGCACGTTTTGGAGAAAGTGGTGTGTCCATCAAGGAAGGATTGGTCTTTGAAGCTTTATGAAGCTGTTTGGGCATATAGAACAGTATATAAGACTTCATTGGGAATGTCGCCGTTTCAGTTGGTTTATGGTAAGGGGTGTCATTTGCCTGTGGAGCTCGAGCATAAGGCATATTTGGCTTTGAAGAAGTTGAATCTGGACTTGGATACGGCTGGAAAGAAGATGATGCTTCAATTGAATGAACTTGACGAGTTTCGACTTCAAGCTTATGAGAATAACAAAATGTATAAGGAGAAAGTCAAGAGGTGGCATGATAGGGGTCTAGTACTCAAGTCATTGGTGCCGGGGCAACAAGTTCTTTTATTCAACTCTCGTCTCCGTCTTTTTCCTGGAAAGTTGAAGTCAAGATGGTCAGGGTCGTTTATTGTCAAAACTGTGTTTCCACATGGAGCGGTGGAAATTTTTGAGAATGATTCGGGCCAAGCATTTAAGGTAAATGGTCAAAGGTTGAAGCATTACTATGGTGACACGGTAAACCGCGAGGTGGTTAGTGTCGTTTTATTATCCATTTGATCACAAGATTTTACGTCGAGCTATTGACGTAAAAGAAGCGCTTCTTAGGAGGCAACCCAAGTATGTTGTGCATTAGTAGGTAGAAAAAGCAAGAAGAAAAGAGAAAAACATAAAAAAACCAGAAAAAGAAAAAAATTCAGGGCCAACTAAGGAAGCTAAGTGCGCCCGCGCTGAATAAGCGCGCGGCCGCGCCGTTTTTCCAGTAGCCAAGCGCGCCCGCGCTGTTCTAGCGCGCAGCCGCGCTGGTTTTCCAGAAAGTAAGCACGCCCGCGTTGTCTCAGCGCGCGGCCGCGCTGGGTCCCTGTTCGAAAAAAAAAACTACAGTTTTAAGAGGAAATCGGGATTTTTAAGTAAAAAACAATTCCAACTCAATTTTTACTCTTCCACATCCCATAATTCCCTCTCCTAATCAATTCCATTATTCCCACGATTCCTATAATCAATTCCCACTTCTTTTCCTTATAGAATTCATACCTCTCCACCTATAAATACATACACTTACACACAACTTCTCCACCAATTCATAAACTCTCAAACACAAATTCTCTCTAAACACTTAAGCTTTTATTCTTTCTTCTTCAATCCCGGTGGCACTCAAGAGACAAAGAAC
This sequence comes from Apium graveolens, assembly GCF_009905375.1. Lineage (NCBI taxonomy): Eukaryota > Viridiplantae > Streptophyta > Magnoliopsida > Apiales > Apiaceae > Apium > Apium graveolens. The sequence continues at coordinate 70,688,554 of NC_133650.1, read as the reverse complement.
TCAAGTTGGAAGCATCACCGCCGACTCTTCATCTGCGGGTGGTGTGAAGCCCAGGTATTCTACTCCTGAGGCTGAGGAGGAGTACACTAGGCTTTTCTCGAAGCATGTTGCTAAGGAGTGAGGTTTTCTGCCATCAGGGAAGGATGGTAAGCTGTTAGAGATGATTCTCGAGATGGGCTGGGTTTCTTTTTGTGAGGCGCCCGCTGCTGTGCCCATGAATGTTGTGCGAGAGTTCTATGAAAATGCCAAGACGGAGAAGAATGAGTTCATGGTGGTGAGGAGTACAGTGCTGATGCTATTAGGGCGGTGATTGAGCAGTCCATGAGGAAGGTGGGTAAGGACACTTGAAACGATAAAACTCCGGAGGAATTTGATTTAGATCTCATATTTGCTACTCTCTGTATGCCTGAGACTCATAAAGTTCAAGAGGGGCACTACTGATTACTCCACATTCCCGGCGTCGTGCATGAACACGTTTGCACGGGCTTGGAACTCCTCTATTTGTGCTAACATCATGCCATCTTCGCATGTACATGAGATTACTGTGGAACGTGCTCTCCTGCTGTGGGGTATTCTGCAGGGTGACTACATTGACTTAAGGATGGTGATATATCAGGGGATTCTGAGATTCTTGAGGGGAGGTACTACATGTGCTATTCCGTACGCGTCAGTTGTGACGAAGTTGTGCGTGGCGGTTGGAGTTCATTGCCCAGCACATGATCAGCTTCAGCTTTCCAGTGCTCCTATTGATAGTTCTACGTTGCAGAGCATGCAGGAGTGGTGTGGAGGGAAACCCGATCCTAAAGGGCTTGGTTATTCTTATGATCATCTGCCAGGTGATGTGCCCATGGAGGCTGCTACTGCAGGAGGTTCTCAGCATGCCCGCCGAGCAGCTTGGAGAGCTCAATATGGAGAGGAGGCTGGTTCGTCGTAGCAGCAGCAGTAGGAGGCAGCAGGAGCAGAGATAGGAGCTGGTTTGAGTTTGACGCAGTATAGGCGTCTCGCGAGGAGGATGGATGCGATGCACGACATCCATAGTCGGTTTACACACGATCTCACCCAGGCACTTGGGACAGCTTTTAGAGCCACCGGTGTTGACATCCAGTGGCCAGCTTTGGTGAGGATTCAGTGTATCCGCCTCCAGACATGCCTGACACTCCATCCGTTGAGGGTGAGGATTCTGATTCACAGTAGGTATGCCTGATTCCTTACTAATACCTTTACTGAGGACAGTGAATATTTTAAGTTTGAGGGTAGTAGTTGAAGGAATATAGTTTGTGTGAGTCTCATATAGTTTGCATGTTCATGACAGTTTTATTTCATATAGTTGTATATTTTGCCATGTAGTTTTTTTTATTTTTGGTAGTTTTATGATATTTTGTTCATGTAGTTTCATGCATTTGCATTATAACATGATCCCTTAGATAACTTTTTGATTAATTTGTGATATTGATGCTAGTGTAGTGATGTCGTATTTGGTAATGTTGAGTCTTATTGGATTGATTTGCATGCTAGAGAAACTTGTATTTCACTAAGTCTTATAGTTGCTAGAGTGCTAGATCATAGTCATGATTTGTTTGATTTTCGAGGTTTAATCGGTTGTTTATATTTGGAATTTAGGTATTCTCTTAATAATAAAAAACATGGATATTAAAAAATTGGAGAAATTGGATTTCATCGCTAGTTGTGTGGCTAGGTGTCAAATGGCTAGTAGCCGGCTCATATTTATATGAGTAGTCTAGGGTTGAATGAGATGGAGCGAAACGCACTCGTTCAGAAATTTGTGAAAAAAAAGAAAAAGAAATAAAAAAAAAGAATAAGTGTTATGCATAATTAATCACGAGTGGGTTCTTTAGTACTCGAGTTATTAAGTTCTTAGGGGACTTTGTGGCTAGTGACCTAAGGCTTTTATAGTCTGGGATTTTCTAACCTAACGCTCGCTACATGGGTACTATTGTATAAGTCTTTTGTGGATCTCACTCATTGCATGATCAAATAAGCATACTTGTGTTGTGTTATTGTGAATAAAAGTATGAATCCATAAAAAAACTCTGATATAAGAATTGAAGTGTTGTAAGTTATTTTGAGTCTAGCTTATATTCTATTTATAAAATTGTGATTGTTTTGATAAGTAGTGAGTAATGATTGTCGATCTAGTAGCAATAGTATATCTGTAAGCATTTGCACACACACACATCTCTGGTTTTTAGGTTGATTTGAGAGATTTGATTGATCTTTGTGCGAATAATTGCATTTGCTGAGGTGTTGCTTATTGGTTGGTTTAGTTACTCTATGAGGATCATTGCATTCATATTAGTTGCATTCATGCATTTTTATTTCTTGTTTTTTGAGTCTGTTTATGCTTGAGGACAAGCATCGATTCAAGTTTGGGGGTATGTTGAGTGGCATTTATGACACTTTATTATGCTCTAATAAGCTTTGAATTGATGCATTTTTACTCAAGTTGTTAAGTATTTTAACGTGTTTTCTAGTGTTTTTGCATTTCAGGCATTAATCTGTGAATCAGTTGAATTAGTATTGTTTTGGTGCTAATATGGTGTCTAGGTGGTGTTGGAATTAAAGCTCGCGAAGATCGGCTCGAGGCTGCAAGATAAAGAAAAAGAAAAGAAGTTATTTCTGGCAGAAGCCCAGCGCGCCGCACTGAACAAGTGCGTAGCCACGCCGAGGTACAGAAAGCCAGCGCGCCCTCGCTGATGAAGCGTGCGGCCGTGCCGTGTCGGGGTAATAAAATCCTGAATTACAATTCTATTTTCTGGACTCCTGGGTGGATTGGACTGCTATAAATTGATAACTCAAGATCATTTTTTAATAAGGATACTTACCAGAGCACAAGGAGAAGACAACAAGAGACCTATAGCACAATTCAGCAAAGGCGAAGACGATCTAGTTTATTCTTGTGAATCTTTGTTTTGAGTTGTAATCTTGGATGCTCCTTTCTTGTTTCGTTGAACCTATACTCTTGTTTGTACTTGGTTTTAATTATTCATTATAAAGACTACGTTTTATATACCATGCTTTCATTGGAACCCACATTGATGATGAGTCCGATTATGGGCTAATCGTTATCATGGGGTTCTAGCGGATTTATTTATGGATTTCTTTAGTTAAATTTTTTGATGCCTTAGTATGTGGTGATTGTATGATATCCTAGTATTGGTTGTGCGTATTCGTCTTATGAGCATCGCGAACTTATAAGATAGTGTGTTAAATATTAATGAAGCGAAAGTGAACTTAAGGATTTAGAACTTGCCATGCTAGCATAGGTTCATGTATTGACATGCATGATTCGTAGGTAATTTTAACCATCTTACTTGCCCTATGTAATCAAGATAGATAACTTGTGCTTAAACCGTTATGTTGTCAAATTATATAGACATATAGGGTCTCAATATAATTGGTGTCTATTCAGCTTCTATCTCTTTTGTGGATGTCTAGTAGTATGGTACTCGCGCAACGAAAGTTGGCATTTATCAGTTTCGTGTTATCTGATTAGTGTCATCACCATTGCATGCTAAGGTTAAGAACAATAAGGCTATTGAATGAAGTATTTAATGAAGTTAGAATCCCATGTTTGTCATAATTATTAATTCCATCAATCTTATTTTCGTAGTTATAATTATTAGTTTAATTCTTAGTTATAAACAACCTCACTTTGTTATATTCTTAGCATTGAATAATAACTATACATTGTTGCTTAAGTGCGTGAATTAATTAGTTAACCAATACAGTCTCTGTGGGAACGAACTAGAAAAGATTCTATACTACTTGCGAACTCGTATACTTACGTGTATTATTAGCGCGTGTTTAGCGACTAACATGTTACGTTCTATTAAAAATCTTTGAAACTTTCTTTTTCTCATCAAGAAAGTTGTTCACACTCATTTCTAAACACTAAATATCTTAAATCTTAAATTTCTTCTCACAATTGAAACACTTGAATTCTATTCTCAAATGTTGCCAAAAATCAAGTGACATAATTCTTGAATTGTGCTCACCACTCAGAAACAACATTTAGTTGGTTAGAGACTACTTGATGAGGTAGATCTTAATGATAATAACAGAGACGCAGAGGTTTCATCAGTTGTTACTGAACACTCTGTGATAGCTTTCAATAAACACATTCAAGTGTTAGTTCTTTGCAAGAAGAACAAGATTTGAGATCATGGTACATGACAATAACCTGATCAAATCCTCTCCAATTCAAATGGAGGTTGTCATTATTGATGAACAATAACTGTTATAACCACAGTATCAACTGTGAGCTAAATTATGTATTCACAAGGTATAAATACTGTTATTACTTTATCGACATTTATTTTAAATACTAATCTAGTTCTTTCAGCATTTATTTCATTTTTTTCATGATATATATCATGTTGGCATGATTACTCCTAGACCTTATTTAAGGACTACCTCTAGTTGTATGACCACAGATCACCCTTCTTTAGACACCTCTTATTTTTATAGGACAATCTTTCTGAGCCTTTTTATATGAGATGTGTGAAAAGATTGAGAGAAAAACAGAATTTAAGAGAGGCAAGATCCTTCCTGGAAAAAGGAGAGGTGGATGAGAAATAAGATTTAGTAATCCTTGTGAGGAAGATCTGACTATTAAAAGCCATGATATGTGTGGTGTGAGGAGTAGTGAGACTACTTTAAAAGAATAGAGAGATTAAGTTTTATTTGCTATATGTTTGCAGGTGCTCAGAGTACTAAAGAAACAGAAATTTTACAGCAATCTGTTGAACATCAAGAACACTCTGATACACCCAGGGCTATTAATCTCCCTGCAAGTCTAAGTATTGATACTTTCTTGCAGTCCATACATTCTACTATTCCACCACATGGTACAATCCCTGTTTTTATTGAAAAACAGTCCATTTACTCTACTTTACATTCACCTAAGGAAATCCCTGTTATTGCTGAAGATATAGTAGCACAACAGTCCATTCATAAAGTTTCATTCATTTCACCACATGAACCACCACAGCATGTGTAACGCCCCCAAATCCGGGGTCAGAGGATTTGGTCATCACTATGAAACCTCAATCCAAATTAACCTGTTTAATCAATAAATAAATGCCAGCGGAAGATATTTATCATAAATGACCCCAAACTAATCCAAGATCTTTTAAGGTTACAATTCTAGAAACAAGAATTCCAAATTCCACAAATAAATTTTTACTTTCTTTTAAAACTCTTTTCAATAAATTCCAATTAAAAACTAAACCCACTAGTATAACTTCGAAATGAAGTATACTAGGCCCAAATAAAATATACAACTATAATATAATATAGTATAAACAACTTTATACAATAAAACTTACACTAGTCCGCAAACCCTGGACCATCCACCTTCCAAAAGCTTCTTCCTTGCTTCCTCGAATTACGCAGCTAAACAGCGCAAGCTAATCCTCACTCTAGGTTAGATTTAAAAATAGGCAAGTATGAGCGAAAGAAATGCTCAGCAAGATCATTATAATATATATGGTTGTTTTGATATAAAACCGACATCTGCAATAGCGCAGAATATTTTTTAAAAAAAATCATAATTGCTGAATCAGAAAATTTTAATTAAGGAATCCCAGAAATTGGTTCCTAATCTGTATTAAAACCCTTTTTATATTTTTGAGTGAAATGCTTCAGCAATATTTTGAATCTTGACGAGAATAAAACTCGTAAAACAATGGTTACAGAAATATCGTAAACCACAATAACCTGAGACAATGATTATGGAATGAATCATAAACTTTATTCAAAACTCAACTCTTGAAATTAATACTTATTTTGCTGTCATATCAAATTAGATATCAATACGAACTTTGATGCTCACAACATTCCATACTGAAGTCAATATCAATCATCTATACTAATACCACCTTTGATATTTAACAACAATGTAAGTATCAGCATAAATCAGAATCTGAATCAAAACTGCATTTTACCATTATTCCAAAACAGAAACTATTGACAAATCATTTAGTATATGATTGTCAAAAGCAATATAATAATTTAGATTGGAATCCTCGAACGACGGTATGTTGCCGCCGGTGATCAGCCGCGGAGCAACACCGGTATGCCTAAGCATATCCAATTAAACAAATGGGCACCCAAGGCACATATCGGCCTAGCAAGGTGTTATATCCTATATAACACATAGCTCACACTGGACCGCCGCCACGGCCTCTTACGCAACCATCCAATCTTAAAAACATTTTATTGAAAGGGGTTATAATACTCGACACCCTTATAAACTTTTATTCCCCCATTTACTTGGGCAGGAATATTCGTAACCAAATCATTTTTCTCAAAATACAAAACATTTGTAAATCCGATAATTGGATAAGTAAAATCACTTAGCTATTCTGAACATAGAATAGCAGAAGAGTATGTGCATAAAAAGAATTTTTTAATTCAGTGATATGTAAAACATTTATCTATTCTGAACTGAGAATAGGGAAAGCAATACTTGCATAATGAGATTCAAAATAAATATCACTTGAACGATAAGTGAAGTTAGGGGTACTTGCCTTTGGGTTTTAGTAGTTAGTCACACTCGCAAAGACGCATCTATTATGACATTCTGTCTCAAAATATCACCGTCCTTCTTTTCAACACTTCACTGATATGTTGCTCCTGCGATTGCTAGAAGTCAGATATCCAATACCATTCCATTCCATTCTTTATCCAATACCTTGTCCTGATCAACTCGAACGATCCGCATCTATAATTAAAATATACAACTTTAATCATCTAAACGATAATCACTCGATGAACTACGCGTCAAAATCCTATCGTCTACCCATACGATAGCCCACACATAATTATATCAGCCAAACACAGGACTCTTGACCCAGATATGTATTTAATTCACATAGCACGTAAGCACATAGTCCACATATCACATAATTCATATCACATATGACTCGGTTCGTCAAAAGGTTCGACTAGGTACGTTTAAAACTGAAATCGGATCAAAAATACGATTTATCGATCAAAACTTAACTCAGAATAACTTGTAAAACAAGCGACCTTTCGAAACAAAAGAATTTGAGTCTCAAAAGTATTTTTAATGAAAGCGGAATATTTTTCTGAGTCTAGAGGCGTTCGTTTCGTATTAAACGGACGAACGGTTTATTTAATATGAATTTTTGAACATCTTTCGGAATTAAAACGGGTCTCTGAATCATTTTATAACTAAATAATAGGGCTCGAACACCCGAAAATAATTTTATAAGAATTATCGAGCCTGAAAAATAATTTAAAAAAATATTTTCTTGGAAATCGGACAGCACTTCATCTATTTCTCGGACTGCCAGTCGATATGATATCGACACAACCAACAACAATCAACACAATAATTTATATTTACGCGTATAAACACTCCAGAAATGAATAACACGACCACCTGAACCAAAACTCGGACCAAAAGTGACTTCTCCAACAATTTCTAAAAATTATGAAATAAATATATAAACACTAACATGCTATAATATACACAAGTATGAAGGCGGAATTTCGGAATCGTTACCCAAAATAAATTTTGATCACCCCAAAGAGAATATCTGATGTCCGGAAAATATCTCCAGAAAAATCCAAAATTAATAGTCATAGACATATACACGCTGAGATGCCATGTGGAGTAATCACCGCCTCCAAACTCTTTTTCTACGCCCCGAAAATAAATTAAAACGGAGAATATGCTCCACAAATTTTCTTCTCAAAACCTCGCAATATATATACCTATCCGTAGGTATCGAATCGCTGATCGTTTATATATATACCAATTGAAATTTGGATATACAATTTGCAAGATATGATTTTTTGAAAATTGGAACTATTTAAAAAATACGAGAGAGAAGACAGAAGAGGGAAGTAATCTGTTTAGCTCAAATGAGGGGGGGTTTGTTGTTCACGGGGGTGGCAGGTGGGGGTGGTGGCCTCCTGCCACGTTTTCTTCTTCCTTTTTTTTTTGTTTTTTTTTTGGTTTTTTAACAGAGCACAGCAACATATCCTTATTTATACCTGAAAATTTGTTTTGCCCCCATTTCTCAACTTATCGAATAAACGCGCCGGTAAATAAAATCAGAAAAATTACCAAACAAATTCTAAAATTCTCAGAATAATTAGAAAACTAGTAAGTAAAATTTTCATAATTTTTAAAATATTTTTTACTTGCGCTCTATATCCGCATTATACGATTTAACGAACCGAGCTGCACTTGAAACAAATTCAGAAAATCACGAAAATAGTCTTAAAATGTTACAAATATCCCGAAGTTTATAAAAACATAAATTTTGTAATTTTAAAACAATTTTTGAAAGGCAATTTATACCCGCTTTTAGCAATTAAACGATTCAACGCGCGGGTAAAATTAATCCTAAAAATTCCCAAAATAATTTTAAATTCTCAGAATATTCCAAACTTAAATAAATATGAGTTTCGTAGTTTTTGAAAAATTTTAGAATTAAATACGGATTGTACAAATAAATGAAATCAGAAAATCATATAGGCTAAATAATTGATGAAATATTGATTTCTAAATTTTATAAAATCCCAAAAATAATTATTGTAATTATAAAGTCATAAAAATAATTTTCAAGATAATTTAAATATTTATGAAATTAAATTTTCAATAAAATCACTTTTAAAGACAAAAACAAAACGATACGACTCAGTAATTAATAATACAAATAATCCTCAATCACAATTGAGTCCCACACAATTAATATTACATACAACACATAGCAGACATAATATTCATCCAATCCCTAATATTACTAAACGAACTCAATTTGCCGATATCAATAAAATGATCGGTTTTCAAATAAACTTTTGAAAATAATACATTTAAGTAAATATTTTTAGAAATAAACAAGGATCGATATAACACTTAACAATTAGTACATTACCATTTAATAACACCAACTCGTCAAACAAGAATAAAATATCCACAATTTTATTCCTTCCTAATCAGAAAATCACCTAAACATATTCAAATATTAATAATAATAATTCTGAAAATACGGGATATCACAGTCTACCTCCCTTATAAGGATTCCGTCCTCGGAATCAGCAGAAGAAAACATTAAGGGTTTTCTAACCAACTTTTCATTTCCAAATAACCTCAATTTTCCATAATCTCAAACAAATCTTGTATTCCTTGTATAATAAAACTTTTACAGGAGCTTCATTGTGTACCACTGTTCCGTCTACATCCTTTTACCAATTCCTCAATATAATCACTTTTACTGATCGTGAGAAAGAAGAATAGAGAGAAAGATAAAGAGAAAGAAAAGAAAGAGAGAGATAGAAGTAAAGAAACAGATCGACTTCGTTATATGCCATTGATATTTTAATCGCATTGCATTCCACTGTCGTCCTTTGTAATTCCATCACATCTCATTACTTTGACTTGACCAGGATACTCAGCTTAACTTGATTGGCATACCTTCAAATATTTGGAATGACGATACCAAAACAGAACAAAATCTGAATTTTAGAAAATGTATTGTTGAAATAAAAGAATAACTCAGAGATCAATATGATCAAATGAACTTGGTATTGTGTGTCCAAATTAAGACACTACTAAAGGTTATTAACCTTCATGTATTCACAATACACACAAGTGATGGCGTCCCATCCAACTCCTATCACACAGACAGGTATACCTTGCATCCCCTATAGTTAGGGTTGTTCATCTCAGTCAGAATAAAAGAATATGAAAGAAATTTAAACTCAAATGAATAAAACTGAAAAGATTTCAAAGATGATATTTTTGAAGGAAATGAAATCCAGAGAACAAAAATTATGGCACCAAAAGAGCAAGTGGTGTCACATCACCAAGAAACTATCCACCAAATAAGAAAAGTGGAATTAAATTATCATAACTTGGCAGAGCTATCAAAACCTGAAAAATAGGCTTCATGACAGCCTCTGGCACATTTAAAACACGGATATGATTGAAAATGAGTGTTAGGGAATATATCCTCTAACAATTACTTCTTTTTGAGAGATGTCAAAAGGAATTATAGAAATAGAAGGTATTGCCAAAATCTTAATATTTATCTTCTATTTGAACTCTTCGGTTGCCTCGCTATCCGATCCTAGACACTTCTTCATGTTCCAAGGATATCGATAATCTTCATCGTTGTTGAATCGTAGTAGCCTCGGAAGATTCCATAATAGATATTCGCAGCTGACAGGAGTTCTATCCAGCTCAACACAACCATCTCAAACCAATACGCCTATCTTAACTTATTAGTTGGTACTATATCCGATAGTCCAACACAAACTCGATATGAGCTCAAACGTCCTCGCATAGCTATACACACTCCTACACACTCTCATTTCTAGTTTACTATAACCTCAGCTCTGATACCAACCTGTAACGCCCCCAAATCCGGGGTCAGAGGATTTGGTCATCACTATGAAACCTCAATCCAAATTAACCTGTTTAATCAATAAATAAATGCCAGCGGAAGATATTTATCATAAATGACCCCAAACTAATCCAAGATCTTTTAAGGTTACAGTTCTAGAAACAAGAATTCCAAATTCCACAAATAAATTTTCACTTTCTTTTAAAACTCTTTTCAATAAATTCCAATTCAAAACTAAACCCACTAGTATAACTTCGAAATGAAGTATACTAGGCCCAAATAAAATATACAACTATAATATAATATAGTATAAACAACTTTATACAATAAAACTTACACTAGTCCGCAAACCCTGGACCATCCACCTTCCAAAAGCTTCTTCCTTGCTTCCTCGAATTACGCAACTAAACAGCGCAAGTTAATCCTCACTGGAGGTTAGATTTAAAAACAGGCAAGTATGAGCGAAAGAAATGCTCAGCAAGATCATTATAATATATATGGTTGTTTTGATATAAAACCGACATCTGCAATAGCGCAGAATATTTTTTTAAAAAAAATCATAATTGTTGAATCAGAAAATTTTAATTAAGGAATCCCAGAAATTTGTTCCTCATCTGTATTAAAACCCTTTTTATATTTTTGAGCGAAATGCTTCAGCAATATTTTGAATCTTGACGAGAATAAAACTCGTAAAACAATGGTTACAGAAATATCGTAAACCACAATAACCTGAGACAATGATTATGGAATGAATCATAAACTTTATTCAAAACTCAACTCTTGAAATTAATACTTATTTTGCTGTCATATCAAATTAGATATCAATACGAACTTTGATGCTCACAACATTCCATACTGAAGTCAATATCAATCATCTATACTAATACCACCTTTGATATTTAACAACAATGTAAGTATCAGCATAAATCAGAATCTGAATCAAAACTGCATTTTACCATTATTCCAAAACAGAAACTATTGACAAATCATTTAGTATATGATTGTCAAAAGCAATATAATAATTTAGATTGGAATCCTCGAACGACGGTATGTTGCCGCCGGTGATCAGCCGCGGAGCAACACCGGTATGCCTAAGCATATCCAATTAAACAAATGGGCACCCAAGGCACATATCGGCCTAGCAAGGTGTTATATCCTATATAACACATAGCTCACACTGGACCGCCGCCACGGCCTCTTACGCAACCATCCAATCTTAAAAACATTTTATTGAAAGGGGTTATAATACTCGACACCCTTATAAACTTTTATTCCCCCATTTACTTGGGCAGGAATATTCGTAACCAAATCATTTTTCTCAAAATACAAAACATTTGTAAATCCGATAATTGGATAAGTAAAATCACTTAGCTATTCTGAACATAGAATAGCAGAAGAGTATGTGCATAAAAAGAATTTTTTAATTCAGTGATATGTAAAACATTTATCTATTCTGAACTGAGAATAGGGAAAGCAATACTTGCATAATGAGATTCAAAATAAATATCACTTGAACGATAAGTGAAGTTAGGGGTACTTGCCTTTGGGTTTTAGTAGTTAGTCACACTCGCAAAGACGCATCTATTATGACATTCTGTCTCAAAATATCACCGTCCTTCTTTTCAACACTTCACTGATATGTTGCTCCTGCGATTGCTAGAAGTCAGATATCCAATACCATTCCATTCCATTCTTTATCCAATACCTTGTCCTGATCAACTCGAACGATCCGCATCTATAATTAAAATATACAACTTTAATCGTCTAAACAATAATCACTCGACGAACTACGCGTCAAAATCCTATCGTCTACCCATACGATAGCCCACACATAATTATATCAGCCAAACACAGGACTCTTGACCCACATATGTATTTAATTCACATAGCACGTAAGCACATAGTCCACATATCACATAATTCATATCACATATGACTCGGTTCGTCAAAAGGTTCGACTAGGTACGTTTAAAACTGAAATCGGATCAAAAATACGATTTATCGATCAAAACTTAACTCAGAATAACTTGTAAAACAAGCGACCTTTCGAAACAAAAGAATTTGAGTCTCAAAAGTATTTTTAATGAAAGCGGAATATTTTTCTGAGTCTAGAGGCGTTCGTTTCGTATTAAACGGACGAACGGTTTATTTAATATGAATTTTTGAACATCTTTCGGAATTAAAACGGGTCTCTGAATCATTTTATAACTAAATAATAGGGCTCGAACACCCGAAAATAATTTTATAAGAATTATCGAGCCTGAAAAATAATTTAAAAAAATATTTTCTTGGAAATCGGACAGCACTTCATCTATTTCTCGGACTGCCAGTCGATATGATATCGACACAACCAACAACAATCAACACAATAATTTATATTTACGCGTATAAACACTCCAGAAATGAATAACACGACCACCTGAACCAAAACTCGGACCAAAAGTGACTTCTCCAACAATTTCTAAAAATTATGAAATAAATATATAAACACTAACATGCTATAATATACACAAGTATGAAGGCGGAATTTCGGAATCGTTACCCAAAATAAATTTTGATCACCCCAAAGAGAATATCTGATGTCCGGAAAATATCTCCAGAAAAATCCAAAATTAATAGTCATAGACATATACACGCTGAGATGCCATGTGGAGTAATCACCGCCTCCAAACTCTTTTTCTACGCCCCGAAAATAAATTAAAACGGAGAATATGCTCCACAAATTTTCTTCTCAAAACCTCGCAATATATATACCTATCCGTAGGTATCGAATCGCTGATCGTTTATATATATACCAATTGAAATTTGGATATACAATTTGCAAGATATGATTTTTTGAAAATTGGAACTATTTAAAAAATACGAGAGAGAAGACAGAAGAGGGAAGTAATCTGTTTAGCTCAAATGAGGGGGGGTTTGTTGTTCACGGGGGTGGCAGGTGGGGGTGGTGGCCTCCTGCCACGTTTTCTTCTTCCTTTTTTTTTTGTTTTTTTTTTGGTTTTTTAACAGAGCACAGCAACATATCCTTATTTATACCTGAAAATTTGTTTTGCCCCCATTTCTCAACTTATCGAATAAACGCGCCGGTAAATAAAATCAGAAAAATTACCAAACAAATTCTAAAATTCTCAGAATAATTAGAAAACTAGTAAGTAAAATTTTCATAATTTTTAAAATATTTTTTACTTGCGCTCTATATCCGCATTATACGATTTAACGAACCGAGCTGCACTTGAAACAAATTCAGAAAATCACGAAAATAGTCTTAAAATGTTACAAATATCCCGAAGTTTATAAAAACATAAATTTTGTAATTTTAAAACAATTTTTGAAAGGCAATTTATACCCGCTTTTAGCAATTAAACGATTCAACGCGCGGGTAAAATTAATCCTAAAAATTCCCAAAATAATTTTAAATTCTCAGAATATTCCAAACTTAAATAAATATGAGTTTCGTAGTTTTTGAAAAATTTTAGAATTAAATACGGATTGTACAAATAAATGAAATCAGAAAATCATATAGGCTAAATAATTGATGAAATATTGATTTCTAAATTTTATAAAATCCCAAAAATAATTATTGTAATTATAAAGTCATAAAAATAATTTTCAAGATAATTTAAATATTTATGAAATTAAATTTTCAATAAAATCACTTTTAAAGACAAAAACAAAACGATACGACTCAGTAATTAATAATACAAATAATCCTCAATCACAATTGAGTCCCACACAATTAATATTACATACAACACATAGCAGACATAATATTCATCCAATCCCTAATATTACTAAACGAACTCAATTTGCCGATATCAATAAAATGATCGGTTTTCAAATAAACTTTTGAAAATAATACATTTAAGTAAATATTTTTAGAAATAAACAAGGATCGATATAACACTTAACAATTAGTACATTACCATTTAATAACACCAACTCGTCAAACAAGAATAAAATATCCACAATTTTATTCCTTCCTAATCAGAAAATCACCTAAACATATTCAAATATTAATAATAATAATTCTGAAAATACGGGATATCACAGTCTACCTCCCTTATAAGGATTCCGTCCTCGGAATCAGCAGAAGAAAACATTAAGGGTTTTCTAACCAACTTTTCATTTCCAAATAACCTCAATTTTCCATAATCTCAAACAAATCTTGTATTCCTTGTATAATAAAACTTTTACAGGAGCTTCATTGTGTACCACTGTTCCGTCTACATCCTTTTACCAATTCCTCAATATAATCACTTTTACTGATCGTGAGAAAGAAGAATAGAGAGAAAGATAAAGAGAAAGAAAAGAAAGAGAGAGATAGAAGTAAAGAAACAGATCGACTTCGTTATATGCCATTGATATTTTAATCGCATTGCATTCCACTGTCGTCCTTTGTAATTCCATCACATCTCATTACTTTGACTTGACCAGGATACTCAGCTTAACTTGATTGGCATACCTTCAAATATTTGGAATGACGATACCAAAACAGAACAAAATCTGAATTTTAGAAAATGTATTGTTGAAATAAAAGAATAACTCAGAGATCAATATGATCAAATGAACTTGGTATTGTGTGTCCAAATTAAGACACTACTAAAGGTTATTAACCTTCATGTATTCACAATACACACAAGTGATGGCGTCCCATCCAACTCCTATCACACAGACAGGTATACCTTGCATCCCCTATAGTTAGGGTTGTTCATCTCAGTCAGAATAAAAGAATATGAAAGAAATTTAAACTCAAATGAATAAAACTGAAAAGATTTCAAAGATGATATTTTTGAAGGAAATGAAATCCAGAGAACAAAAATTATGGCACCAAAAGAGCAAGTGGTGTCACATCACCAAGAAACTATCCACCAAATAAGAAAAGTGGAATTAAATTATCATAACTTGGCAGAGCTATCAAAACCTGAAAAATAGGCTTCATGACAGCCTCTGGCACATTTAAAACACGGATATGATTGAAAATGAGTGTTAGGGAATATATCCTCTAACAATTACTTCTTTTTGAGAGATGTCAAAAGGAATTATAGAAATAGAAGGTATTGCCAAAATCTTAATATTTATCTTCTATTTGAACTCTTCGGTTGCCTCGCTATCCGATCCTAGACACTTCTTCATGTTCCAAGGATATCGATAATCTTCATCGTTGTTGAATCGTAGTAGCCTCGGAAGATTCCATAATAGATATTCGCAGCTGACAGGAGTTCTATCCAGCTCAACACAACCATCTCAAACCAATACGCCTATCTTAACTTATTAGTTGGTACTATATCCGATAGTCCAACACAAACTCGATATGAGCTCAAACGTCCTCGCATAGCTATACACACTCCTACACACTCTCATTTCTAGTTTACTATAACCTCAGCTCTGATACCAACCTGTAACGCCCCCAAATCCGGGGTCAGAGGATTTGGTCATCACTATGAAACCTCAATCCAAATTAACCTGTTTAATCAATAAATAAATGCCAGCGGAAGATATTTATCATAAATGACCCCAAACTAATCCAAGATCTTTTAAGGTTACAGTTCTAGAAACAAGAATTCCAAATTCCACAAATAAATTTTCACTTTCTTTTAAAACTCTTTTCAATAAATTCCAATTCAAAACTAAACCCACTAGTATAACTTCGAAATGAAGTATACTAGGCCCAAATAAAATATACAACTATAATATAATATAGTATAAACAACTTTATACAATAAAACTTACACTAGTCCGCAAACCCTGGACCATCCACCTTCCAAAAGCTTCTTCCTTGCTTCCTCGAATTACGCAACTAAACAGCGCAAGTTAATCCTCACTGGAGGTTAGATTTAAAAACAGGCAAGTATGAGCGAAAGAAATGCTCAGCAAGATCATTATAATATATATGGTTGTTTTGATATAAAACCGACATCTGCAATAGCGCAGAATATTTTTTTAAAAAAAATCATAATTGTTGAATCAGAAAATTTTAATTAAGGAATCCCAGAAATTTGTTCCTCATCTGTATTAAAACCCTTTTTATATTTTTGAGCGAAATGCTTCAGCAATATTTTGAATCTTGACGAGAATAAAACTCGTAAAACAATGGTTACAGAAATATCGTAAACCACAATAACCTGAGACAATGATTATGGAATGAATCATAAACTTTATTCAAAACTCAAATCTTGAAATTAATACTTATTTTGCTGTCATATCAAATTAGATATCAATACGAACTTTGATGCTCACAACATTCCATACTGAAGTCAACATCAATCATCTATACTAATACCACCTTTGATATTTAACAACAATATAAGTATCAGCATAAATCAGAATCTGAATCAAAACTGCATTTTACCATTATTCCAAAACAGAAACTATTGATAAATTATTTAGTATATGATTGTCAAAAGCAATATAATAATTTAGATTAGAATCCTCGAACGATGGTATGTTGCCGCCGGTGATCAGCCGCGGAGCAACACCGGTATGCCTAAGCATATCCAACTAAACAAATGGGCACCCAAGGCACATATCGGCCTAGCAAGGTGTTATATCCTATATAACACATAGCTCATACTGGACCGCCGCCACGGCCTGTTACGCAACCATCCAATCTTAAAAACATTTTATTGAAAGGGGTTATAATACTCGACACCCTTATAAACTTTTATTCCCCCATTTACTTGGGCAGGAATATTCGCAACCAAATCATTTTTCTCAAAATCCAAAACATTTGTAAATCCGATAATTGGATAAGTAAAATCACTTAGCTATTCTGAACATAGAATAGCAGAAGAGTATGTGCATAAACAGAATTATTTAATTCAGCGATATGTAAAACATTTATCTATTCTGAACTGAGAATAGGGAAAGCAATACTTGCATAATGAGATTCAAAATAAATATCACTTGATCGATAAGTGAAGTTAGGGGTACTTGCCTTTGGGTTTTAGCAGTTAGTCACACTCGCAAAGACGCATATATTATGACATTCTGTCTCAAAATATCACCGTCCTTCTTTTCAACACTTCACTGATATGTTGCTCCTGCGATTGCTAGAAGCCAGATATCCAATACCATTCCATTCCATTCTTTATCCAATACCTTGTCCTGATCAACTCGAACGATCCGTATCTATAATTAAAATATACAACTTTAATCGTCTAAACAATAATCACTCGACGAACTACACGTCAAAATCCTATCGTCTACCCATACGATAGCCCACACATAATTATATCAGCCAAACACAGGACTCTTGACCCACATATGTATTTAATTCACATAGCACGTAAGCACATAGTCCACATATCACATAATTCATATCACATATGACTCGGTTCGTCAAAAGGTTCGACTAGGTACGTTTAAAACTGAAATCGGATCAAAAATACGATTTATCGATCAAAACTTGACTCAGAATAACTTGTAAAACAAGCGACCTTTCGAAACAAAAGGATTTGAGTCTCGAAAGTATTTTTAATGAAAGCGGAATATTTTTCTGAGTCTAGAGGCGTTCGTTTCGTATTAAACGGACGAACGGTTTATTTAATATGAATTTTTGAACATCTTTCGGAATTAAAACGGGTCTCCGAATCATTTTATAACTAAATAATAGGGCTCGAACACCCGAAAATAATTTTATAAGAATTATCGAGCCTGAAAAATAATTTAAAAAAATATTTTCTTGGAAATCGGACAGCACTTCATCTATTTCTCGGACTACCAGTCGATATCATATCGACACAACCAACAACAATCAACACAATAATTTATATTTACGCGTATAAACACTCCAGAAATGAATAACACGACCACCTGAACCAAAACTCGGACCAAAAGTGATTTCTCCAACAATTTCTAAAAATTATGAAATAAATATATAAACACTAACATGCTATAATATACACAAGTATGAAGGCGGAATTTCGGAATCGTTACCCAAAATAAATTTTGATCACCCCAAAGAGAATATCTGATGTCCGGAAAATATCTCCAGAAAAATCCAAAATTAATAGTCATAGACATATACACGCTGAGATGCCATGTGGAGTAATCACCGCCTCCAAACTCTTTTTCTACGCCCCGAAAATAAATTAAAACGGAGAATATGCTCCACAAATTTTCTTCTCAAAACCTCGCAATATATATACATATCCGTAGGCATCGAAAAGTTGATCGTTTATATATATACCAATTGAAATTTGGATATACAATTTGCAAAATATGAATTTTTGAACATTGGAACTATTTAAAAAATACGAGAGAGAAGACAGAAGAGGGGAGTAATCTGTTTAGCTCAAATGAGGGGGGTTTTGTTGTTCATGGGGGTGGCAGGTGGGGGTGGTGGCCTCCTGCCACGTTTTCTTCTTCTTTTTTTTTTTTTTGTTTTTTAACAGAGCACATCAACATATCCTTATTTATACCTGAAAATTTGTTTTGCCCGGCATTTCTCAACTTATCGAATAAACGCGCTTGTAAATAAAATCAGAAAAATTACCAAACAAATTCTAAAATTCTCAGAATAATTAGAAAACTAGTAAAGAAAAATTTTCATAATTTTTAAAATATTTTTTACTTGCGCTCTATATCCGCATTATACGATTTAACGAACCGAGCTGCACTTGAAACAAATTCAGAAAATCACGAAAATAGTCTTAAAATGTTACAAATATCCCGAAGTTTATAAAAACATAAATTTCGTAATTTTAAAACAATTTTTGAAAGGCAATTTATACCCGCTTTTAGCAATTAAACGATTCAACGCGCGGGTAAAATTAATCCTAAAAATTTCCAAAATAATTTTAAATTCTCAGAATATTCCAAACTTAAATAAATATGAGTTTTGCAGTTTTTGAAGAATTTTAGAATTAAATACGGATTTTACAAATAAATGAAATCAGAAAATCATATAGGGCTAAATAATTGATGAAATATTGATTTCTAAATTTTATAAAATCCCAAAAATAATTATTGTAATTATAAAGTCATAAAAATAATTTTCAAGATAATTTTTTTATTTATGAAATTGAATTTTCAATAAAATCACTTTTAAAGACAAAAACAAAACGATACGACTCAGTAATTAATAATACAAATAATCCTCAATCACAATTGAGTCCCACACAATTAATATTACATACAACACATAGCAGACATAATATTCATCCAATCTCCAATATTACTAAACGAACTCAATTTACCGATATCAATAAAATGATCGGTTTTCAAATAAACTTTTGAAAATAATACACTTAAGTAAATATTTTTAGAAATAAACAAGGATCGATATAACACTTAACAATTAGTACATTACCATTTAATAACACCAACTCGTCAAACAAGAATAAAATATCCACAATTTTATTCCTTCATAATCAGAAAATCACCTAAACATATTCAAATATTAATAATAATAATTCTGAAAATACGGGATATCACAGCATGTTATAGGAACTGAGGTTCTGGAAGTTAATCTCGAAACTCCAATTCATTTATCTATGATACTTGAAGATGTGGAGTTAACTGATGAAGGTGTGGAAGCTTCTGAAGCAACTGGATCACATACTGCATAAATTTCTAATTATATTCTACATGTTGTAGCGGGTGATAAAGTTCAGCAATTAGTGCAAAATTCGGTTACTATTGAAGAATATAATGATGGTGAAGAAACTAATGTTTCAAATGCTATTATAGATCCTGAGGATGATCTTTTCTTCCATGAAGATATGCCTATGCATGTGAGACAACAAGAACTGAAAGAGTTGGATGCTATGAAAGAAAAGGATTATTCGGATAATCTCTGGAATGCTCATTGGAAAGATAATACATATCTTATTTCCAGAACACAAGCTGTTGTACATCTGGAAACAGCAGAATAGAAGATTACAAATCCTGATATGCTAAATCATCTGAAAGCATCAACTTTAGTTGTTAGATCCTTACACACAACTCATGAAGCAAGTACTACTCAAATCAATCAGATTAAAAAATCTTTGATTACTTCAAAGCTGACTACTCATCAAGAAATTCATAAACAAATTTTACCAATAGTTGTCATACAAACTACAATTGAAACTAGTCAAGCTAGATTGCAATCTAAACAAGATCAAATGTCTGCTCAACTTACAGAAGTACAGAATTCAATGGAGCTGATTATTTCTCTACTACTTGGTGATGATGCCAAAATGGGGGAGAATATTATTAAATCTAAATGCAAACAGTTGTCATTGACAAGTACTAATGATAAAAATCCTGATGGAGGTAATAAAGGGGGACAAAAGGATAGCAAAAGGAGAAAATGTGAGAAGAGTTGAAGATGTGACTGTGATTACAAAAATGCTAATATCTTCACAAGTCACAATTGTTGCTGATGAAGACCAAGATATTCTGGAGATAGAAGCCGGTGTTGAAGCAAGTCAATTTCTTCAATCTCTGAAAGACAACTTTGTTCTACAAGGATCCAAAGATTCAATTATTTTAATTTTGAGGAGAGTAGAAGAATATGTGCAAAAGAAAATCCAAGAGTTGATCTTGAACAGTTAAGGCAAATGGAGGAAGACTTCAAGAATGCCATGAAGATAATAAATGCTGATATTGCTTTTATTTCTCAAGTACTTTATGAAGATAATTCTTTTTAACAGACCAACCAGAGGTGTAGTTATAGGGGAAATCAGTCAGGCAGAAGATCTCAGATAACAAGTTACATTAACTGCTGACATGAAGCATAAAGGAAAAGAGAAGATAGGAGAGAAGTCAAAGTTTTCAAAGTTTATATCCAAAGTTATTGAAAAGAAGAAGAAGAAGAAGAAAGATTATCGAAGCATTCTGAGCTGAAGAACTGGAATTAACCCCTGGCATTGCTCAAGTTAAAGAAGCAGTTCAGGATGAAGAGTAAAGTCTAATATTCACTGAAGCAAGATTGAATATGCATACTTGATTCCTGCATTTAGATAGTTTTGACATCATTAATTGGAACTTGTCCATATTTTCATAATGAACAAGTTGGGGGAGATTGTTAGGAGCAACTGATGATATCAAATAGAAACTATCAGAAGCATCGACGGATGATGATTATATCGATGGATGATGATTACATCGACAGATGATAATTATATCGACAGATGATGATCACATCGATAGATAATGATATCAACGGATGACGAAATCAGTATTTGTCATATCATTTGATCTTTAAGAAGGAAAAGAAAAACATGAACTTAAGGCGGTGAAGGACTTTATCTCAGAAGCAATTGTATAGGTTTCCTTGTTGTTAATAGAATATGATTTCTTATACATTGTTAGTTGTGCTCTATATAAAGTACGGATTAGGTTCATGCTATAAGCATTATGACATTGTTATATCTTTCGCATATCCGAGCAGCTCTCAAGGATATTTGTTCATCCTTTCGAGAGAGTACGTTTGTAATAAGTTTTTATTAGTTAATATAAAAACTGTTGATTCTGTTGAAGCTTTGTCGAATTGATTGTATTAACTGTATTCATCCCCCCTCTATAGTTGATTAAGGGCCTAACATTATGCGCTACATATCTTTGGGAACAACATTTGAAGAGAACATAAGTTCTGCTGAGTATAGCCTAAAACTGACCTTCAAGCATCCACAACTCAGGATCGATAATATTGTGACAAAATACTACTTGGGTCACATTACATGTGATTCGGACGTGAATAGGATGTTGAGTGTCCCTGAGACAATGCTTGGTGGGATGGGTGACGTTTCCATGTATATCACCGTGAAAAAGTTCAAGGGGAGGCATCATCTTCGTATGTACCTAATATTCAGTTTCAACAGACACCCTTGATTTTCCAGACGATTATGGAAGGAACAGTCAGTGTGGGAGTTTTGAAAACTATTATCAAGGGGGGATTGAGCTCCTAGGATTTTGGTGGTGGTTTGAGTAGCATGTAGGTACAATTTGAAGAAGGTGGTAATTTCCACGATGAACCGTCTCAAAGACTCCTGTTAAGGGCAGCGAGAGATTTTGCTCTCATTTATGATGATAATGAAGAGGTTGGTGGCGGATCGAGCAGCGAGGATAGTGAAGACTTAAGTTACGATGGAAATGAAATTTTCGATAAAGAGGATGAACAAGCTACATATTCTAGTATGGTCCCTGGGCAACAACATGTTCCAAAAGCACCTTGGTTTCAAAAGGAGGAATATACACAGGTTGTAGTGAAAAACCAATTTGGCAGTAGTCTTTCTTTCAATCACGAAAGTGTTCACATTAATTCTAATCAGAGATACGACATTTTAAGAAGTAATCTTGAGCAGCTGGTTGTCATATGTGTCCACCGAAACTGTCTGTTTCGTTGTAGAGCTGGGTATCGAACGAAACGTTCA
This sequence comes from Apium graveolens, assembly GCF_009905375.1. Lineage (NCBI taxonomy): Eukaryota > Viridiplantae > Streptophyta > Magnoliopsida > Apiales > Apiaceae > Apium > Apium graveolens. The sequence goes on along the minus strand of NC_133650.1, from coordinate 70,665,792 downwards.
AAGTGGAAAATATCCAGGATTACAAGAAAATCTCAGTAAGGTATATAGCAAAATTGGTGAAACCCCGTGTAAGTGAAATTTTAGCATCTTGGCAATGACATGATCGACAATTATATGAAATATAGCCAATCAATTTTTTGTAAATACAGGTCATGGAGAGCCCTAAAATCCCGGTTAAAAATATTATCCATATGATTAACGATAAATATGGTCATCGTGTTAATTACTACAAAGCATGGAGAGGGAAGCAGTTGGTCGTGGAGGAGGTATATGGGAAGTGGAGTACTACATATGGTGAATTGCCTAAATTTATGGCGATAATTTTATATTTAAACCCTGAAAGTGTTGTTGTCATATATGTTATTCCTCATTAGCACCTAACGCGTAGATCGATTTTCAAGCGTTTATTTTGATGCTTGAAAGCAATGATGAAATGATGGAAGTATGGGAGGCCTGTCATATCAATTGATGGTACATTTCTTAAGGGACGGTACATTTCTTATGAAACCTTAGTAGATGGAGAGCCGTTGAAAAAGAAGAGACACAAACGTGGAGATAAGGGTGTGTCGGTTCGAATTAGGACCGAGATGGATTAGTCCCGGTCAAGGAAGAAGTGCAGTTGTTCCCCAGGAAACGCATACAAAGAGAAGCAAGTTGTATCCAATACGTGGACAATGAGACATTATATTCTTATTTAAGTGTGTTTCAAATTTTATTGTGTTTCAGGTTTTAGTGTGTTTCAATTTTAATGTGTTTCAAATTTTAATTTGCTTCAATTTTAGTGTGCTTCAATTTTAGCGTGTTTCAATTTTTAGTGTGTTTCAATTGAAGAATGAAGAAGTATAGTAACATAAATTTATAACTTAAGAGAACAACTATTATTAAGTCAAGAAACTTAATACATTTACAAACACAACTTAAACATTTGTCAAGGGAGGGAAAAACTGCAAAAAAAGGTAGAAATAAGTTTTAGTATTGTACATTGGTGAATTGGCACATTTACCCACGAAATAAGTGTTCAACAATCATTTTCGAAGCTCAAAATAATAATATTCTAGATGTTATAATTTTGTTTTTTCTTGCTTGTAATATAGTAGGATACAATTTTTTCAATACGAGCCAAAAAATTTAAATTTAATTCAAGAAAAAACGTGTTTAATAGGCTTCTTAACATGCTTCGTCAACTAATTTTAACAATATTTTATCCCGTCACCCATTTTAGGAATTAAAAATGATAATATTCTACATATTATAATTTTGCTTTTTCTGACTTATTTTAAACTAGAACAACAATACGTTAAGACCCAATAAATTAATTAAAATAATTAATATTCCAATCATATTTTCTAATTACCCGAAAATGCACCTCAAAATATTTGCGCTATTTGGAGTTGTCAAGGAGGAAAAAAGTGTAAAAAATTAACCGATAAAAATAACATTTCAAACGGCGTTCGTCAAAGGGAAAATACTCCATTTTAAATGGCGCTCGTGACACCAGAATTTTTTTTTTTTTTTTTTGAGAAAAAAAAAATTTTAAAAAAATAACGGAGCCCAACTCATACTTCCCATATGCTTGACGTTACCCCAATAATATAGCGAGCGAGCGTTACGAAATTTATAGAAAGCACGTGTGGTGGTGTGTCAGCGACCGACAGAGGGGAAATCAAATTACGACACGTCTCTTATACCCACCCCTTAATAAATCCAACGTTTTTGGTTGAACAAAAGAAAGAAGGATTCAACTCCACATGTATACATTTACAAAATCATCCTAAAATTGATGGTAAGTCATAATTTAGACCCAGTAATAATTCTACTATTTGTCTTGCATGTCTCTTCTCTTCTTGTAATCATTTATAATAATTGAATTTTTCTTTAAATAGCAGTTTAATATACATTAGGAGGGTATGTTTGTTTTACTTTTAGTTATACTTGCTCTGCTCCATGTGTTATTTTCAGTTTTTATGCTAATTGATTAGAGATAATTTCTAGATTGATCTTTTAGCTTTTTTCTTTTTTAAGTTTTATTGCCATAAACTTGATCTTGAGGATTTGAAGATAATTAATTGGATGTTGATCACATTGAACATTGTAGTATTGTACAGTACTATGTTAATTTACAATGTTTTTTTTTTATCTTTCATTTTGGTTTATTATGTAGAGGGCGGTTGGCTAGTTGGCTATAGCTTGAGGCATCTGAAATGAGCAGCGACTGGATAACTTACTTGCAGGTGATAACTTATTATCTCTGGTATTTAGGGTTGCTGGTTTTATGAAATAATATATGTATAGATTGGACATTTTTGTGTGTTGAATTGAGTTGTTAATTATCAGATATTTGGATAAAATGATTCTCAAAAGCTCATGACATAAGTCAACATGAATTACTTGATATGTTAAAATGTGTGGGAGATTGTTTGCGTTGTAATCAGTATATGCTATCAAAGATTCAGTATTCGATGATTGAAGTTTCTCATCATGCCTGGTTATACAAATAAAATGGGTAGTTGTATCGGCTAATTTTAGGGAACTGCGTGACCATCTTAGGAAAATTATGAAATGTTGTTGATTTATCAGGGAAATTTCAGTTTACAGTTCTCATATTGAACATTTTAGGACAGAGAATTGATATATCTTAGTTATGCTTCAAGAAGAAATCTATATGGGCTAAGGCTTTAATTAACAATAATATGTGTGGTTGTTTACATAGAAGAATATAATTCTGGATAAATTGTAATCTCAATTGTTGGTTACTTCACTTATAAAGATGAGTTTCTTTGAATAAAATAATTTCTTCAGGTTTACATTTGTTTGACCAGGTACTCGTATTTGGTCAATTAACAAGTCAACTTATTGCACCAAAAAATTTACCATCTTCTTTCTATGACAGATGGCACCACTGCTGGCTGGTGATTCGACATCCCTGAGTTATTGGTTGAACTGGAGATTCTCTCTTTGTGCACTAATTGTCATTGTATCCATGTGCGTAGCAGCATTTATAATTTGGAAATTTGAAAATTCAGCTCATTCTGAACCTGATTATAAAAGGACTGAACAACAGGGTTCATGGCTTTGGTATGCTGATGAAGTTTGGAGGCCTTGTGTGAAAGGGATTCATCCAATTTGTTTGATGACATATCGAATTATCGCATTTTGTTCAGTTTTGACTGCACTTATTGTTGATATTACTGTTCAAGGACAGAGCATGTTTCACTATTACACACAGTGAGTTACCCTTTCCTTACTAATTGTATATAACTACATTTAGTAATATTTTTGCAGATACAAGTTATGCATAGTTTGATTATTTCGACAGCCTATATAAAACAGATTATGAGCAAAATTTAACTATGCCTTCTGTTTATACATATTTTCTGACTACAGGCTGTGATGTTTTTGGCTTTTGAATAGGTGGACTTTTACCTTAGTTGCTATCTATTTTGGGGTATGCCTGACAAGTCCTTTTTTGATATAATGATTGAACTTTTGATCTAGCTCTATCCGTAAATACACTATTAAGTCGTGTCATTAACGTTCTTAATCACTCTGTAGTTTGGAACACTGTTTTCTATACACGGATGTTTCCAGCATCACAAATCAAGCACCGTATACATTTCTAAAAACAATGAAGAAGATACAGAACGAGGACCTTATGCTTCTCTTACATGTGGCGAAGCTTTAAAGGGGGTACAAGAGGAAAAATCCCTAGATTATCAGGAGAAATATTTTGTTTTCAGATCTGCACTTGATTGTGGTCATTCATATCAAGTTCTGTTCCAGGTTAGTCCATCTACTGTGATGCAATACAAGAACAAGGGGTGACTAGGTTTTTACAAATCACCCCCCCCCCTTCCTCTCTGCTATTATCATTATTGAAACTCGCTTCTTTATAGCTTTCTGAATCATTTTCTAAGTTTTGTTTAGAACACAGTTCTCTTGCATCATTTGCTTTCTGCTTTCTAGACAAATATGCTATACATGTCTGACAAACATAATATGATAATTATCTTTATATTACACTGACATGAATGGTCTAATAGAATTGAAAATCGTGAAAGAAATTTGTTCTGGATACCCGAGTAGAGTATATAAGAAATATGTTGTTTTTTTCAAGAAAGTAAACTAACGGCCAATGTATTTGGTGCCATATAAGTTGTAGAAAAATCAAACAAACAGTCTCTTTTTTGTTCTTTCAGTTTGAAGATCTATATTTATGAGTTATTAGTTATGACACTGCTTTGAAAATGGTTGCATATGTTGTTTTAACAAGTTGTTCATTATCTGTATCTACTTTTACCTAAACAGATGACTGCTGGTGCAGTAATGCTTACAGACTGTGTTTATTGGTGCATAATCTTTCCATTCCTCACTGCCCAAGATTACAAATTAAGTTTCGTAAGTACTTCATTGCTTTCATCTTATCTTGTTGGTTCCAGCACTTCCATTCAGGTCACAATGTGACATGATCTGACCTTCAAATTCATTTTATACGTAAGTGATTGGCCAAGAATTATGTTATGTACACTGCATAATAAAGGAATTCATATTTCTTATACTTTATCTAGATGATTATCGAGGCAAGCTTGAAATTTACAGAGTCTAAGAATGTGTTCGAGTTGGACTCCTTTATTGAACAAAATGAGTTTGAGTTTGTTCAGAACGAGCTTTTCAAGCTTGTCAAGTTTGAGTGATTCCATATGTTTCTTAGTCCAGCGACCAGCCTAATAAAGTATAAACTACTATGGCCCAGATAAAAACTAGGTATAAAATAAGTTACTCCATTAGAAGTCTGTAGACAGTGTAGATATATATCTCTTTTCTGTAGAATTTATTAAATATGTAGCACAAACATTTCAAATCTTTGAATTTGATTTATTGGATGACTTGTACATACATTTTTCAATTTCACTTTTTCCAGTGATTTAACTTGAGTGGATATGAATTTTATATGGCTTGACTCTTTTTGACTCGAACTCTGCAACGTTTCTCTTGTCTAGCGTGTGTTTTTTGACTTGAACTCTGCAATGTTTTTCTTGCCTAGCTTGTGTATTTTTAAATTCCACATCAATTGTCCCTTTATCAAGCCAAAATTCCTACTTGAGCTCGAAGATAAGTTCAAGTTGAGTCACGCACTTATATAGTCTTTATAATTTCTCTCCCTTGCATACCATTTCTCTCTAAAATCACTTACTAGCACGCAAGAGAGTCTGTCCGACCGGGCTATCCCTCGATATACGTTTTTCCTTTTGCAGTCAAGAAAACACACAATTAATATAACCTAATCCTAACCGTAGGTCTATTTCATCTTTTGAATATGTGATGCACACCATGCAGTTAGTAAATTCCTTCCTCTTGAGGCCCCGGTAACTTTTAGTTTTCAAATCTAAAATCTTTACATAACCACTTGATTGTGACTTAAAAATGTCATGAGCCCTGTGTGCTCCTAAACCGTTTGTTGTGATTGTCAGTTTTCTAGTTATTGATATTGCTATAACATTTCCTAAACCGATTTATTGCTATAACATGATTCCATTTTATGACAGTTGACATTTGTTGAGCATTCTATGAATGCAATTTTGATCCTTGGTGATACAGCTTTAAATGGCATGGTAATATTTGATTCTCCTTTCCTGTTGCTGTTTTTTTCCTTCTTTTCAATATTTATGTTCCTTTAGCTTCCAGGAAATATCATTCTGCATGTACAATGTCTCAATGCAGCGGTTTCCCTGGTTCCGCATATCTTACTTTGTCTTATTGACCGGTGTTTATGTCATCTTTGAGTGGATTGTCCATGCATCTGTCTCAATGTGGTATAATTCCAGTTTCCTTCATCCATTGTTTCTCAATTAGAAACATTAGTTTCATACTAATTAGTCTCTTTTTTGCAGGTGGCCTTATCCGATTCTCGATTTGTCCCAACAATATGCTCCTTTATGGTTAGTCACTATATATATATATATAGGCAAATGATCAAATCGATACCAAATTTAAAATAAAAACTAATCTAAACCATTAGATCAATCTAATGTAATGGCCCCACTAAAAGCATCACACCCAACTAATCTGCACCCTCCCACATAGAATCTTAGTTTTTCCCCTCCGTTTTTAATTTGATTTTTCCCGTCAAACAGAAAGTTTTTTTAAAAAAAATTCCTGTATTTTTCTAAATCTCCCAACGATCAATTTGCATAACATATGTGCTATATTTCGACATAATTGAGAATTTTTTTTATTTTAAATTCTAGTTTTTATTATAAGAGAGGGGAAAAGCTGAGATGTGTGTAAAAGGGTGCAGATTAGTTGGGTTGGGTGTAGTGCTTTTAGGGGGCCATTAGATTTGATTGATCTAATGGCTTAGATTAGTTTATAATTTCTAATTTAAGTTTAGTTTCAATTTGATCATTTGCATCTATATATATATATATACATCTACGGTACTGTTCTTAGAAATGATTTGGGCGGCATTAATCACTAATCAATTTTTATTTTATTTTTTACAGAATAGAAATTGACTGAATTAGCAGGCACCTAGACAGTTAGGCAGATGCTTTGGCAGATTTTGTGTTTTTCGTTTTTCATCAATTTAGACATTTTTCTGTGATAACATGTATACTGAGACTTACTAAATGTTCTGACTGGATCAAATAGTAAATTATTATATAAGTATTCATATATAAAACATAATACTTCTACGTGATCCCCCAAGTGTCTAGACCATTTAGATGATGCCTGCTTAATTGATTCAGTGCTCAGGGTCATTTCCTAGCTCCACCTAGCATTTGACATTGATATGAAGCATTGAACAATATAATGGTGTATGTAATTTATATTAAAGTAAGTAAGAATAAAATTGTTAGTTGAAGTAAAAGTATTCTATAAAAAAGCCAATCTTCGCAGGCATAATTCCAGGACATTGATTTAGGATCTTCAAAATGGACAAGAAACAATTAATTTGATTTTAGGCCAATTTTATACTCTAGAATTGCAAACCATAACTTACCTTATGCTTATCTTATCTTATATCTAAAAAATTGTGCAGGTACTTAATTGTTGCGGTGCTGCATCTTCCGTGCTATGCCATTTTTGCATTGATTGTTCAAGCAAAATACTATATGTTGTCCAGATGGTTTCCTCAGTCTCATGGATGTCTATGATGGTTTATTTTTTCAGTACGATAAAGATACAATTTCGATGGTACTGTGAAAAAGATGAAGAAAATTATATTGTCATTGAAAAGCAAATACCTCAATAGTATTGTTCAAGAAGAATGTGTATTTTAAGGATAGCGATGAAATGAGAATTGATTGAGGTTATAACCGAGAAAGTATAGTTATACAAAGCTAACATTGCAACTTCATTTGCGATGAAATGAGAATTTTGTGCAATGATATTTTCCACATAGGATCGCAAACTGGGCAGTAGTAAGGAGAGATTTGAACATATTTTGTTGGGAGGCATCCACTTATTGCGCACTTGTTGGTTTCTGGTGGTATTTTAAATCTTGCAAGAATCTACAACCGCTTTTGACAGAATAGCCACCTGACCTCTCCAATTTCCGAAACCAATTATCGTCAATAGTTGCACTATGTGGGAATATCAAGAATAAGAGCTGCATCCCACATTAGTTGATCAATTTTGAATAATAATTTGAATATATCTAAATATATACTTTTTATATGATTTTATCAAATATTTTGATTTATGATTAATATTTTAAAATAAATATTTTCATGTCAACTGTTAATATGATATATTTTTCATAACACGTCTTTTATAATAAAAATTAATTTCATATTAATACAAATATTGTGAAAAATATACTTCAACATGTCATGTAATGTAATATGTTTTACATGTTATTTTTTTATATATTTTTAATTTCAATTACGCGCGTATGTATTTAAATAAAATAAAACTTTTCTGTAGTGTTTTCACATCTAGTATAATTTTTTAATTTTTTTTTTATTTTTTTATAATTTTTAATTAAATATTTATTTGTTGTAATATCCGATGTATTTATTAATTAATATAATTTATTTTTATATTTTTTAGGTTTTCTTGTTCATGTATTTGTTTTTTTATTTGTTCATTTGGTTGTATAACTTTTTGATATTTGTGTGAGGTTTATATCTAAAATAATTTCATATTGTAAATGATTAGAATGAGTTTTATTCAACAAACTACATCTTTATTATATTTTATTACATGAGTTTATTAGGAAAACTATTTTTAAAAAAATTGAGTAGTTTTTCTATATTTTGAATTTATGTACAACCCAAGAGTGCGTGTGTGAAGTGGATAGTTAGTTTTAGTTTTTCAATGACCTTATTAATCCTAACCACCAAACCATCTAAGTGTATCATTTTATTTTATGTGTCTTACACTAATTACTAATTATATATTGGATATAATTAGTATTATAACCCGTGTGAGGTACAAGTTATTTTACAGAATTTTTTTATGTATCATACAATTATAATGTTCTTAATTGTTTTTTTATTTATAAATTTTAGAAAAAATAACAAAAATAACCAATTTTTAGAAGGTGTTGAACGAAAATGACAATTTTAAAAAAATTGGCCAATAATAACCACTCTAATACATGAACGTCACATGCCTATTCTGCTCCTTTGTAGGCGACTGTTCATTACGATATGTAAAGTGATGAAAATTGAAAAGGTCGTGGGACATGGTGCCGGAAGGCCAAGAACTCACCCGGGGGCTGGGATCAACCACCCATATCTTCTCCTCTTAAATTTTAACACCCATAGTATTTATAATTTTATAATAATAAAATTACGCATTATATAAATGTATATTAAGGTCAAATACCTCCATGTCAAATACGTGTCCTTACAATACCCTCTTCTAAGATGTGCATTCTATAGTAAAAAATAAAAATTAAAAAAAAATCACAACATTACTCCGGTTAAGAATGAGTATCATGTAATATTCTGCCCGCAAGAGTTGGCTCAGTTGATTAAAAAATGGATAATTATCTTCTTGGTCCCAGATTCGAATCCCACCGAAGGAGAATTTACTCATTAAGCAATATATATATTTTTTTTGTTTGTATTGTATAATTTATATTTAGTGAATGAATATATACAGGATAGTCTAGTCAACTGGAAAGCAGGGGTGCAGCACTTAGGTGCTGCGGCGGTGCGCGGGGTGCAGCGTCATACATATAGGTCATGTTTGTTTAATGGTATTAAGTAGGGGATAGGATTATAATTCTTTAAATTTTTCAATCCCATATTTGGTTTGTAAAACATTAGTGAAGAGTTATCCAAAGATTATAATCCTTTAAATTATCATATCTCATGTAAGTTTTGTTGGAGTAGAATAGGACTATAATCTCATCTGATACTTGGTGGGAGGAGGTATTTTTTTATCCCCTCATACAAGTTATTTTTTAAAAGATTATAATCCCCTCATTGTTATCGCATATGAAACAAACATATGATTGGAAAATTTAAAGGACTATATTCCAATTTCAAGTACTATCCCACAAAACAAACATATGATAAAATTTTAAAAGATTATATTCCAATCCTACATTTAATTCTTCCAAACAAACTTAGGATATGATTATTTAATCCATATGACTAATTTTGATGGGATTAGTTATCCCTGCATTATTAATAATCCCGTGAAATAAACATGACCATAGAGTGTGCACCTGGCGTATCCGCGTATTACTTGGCTGGGATTCGGGGTAGTGCGGGATAGGGGGTGCGGGAGGGGTAAGTTTGATCATTTTTAAGTTATGGTAAAACAATGAAGCCAACCCTAATTTCAGCAACAACTTACAAAGAGAGAGTTGTTAATTTATTTGGCAATCTGTCTCTGTTTCGTAATCAATATTACATACATATCTGTGTTCATATGTATGGTGGTAGGTGTGTATGTATTGTATGTCTACGTGCATATCGATGGAGCTGTCCAAGGTACAAGAGATCTAAATGACTTTTTTATATATCTATTATACCTATTATAGGCCAATCTTGACCTTAGCATTTGAAAAGAATTAGGTCCGTATATCAAACCACTACACCAAAAACATTAATAATACTTTTTTAGAAACTCATTAGCTACATGCACAAAAAATTCACTAACTTCATTTAATTTAATTTAAAAGATATCTATTTATCTATATATTATACCTGTTATAGGCCTACATAGTCTTTCAAGCCACTTAGAAAATTACCCATTTATTCCTATTTTATATTAATATTTAAAAAAGATGTTTGTCATGAGAATTGAACCAAGCTACTTACAAAATTACCCATTTATTCCTATTTCATATTAATATTGAAAAAAAATATTTGTCATGAGAATTGAACCAATGACAGTAGCATTATGAGAGAATTATGTTTATATAAGAAAACTCACTAACGTCATTCAATTTAATATTATTTCAAGATTTTATTATTATAAAAGTATCAGTAAATTTTTCCACACTAATAATAAAAAAATATAATTATTTAGCCAATATATTGTATTTAGTACTCCCTCCGTACCACAATACGTTTCCTATTTTGACTTTTGTCACTGTTCACGTTAAATGATTGACTATTAATTTACGGTTAATCTATAAGATCAAATATAGTAATGAGTGGTCTTGTTGTATTCGGGTTTACGAGTACTTTAATATAGTGAAGTTTTTATATTTAATACTAATACGAAATTAAAGATATTAACAATCAAAAACGTGCATCGGCAAACGTGTCTGACACAAATGGGAAAAGTATTTAGGGATAGAGGGAGTATAAGCCAAAATATTTTTTTGTCAGTTATAAAAATGCTAATATACACTCTACTAATTTAAAACTTAACTTTTCGACCAATTATAAAAGTTAAATGTACTCCCTACATAAATGTAATTGTGAAAATATATAAAACTTTCATGTTATATCAACTTTAATGTTTAAATCAGGTAAAACGATACTACATCGAAAATAATACATAAATAATGATAATCGAATATTGGGATTAGAGGCTACGAAACTGATTGTACTTAAAAAGTCATATTCTAAAAATAACTAATTAATTGTAGTTATTAATTTTTAAAAATTTACGTTAATATAAGTGAATTTTTAATGTAAGACTATATGAAATATGCATATACACGTATACATATATATATATATGATCACCTATAGAGTTTTAGGAAAAAAGTATACATTATAATATATATATATATATGATATTATTTATGTATAAATTGAGTAATATATTCTTAAATCATTTTTTACCAATGTACTGATATCATCACCTTTAGAGACATATCCCTAATATCACAATCACTGTCACACCGCCTGCCACGCAACAATACATAAATTATCAAAAAATCATACTGAAATCACTAAAAACCGTTAATAAGACCACATCAACACTACCAAAATGACAAAAATCACTAAAATCTGAACCCAAATAAAAAAAATTGAAATATAAATTAACATAATTTTCGATATCTAAAATTTTGACAGCATTTAGAGGTATTGTTTATGGTGTTGCCGATGCTAGAGGATATGAAAATAACAATTATTGGGGATTTATAAACTCGTATTTATTGTGACAGTATGAAAAATGAAATAAATGAGTTTATGGAGGTGTGGTTGGGAATGAAGCTGGAATTTAGAGACAAATTTGATCGTAAGTAGTTGCTGGAATAATGGATTGGTGGTCGATTTAAAGATACGAAGGAATGGCCGAGGAAAGATGGTATATACATATAATACATATATGTGTATATGTATCAAGAACGATAATGACGATGATGATGTACAAACGAAGAATATATAATGATAACATCACAATTGCTAAAAATAGTGTAAAATATGGAAGGTGCACAAGTATTAAGGTGAAGTGTATATTAGATTTAAATGTATTATTATAATATTTCAAAAATAATAACATATGATATTTCAAAAATTACGAGTTATCTATTTCAAAAATCAAAATTGTCAAATTATACGATTTAAAATGGAACCCGTGCTTTGCACGAGTTATCATGCTAGTTTGAGAATACATTATTAACTTCATTTTTCAATTTTAAATGGTTATTTCTTACTTACAATAAAAAAATTCAATTCACTTCAAATTATATGTGTGTGTCGGTATGTAAATTATCATATGTTACATTTCTTAGTAAATTACGATGATTTCAATTATTTATATGCTAAATATCTTATTTATGTACATGTATAATCATTATTAACATCTAGTGATGCAATTAATTACTTAAATAACATGCATTTTTAATTTTTCAAAAATTAGAATTATGTAATTAATAAATTACAATAATTTATATATGGTATTCACATTATCACTGACAAATAACTCATATCTATTTTTACGCAACCGAGTATCAATCATGGTTGTAACATAGAATGAAATTATAAATTATAAAGACTTATTATTGATATTCATGATTTGTTTTCAAAAATTCGAAGGAAAAATTGTAAGTATATCGTTATTTAAACCGTTTTTAAATTTCTTTCATTACGACTCTAATATTTCTTCATATAATAATTTAATAACATTGTATACTATTCTCCTAAAATTAAATATTTTTCAATTCAATAAAGTTTTAAAAATATCAGTTGAACTGGTTAATTCCTTCAAATTATTGAATAATATATATATTTTCTTTAACTATCTCGCAATGAATATTGCTTATCTAAAAGATTTCTTTTTTTAAAAGCTAGTTTTTTTTAATGGGAAATGAAAAATAAATCGATTTAATATATCATCGTAGTTTTAACAAATCTCGTGAGATCTCATATCAAATTTCGATTTTTTTAAAATCGGGACAAGTCCAAAAAATAATAATGTTAGTAATTTTAATACAAATAACAAATTGACTTGATCCTATAAAAATCTTAAACACATTAATTTATATTAACATAAGATTTTAAAATATTTCACATTATTGGTAAGATATTCTCGCCGAACTTGTAATTTGAATTTACTAAATGTAGAAAGTGACGATATTTTTCGGCCGAGTCATGTAGTCAAATTTCGAGTATTTTTTGACAATATGCTAACTTCTGATTTCAAATTCGAAATAAACTAAAATGCATCGAGTCATTATAATTCAAACTTATCTAAATATGTAATACCAATATAGATTAGTTTTATATATAAGCAATTCTATTTTCAATATTTTTTTGTAAAATTATATATGTACATTTTAATTACTTTTTATAATAAAAGTATGTTAAAAATATATGAGATATATTTTCAAACTAAAAATGATTAATAAATAAGATAATAATCAATTTATGTACTATGCCTAACTTTATATCTTGAATTCAATTCTTTAAAATTAATTGTTCAAATATTCAAGTAACTGTCTTTATTTTTTGCAGAATTCAAGTAACTACCTTTAATGTTAAATAAAATATTTATTTAGCACACTTGTATATTATGTGTACGATAAAAAGCCAATATGGTGTAGTGGTACGAGGTTGTATATATCAGAAATATTTTTAGTTCGATTCCCACAAATCACATCTTTTATATAAATATTAAAAATAGGGATAATATAGTCTTCACAAATCACATCTACCTGCCATTCAATATTTGTTACTATTACCTGGAAACCACCCCGTCATCTTGCCATTCAATATTTGTTACTATTACGTGGAAACATTCAATATTTGTTACTATTATTACCTGGAAACCACATATCCGTGAGTATAGTTATTGTTTTCCCGGCCCCATTCTTTTTCAAATACCTCCGCGAATAAGATTCTGGGCTTCCATCATGTTTTTCCAAAAAACAACTAGGATTGGTTGACTCCTAGCTCAAATACCTCCACGAATAAGATTTTGGGCTTCCATCATGTTTTTCCAAAAAAACAACTAGGATTGGCCGGCTCCTAGCGTAGAATCCAAAAGAGATTTACTCGAATTAAAACCTGGCATGATACACCCTTCCGGCCAGAAAATTGTTGTGGCATATTAGACCACCCGCAACACGGGGTCATTTGGAACGTTGGGACAAGTGAAATGACTTGTCTTGGCGGAAGTGGCCCTCTCTTGCATTGCAGCATTTTTAGCAAACTGGTCCGGTGCCTCCTTGGTGGGCTGGGACAGTTTCATTTTTTTATGTTTTTTAACTTGACTTTGCAAAAAGCTGTAGCATCTCAGCAAATAATATGAATATGAACATTGAGGATTTAGCCGTTAATAAATATGAACGTTGTAATATCAACGTATATATAATGGTTATAATTTTATTTTCTATAAATACCAATCCCCAAACACCTATTATTTACATTCCTTAATTCTCAAAAAAATTATATTAGCAAAAGATGAATTCAAATAATCCCCGATCTTCAAATCAAAATTCAACTCCTCAAAATCTAAACCCTCAATTTCCATATCCATATCAAAATTCTTATTTTCCAAACCCACAAAATTTAGCATTTAATTCACAAAATTCGAATTCTCAATACCAATTTCCACATTCTCAAAATTCTCAATTTCCATTTTCATATCCTCAAAATTCTCCATATCCGTTTTCATTTCCTCCTTTTTCGAATCCACAATTTGAAACCCATCAAACACCTATCAATATTCAAAATTCTCCGGAAACGCAAGTCCCCGCCTTTGGTCATGAAAACATTATTGATCTAAATGATGATTGCGAGGAAACCGAAGAGGTACGAGAAACTATTGGTCAGTGGAAGTGGGTTAAAGATATACTCTTAATAAGTGCATGGTTGAATGTGTCAATCGATCCATTAGTCGGTACAGATCAAAAAGCCGATGCATTTTGGGACTGAATTCGTCAATATTGTGAAGAATATAATCCTGGTGTTATTAAGAGATGAGTTATGGCAATGAAAAAAAGGTGGCAACGAATAAATAAAGGTGCTCAAAAATTTGGATCATGTCATGATGAGGCTCTACGAAGAGTCGGGAGCGGTTCAAACTTCAAACTTGGACAACATAATTGAGGAAGCTAATGCACTTCATTTAAAATATTACGGGTCATATTTTTTATTTTACTGACATTTTAAAAAAAATTAATCACTTTAATTTTATTATTAAAATTTGTATACTAATAAATTAAAATTAAAATCAAATAATAAAAAAAAATTATTAGATATATAATATAATAATAATACAAGAGTGCTACACAAATGTGGGAAGTGGGCTTAATATTAGATAGATTGCGATCACTTTTTTTATAGGGTCATTTCGGATGACGTGGCGGAGAATGCGTAAATGTCCCGGGGTTGACCCCGAGGGCTGTGGATGCTGTTAGTCCAAACTTGCTTACCCAACACAGCTATGTTTAAGTCTCTAATATTCCTGAATCCCATACCGCCCCCAAATTTGGACGAGCCAATTTGTCCCCGCACATCCAACTGATCCCTCTTTTCCTGTTAGAAATATTTCCACCGGGACTTTCTGGAAATGAAGAGAGAGACGAAAAAATAAGAGTAAACAGGCATGCTATATTACACACATACACATATTTCTTGCAAGTGCAACAGAGCAGGTATCTTTCACTAAAAACAACACAAGATTACAACGCAAAAGCATCAAAAACATCTTCATTTTACCTTGTAATATCTCCAGAGTTTTCAAACTATATAATATTCACGCACTAAAAAAAATTATAACGCCAGTCAAATTGTAAAAACTAAGTTTCAGTAGGTTTCTAAACCAACCTTCACACATGATCTGAAAAACGCAGCATTACTAAGGTCTAGAAAGTACCGTATGAATCAACTAATAATTTTGTCATGTGTGTGAAAAGTACTCGTCATTGTAGAGTAATGGATACCCATCTTCTCTGGGTAACAAGAGGTTGGGGGTTCAAGTATTGTTGAAGGCATGTGTGTGAAGGTCCCGGATAAAATCAGAGAGCCTTGTATCTTTAATATGCATAGTGAATGTGTTACGTCCTTGTCCTAATAGTATAAGGTTTTAGTAAAATTGGTTACCAAAGTGGCAGCAAAGACAAGTTTACACAGAGGTCTTAATATTTGAGCATTCAGTACCCGTTTTCACAAAATTGGAATGAAGGCAGTTGATATCCGCAGTAGGATTATGAAGGCAGTTGAATTCCACAAGTCCAAATATGCCTTTGAATTACAGGGGAGTTAAAATAGACTCATCAAATCAATGGCCCCAAAGTTCAGTTCACGGAAAACAACTCTTTAGGCCCAAAGTTGGCTTCAAAGAAGGATGGAGTCATGACAACCATTGTTCCTCATGTTGGCTTTCTAGTTAAGGGTTCACATGTTAATATATTTGGCTGTTCTTTGAACCCTTACAACTTAGTAAACTTACTCGGTGAATGAGTTTTACCTCTTTATTGGACAAGC
Organism: Apium graveolens; assembly: GCF_009905375.1. NCBI lineage: Eukaryota > Viridiplantae > Streptophyta > Magnoliopsida > Apiales > Apiaceae > Apium > Apium graveolens. Next base: position 70,649,440 of record NC_133650.1, on the reverse strand, counting down.
TGGGTTCCTCTGCTCCACAATTTAGCGGCAGGAGAATTCCATCATACACGACTTCATGCTCTTTAATGGGAAAAAATGCTCTCAAAGTTTCAAGTCTACCAACATTTGAGCTTGAAGTGATTTCGCTTTTTTTTTTGGTCCTGCCAATGGAATTTCTACCTTTGTGGTCCACGATTACACCGTAATGAACTACATTTACACAATTTTTCCAGCTTTTGGTCGTGATTATATCCCTCATACTTAGATTTAATCTTCAGTCTTCACTAGAAAGTCTTCTTGAATTAAATATTCAACTGCAAACAAAAATCCAATTGGACATGCATTTCCCATTTCTCAGATTTAAACCCTCCTAACTACTTCACTATATCCTTTGCTCGTCACCCTCAATTATACAATTTTTCGCATGAGCTTTTTACATGCTTCTATTGCTATAAGATCAGCATGTCTGACTGCAATGATTCTAAAACCCCATATATCTCTGCTGATTGAGAGTGACTGCCATCCTGTGAATAAAATATATGTGTTTTATTCTTCAGTTCAAGCCAGCTACATCCACCATTTTTCTTTAATCCTCTCTCCTTCATCAGCTGTCTAGTGCGCATAACATCACTCCACCTACCAGCTGATGCATAAACATTTGACAATAGAACGTAACCTCCAGACTTCTTCTCGCCAAGTTCATATATTCTTTTAGCTGCCCTTTCTGCTATTTCATCTTCACTGTATAGTTTACAGCCACTTAATAAAGCGGCCCATGCATTTATTTCAGTTTCACATGGTGTACTTGTAATAAATTTTTCTGCCTCAGAAAGCCGTCCTGAACGAGACAGCATATCTACCACACAGGTATAGTGTCTCTCCTTTGGTTTTAAACTATAAACGTCCTTCATTAAACTAAAATACCAGATCCCTTTATCAACTAGACCACAATGGGAACATGCAAATAGAACTGCTGCCAGAATCAGCTCATTTGGCGCAATAGATGAACTTCTTAGCATTTCTTCGAACAGCGATATAGATTCTTCTGCGAATCCATTTTCTGCTAGGCCTTGAATCATGGCTGTCCAAGAAACATCATTCTTTCCTGGCAACTTATCAAATATATATCTAGAGCTTTCAATGTCTCCACATTTTGCATACATATCACTTAGTGCTGTTGCCACAAACGTATTAGGTTGAAGTCCAAGTTTAATAATTTTTCCGTGCAGATTCTTCCCTGTTCCTAGTGAAGCTATGCTGGCGCAAGCACATAACACACTTGCACAGTTAGATGGATCAGGAATTTCACCAGACAAAAGCATCAAATTAAAGACCTCAAAGACCTTGTCAAAGTGTTCGTTTTCCATGTAGCCCACAATCATAGAGTTCCAAGAGGCAATATTTTTATTTGGTATTTGATCAAAAAGGTCGCTTGCTTCATCAAGTTGGCCATTTAAACTATAGCCACTAACCATAGTGTTCCAACAAACAACATTCTTCTCTTCTAAAGTTTCAAAAACTATGCGTGCATCTACAGTATTGCCACATTTACAGTATAAATCAACAAGTGAACTACAAATGAAAACATTTCGCGTGATCCCAGTTTTCAGTGTGCTTGCATGCACACTCATTCCAGCTTTTAGCGCCTCAAGAGTAGCTAGCGCATTGATAACACTAGAAAAGCATGATATATTCGGCTTGAACCCACTACAAACCATCTGGGAGAACAGATTCACTGACTCTTCAGTGTAACCACACTGACTGTACCTCGAAATCATTGCACTCCAAGAGACCTCATTTCTTTCAGGCATCTCATCAAAAATCCGACGAGCTTCTTTCAGCTCACCCCTCTCAACATACATGTCTAAAATCGCAGTCCAAGAAACAACATCTTTCTCCCCCATTTGATCAAAAATTCTCATCGCCATAGCTTTTTCACCAAACCTCAGATGAAACGTAACAAAAGAATTAGAAACCGAAACAGTGTCCTCAAAGCCAGATTTAACAACTAAACCTAAAACAGTCGTCCCCAAACGGAAGTCTCCCAAATCTGCACAAGCTCTCACAACAGAAGTAAACGTAACATCATTCGGAAAAACACCAGCTTCCAGCATTTCCAAAAAGAGCTTCACTGCTTTCACAGTCAATCCATTCTGTACTAACCCACTAATCCCCGCCGTCCATTTATAAACATCCTGAAATGGGTTCCTATCAAAAAACAACAAAGCCTCTTCCACTCTACCATACTTAAAAAACCCAGAAATCATAGCAGTCCAAGAAACCTCGTTTCTCTGCGGCATTTCATCGAACAACTTACGGGCTTCATCAAGATTGCCCCATTCAATATTAGCAGTAATCAAACAAGTATGCGCAACTAAATTAAACCCATTAAAGTCCCTTATAATTTGATCAGCTTCAAATGTTTTTCTGCATTTAAGATACATAATAAGCAGTTTAACAGCTATATGATTGGCTGATGAGAGACCCATTTTCAATAAATGACAATGTAGGACTGCCCCATGAGTAATGGAACATTGTTTAGATAAATCTTTAAAGATAGATGAACTTGTTTGTATGTATGCTTTCAGGTTTTTTGTCCGGTTGATGGCTTGAAGGGTTTTGAAGGCGCCATTCATGATGATGAAAGAAGCGGTTAATTTAGGAGATACAAATATTTGTAAGACAAAACTACAAAAAGAAAAATACCCAAATTTATAGAATAGAAAATTAGTGGTTATTTTTGTCGAATTTACTTGTAAACTAAATAATAATTATTAATTTTATTGAAATTTTTGAAAAAAAAAAGAATAATAGGATTTAAAGATTTAACAGATTAAGATGGAAATGATGATGTAACCTTGTATGTATAGTGACAATGATGATTAATAAACTAAATTCGATTAGTATTTTGTAAATTTAATATTAGCATGTCATATTAGATTGTTAGCGCAATGTATTAACTAAATTCAGTGGACAAAAGAAAAATTGTAAATCTATTGTTGAGTAATTCTACATGTCACAAAAAAAAGTTTCCAAATCGTTTTGCATTTAATTCAATGAAACTTGGAAATCAATTTTTATAGTTTCATGATACTATAATATAAGTTCTCCATGCATTCCTGGACACTTGAACTGAAATAAGAATGGTTACGAACCAAAAGATTGGTTAACGGATAACAAATTCAGAAGGGCAACAGTAAGTACGTGGCAATGTCCATCTTAAAGCCTCTCTAAATGCCAAATCCTGAGCGGTTAAGAGGACTATTACGACAAAGTACCGGTAGTCCGGATCAGTACTGCTAGAGTGTTGTGTACTTTCGTGTCGTGTAATTTCGTGTACGTAAATATGAAATTCATATCCGACCCGAAACGATTTCGTGTACCAATACATGAACCCATAACGATTCGAATCGTATCGTGTACTTTCCGTGTATATTAAATAAAAAATTGATATAATATATATACATATAATATATAAAAAATCTATTTTAATGTATAATTTAATGAAATATGGAAAGTGTATATATAAATATATATATATATATATATATATATATTTACATAATATTCTATAAAAACTTGTAAATATTTATATTATATTAATATTATATAGATATATACATATGCATGTGTTATATATATTAATTTATAAATATATTTATCTCGTGTAATTTCGTGTACTTTCGTGTACCTAAATTGAAACTCATTGTTAGGTCACACAACACTGTAGAAGGGGGTTGAATACAGTGTAGAATACAATCAAATCGATTCAAAGCACAAGTAACAGAAAGCAGATGTATTTGATATAACAAACTCTGTTACAATGGAACTGTTCTCTCTCAGTGATGAACAAATATCACGAGAGCTGCTAGGTTACAATATATGATCTTCTCGATGATCGTAACTCTTATAGAGTAAACCTATGTCTGTGTTTATATAAACACGCAGTTACAAGATAACTTCTAGTTGATATGGAATATAATTCTGTCTCCTAAAATATATCAACCAGATATCTTATATAATTCTTCTAGTCCTCTAACTCTTTCCATGCATATCTTCTTCTTATATTAGTCTCGATCTTCTTTCCTGTGAATCAGCTTCCTTCCTTAACTATTAGTCTTCCAGTACTTAAGTTCTGATATCCATCTTCTGATATTATCTTCTGATAATCTAATTCCTGATATCCTTAAGTCTTGACTTCCAGTAAGTCTTGATTCCAGTAAGTACTGATATTTCTTGTTAGTTAAGATCTGAAAACTAAACATGAAACATATTAGACATGACATCTCAAATATATCCAACACCCATATCCAACACTGAATTTATCGTGTAATTTCGTATTCATGTACATTCATGTTTCGTGTACCAAAAATAAAAACTCATATCCGTATTTTTCGTGTCGTGTACCAAATTGCCCGCTCTAAGTACTACTTTACTGCAACAAATTCGCATTTGTCATCAGAAGCCAACATCCCAAGAAGAATTTACAATTTAGTTCTAGAACAGGAGTCGGGTAACTATCACTTTAGTTGTTCCACTAATCTCAAATAGCCTATAAATCACTGTTTTTAACAAAATTTGTGAGGTTAAATGCTAAGGACAAATCGATTTGTATCTATAGTAATGTGACTAAATGAATGCAAAGTAAATAAACAAGACACGCAAAATTGGTGACACGGAAAACCCGTGAACGGAAAAAAACCGCGGGTGGGATTGTGTACCCAACTAAAAATATGATCCACTAGGTAAAATGATGTTATTTATAATGAGTTTAAGCTAATGTATAAGATCAAGCATCATTGTTAAATGATGTGTTTACACATGTGTTTGTAGGTTAAGATTTCAGATGTAATATATGTGTGGTTTAGTGAAGAACTCGAGCTGACGTTGCTATGGAAAATGATCAATATTGTTGTTTTTTTGTGTGTTTCTTGAATTCTCTTTTTTCTTCCTTAGCCTCACCTTATCTACTTGGTTATCCCTTCTTTTTCTCTAACTCCCCTTACTTTTCTCTATTTTCAAATTATGGTTGTTGATCATGTGGATATGTATGCATGGTCCTTCGCCTATTAACTCGGAAATCGTTGGACTAAGTCTTGTTCACAGATGCTTGTTGCTTTCGCTGAAGTTATCCAGGACGCCTTCCTCATGTTCCTGTCTTGACATGACATCTTGTTCTTACCGTGAACCTCTCCTGTCATGTCTACAATTTTCATGTATAATAATAGCCCCGGATTTTATAAATAAGGAAACTAAATTTATAAAATCTTTAACTTGGCATTGAAAACAAAAAATCTATCATCATAATTAAATGCATGTGGGCAAACATCTCATCACTCCTTGGTAATCGCTCTATCAGCCATGTGGATATACATGCATTGACTTTTCATTCTCCAAGAAACCCTCTCCCGTGTTTATCTTTACTCTTCCACTTCTCTATATACACTCCCACAGTCTTTTTCTGATGTGTCTATTCACCACATCTTTTCAATTCTCCTCCTTCTTTTGTCAGAAAACCAATCTACTTTTCCTCCTACAACGATGGCCAAAAAATCTGCTCGTAGCTCTGAATGTCATAGCGAATCCCCCAAAACTTCACTCGAAAACCCTAATTGGGTTATGGCCAATCTTCTTGACACCCGCGACAGTCAGCCCAGTTTGATCAAATCAGAACGATTCGAGGAGATGAAGCTACTTTTCCTCACTGACGTTAACATAATTGTTCCCGATTCAACTTTTCGGGCCGATTCATTCAAGAAGGGTTGTATATGTTTTTATTACTATCCCTTTGACATTGGACTTTTTTTTCCCTTTTTCCAAGTTTATTTCTGGCGTGTTGACTGCATTGAACATATCTCCTGGGCAACTGATTCCATTCACATGGAGAGTTTTGGCTTGTCTAGATGCTATTGAGGAAAAACATAAATTGAATATTGATGTCGATGTCGTGAAGCACTCCTACAGTCTCAAGAAGTTCAGTAACTGCAGAATTGGCTTTACAAACAAAGACACCGAGGATCCCCTGATTCTCAACAATGAAACTGTTGATGATAGGGATTGGAAGAAAAATTACGTTTTTGTTGAAAAGAAGACTTTGAGGGAAGATGCTGCTTATCTTCTGGAACGCTGGAACAATACGGGTACGATTCCTAAAGCTTTTTTTGCGTATACTTCATTCATCGTACTTTTCTACTCGTCATAATGTTCATGTTATGCATCTCATGTCATTTACCTCTCATATCTATTTTATTCTTGTCATCTTTACTCGATTTTCACCCTTATGTAACTAGATGTACTTGTCATAGGCTCGATTTGTTATAGCGCTTTTTGTACTTATGCATCATTTATTTATGTAGATTGTGATTTCGAGTTTGATGATAATGATTTCGTTACTAAGGCCATTGTGGACAAGATTCTGTCTTTGCCTGTTTTCGAGAGACTGTGGCCGAATTATCTCGGACGTCCCATATGTAATGCTGGTAAGGTTAATGTTGAGGAGTTTGTTGCTAATTTGAAGAAGTTGCAAACAAAAGGTAAAAGTGGTACTTTGAAAAGAGCTGGGTCCAAAAACATTACACACAGAACCAGGGATAAACTAGTCATCTCTGCTGCCGTCAAGCCGTCTCAGTCGGTTCAAAGTTTATCTTCTGAGACTCTAGAAAGCCCCAAAAGCGATCAGGACGCTGGAATGAACACATGACGGAAGTATGCTAAAGGTATATGTCATTTCCTTTTCTTTCATGACATATCAGTTCTTGGCCTTATCTGTTTGGATTCTTTTGATATCTTAGATTGAGCCTTATTTTTTAATTGTAGAGTTTAAGCCCCCCATCATTAAGCCCCTTTTGATCTCTGGCAAGGATTTGTTCAATAAAAGATCTCGAGAGGAGAGATCTACTGAAACCGACTCATCCAAGGCCCCTATATTGTCGAGTCCCCTGTTCAGTCCTCCTATTAGCCCTTTAACCAAGAAGGTTCGAGTCAACCCATCCGTGACCACCATTAGTTCTGATATCCCCATGCCACTCCTGACTCAAAGGTATTCAGTTCATGCTGACCCTCATACTTTTGCTCACTTACTTGATGACATGGTGCTTTCACAATCAATGGAGGAGCTTTCTGCCAAGGAGCTTGAAGATATTCTTGACAACGCAGCTGGTTACTCCTTCCACGTAAGCCTAACTTTTCCTTTTTTTATGAGCGTTTCTCTTTTCCTTGTTCTTTGTATAATATTCTTTGTTGATATTTATTGACATATGTTTCTCTCTACTTCGTGTAGACACTCCAAAGTGTATTGGTTGCTCGTGAAGTCTACAATCACAAAATGCAAATGGCCAAAGAGCTCGATGAGGAGCATAAGTCTTGCGTCAAAAGGTTGGAAGCTGCAGAGAACCTTGCCAAGGAGAGGCTAGCTGGTATGAACGATCTTCATAAGGAGTTCGACGAATTTGCCACCAAAGTTCAGTCTCTTGAATGTGACATGCATTCTGATGCTGAGAAGATAGTGCATCAGCAGATTATGAGAATCAGAGTTGACACTATGTTGGAGTTTCACAGGGAGAATGGAAGACTTGGGACATGCTTGAGACTGTCAAGATTTACAACAAATACTTCCCTGATGATGCCTTCCTATTGGATGAGTTTGAAACCCCAATGAAGACGTAGAGATGAAGTCCCCCAAAGACGATAGCCCTGATGAGGAGTGATTTAGTATCGTTGTTTTATTTCAGTTAAGAACTTCCTGTTTTGTACCTTGTTTTTTTCTTGCTACAATGGATCCTTGTTTCGTCGTTAAGGCGGGGGATTTTGATTTAATTTTGCTGGATATTTATTGTAATTTTAATATCTTTGAATCGTAATTATTCCCGACTTTGCATTTTTTTGAACTCCTGATCGTTTCTCTTGGTTAGATCATACTGTGTCAGTTGCACTTTATTGTTAAGGTCACATATATATTTCCGATAATGTTTTGTAGATACCCGCATGTATGATTATCTCGTAAAATTTATTCAAACAATTCCTTAGGAAAAAGAATTGTTCTAACTTGTCGTCAAGTAAAACCTCTTACTTGTTGTCATACGTTCTCTATGTAAATTCTTGTTTCAAATGTAATTGTAAACATTAACGTACGTTGTCATACTTTATCGTTAAAATATGTAGTTTTGTTGTTAATATGTGTTAACTTGTCGTCAAAATGCGTTATTTCATCAACATACGTTGGTGCATGCACTCATAGGGTGGTTAAAAGTCCTTATTCCCTCTTGAAATACACCAAGTTATTTTACATAAATTCGTAGAACGTCATCTAGATATGTAAATATCATAGTTTTTGTAATAAACGTCATAGTGTTTTTATTGTCAACAATATTCGTCAAGTACGTATAACACTTACGAATTAGCAAAATTTGTAATTGGGTGATCAACCCTTCGTGAGTTTTATCATTATACACAATTGTACAGTAATATTGTAAAATTTTATAGAAATTGTAACGCCCCCAAATCCGGGGTCAGGAATTTGGGTCGTCACGCAATCCTTCAATCATCTGTAACCTGCATTAACTCAATAATCCAATAATTCTATATCACAGACCCCCAATCTCACACACTCACAAGTTATAGCCTTAGAAACGACATACAACCAGTATCATTTGTTATTAAAACTCAAATGTACTTTACATGATCTCAAACAATTATTCATAACCTCTACATGAAGTTACAGTAATTACGGCTGATATCTTATACCTATCTGAAACTCTGGCACACCTGAGACAAAGCTGCCAGGGATTCTCCCCATGACTGCAAGCGACTAAGTCCCACACCGGCCTACTGGTTATCTGTTGTGTTGTGTCATTTAAAAGAAAGCAAGAGTGAGCTATAATGCCCAGCATAATAATGTACAGTATAAAAATGGCTGTATGATAAACTCACGTAAAACATCATATATGATAATTACGTTTTATTCGAAAATAGTTTTCCTTGGTGATACACACCTTCTTATGAAAAAAATCCTTTAGTGGATTTTATTATCCTGCGAATACCTTAATAGTAAACCCAGCACCTAGGCTTGGGTTACGGTATTGCATCATAATTCCAATTGGAAGAATTGGACACTTGTTGGAGCCACCGCATACGATGATCAGTCGTAATACGATAATAGTAACCTTTTCTACTAGTGGAAGGACAACACCTTCGTATCCCGGTTATCACCCTGGCCGCATTCGGGCTACGTGTCCCATTTTGGGTATACACATACTTCACAAGTTCCTGAGAACACAGAGTACCTTCACCTACGGTACATTTGGTAGTCCATCTAGCACACATAGTACCAGAGTCTACCCCTCCCTTGTCCTTTTAAAAGAATTCTATCATATCTCGAGAACTCGAACCACATCGAAGTTTCCCCCAAGTGTTTTTCTTGTTGATAGAAATAACTTATCTTATTAGGGTATATATATATATATACTGTTAGGTCACACACACTGTAGAAGGGGGTTGAATACAATATTTACTACAATCAAATCGAATATAAGAACTCAAGTAACAGAAAATAGATTTTATTCAACACAATAAACTCTGTTACAATATGGAACTGTCCTCTCTCAGTGATGAACAAATTATCACGAGAGCTGCTAGGGTTACAAAGAATAATAACTTCGATAATGATAACACTTACAGTGTAAACCTTATGTCTGTGTTTATATACTACACGGTTACAAGATAAATTCTAATTGATATGGAATATAATTCTGCTTCCTAAAATATATCAACTAGTTATCTTTTCTTCCAAGTATTCTATTCTTCATAGAATTCTTTCTTCATGCATAATTCTTTCTGTCTTAGTCTCGATCTTCTTTCCTTTCAATCAGCCGCCTGCCTTATCTGAAAGTCATCTTAAGTCCTGATATTATCTCTTAATAAATATCTTCTGATAACTTAATTTCTGATAACTTAAGTTCTGATATCTTAAGTTCTGTCTTCAGTATAAGTGCTGATTTCTAGTTAAGTACTGATTTGTCCTGTTATGTAAGATCTGAAAACTAAACACAAATCATATTACACATGACATTATCAAATATATCTAACAATCTCCCCCAACTTGTAAATTAGCATAATATACAAGTTCAACAGATATTTGATGATGTCAAAAACATTAAGTACAAATGCATGAGAATTTGACTAGATAACTACAACTTACAGTCCTTTCAGCTTTACCATCTTAAGTTCTGATAACAGCTTCAGTCTGTATATACTTCAGAATTTAAGCAGTTGTAGATCTTTGACTTGGCTTCAATTTCTGATTTCTTTGATATCAGGAGTTATTCTGAGATAGTTCTTCAACAAACATCTCTCAACATATTTAAGTTCATTGACTATCCTCCTTTTAGCATTTATCAATTCAGTTGTATCTTCACCAGTTTGAAAAATAGCTGCTCTGAGATCATTTATCTCAGCTTTTCTTATCTCCTAATCTAGTCTGATCAGATATGCCTTGTCAGACTCTAGATTGAATTCCACAGCCTTATAACCCAGAAAATTAGTTATAATCTTAGCAGAGTTAGGCTTCATTTCGACAATATCACCTTTGTGATCGCTGTACTTGGGACAGTATGTGCTGTCAGACTTTACAGAATAAAGCTTCTTCTGTCTTTGAATTTGTGACTTTAAATAACTTGCAACACTATCTGTTAATCTGTCTTTCACTTGAAGTAGGAATAGAACATGTTCCAGTTCCTCAAAATACTTCAGTGGTATAACATTCTGCCTAATCTGGTATACCCTTCCATCTGTCATAAAATATAACAAGATATGTTCTTTCAAAAAGGTATGGTAAACCATTTGTACAGATTCAAGTCGATTCAATTTTTCAGGAGTTGCTCTAACACCTGGTTCACTTAAGGAAGTCAGATCATTGGCAGTGTTATGTACTCTTCTTTCATCAGAACTACCCAATCCAAATTTATCTCTTACTTCCTTTCCTGTAACAACTATTGCTTCAAAACCACTTGTTGCAGTCTTCAAAGGTTGAGCCTATTTAGCTTTGGTGAATCCTGGTAGGAGTATCTTTGAAGGTTTAACATGAGCAATGTCAGAGGTTTCCTTTTCCTTATCTTCTGATATCAAGCCAACTTGAGCTATGTCAGAGGTTGCTTGCTTCACTGTCATATCATAACTTACTACATCTTGACTCTGAACAACATGAGCCATGTCAGAGGTTGTTTGAAAAATCTTCTTTTGCATCAGAGTAAGATTAACATCTTCTTCATCATCAATTATTTCTTCATCCATGACTGGCATATAAACCTTTACAGGTTCATCAACTTTTTCTTTGCCCTTGGACCTTGGATCAATTTCCACTTATGATTTGGCTTTGGTTGCCTCAGAAATTGTTCTTTCCTTTATAATTGATAGATTCCATGACAACCCTTGTTCTTAAATTGTAGACTCTGAAGGCTTTTGTGGAAAGTGGATATCCAACAAAAATTCCTTCATTAACTTTTAGATCAAATTTGGATAGTTGTTCGGGATGAGTCTTAAGAACAAAACACTTGCATCCAAATACATGAAAATACTTCAGATTTGGCTTCTTTTTCTTCACCATATGGTGTTTTTCCATGCTTGTTGATAAGTGTAGCATTCTGAGTAAAATAAGAAGTCTGCATAGCTTCAGCCCAAAAGTAGGTTGGCAACTTTGCTTCATCAAGCATAGTTCGTGCAGCTCCAATAAGAGTTCTATTATTTCTTTCAACAACTCCATTTTGCTGTGGAGTTCCAGGAGAAGAAAATTCCTGCTTTATTCCATGGTTTTTGTAGAACTCTTCCATGATCAAATTTTTGAACTCAGTGCCATTATCAATTCTTATGATCTTCACAGAATCTTTGACCAATTTATCCAGTTGCTTGACATGATCAATCAAGATAGATGCAGTTTCACTTTTTGTGTGCAAGAAATACACCCATGTGTATCTGGTGAACTCATCCACTATGACCATAGCTTATTTCTTCTTTGCAATAGACATGATATTCACTGGACCAAATAGATCAACATGTAGTAGGTGATAAGGCTCAAGAATTGATGATTCAGTTTTGCTCTTGAATGAAGATTTTCTTTGTTTTGCCTTCTGACATGAATCACAAAGGCCATCAGGAGCAAATACTGATTTTGGAAGTCCCCTCATAAGATCTTTCTTGACTAGTTCATTTATATTGTTAAAATTTAAATGAGAGAGTTTCTTGTGCCAATCCCAACTTTCTTCAATTGATGCTCTACTTAACAGAAAGATTGCAGAACCATCAGTACTTATTAAAAGCTTGGCTTCATAAATGTTACCATGCCTGTATCCTTTCAGAACAACTTTGCCCGTAGATGTGCTTACAACTTCACAGTGTTCTTCAAAGAAATCCACATGATAACCTCTGTCACAGATTTGACTTACACTCAGCAGATTGTGTTTAAGTCCTGAGACCAGAGCTACTTTTTCAATGATGACATTCCTAAGATTGATATTGCCATATCCCAGAATTTTTCCAATGTTGCCATCTCCATAAGAAACACCTGGGCCAACTTTCTCCACAAAGTCTGATAGCAGGGCTTTATTTCCAGTCATATATCCTGAACATCCACTGTCCAGAACTATGATGTTTTTCCTGTTGCCCTGCAATCACAAAGACCACTAATGATTAGTTTTAAGGATCTAGACTTGCTTGGATCCTTTGGCCTTTTTAAGTTTGTTAACATGTGCAGCGGATTTAGCATCAGAGTTTATGTTAACCTTTTTCTTATCAGAATTCGCAATATCAGACTTTGCATCAGAACTTACACTAGAGGGAATAATGCTAACTTTCTTTACAGAAAGTTTTATTTGATAATAATCATAGTACAAACTATGATATTCCTTACAAGTATAAATAGAATGCCATAAACTACCACAATGAAAATAAGGATTTTGTGGCTTATATCTAACAGACTGACTCTTAACTCCTGACTTTGAAGGTAAGGAGTTTATGTTCTTATTCTTCCTGCAAAAAGAAGCCAGATGGTTAGAGTTTCCACAGTTATGACATGTTTTTCTAGGAGCATTAAGAACAGGCTTATAATTGTTACTTTTTTTCACACCTTCCTTTCCATTCCTATTTTTCCTAGGTGGCTTTACCTTGTTTACATTCTTAACATCTTTCAGCTTATGCTTAAGATGCTTCTTAGTCAAATAGCCTATGTTAACTTCAGTTGGCTTATTCTGTTTAGGTTTGTCAGAAGTTTCTTTCTCCTTAACTTCTGATTTCTCAATACCAGACTTTACAGTTACAAACTTAACAGGATTTACCTTTGGTTTTTGTTTAACAACTATAGGCTCAGTTTCTACAGTTCTCTTACTGTTCTTTACATCTCCATAACCTAAGCCCTCTTTCCAGTTTCCATTACTAAGAATATATTGAGTTGCTTTACCAGAGTTAGTTCAAGTCCTGATAATCTCTCTTTCATTTTCTAACTCAGTTTTTAGAGATTCATTCATTTTTAACACTTCATCCCTAACATAAAAGGCATCATCTCTATCTTTCTGAGTTTGATGGAACATGACTAACTCTTTTTTTAAATAATCATTCCTATTTTTATAAGCAAGATTTTCACAAGTTAATCTTTCACATGTTAAAGTTTGATCTTTATAACTAATGAACATGGTTTTAAGATATCTTCTCAACTCAGTAATATCATCAGTATGAAAGGCATAAGTAGTTTGAGGTACCTTTAAGTCAGCAGTATCAGAACTGCTATCAGCATTTTCCATCAAGGCATAGTTTTCCTCATCCTCAGAATCTGAAGCATATGACCAGCTTTTCTTCTTTGTGACAAGAGCCTTGCCTTTGTCACTCTCCTCTTTTCTGCAATCAGGAGATATGTGGCCTTTCTCACCACAGTTGTAGCATTTAACATTTGAGTAATCTCCTCTGTCACACTTTCCTCCTTTGCCTTCAGATTTTCTGAAACCTTTCTTATCAGAACTTGCACCTTTCCTGGAAAACTTCTTTCCTCTCCTGAATTTCCCGTATGCAATCTTTGTGATTCCTTTCACCATAAGAGCACACAGCTTCATCATCTCTTCATCAGGGTCTATCTCAGGTATACTTTCAGTTTCTGAGTCATCATCACTATCAGAACTTGATGACTCAGTATCAGACTTTGTGATGAGAGCTTTTCCCTTGCCTTTCTTTGAGGCAGCAACCTTGGGACTTTCCTCCTCAGCCACAAAAGTAACTGTCGTTGACTTTCTTCCATTCCTCTTGCTTCTTTGTTCCATCTCAAGTTCATGAGTCTTGAGCATCCCATAAATTTCATCAAGAGTTGTTTCATCAAGATTATAGTTGTCTCTTATTATTGTGGCCTTCAAATCCCATCTTTCAGGAAGAGCTAACATGAATTTAAGATTTCAATCTTCAATATCATACTCTTTGTTAACTAGTGACAAATTATTCAAGAGTTTTACAAATCTGTCATATAAATCAGTTAATGACTCATCAGTCTTTGAGTCAAAGTGCTCATACTCTTGAGTGAGTATAGTCTTCCTGTTCTTCTTGATTGAATCAGTTCCCTGACACCTTGTTTCCAAAGCATCCCATATCTCTTTTGCAGTCTTGCATTGAATTACCCTGTTTGACATGACATTATCAATGACACTATGCAACAAGTGTCTTACCTTTGCATCCGTTGCAATCGATGAGATATCTTCAGCAGTGTAATCACTTTTCTCCTTTGGTACAGACTTTGCTAGCTGACCTGCAACTTCCACAGAGAGTTTGGTTGGCATATGTGGTCCTTCATTAATCCTGTCGAGATATTCTGGATATGTAGCTTCCAGAAACATAGCCATCTTCACTTTCCATATGGAATACTCAGAAGGTTTCAACATGGGAACTCTTATAGTCTCATATCGACTATGAGTTATGGTTTTTGGAGGTTCTTCAGTTTTGGTGGGCTTGGTTGGAGTTTCTTCTTCATACATGATTGTTTATGGATCTTAAACTGTTTGTGTGTTAACAGATCGCTCTGATACCACTTGTTAGGTCACACACACTGTAGAAGGGGGTTGAATACAGTATTTACTATAATCAAATCGAATATAAGAACTCAAGTAACAGAAAACAGATTTTATTCAACACAATAAACTCTGTTACAGTATGAAACTGTCCTCTCTCAGTAATGAATAAATTATCACGAGAGCTGCTAGGGTTACAAAGAATAATAACTTCGATAATGATAACACTTATAGTGTAAACCCTATGTCTGTGTTTATATACTACATGGTTACAAGATAAATTCTAATTGATATGGAATATAATTCTGCTTCCTAAAATATATCAACTAGTTATCTTTTCTTCCAAGTATTCTATTCTTCATAGAATTCTTTCTTCATGCATAATTCTTTCTGTCTTAGTCTCGATCTTCTTTTCTTTCAATCAGCCGCCTGCCTTATCTGAAAGTCATCTTAAGTCCTGATATTATCTCCTGATAAATATCTTCTGATAACTTAAGTTCTGATAACTTAAGTTCTGATATCTTAAGTTCTGTCTTCAGTATAAGTGTTGATTTCCAGTTAAGTACTGATTTGTCCTGTTAGGTAAGATCTGAAAACTAAACACAAATCATATTACACATGACATTATCAAATATATCTAACAATCTCCCCCAACTTATAAATTAGCATAATATACAAGTTCAACAGATATTTGATGATGTCAAAAACATTAAGTACAAATGCATGAGAATTTGACTAGATAACTACAACTTACGGTCCTTTCATCTTTACCATCTTAAGGTCTGATAACAGCTTCAGTCTGTATATACTTCAGAATTTAAGCAGTTGTAGATCTTTGACTTGGCTTTAATTTCCGATCTCTTTGATATCAGGAGTTGTTCTGAGATAGTTCTTCAACAAACATCTCTCAGCATATTCAAGTTCATTGATCATCCTCCTTTTAGCATTTATCAATTCAGCTGTATCTTCACCAGTTTGAAAAATAGCTGCTCTGAGATCATTTATCTTAGCTTTTCTTATCTCCTGATCTAGTCTGATCAGATATGCCTTGTCAGACTCTAGATTGAATTCCACAGCCTTATAACCCAGAAAAGTAGTTATAATCTTAGCATAGTTAGGCTTCATTTCGATAATATCACCTTTGTGATCTCTGTACTTGGGACAGTATGTGCTGTCAGACTTTACAGAATAAAACTTCTTCTGTCTTTGAATTTGTGACTTTAAAAAACCTGCAACACTATCTGTTAATCTATCTTTCACTTGAAGTAGGAATAGAACATGTTCCAGTTCCTCAAAATACTTTAGTGGTATAGCATTCTGCCTAATCTGGTATACCCTTCCATCTGTCATAAAATATAACAAGATATGTTCTTTCAAAAAGGTATGGTAAACCATTTGTACAGATTCAAGTCGATTCAATCTTTCAGGAGTTGCTCCAACACCTGGTTCACTTAAGGAAGTCGGATCATTGGCAGTGTTATGTACTCTTCTTTCATCAGAACTCCCCAATCCAGATTTATCTCTTGCTTCCTTTCCTGTAACAACTCTTGCTTCAAAACCACTTGTTGCAGTCTTCAAAGGTTGAGCCTATTTAGCTTTGGTGAATCCTGGTAGGAGTATCTTTGAAGGTTTAACATGAGCAATGTCAGAGGTTTCCTTTTCCTTATCTTCTGATATCAAGCCAACTTGAGCTATGTCAGAGGTTGCTTGATTCACTGTCATATCAGAACTTACTACATCTTGACTCTGAACAACATGGGCCATGTCAGAGGTTGTTTGAAAAATCTTCTTTTGCATTAGAGTAAGATTAACATTTTCTTCATCATTAATTATTTCTTCATCCATGACTGGCATATAAACCTTTACAGGTTCATCAACTTTTTCTTTGCCCTTGGACCTTGGATCAATTTCCACTTGTGATTTGGCTTTGGTTGCCTCAAAACTTGTTCTTTCCTTTATCACAATACCCTTAGGCTTTGGAAATTTCTTTTCAACAACATAAGCTTTAGATTTTGTCTTGACACCTTCTGCTTTGAGTCTAGCTTCTTCTTCTTTTAGACTCTCAAAGTCCATTCCTGGATATTCTTTAAGAAATAACTGCTTTGAAATCTCTTCATCAAGTTCCAGATGTTTACCAGAACTTATTCTTTTACCAGTATCAGAACTTATTCTTTTCCCAGTATCAGAACTTGTACCTTGACTTGTATTTCTAGCTTTACTTGATGAAAATCATTTGCCTTGACCTTGACCTCTACCCTTATCAGATTTTCCCTGGTCATCATTTCCATCATCCTTTCCTTTCAGTGTCTGAATAGATTTGCATTTGGACTTAATTACTTTCTCCCCCTTTTTGGCATCAGCAGGTAAAAGAAGAGAGACAAGCAATTCCACTGAGGATTGGATCTCATTGAGTTGATTTTGGTGAGAAGCTTGATTCTTCAGAATTTCTTCAATTTGA
The DNA here is from genome assembly GCF_009905375.1 of Apium graveolens. Taxonomy (NCBI): domain Eukaryota; kingdom Viridiplantae; phylum Streptophyta; class Magnoliopsida; order Apiales; family Apiaceae; genus Apium; species Apium graveolens. The sequence goes on along the minus strand of NC_133650.1, from coordinate 70,631,974 downwards.
GTTTGTTGCTTCTCCTGAGTTTTCTCAATGTAGGCAATTCTGTCAAAGGCTGGCTTGAAAAATTTGTTCTTTTCAAGTTTCACATTCATATCTTGCTGGATCAAAGTTTCTTGAATTTTATTCACCTTGGCATGAGTTGTTGAGTGTTGACCCTGAAGGTGCCTTGTACTCAATGCATTAACTCTCAACTGTGCCTTGAAATCATCATTTATCAGCATTTCATCAGCTCTTGCCAGATGCTCAGCAAGAATCTTTTCAGAAGGAACAAAACTAACTGTGTTCCATTCCTTAGTCCACTCCTTTCCTCTAGGAGTTTCACTCCAAGGTACTGGTGCTTTTAACAAACTTCTTGACTAAATCAGCTTTATTAACTGTTTGTTGAGGTGCATGTCCTGATGGACCAGCTGCATCATCATCTAAATTAGTAGGAACTTCTCCAGTATTTTCTTCATTGGCAGCATCAGAACTTGTAGATCCTGCAGTATCAGCATCCTCTGATAAAATAGCAGTATGTGAGGCTATAGAGGCTTCAACATCATCCTCTAAATTCTGATCTGCAGCCAGGTTCTGATCAACATCCAAAATTGATGTTGTTGGTGGAGTGAGTTGAATTGGTGGAGCTTCCAAGTACAAAACCTCAGGCACAATCAAGTTATGAATATTAATTTCAGCACTTGTACATGGTTCTTCAGTATGTACAGGATCAACTATAGGTGACATAGGAGGTGTAGGAATTTTTTCTTGAGCAGTTTCATGTTGTGCAGAAGGAAGTGATTCAATAACAATTGGTTCTGTTGAGATCAGAGATTCCTAATCCCCTTCCTTAGCTGCTTCCACTACATCCTCTGAATCTGACTCAACTATGTCCCTGTGAGCTCTCTGTTTCTTTATTTTCTTTAAAGGTGGAGACACTGTAGGAGCTTTATTATCAGAATTTAACTTTCTAAGCCTTTTGAGGGGCCTAGAACTCCCAGTTACAGTATCTTTCTGAGAAGAAACCTTCTCAGCTTCTACAACAATAGGTTCTGATACTGGAACATGTTCCTCAGCATCTGATTCATCTCGCAGAATAATTCTCCTTCTCTTCTGTTGAGTCTGAGGTACTTTCTTAGTCCTCTTGGGTTTGGAAGATGAAGGCTACACTGTAGGATCTGAAGGTTGAGGTTGAGAAGTTTGAGGTGTTTGTGTAGAGGTGGTAGGTGGTTGTCAGCACTACTTTAAGTAGTCCGACCATGAACTTGGCAAGAGTTCTTATTATCTTTGTGAGTTTGTTATTATATCGACGCATCATCTCTGAGGTTTATAACGCTTGGCTCTGATACCATTTCTGTAACACCCCCAGATCCGGGGTCGGGGATCCGGGTCGTCACGGTCTTTCTTTCCACAATATCACTTCACTTAATTAATAAAAATAACCTTATGCTGTGACCCCACACTAACACACACCACAACCCGTTATAGTCTCAGAGATGAAATAGAAATAAGTACAAGTCTTTGAATCCACAATTTAAAGTTATTACAACCCAAAATGATTACTTGATAAATTTACAGTTAATTGCCATTATCTGCCACAAGTTATAATTATACATAATTGATTCTCAAAGAGAATGCCTGATCTACCAATAGATCTACCTCTGCAGCTATAGCAGCTACAACATCATCGGGAAGACGCGGGATGCTTCCCACGCGCTTGCGCTGGGTCTGCTGGAGTCTGGCCATCTTTCCTAACTGTTGTTGTGTGATGAAGAAATAAAGCAAGAATGAGCCTTACAGCTCGCAAGATAATACATAGTGATAACAATAATATAAGTATCTAAATGGATACTTACTAAAATCTTTTACCAAGTGTAGGATAATTACTTACTAGATATAAGTAAAAACAAGGGATGAAGTTACCAAATACTTCACTATACTTATATCATTTATAAAGCTACTTGAACTACCACTGTTCAGAGTATAAAGAGTTTTCAACAGTTCATCACATAGATGAGACTACAAGACAAGATTTGAATAGATTAAATCTTTGAAATTTTATTAAAGGAAATGAAGTCATGATATACTTCATTAAGTGCTGATATATATATATATATATCCACATATTCATCTTCTTTATACAATTTCCTGAAAACCTCTGTCATGTAAAGTATGAACAGAATTGTAATATCCAATAAATTTGGAAAGGAAAAGAATTTGGCATAAACCAGATATCTTGCTGATCAGGCGAAGATACCCATAAGTAACCTTTTCTACTAGTAGATGGACGAATTCCCCACTGGTCATCACCCTGGTCGTAATAGGACCTTATGCTGGACTGCCACTCAGCCACTTATGCATTTGATGGACTCCCACTGAGCCACTTACACTATCATGGATGCCCACTGAGCCCATGTTGCTTATGCCGACTCAATAGATGGACTTACTTCCCGAACGTTGGGTAAGTAATCAATTCATTTACCAAAACTGCAACCGTGTTGCGAATATAAAATACACCACAGAGCCGGATCCCTCAGGTTTTGAGCGAGTATTTAAATCCCCTTAAAAAGGAAGATCTTAAATATAAAAATGAGTTTTGGGATCCGCTCTAACTTTTAAAAATCATTTTGAAGACTCGAAAACACTTTATAGAGTGTTTGGAGTAAAGCTGATTTAATGAAGTAAATCAGTCCCCAGAATATTTAGAAAATGACTGAATATTATTATTTAAATAATATTCCCATAAAGAATAATCTTTATAAAAATAATTGAAGTAGAAGTTTTAAAACTTATACTTGAAACGAGTATTAAATAACCAAAGATATACTTATATGAAAGTACTATCTTTATTTGAATAATCGAAAATAAGTTTGATTATTTACACCTTATTCTTTAATAAAATAAAGAATAAATCCCAGCAAATAATCGGAGTCATAGATCCTCAAATGAATATTCAAAAATATTCATTAAATAATATAAACTGAGTCATAAGCCCTCAAATGAATATTCAAATAATATTCAGATAATAAAATAAAAGGAGTCATAAGTCCTCGAATGAATATTCAAAATAATATTCATTTAATATAAAGGAGTCATACGCCTTCGAATAATATTCGAAATAATATTCAATAATAAAATAAAGTTAAAGTTATCGAATAAACCTCATTCGATTAATAGTTTTGAAAACTATGACCACATATATATATATATAAGTATATATATATATATTTATATCCATATATACAAAATCTACTTGGGATCCTCGACTCCCGGTTTTAGAAAATATTTCCACCTTTGGGTCCCTATACTAAGGGTATATGCAAATTACCGCTATCCTCTAGCATAGGTATTATCAACAATTATATATGGAAAGAATATGAAACAGGCATGCATATATGTATACCATAGCAGCATGCTTCAATATATAACAACATTTGCTAATTAACCAACATGCATCTATCGCAAGATAATGCAAATACATATACTCATCACCACAACAGTTATAACGGGTAGAAAACTTGCCTAAGCGACTTGGGGTGATAAAAGGCTCGGGACGAGTCTGGTAACCTATAAACAACAAGTAAGTTGGAATTAAACCAAAGTCACTTGTAAATCTATTCTTTAACTAACTTAGACTCTAACGCTTGTTTTGCGCTTACTGATTTGCTTAAGTCACCCGGGTACCCTCGGCTCCACCATTTTTAATAATTTAACCTTTACGAGTTTTAAGGCGATTCCTTCGCGAGTGTCTTACCAACTGCCTAACACACTTACCATAAATGTTTCATGCATTAATTAACCCTTTTTGGTCTTTAACCTATGTTTCAAACTAAGGCGAGGGAAAAAGTTTCATTCGCGAAACGCCGTTACTTGAAACGGTCGTTTCTCCTAAACCGTGCATCGGAATCGAACGAACTACATATCAAAACGAAGCTCGTAACATGAGCTATCTAAATATGGAAGTGGTCATAATCTAGCAGGGGGTTCTCGGGTCCTAATGCTATGCACAAAAACAGTCCAAAGAAAATCGGACGTTACGACGGCTATGTTTACGCGATTTCCAATATTTTAAACCATTCAAAACCCTCCCAATTCAACCTCAAATCCAACATACAACTAACATCCATCCTTATCACATCATAACAACCCCAACCAATTCAATTTTAACATTCATACTTATGCCTAAGCTTAACTTTAACCATACTTAAGTTCTTTTAATCAAAACCACAACATTTACCATTCCATTTCACTACCATTTCAATTCCCAAACTCTAATCACAACAACAAGCTACAATATCATCCTACTAATCAAAATCATCTTATAATACATAGTAATCTAGGGTTTGGAGATGGTATACCTTCCTTGAAGTGGTGGGAGGAGCTAGGAAGCCTTAAGAAGCTTTGAGAAGTCTTAGGAATGCTTGGATCTTCAAGGAAAACAAGAAAAACTTCAAGTTAAAAACTTGAAAACACTATTCATAGTCTTCTTCTTTGATTAAATGAAGAAGATGGAGAAGGAATTGATGGCTTAAACTCATGATATAGCCCTAACTAAGCATGAAGATGATTAGGGAATTAACTCACCAATTTAGGAAGCTTGGATCTTTGATTTTGAATTTCTTGCTCTTTTGAATAGTAAAAAGCCGAGAGATCTTCAAGAACAAGCCTTGGTTCTTTTTGATTTTGATGAAAAAATGATTTTGCTTGGCTTGGTTGATTTGTTTTTGTGTTTGATTTAGTCAATTACCTTGTTGCCCTTGAATTTGTGTGGTTAAAAAGCCACCACACCTCCTTCCTTCCCATGTCATGCTTGTGTCATCCTCATGATGTCATCCTCCCCTCCTTGTCCTCTTTCTATTGGTTGGATGACATCATCCCCACTAATCCCTTTGATTAACTTCCTAATTGTTTGCCTAATGACCGCTGGTCTGTTATACGGTTCGCTTAACTTTCGTTTTCGTTTATCGTTTGAAGGATCATACCCGGGATCTTATTACTTAGGTTCCCTTAACCTTTCTCAATACATTATATTCCTTTTTATGATCCTCTATTATAATCCTTTAATTTAAATCCTTTTTATCCTGTTACCTTATACTCAATTCTCTCCGTATCTAGTGGATTTCCGGGAAAAATCCAAGTGTTCGGAAATTGGATTCCGACGATCTTTACATACACTTATATACCACATAGAGTACTAATAATATCCCAGAATATCCATAACAGAACCCCTACATAGTGTGGCATGAAAAGTTTTCTCATTCAGCTAAAACACTATTCACCAGGGTTACAAAAAGTTGAAAATTTTGGGGGTTATTACAGTCTCCCCTCCTTAAAAGGATTCCGTCCCGGAATCAAACAGAAAACAAATGGGGGTACTTTTCTAGCATTGTGCTCTCTAGTTCCCTAGTTGATTCTTCCACATTATGATTCTGCCATAGTACTCTGACTAGCTTGATCACTTTGTTACGAAGCACCTGCTCCTTCTTATCTATAATCCTTACTGGCTTCTCCACGTAAGTTAGATCTGGCTGCATATCCACCTGCTCGTACTCCACTATGTGTCTGGCATCCTGATGATACTTCCTTAGCATTGACACATGGAACACATTATGAACTTGTTGCAAATTAGGGAGTAGGGCTAGCTCGTAAGCTAACTTTCCAATCCGTCTTAATATCTCAAAAGGTCCAATGTATCTTGGGCTTAGTTTTCCTTTCCTTCCGAACCTCATTAATCCCTTCCAAGGGGATACCTTTAGCAGTACTAAGTCCCCGACTTCATATTCCTTGTCCTTTCGGGCTAGGTCTGCATATTTCTTCTGTCTGTCTTGGGCTGCTACAAGTCGCCCTCTGATAAGATCCACTATATCTTTGGTCCTTTGGACCACTTCGGGTCCGAGCATCTTCCGCTCTCCTACTTCATCCCAGTATAAGGGAGATCGACACCTTCTTCCGTACAGGGCCTCATAAGGCGGCATTCCGATGCTAACATGAAAGCTATTGTTATAAGAAAACTCGATCAACGACAAGTGATCATCCCAACTCCCTTTAAAGTCTATTGCACAGACTCTCAACATATCCTCTAGTGTCTGGATGGTCCTTTCACTCTGCCCATCCGTCTGGGGATGGTACGCGGTACTCATATTTAACTTGGTCCCCGCACATTCCTGAAAGCTCCTCCAAAATCTGGAGTTGAACCTGGGGTCTCGGTCTGAGACAATGGACGCTGGGACTCCATGTCGCGTCACTATTTCCTTAAGGTAAATGTCCACCAGTCCATCGACTGTGTATCTCTCATTGATAGGAATGAAATGAGCTGACTTTGTCAGTCGGTCTATAATTACCCATATGGCGTCGTGATTGGCTTTCGTCCTTGGCAATCCTACAACAAAATCCATCGCTATCTGTTCCCATTTCTATTCGGGAATCTCCAGGGGTCGTAAGAGTCCACTGGGTCTCTGGTGCTCTGCCTTTACCCTTTGGCAAGTCAAACATTTGCTTACCCATTCTGCTACGTCCCTCTTCATGTTGGGCCACCAGTAATATTCCTTCAAATCCCTATACATCTTGGTACTTCCCGGGTGAATGGAATACCTTGAACTATGGCTTTCATCCAATATCTCATCTTTAAGCTCTTGAACATTCGGAACCCAAATCCGGTAGGAGTACCTCATTATCCCTTTATCATCTTTCTCAGTATGGATCTCCTCTCCAGTCATTGACTCTCTGCCTTAATTCATTATTTTCTCCTGGCACAATCTGATCTTTTCCAATAACTCTGGCTGCATTGAGATCTCAAAAAGCTTTTCAGTTCCGGTTCCGGTTACCTTTACTTCTATTTCCATTTTCTCAAAATCCCTTATCAATTCTTCCGAAGTCGTTATCATTCTGAGTCTTTCCTTTCTACTGAGGGCATCAGCCACCATATTGGCTTTCCCTGGATGATAGAGAATCTCACAATCATAGTCCTTGATTAGTTCTAACCATCTCCTCTGGCACATGTTGAGCTCTTTCTGCGTAAATATGTACTTGAGGCTCTTATGGTCTGTGAAAATCTCGCACTTCTCTTCATACAAGTAGTGCCTCCAAATTTTTAAGGCAAATACTATTGCCGCGAGCTCAAGGTCATGAGTAGGATATCTAACCTCGTATTCCTTCAGTTGTCTCGACGCATACGTAATCACTTTACCGTGCTGCATAAGCACACACCCTAGTCCTTTGTGCGACGCATCACTATATATCACAAAATCTCCTTTTCTGTCCGGCAATGCCAATACCGGAGCCGTTATCAACCTTTTCTTTAATTCCTGAAAACTGTTCTCGCATTTCTTCGTCCATTCAAACTTCTCTGTCTTACGAGTAAGTCGTGTCAAAGGGGCTGCGATCTTCGCAAAGTCCTGTACAAATCTACGATAGTAGCCGGCCAATCCTATAAAACTCCTTACCTCTGTGGGTGTGGTTGGCCTTTCCCAATTTGAGACCGCCTCTATCTTGGAGGGGTCGACCAATACTCCTTCTTTATTGATCACATGTCCTAAAAACTGTACTTCATTCCGCCAGAATTCACACTTCGAGAATTTGGCATATAACTGTTCCTCTCTGAGTATTCCTAGAGCTATCCTCAAATGCTCTACATGTTCTATCTCAGTCCTTGAGTAGATCAAAATATCATCGATAAAAACTATCACACATTTGTCCAAGTACTTCTTAAATACTCTATTCATTAAATCCATGAAAGCCGCTGGGGCGTTGGTTAATCCAAAGGACATTACCAAGAACTCATAATGCCCATACCTGGTACGGAACGCTGTCTTGGAAATATCTTCGGGTTTAATCTTTAGTTGGTGATATCCAGTTCTCAGGTCGATCTTGGAAAAATAAACAGCATCCTTTAGCTGCTCGAACAGATCGTCTATTCTAGGTAATGGGTACCTGTTCTTTATGGTTAGCTTGTTCAACTCTCTATAGTCTATGCACAGCCTCATGCTCCCATCTTTCTTCTTAACAAATAAAACTGGTGCTCCCCATGGAGACACACTGGGCCTTATCATACCCTTATCCAAGATTTCCTGCAATTGGATAGCTAATTCCTTCATTTCTAACGGGGCTAACCGGTAAGGTGCTTTTGAAACTGGCGCCATCCCTGGGGCCAACTCAATAGCAAATTCAATCACTCTATCGGGTGGTAATCCCGGAAGGTCTTGTGGGAATACATCTTCAAATTCGTTGACTACTGGAATATCTTGTAAGTTGGGCACCTCCTTCTGCGTGTCCACCACATAGGCTAGGTAGGCCTCATTTCCTTTTCGTAGCATCCTTTTAGCCTGGGCCATGGTCAAAAATTTCCGCGTCTGCCTCTTTCCTCTAAATATAACTTCTTTCTTCCCTGGGACATTTAGCTTAACTTTCTTCCCTTTACAGTCTATCTGAGCATCATTGCTAGATAGCCAGTCCATTCCCAAAATTACATCAAACTCCCCTAATTTAAAAGGAATCAGATCAACACTAAAGGATTGCTCCCATATGCCTATCTCACAGGCGGGGTGAATCTGGTTAACAGGAATAATTTCATGATTGGCTATTTCTACTTGCAAGGGTTCTATCAAGGGTTCAGCCTTAAGTCTTAACTTACGCGCAAAGTCCTTTGATATAAAAGATTTAGTTGCTCCCGAATCAAATAAAATATTTGCACTGACTGGATTTAGAGAAAGGGTACCTGCTATCACATCTGAATCTTTCATAGCATCCTGGACTGTCATGTTGAAAGTCCTCGCAGTAGGTGGCTTATTAGAAGCAGCCCTGCTTGCTCCCGAAGCTGCCGGTTTGTTCATTGGGCATTCCCTCTTCCAATGACCTGGGCATCCACACTGATGATAAGTGGTGGTTGGAATAACGGCAGGGGTTGATGATGGGCACTTAGTTGAATAGTGGCCTTCCCGACCGCACTTAAAGCAGGTTACTGGCTTTCCTTTACACTCCCCAGTGTGATTCCTTCCACATATGTTACAGGCTGGCAATGGGGGTCAAGACTGGTTGGAATAGGACATTCTTGACTTCTGGCCGCCCTGGCTCACACTCACACTTATTGGCCGCTTAAACCCAGTGTTCCTTCCTGGTAGGGACACTGCTCCTCGATTAAATCTAGTTGGGAAGCTCCTTCCTGCGGAACCTCCACCCATGCTCATACTTTTCCTCTTTATTCCTTTCTTCTCTCTTTCCTTCTGTATCTGTTCACTTTCGACTTCTACAATCGTTGCCTTTTGCACCAGAGTGGCATAGTCCGTAAGCTCAAGAATTGCCACCCTATTCTGAATCCACGGTTTCAGTGCCTACTGAAACCTCCTAGCTTTCTTTTCCTCGGTGCTCACAAACTCCGGCACAAACCTTGATAACTCAGTAAATTTCGCTTCGTACTCTGCTACAGACAAGTTATTCTGCTTTAGCTCCAAGACCTTGAGCTTCATCTGGTTTTCCATAAACCTCGGGAAATACTTTCCCAGAAACAACTGACTAAATCTCTCCCAGGTTATAATAACATCTGTCTCCATGTTTTTCTTGGCCTCCCACCAGTAGTTAGCTTCTCCTTTCAGAAGGTAGGTAACAAATACAGTCTTCTGTGCCTCATCGGTACTCAAAATCTCAAAGGATTTCTCCATTTCCTTTAACCATGCTCTTGCCTCAACTGGGTCGGCTGATCCGTGGAACTCAGGGGGCTTAAGGGACTTAAAAGCCCTGAAAGAGTTTGCCACGGTATTGTTATTTCCTTGAGGGGGTGGGTTGGGTTGACGTTCCAAATTCTGCCTTAGGAGTTGCATGAACTGGCCCATGGGATCCATGCCTGGGTTTGGTACTGGTTGCTCAACCTCGGTTTCTCCTTCTTCAGCCTCTATCTCAAATCCCTCAACATCATATGTTTCATCTTCCTCTTCATACAGGGAGTCATCCTGTTCCACATAATCCTCATCTTCCTCTTCACTGTGTTCCTGGTTCCTATCATCCTGGTTATGGCTTCCCTGGTCCTCAGATCCAGGGTTCGCCCTAGTTCCAATCTTTCTTGGCGGCATGATTCTGATAATAAAAAAAATTATTGGGAAAAATTCAACGTTAGGTCACAATCATATACAACATTGTGCCCTGCACAGCTCTTATAATGGGGAGAACGTATATCGCAATTCTATTATTTTAAGAAAGTTTTAATACGAAGTGCAGTAATAATAATGATAAAAACAGTGATCCCGTCACTAATGAACTGAACCAAAGGAAACAAATATATACATAATGCGAGAAATACATAGTTTGATCTGGTCAAAAGTACAACAGTGCTACAGCCATCTGTCCCAAAAGTGATACACAAGAGTCTATCGGTCTAGTCAGAAAAAGGGATGCTATATACAAGTCAACTATCCCGGAAAATTGGCTCTTACTAAGGCCTCGGCTAACTAGACAACTAGACTATTCCATCATCAATCCTGAATCACACACCGGAGCGGGTCAGCTCCCATACCCTTTCCATCGCATAACGGAAGATATAGTCGGCCTGCCGCCTGGAGATCCTACTATGCCTGTCCCCCTGGAGCGATCTGAGCCTCGCTCGGGATGTGAGCTCTATCCCCGTAAGCTCCCTCCTCAAGGATCGGGGTATAGAAGCCCTAGTCTCATAAGCTCGGGTACGCCTACCTGCCCTCTCTGCATCCAACTCCCTCCTGGCCTCATCCAGTCGGCCCTCGGTAACAGCCACTCGGGTCCTCAGAACATCCTGAACATATCCATGAGCTAACGAAGACTGCCTGTGGGCAGGGTCAAGAGGTGGTGAATCCGGAGCCGCTGAGGGTGCCTCCTCGGTCTGCCTAGGCTCGGAAGTATGGGTCTCTGAGCTGTCATCATCGGGAATCCAGGATAGTGGTGGAGGGGTAGGGGCTCTGACCACCGGAAGTGTGGGTAATGGGGTACCAGCATACACTACCATAGGTCCAACACACTCCTCAGCTACTGGGACCTCATCCGGGTCCTCCTCATCTGGAATAGCAATAACCTCTGTCTCTGACTCCTCTGAGGGGTCCTCCTCATCTGAAATAGCAATGACCTCCGTCTCTGACTCCTCTGAGGGGTCCTCCTCATCCTCCTCCATCTCAGGCTCCTCCTGATCCTCAACATCTAGCAATGCCTCATCATGCTCACGCTCGAACATCTCAGGGTCCTCTATCTCAGGCGCCTACACATTAAACGAGCTAAGTTACTATCATGATACTTATAAGGGTTCCCGTAAGGGTTTTAACTGTCAGCACTACTTTAAGTAGTCCGACCATGAACTTGGCAAGAGTTCTTATTATCTTTGTGAGTTTGTTATTATATCGACGCATCATCTCTGAGGTTTATAACGCTTGGCTCTGATACCATTTCTGTAACACCCCCAGATCCGGGGTCGGGGATCCGGGTCGTCACGGTCTTTCTTTCCACAATATCACTTCACTTAATTAATAAAAATAACCTTATGCTGTGACCCCACACTAACACACACCACAACCCGTTATAGTCTCAGAGATGAAATAGAAATAAGTACAAGTCTTTGAATCCACAATTTAAAGTTATTACAACCCAAAATGATTACTTGATAAATTTACAGTTAATTGCCATTATCTGCCACAAGTTATAATTATACATAATTGATTCTCAAAGAGAATGCCTGATCTACCAATAGATCTACCTCTGCAGCTATAGCAGCTACAACATCATCGGGAAGACGCGGGATGCTTCCCACGCGCTTGCGCTGGGTCTGCTGGAGTCTGGCCATCTTTCCTAACTGTTGTTGTGTGATGAAGAAATAAAGCAAGAATGAGCCTTACAACTCGCAAGATAATATATAGTGATAACAATAATATAAGTATCTAAATGGATACTTACTAAAATCTTTTACCAAGTGTAAGATAATTACTTACTAGATATAAGTAAAAACAAGGGATGAAGTTACCAAATACTTCACTATACTTATATCATTTATAAAGCTACTTGAACTACCACTGTTCAGAGTATAAAGAGTTTTCAACAGTTCATCACATAGATGAGACTACAAGACAAGATTTGAATAGATTAAATCTTTGAAATTTTATTATAGGAAATGAAGTGATGATATACTTCATTAAGTGCTGATATATATATATATCCACATATACATCTTCTTTATACAATTTCCTGAAAACCTCTGTCATGTAAAGTATGAACAGAATTGCAATATCCAATAAATTTGGAAAGGAAAAGAATTTGGCATAAACCAGATATCTTGCTGATCAGGCGAAGATACCCATAAGTAACCTTTTCTACTAGTAGATGGACGAATTCCCCACTGGTCATCACCCGGGTCGTAATAGGACCTTATGCTGGACTGCCACTCAGCCACTTATGCATTTGATGGACTCCCACTGAGCCACTTACACTATCATGGATGCCCACTGAGCCCATGTTGCTTATGCCGACTCAATAGATGGACTTACTTCCCGAACGTTGGGTAAGTAATCAATTCATTTACCAAAACTGCAACCGTGTTGCGAATATAAAATACACCACAGAGCCGGATCCCTCAGATTTTGAGCGAGTATTTAAATCCCCTTAAAAAGGAAGATCTTAAATATAAAAATGAGTTTTGGGATCCGCTCTAACTTTTAAAAATCATTTTGAAGACTCGAAAACACTTTATAGAGTGTTTGGAGTAAAGCTGATTTAATGAAGTAAATCAGTCCCGTGAATATTTAGAAAATGACTGAATATTATTATTTAAATAATATTCCCATATAGAATAATCTTTATAAAAATAATTGAAGTAGAAGTTTTAAAACTTATACTTGAAACGAGTATTAAATAACCAAAGATATACTTATATGAAAGTACTATCTTTATTTGAATAATCGAAAATAAGTTTGATTATTTACACCTTATTCTTTAATAAAATAAAGAATATATCTCAGCAAATAATCGGAGTCATAGATCCTCAAATGAATATTCAAAAATATTCATTAAATAATATAAACTGAGTCATAAGCCCTCGAATGAATATTCAAATAATATTCAGATAATAAAATAAAAGGAGTCATAAGTCCTCGAATGAATATTCAAAATAATATTCATTTAATATAAAGGAGTCATACGCTTTCGAATAATATTCGAAATAATATTCAATAATAAAATAAAGTTAAAGTTATCGAATAAACCTGATTCGATTAATAGTTTTGAAAACTATGGACACATATATATATATAAGTATATATATATATATATTTATATCCATATATACAAAATCTACTCGGGATCCTCGACTCCCGGTTTTAGAAAATATTTCCACCTTTGGGTCCCTATACTAAGGGTATATGCAAATTACCGCTATCCTCTAGCATAGGTATTATCAACAATTATATATGGAAAGAATACGAAACAGGCATGCATATATGTATACCATAGCAGCATGCTTCAATATATAACAACATTTGCTAATTAACCAACATGCATCTATCGCAAGATAATGCAAATACATATACTCATCACCACAACAGTTATAACGGGTAGAAAACTTGCCTGAGCGACTTGGGGTGATAAAAGGCTCGGGACGAGTCTGGTAACCTATAAACAACAAGTAAGTTGGAATTAAACCAAAGTCACTTGTAAATCTATTCTTTAACTAACTTAGACTCTAACGCTTGTTTTGCGCTTACTGATTTGCTTAAGTCACCCGGGTACCCTCGGCTCCACCATTTTTAATAATTTAACCTTTACGAGTTTTAAGGCGATTCCTTCGCGAGTGTCTTACCAACTTCCTAACACACTTACCATAAATGTTTCATGCATTAATTAACCCTTTTTGGTCTTTAACCTATGTTTCAAACTAAGGCGAGGGAAAAAGTTTCGTTCGCGAAACGCCGTTACTTGAAACGGTCGTTTCTCCTAAACCGTGCATCGGAATCGAACGAACTACTTATCAAAACGAAGCTCGTAACATGAGCTATCTAAACATGGCAGTGGTCATAATCTAGCAGGGGGTTCTCGGGTCCTGATGCTATGCACAAAAACAGTCCAAAGAAAATCGGACGTTACGACGACTATGTTTACGCGATTTCCAATATTTTAAACCATTCAAAACCCTCCCAATTCAACCTCAAATCCAACATACAACCAACATCCATCCTTATCACATCATAACAACCCCAACCAATTCAATTTTAACATTCATACTTATGCCTAAGCTTAACTTTAACCATACTTAAGTTCTTTTAATCAAAACCACAACATTTACCATTCCATTTCACTACCATTTCAATTCCCAAACTCTAATCACAACAACAAGCTACAATATCATCCTACTAATCAAAATCATCTTATAATACATAGGAATCTAGGGTTTGGAGATGGTATACCTTCCTTGAAGTGGTGGGAGGAGCTAGGAAGCCTTAAGAAGCTTTGAGAAGTCTTAGGAATGCTTGGATCTTTAAGGAAAACAAGAAAAACTTCAAGTTAAAAACTTGAAAACACTATTCATAGTCTTCTTCTTTGATTAAATGAAGAAGATGGAGAAGGAATTGATGGCTTAAACTCATGATATAGCCCTAACTAAGCATGAAGATGATTAGGGAATTAACTCACCAATTTAGGAAGCTTGGATCTTTGATTTTGAATTTCTTGCTCTTTTGAATAGTAAAAAGCCGAGAGCTCTTCAAGAACAAGCCTTGGTTCTTTTTGATTTTGATGAAAAAATGATTTTGCTTGGCTTGGTTGATTTGTTTTTGTGTTTGATTTAGTCAATTACCTTGTTGCCCTTGAATTTGTGTGGTTAAAAAGCCACCACACCTCCTTCCTTCCCATGTCATGCTTGTGTCATCCTCATGATGTCATCCTCCCCTCCTTGTCCTCTTTCTATTGGTTGGATGACATCATCCCCACTAATCCCTTTGATTAACTTCCTAATTGTTTGCCTAATGACCGCTGGTCTGTTATACGGTTCGCTTAACTTTCGTTTTCGTTTATCGTTTGAAGGATCATACCCGGGATCTTATTACTTAGGTTCCCTTAACCTTTCTCAATACATTATATTCCTTTTTATGATCCTCTATTATAATCCTTTAATTTAAATCCTTTTTATCCTGTTACCTTATACTCAATTCTCTCCGTATCTAGTGGATTTCCGGGAAAAATCCAAGTGTTCGGAAATTGGATTCCGACGATCTTTACATACACTTATATACCACATAGAGTACTAATAATATCCCAGAATATCCATAACAGAACCCCTACATAGTGTGGCATGAAAAGTTTTCTCATTCAGCTAAAACACTATTCACCAGGGTTACAAAAAGTTGAAAATTTTGGGGGTTATTACAGTGCTGATGGATGAGGTTCTGATGGTTGGACATCAGGATATAGTTCAGTGTATTTAACTGGATCGTAGGTAATTAAAGCTTGTTTGACAGATAAAGGAACTAGGAGGGGTCGTAACACAGCCTTCTTATTATCAGTAGATAATAAGTTATTAAAAGCTCTTTTAGCTAGTCTGAATGATGAAATTAATTCACTAGCTGATTGGGGCTTATCATCACAACAAAAACTATAGATAAGCTGAAAGAATCTAGAAAAGTAAACAGTATTTCTGTCTTCTGTCATTCTATCCCCAATAAAACCTAAGACAGTACTTGCATAATCAAAATCAGTTTAATTAATGAGAGCATACCCGATTTGTTGGCTGAATATGGGGATTGCATCGAAATTAGAGCATTTGTTTACAAAAGCCTTGGTTATGCAGTCAAAGAAGAAACTCCATTCCCTTCGTATGTAAGATCTCTTCAATTGACCCAGCTTTGCCAATGTCCTATCATACCCCAGACTGGCCATCATGTTTTGAAGAACTGGCTCTTCAACAGTAGAATAAACACAGTTCTCAGGCAGCTGCAGTGCTTGTCGAACCGTAGCCAATGTCACGACATGCTCATCCTCCCCTGATGAAAAATTATACTTGGGGACCCTTGAGCACCACCATCATCATATACTCCGCTTCGCCAGAACTTCAGCACTTGAGTACCAGAGACTGCATCAGGTTCGGTCAGAGCGTACCTAATATCAGAACTAGCAAGAAAGTCCTGAATGAAGTGAAGTTCTAATGGGGCTTCTGACTTGCTAAGAATAGCGGAGAAGTTATTAGGAACAAATTTAGCTCCATCAAAAATTATGTCTTTTGGTGCCATCTCTGTAAGAAATTAAGTGAATAAGAGAATATTTGCAAAGTGTTTGTAAAAAGTCCTTAGAGAAAAATAGCTTCAGAAAATAAAAGAGAGATAGAGAGAAAGTAAAAGAGATTTAGATTAGAAAAGTAAGTAAAAGATTAGTAAATCTTTTATCTCTCATATATATACTCTCTCCACTCAACAGTTGTATTTTTGAAACATGGGATACACTTTACACCTGGCACCATGTGAACAGTCAGTAAACGGTTAGAAAAAGAGTTAATGGGCATGTAAAAATAAGCAATAATTACCGTGCACATGCAGTTTTTCAGGACATACACGTTAACCACTAGCCCATAATGATTATGACTGTTTTATCTCACATTAACCAATATTCTGCAAAAAATATTATCGTTCAAGTAATGACCCCAAATAAACCAAGTAATAAATACTTCCATGTCAGCATCAAAACTTGATTATTATCAGGATTTAAAAGTCATCAGAATATGGCTCCTTAACTCGAAAAGTGAATGTTTATTCCTGTAATTCTTCACACAAATACTGATATGGTTTTATCAGAACTTAATCATCAGAACTTCCATTAGAACTTGTCCTCAGAATTTATGCAATCTGACACATAAACTGTTCATCTAAAACAACAGTTATCACCACAGTAATTTTCATCATTCATATGGAGTGTATGTGTGTGCATTAAGCTAAATATGAGACAAAGAGTAAATTCTGATTCACTTCAGTACATCTTAAAAATAAGGCATAACTAAGAACTTTACTCAAAATCTGTCATTATTCTGAAGTCTACTTTAGAATGAGTTCATGCATGAGTCCACCTCAACTGTTGTTGTGGATAAAAAACTAAGGTTATTACGTGCTGTATTTAATACTAAGATTCGGGAGCTCAAGGCCTTTAATGGCTGCTCTCGTGTTTCGTAGCTTAATTCTGCCTTTACGAGATGCCTACGTATCTCTGTGAATTAGAGAATCAAGCCAAAAAACGTAGTTCTGATTGGTGGGGCTGAGACCCCTTATATAGATGTTGGGAGTCCTTGAATTGGACTTGGTATAGGAGACTTGGTGGGCAAGTCTCATAATTAGAATGGACTTTGGAGTCCTAGATAGTAGGAAACTGATTCCTTATCCTTTTAGGTCCCCTTGAAGCTAATCTCTAAGGATTTATATCCTTATCGGGACTCTTCTCAACATCTGATTTTTCTCTTATTAATTAATTACGAAATTAATTAATAATCAGGCCTGATTTGGTCCATCAGTCTTAACCTTTCTGGTCTGAGTATCATATGTCTTTTTATTGGGCCTAGCAGCCCACAGCTTGTACAATTAATGCAATATTTAATTATACAATCATAATTTATTTATCCCTATCATTTGCCCCCCAACTTTTGGGAAACATTGATTAGGTTTCGCAGAAGTTAAGTCTATTCGTTCCATTACAGGGTTTCATTTTTCCGTAAAGTGTGGAGCGACCTACACATTTACAATGAATTTTTCCTTTTATTCAGGAATTATCTTAATTTCCAGAAATTTTTCCCTTATTTCCGGGATTTTTCCCTTATTTTCTGGATTTTTCCCTAATTTTCTCGGATTTTCCCTAATTTTCTGGAATTTTCCCTAATTTTCTGGGATTTTCCCTAATTTTCTGGGATTTTTCCTTAATTTTCTGGGATTTTCCCTAATTTTCGGGATTTTTCCCTAATTTTCTGGGATTTTCCCTAATTTTCTGGGATTTTTCCCTAATTTCCGGGATTTTTCCCTAATTTTCTGGGATTTTCCCTAATTTTCTGGGATTTTCCCTAATTTTCTGGAATTTTCAGATTTCCAGCCCTTTTTCGACCAGGATCCTAGTCGAAATTTCGACCTGGATCCTAGTCGAAAATAGGGGTCAGCCTTGCCATCCTGGTCGAAGGAATTCGACTAGGATCCACGACCTGGAATTCAACCAGGATCCTAGTCGAAATTTCGACCTGGATCTAGGACCTGGAATTCGACCAGGATCCTAGTCGAAAATTCGACCTGGATCTAGGTCGAAAATTCCACCCTTTTTTTTTGAGCCTATCGACTAGGATTTCGACTAGGATTCTAGTCGATATTTCGACCTGAATCCTGTTCGAAAATTCTTTGGTTTTCTTGCTTCCTGGTCGAAGGATTTCGACTAGGATCCACGACCTGGAATTCGACCAGGATCCTAGTCGAACTTCGACCTGGGTTTTTAATCCCTATTTTTTGAAAGATGCTTGGTTTTATTCGACCTCATTCGTGGTCGAAGCTTCGACCTCAATTCAGTTCCGTTATTCCAGCTATTTTCGGGTGTCTGCTCAAAAGATTTCGGGCAGGATTCACGACCTGGAATTCGACCTGGATTCTGGTCTTTTTTACCCGCTATTTTCGGGTGTCTGCTCGAAAGATTTCGGGCAGGATTCACGACCTGGATTTCGACCTGGATTCTGGTCTTTTTTACCCGCTATTTTCGGGTGTCTGCTCGAAAAATTTCGGGCAGGATTCACGACCTGGATTTCGACCTGGTTTCTGGTCTTCCACTAGCCTTCTTTATTTAGCTTTAATTTAGGGTATTGTATTTTCCAAATCCTAATTGGATTTGGGCCTGGCCTTTTTTGTTGGGCCTTATTAAATTTTACTGAGCCTCTATTATTGGGCTTTTCCAAATCTTATTGGGCCTCTTTTATTGGGCCTTTTCAAATCTTATTGGGCCACTTTTATTGATCTGGGCTTAATACACCCTGTTAAGAATGCTCTAGAATTCCTTGGAATATTCTGGAATATTCTTTTTTCTGGGCTTTTTCTTATGGACTTTTGTTCTCAATGGGCTTTTCGTCCCTTCAACTTCCTTTTCCTCTTAATATAAAGGAATGGGGAAAAGCTATTACTCCTCACTCTCTCATTTCTTAGTTTTCTTCTTTTTCTTCCTGCTAAGATTCTCAGAGGAATAACAGCAAGTTGGAGCTCAAAGTCTTTTTCAAGAGCGCTTCTTCAGGTAAGATTCCTCCCTTTGCTTTTCGTGTCTATTTTTCCATTGTGTGACACTTTAAGATAGCCTATTTACGTGCCCTTTACTTTCAGATGGCTGACAAAAGAATGACTCGCCTGGCCAAGATGAACGTGGCTAGAAAGTCCAACGATTTTCCTATTCGATCGAGGTATACTTCCTTAATCGACATGATCAACACTCGAGGGGACGAGTATCCGTCTGATGCGCATCTGGACGCGCACGATCATATCAGTGCTTTACGGGATCCCAAGGAGCTGGAAAAGTTGAGCAGCTGCTTCAAAATCAAGGAGCCTTTTAAGCTGGTTCTTACGGGTCCGGCCGACAGGGCCTGTCAGTGGAAGAAGGACGCGTTATGCGTATATAGGGATACTCTAAGGGCAGGTATTAGACTCCCTTTTCATCCATTCATTCCTTTGCTATTGGCTGATGTGGGCATTAGCCCTTGCCAACTTCCCCCTAATTCCTGGAGGTTGATTCTGTGCTATCTGTCGCAATGCGCCAAGCACAACGTCCCCACTTCTGTTGCTGTCTTCAGGAAGATTTTTCAGTTCAAAAACAGCCCTGATAAAAGTCCGGGTTGGGTTTCTATCAACCAGCGCCCCACTATCCCCCATATCGTGAATGGGAAGTCCATCCCTGACAACAACTTGGGGTGGAAGAAAGATTTTTTATTTGTTATTTGGGAAGGTGGAGATTGGGGCTCCCTGTTTCGATCATCCTTTGGGCTGGCCGTGGACGGGAGCCCAAATGACATAACTTTGTCTGAGGAGGAGGCTAGAGGTTTCAACCTCCTTACGCAAGACAACGGCACTTCCCATTGTTGGGACCTTATCCGGGAGACCGTCCTGGTAGAACGCGGCCTTTCGCCCGTTAATAAGAAAAGTAAGTTCCCTTTCTTATCTCCTTTATTTCCTGCACTTTTATTTCATTGGTTTTCAACTGACTTCGTTTGTTGCAGTGGCTGAGAAGATTGAGGAGGCTACCAAGCCGAATGACCTGGAGACAACCAGGATGAAGAGGGCTGAGAAGGTCTTTAAAGACCCTCGACTTGGTGATCGCTTCCCTGAGTTCCTCCTTCAGGCAATGGAGCCAAGCGAGGAAGGCCCCAGCCAAGTTTTGCGCACCAAGCAGAGGCTAGGTGCCTATTTTCAACCTGCTTGGGGGATCTGGGGCAAGGACTCAATTGTGGGCAGCACGGCGCTGTCCAAGGAATGGTCTAAGCATTCCATTTCCCCGGTGGATTATCAAGATTTTGTCCTTCAACAGGACTTGGAGGGGAATGAGCTGTTTGGAGCCCAAGCTCTGGCGACGGTACATACTTTACTTATGCCTTTTACAATTCTCTTTTCTTTATTTTCTAAACCTTTGCTGTTTTCTCTTGCAGGCTAACGCCCATTTTCAAGGGGCAATTCACCAAGCCAAGGCTTGGAAGGTTGGCCTGGAAGATGCCAACAAGAAGTTGGAGGAGGCCAATCAAAAAATTGAGGCCCTTGAAGCTCAATTGGCCTCTTCCACTTCTGACATGGAGACGGCCCGGGCTGAAAATGTCATCTTGAAGGCGCAGAAGGAAAAAGCCTTTGATGGCTGGATGGACACTCAAGAATTCAAAGACTTGATGGTGGAGTATGACGCCCTTCTTCATCCTGTTAGCTATAAGGAAGGCTGGGACACTGCTGTGGAGGCCATCCAGGATGAGTTTCCCGAGGTCCTTGAGCAGTCGCCCTTTCCTTGCCCAGTGCGGGTTCCAGAGCTTGGAGGTGTTACTGAAAAGCTTGCTGGCATAATCAAGGATGGAGAGGAGGAAGATTCCTCCGAGGAGGAATTCGAGCCTGTCGCTAAGAAGGCCAGGGTGGAAGAATCTCCCAAAGCAGCGCCTCAACAGCCATCATCTCCTGCCGAGGGAACTTCTACAGGGACTTCAGAGGGGACGACCGAGACGTCCGAAGAAACGACTGAAACTTCCGAAGAGACTTCGGATAGTGGTTCTGAGGAATCTCAGCCTTCCTAGCTTTTTGTATATCTTCTTTTTGAACTTTATTTATATCAGAACTTGTTACCCTTCGGGGTTATGTTTTATACGTTGCTTTTCTTGCCTTTTTCTGTTTTAACTTTACAATCTTAATATGCATTTGAACCTTAAACATCCTTGGATTGAAATAATTTCAAGCTCTTTAATATGAAGTCTGGTTTTTCAAAACCTTACACAGCATGGGTTCAACCCTAATCAATAATAATTAGACATTGTAAATTCTACTGGAATATAAAATCCTACGCAAGCAAAGCTTCCAGGTGCTTTTAAACCTATTTGTCACAATGACAAGTGAGAATCGTACTTAGCCTATCTTACACGTAGTAAACCTTCAGGTTTTGTGCATGCCAGGTCCTCGGGACTTCAAAACCATCCATAGTTTCCAGCTTGTAGGTTCCTCTACCCTGAACGATCTTGACTCTGTACGGTCCTTCCCAATTTGGGGCGAGCTTTCCTTTCTGTCCGACACCAGAAGCCTCTATTTTTCTCAAAACTAGATCACCTTGTTTAAAAAACCTCTCTTTAACCCTTAAGTTGTAGTAGAATGAAGCTTTTTTTTGATATTCTACTATCTTTGCATGTGCTTTATCTCGCACTTCATCGATTAAATCCAGGGCTAACTTCTGCCCTTCTTCATTTTCTTTTTCATCAAAAGCCTGAATCCTTGGAGAGGAATGTGATATCTCCACGGGAACTACTGCTTCTGCCCCATATGCCAACATGAAAGGAGTTGCATCTGTCGTGACTCTACAGGTAGTCCTATAGGCCCATAATATGGGAAGTATCTCATCCACCCAATTATTTCTTGACTTTTCGATCCTCTTCTTTAGTCCATCCAGGATTATCCGATTTGCTACCTCCGCTTGCCCATTGGCTTGCGGGTGAGCCACAGAGGTGAACCGTAACTCAATTTCATTTTCTTCGCAATACTTCTTGAATTTCTCGTTGTTGAATTGTGTTCCATTGTCAGTGACGAGGATACGGGGAATTCCATATCGGCACATAATGTTTTCCCACAGGAATTGTGCAACCTGCTTAGTTGTGATTTTGGCCAAAGGTTTGGCTTCGATCCACTTGGTGAAATAATCAATGGCTACAATCAGAAACTTCCTTTGTGCTGTGGCCATAGGAAAAGGCCCTAGAATATCCATCCCCCACATAGCAAAGGGAATAGGTGAGTTGATAGAGGTCAGCATCTCGGGGGGTTATCTGGCGACTGGTGCATGCTTCTGACAGCGATCACACTTCTTTACATATTCTTTGGCATCAGCCATCATTTCTGGCCAATAGAAGCCTAAACGGGTTATCTTATGAGCCAAGGCCCTGCCCCCCAAATGTTGCCCACAAATACCTCCATGCACTTCCTCAAGAGCTAAGCGTGCCTCATCGGGCCTGAGACACCTCAAGTAAGGAACCACGAAAGATCTTTTATATAGAATCCCATCTATCAAAGAGTACCTTAGTGCTCGAACAGTTAACTTCCGTGCCTCAATTGCATCGCTTGGTAACCAACCGGTCTGAATGTGAGCCTTGATGGGATCAATCCATGACGTCCCCAAGCCTATGGGAGCCACAAGCTTAACATCTATGCTTCGTGTCTTCAAAACACGGAAGTACACACTTCCTGAACTTTCTTCAATCTCAGATGAAGCAAACTTTGATAGCGCATCTGCTTTAGCATTTTCTTCCCTTGGAATGTGTTCAACATGGCATTCATTAAATTGGGTCATCACAGCCCTTACTAGGCGAACATACTTAGCCATCGTATCATCCCTTGCCTCAAATTCTCCCTTTACCTGGGATATGATCAGCTTCGAGTCTCCACGGACCTTTAAGTTTTTAACTCTAAGTGTCCCAGCTAGACCAAGGCCAGCAATCAGGGCTTCATACTCTGCCTCATTGTTTGTGGTTGGGAAGTCTAGCTTCATGGCATACTCAATTAAGAATCCATCAGGGCTTTGTAAAACCAACCCTGCTCCACTGGAATTTGTTTTTGATGCTCCATCAAAATAGAGAACCCAATATTCTTTCTCCTTGTCCCCATTGTCGACTCCCTTGTCTTGAGGTATGGTATCTTCCTGCCCCCCGGCTTCTTGGTTGGGTATGGTACATTCCACCACGAAGTCAGCTAATGTCTGGGCTTTTATGGCCGTACGTGGCTTATACTTGAGATCGAACTCTCCCAATTCTATTGCCCACTTAATCAGTCTCCCACTTGCCTTGGGACTGTGAATGATATTTCTCAGTGGCTGATTTGTTAGCACTTCAATTTGGTGAGCTTGAAAATAAGGACGCAGCTTTCTTGAAGCCATTACCAAGGCTAAAGCGAATTTCTCAATGGCTGAATAATTCAACTCAGCACCATGCAAAATTTTGCTGACATAGTATACGGGTTTCTGGACTTTCAGTTCCTCCTTAACCAACACGGCGCTCAAGGCGCTCTCTGAAACAGCCAAGTACAAAAATAAAACTTCATTTAGAACTGGCTTGGCCAACAACAGGGCCTGGCCCATATACTTCTTTAACTCTTCAAATGCCTTCTGATTTTCCTCACTCCATACAAAGTCTTTGATGTTCTTTAGTGACTTGAAAAATGACAAGCACTTGTCTCCTGACTTGGAGATGAATCGTCCTAACGCAGCAACCCTTCCTGTGAGCTTCTGAACATCCTTGACAGTTTTGGGGGGTTCCATGTCCAGGATTGCCTTTATTTTATCGGGGTTTGCCTCAATTCCCCTCTTCGAGACCATCAATCCCAAGAATTTTCCAGATCCTACTCCGAAAGCACACTTCGTGGGATTCAACATCATCTTGTGGTACCTCAGGACCTCAAAAGCTTCCCTTAAATGGGCTATATGATCAGTCTTTACTAGACTCTTGACTAACATGTCATCAACATAGACTTCCATAGTCTTACCAATAAGATCCTTAAAAATTCTATTCACCAACCTTTGATAGGTGGCTCCTGCATTCTTGAGACCAAACGCCATAACAAGATAACAATAAACACCAAAGTCAGTGATAAATGATACCTTTAGAATGTCATCCTTATGCATTTTGATCTGGTTGTATCCGCTAAACCCATCCATGAAACTCAGCATCTCATGTCCAGCGGTGGCATCAATCAAAGTATCAATTCTAGGCAGCGGAAAACAGTCTTTGGGGCATGCATTATTCAGATCGGTGAAGTCTATACACATCCTCCACTTTCCATTAGCCTTCTCTACCATTACAGGGTTTGCTAACCACTCCGGAAATTGAATCTCCTCAATGAAACCAGCCTCTAAGAGCTTTTCCACTTCCTGCTTTATAGCCTCTTGTCTTTCCGGGGCAAAATTTCTTTTCTTTTGTTTCACTGTCTTCCGGCTTGGATCTACGTTTAGCTTGTGAGTAATTAACTCTGGGTCTATGCCTGGCATATCAGCTGCCGACCATGCAAACACATCACTATTTTCTTGCAAAAATTTCACTAACTTCCCTCTAAGGGGCTCCTCTAATGTGGCTCCAATGAAAGTCGTCCTCTCAGGATTTTCGGGGTCTAAAGGAACCGAAACCAATTCTTCTGCTGGCCTTCCTCTATTCTCATCATTTTCTCGAACATCCATATCTTCAATAGGAAAAACCTGCCCCCCGACTCCATCTGCCCTCAAAGAGGCCACATAACAGCTTCTAGCCATTTTTTGATCTCCTCTCTCTTCTCCAATCCCGTTTCGGGTGGGAAACTTCATGACTGAATGGTAGGAAGAGGGGACTGCCTTGAAGGCATGTATCCCTGTTCTCCCCATGATAGCATTATAAGTTGAACTAGCTTTTACCACCACGAAATCCAGCATCTGCGTTGCTTGCCTTGGCTCCGTACCTATGGTGGTTGGCAATTTGATTATCCCTTCCACAGGACATTCTACTCCAGCAAATCCATATATCGGCATGTCGGTTGGTGTTAACTGGGAGTCGTTATACCCCATCCTTAGAAAGGTGTCGTGGAGCAAGATATCCACAGAAGCACCATTATCCACAAGGACCCTCTTAACCGGGCTATTTCCTATTATTGGTGTTATGACCAGCGGGTCGTCATGGGGAAACTTTACACCCTCTAGGTCGGAATCATCAAAAGCCAAAGTTACTTCTGTCCTGGCCCTCTTCGGGGCTTCTCCAACAATATGCATAACCTCTCTAGTATATGCCTTTCTGGAATTTTTGGACAATCCAGCAGCAGTTGGACCTCCAAAGATCGTGTTTATCACAGGCCCTCGAGGTCTCGGCCCTCCATAAATGGTGTTTATAACTGGTCCTCTAGGCTGGGGGTTTCGCCCCTGATCGTCTTGGTCCCTCCTACGATCTTCAAAGTTCTTCCTTCCATTATTATTTCTGTCCCCTCCATCTCCAGTATACTTGTTCAATCTTCCTTTTCGAATCAAAAACTCAATTTCATCTTTCAATTGCCTACACTCATCGGTGTCATGGCCAACATCTTTGTGAAACCTGCAATACTTGCCCTTATCTAGCTTGGCGGGATCAGCCTTCAAGGGCTTAGGCCAGCGAATATCTCTGTCTTTCTCAATCTCCATCAAAATCTGACTTCTGGGAGCATTCAGCTTAGCGTATTCAGTGAACTTTTGCCCTGGTCCTCCCTTCTTGGGGGTTGAATCAGGGTTTTGTTCGGTTCTAGGATATTTGTCCTTAGCGATATACTCCAAATCAGTTTTTCGTTTCTTGCCTCCAGTGGGCTCATTACTTACTACGGTCTTCCTCATACTTTCTTCAACCTTGATATACTTCCCTGCCCTCTCTTGGAGCTGCAACATGCTCTCAGGGGGTCGTTTGGCCAAAGACATCTTGAAAAACTCATCCCTAGTTCCTTGTTGCAGTGCTATCATGGCTACCTTATCATCAAGGTCTGGGACTTTTAAAGCCTCCTTTGTAAAACGATTCAGGTAATCTCTTAAGGATTCCTTAGCTCCCTGCACAAGACTCATAAGAGATGCTGAACTTTTCTCATGGACTCTTCCGCTGATGAATTGCTTAATAAAAGCCTGACTTAATTCTCTGAATGATCCAATAGAATTTGGGGGTAGGCGACTGTACCATCTTTGAGCCATACCCGACAGGGTTTGAGGGAAGGCCCGACATTTTATAGCATCATTCACGGGTTGCAGCAGCAGTGCATTAGAGAATGTCCTAACATGATTAGCGGGGTCTCCCGTGCCATCATAGGCTTTGATAGTGGGCATCTTGAATTTCCTTGAGATATGGGCATTCATTATCTCTTCTGTGAAGGGTGGAGTTGGATCATCAGGATCTCCAAGGGGAAGGAGATTGCTTGGATCAGTTCTTGGGACAGCAGCCCTTCTTCTTACCGGACCATCCAGGTCTATGATAGGAGGAGGATTTCTCCCCCTAGGAGGTATGTGGGGTCTGGTGGCTTGGTGAGCCTCCAAATCACGCCTCAGCCTTTGGATTTCAGCCTCATGAGCCCTGATCTTTTCCTGCACTTCTTGGGGATTCGCCCCTGGGGTGCTTTGGGGGCGTTGCCTTCCATCGGCCATTGGCTCCTTTCCAGGACGCCTCCTTCTCGGGGCCACTTCATCATCCGAAGATTCAGGGTCTCTCTCAGTATAAGGACCAGAAAATTCCCGATCCTCAGGAATAGGACCCAAACCTCGTATATAGGGGGGTGACCGCCCTCGTGCTTCGCCTCGCCCAGCATATCCGCTTCCTCCAACCTCAGGGCGAAGGGGCATCCCATAAGGGGGGTTAGTAGTAACAACAGTTGAATATTCATACCCGACGGGTCGAGAATTCACAGGTATATGTACTTGTTGAACTTGAGGATTCGTACCTTGAATAGTCGGGGGAGTTGTCCCTTGTGGCTGAAGTTGAGTTGCCCCTGTCTGGGCTTCCCCCTGAGTAGATGCATAAGTTGAATGGGGAGGAACCTCCACGGTTGATGAAATCACCTGGGTTGTCTCTGATGGTGTTCCTTCCTCTAGAGCTCCAATTGTTCTCCGTGTTCTCGCCATGGTTGTTGTTGCTTTTCCCACAGACGGCGCCAAATGTTGTGGATAAAAAACTAAGGTTATTACTTGCTGTATTTAATACTAAGATTCGGGAGCTCAAGGCCTTTAATGGCTGCTCTCGTGTTTCGTAGCTTAATTCTGCCTTTACGAGATGCCTACGTATCTCTGTGAATTAGAGAATCAAGCCAAAAAACGTAGTTCTGATTGGTGGGGGTGAGACCCCTTATATAGATGTTGGGAGTCCTTGAATTGGACTTGGTATAGGAGACTTGGTGGGCAAGTCTCATAATTAGAATGGACTTTGGAGTCCTAGATAGTAGGAAACTGATTCCTTATCCTTTTAGGTCCCCTTGAAGCTAATCTCTAAGAATTTATATCCTTATCGGGACTCTTCTCAACATCTGATTTTTCTCTTATTAATTAATTACGAAATTAATTAATAATCAGGGCTTTTGGGCCTTTTTTATTCCATCAGGCCTGATTTGGTCCATCAGTCTTAACCTTTCTGGTCTGAGTATCATATGTCTTTTTATTGGGCCTAGCAGCCCACAGCTTGTACAATTAATGCAATATTTAATTATACAATCATAATTTATTTATCCCTATCAACTGTTTTGTGCTCATTTTATGCATCTTTTAAAATTCTATTTTACAATGGCTTCTCAGTGTAAGTGAGTCACGACTGCTTATCAGAATTTATGCTGCTATCAGAGTATTTCTCCAGTAATCATAGAGTGTGAAAATTCACCAAGAAAATTTTATTTTGCTTTTCTAATGCATATTACTTAATACCAGCAATGCACTTGGGTCTTTCCTTCCACATTTTTACTCTAGATCTCAAAGGAGTACCTGATTTTTATTTCTTTTCTTTTCTTTTTCTTTTGATAAGTGAGGCTTATCAGCACTTAGTACATCCATCAGATTTACTAACATCAGAACTTAACAGATAGGAAGCATTATTCTAGTTTTTGACTTAGTAATAAGATAGACAAAGTAAACTTAACTAAGCTCAATATCAGAATTTGCTTGTGTTAAAAGATTTCCACATAAACAATTACTTCAAACATGGGATCTTTAGTTTATTAAAGACTACTAGGTCAGCATCTAGCACAGTTATCCTCATTGGATTGAATAGTCACAGAGACATTCATATCACTATGAGAGTTTAAAAATTCACATCAGACAATAATCATCACTTAAGCAAATTTCAATTTAAGCACAAAATACACAAAGATAGTAATATCTGTAAATACTGATCATAAAGTCTGATATATCAGAACATAAACTAAACAGATTTAGAGAAAGAACCTGAAACCATTCCAAGTTCATTTACCAATCTTGTAAAAGAAGCTTCACACAGTGGTTTTGTGAAGATATCTGCTAGTTGTTGATCTGTTGGAACAAAATGCAATTCCACTGTACCTTCATCCACATGTTCCCGTATGAAGTGGTATCTAATGCTGATGTGCTTTGTCATTGAGTATTGAACTGGATTACCTGTCATAGCAATAGCACTTTGATTATCACAGTAAATAGGGAGTTTAGAAAATTCTAACCCATAATCCAGTAACTGATTCTTCATCCAAAGAATCTGTGCACAACAACTTTCTGCAGCAATGTATTCAGCTTCTGTTGTTGATGTGGAAATTGAATTCTGTTTCTTGCTAAACCAAAAAATTAATCTGCCTCCAAGAAATTGGCAGCTTCCACTTGTGCTTTTCCTGTCAATTTTGCATCCTGCAAAATCTGCATCTGAGTAACCTATTAGCTTAAAGTCTGATTCTCTAGGATACCACAATCCCAGATCAGTTGTACCCTTAAGGTACTTGAAAATTCTTTTCATAGCTGTTAAGTGAGGTTCTCTTGGATCTTCTTGAAATCTTGCAGAAAGACAGGTAGCATACATGATATCAGGTCTATTTGCAGTTAGATAGAGTAGTAAACCAATCATACCTGTAATAACCCCAATTTTTGGAATTTTTGAAACACGGATGAATAATAACTTTTGCTGATGATGTTGATTAAGGAAAATTATCTGACCACGCTATATAGGAGTACTGTTATGGAAATTCTAAGATCGTATTAGTATTCCATAAAGTAAATAAGTGTATGTAAAGATCGTCAGAATCCAAATTCGAACACTTTGATTTTTCCCGAAAATCCACCAGATACCGACAGAATTGAGTATAAGGTAACATGATTAAAAGGATTTAATTCAAGGATTATAAGAGAGGATCATAAAAGGAATATAAAATATTGAGAAAGGTTTAGGGGAACCCAAGTAATAAGATCCCGGGTATGATCCCTCAAACAATAAACGAGAACAAAATTTAAGCGAACCGTATAACAGATCAGCGGTCATTAGTCAAGTAATTAGGGGTTAATCAAAGAGGTTAATGGACGATGATGTCATCACACCAACAAGAGGAAGACAAGTGTAGCAAGATGACATAAGCAGATGACATAAGCATGACCAAAAAGGGAAGGAAGTGTTGGTTGATTATAAACCACACTAAATTTACCATGGTTAAAAGGTTAATTAATCAAAACAAAAACAAAACAACCAATCCAAGGCAAAACAAATCACAAAACACAAATTAGAAGTTGACTTTTGCTTTATAAGAACAAAAGCTCTCGGCCAAAACCAGAGCAGCAACTTCAAACTACCATATCTCCTTCAATACTCACTCAAATAGTATGTTCTATAGCTCTTTGGAAAGATATTGAGATGGCCTACAACTTTTGTTCGCAAGTCTCATCCAAATAAGCATGGTAAGACCCTCGTTTTGACAGTTCTTTCAATCTGACTTTTAGAAACTTCAAAACCTAACTTTGTGTTCTTGATTTCTTTGGAAAGATCAAGCTTGTAGGAGGTTAGATTAAGGCTCCCTAAGGCTTCCTAGAAACTTAACACCTACCAAGGAAGGTATCAACTTCAAACCTTAGCTTTGATTTTATGATTCCATTAAGTTTTATTGAAGCATTGTTAGTATTAAGACTTGATCTTTGATTATAAGTAATTTTGGTGGATTTGTATTGGTTTTGAATATTGGGTCTTTGATTGGTTGAATAAATTGGTAAAATTTGGAGTTGGGGACTGAGTTTGTAGTATGATGGTTGAATATTTTTGTATTGGTGGTTGTGAGTGAATTGATGATAATTTAGAGTGTTAATTAAATTGGAAATCGCGTAAACATAAACGTCATAATGCCCGATTTTCCTTAAATGTTATGTTCTTAACTCACTGTTAGGTTCTGACCATTACCATGATTAGATAGTTCATGTTACGAGATTCGTTTTGATATGTGGTTCGTTTGAATCCGATGTACGGTTTAGGAGAAACGACCATTTTAAGTAACGGCGCTTCGCGACCGAACCATTACCCATCGCCTTACTTTGAAACCTTGGTTAAGGACTTTAAATGACTAATTGGGGTATGAAACAATTATGTTAAGTGGATTAGGCAGTTGGTAAGGTACTCGTAAAAGAATTGCCTTAAAACTCTTAATGGTTAATTTATTAAAAATGGTGGAGTCGAGGGTACTCGAGCGACTTAAGTGAATCGTTAATCGCGAAAGCGAACGTTAGGGCTCTAAATGGTTAAAGTCTAGTTTATTAAGCGACCGTGGTTTAATTCCAGCTTATGTTGTTGTTCATAGGTTACCGGACCCACTCTAAGCTTAAGTCTACCCCGGAACACTCAGACAAGTTTTCTACCCGTTATACTGTTGTGGTGATGTAAATATATATATATGTATTATCTTGTGATAAGTGCATGATTGTTACTAGCAAATCTTGCGATATATTGGAGCATGTGATATGGTATATATGTATGTCTGTTTCGTAATCTTGATATCTAATTGTTGATTCAATTGCTTATAAGGTGCATAATACCTATGGTAGAGATAAGCAGTAGTTGCGTATACCCTTAGTATAGGGAACCCAAAGGTGAACATTTTTCTAAACCGGGAGTCGATGTTCCCGAGTATAATATATATATATATATATATTGTTATAGTTTTCAAAACTATTAATCGAATAAGGTTTATTCGATAACTTTATTTTATTTAATGAATATTATTTGAATATTCATTGGAGGACTTATGACTCCGCTTATTTTACTTAATGAATATTATTCTGAATATTCATTCGAGGACTTATGACTCCGCTTATTTTATTTAATGAATATTATTTGAATATTCATGCGAGAACTTATGACTCCGCTTATTTTACTTAATGAATATTATTCTGAATATTCATTCGAGGACTTATGACTCCGCTTATTTTATTTAATGAATATTATTTGAATATTCATTCGAGGACTTATGACTCCGCTTATTTTACTTAATGAATATTATTTTGAATATTAATTCGAGGACTTATGACTCCGCTTATTTTATTAAATAATATTCTTTATTTTATTAAAGAATAATGTTTCGATAATCAAACTTATTTTCTATTATTCAAATAAAGATCATACTTTCGTATAAGTATATCTTTGGTTATTTATTATTCATTTCAAGTATAAGTTTTAAAACTTTTACTTCAATTATTTTTATAAGGATTATCCTTATGGGAATATTATTTAAATAATAATATTCAGATATTTTCTAATATATCGGGACTGATTTATTTCATTAAATCAGCTTTACTCCTAACATTCTTAAAAATGTTTTCGAGTCTTCAAAATGATTTTAAAAGTTAGAGCGGATCCCAAAACTCGTTTTCAGATTTAAGATCTTCCTTTCGAAGGAGACTTGAATATTTGCTCAAAAATCTTAGGGATCCGGCTCTGTGGCGTATTTTATATTCACAACGAGGTTGCTGTTTTGAGAAAACAATTTGATTACTTGCCCAACGTTCGGGAAGTAAGTCCATCTATTAGAGTCGGCATAAGCGACAGGCCGGGGTACGGTCTATGAAGGTGTAAGAGGCTGGGTAACAGTCCATCCACGCGTGAGTGGCCGGGTAACGGTCTAGCGCGAGGTCCTAATGCGGCCAGGGTGATGACCAGCGAGGAATTCATCCATCTACAGTAGAAAAGGTTACTTATTGGTATCTTTGCCTGATCAGCAAGATATCAGGTTTATGCCAAAATTCTTTTCCTTTCCAAATTCATTGGATATTGTAAACTCTGTTCATACTTTACATGACAGAGGTTTTCAGGAAATGTATGAGAGATATATATGGATGTATATATCGTGACTTAATGAAGTATCTCGTAACTTCATTTCTTTTGAATGATATTATAAAGATTGAATCTATTCAAATCTTGTCTTGTAGTCTCATCTATGTGATGAACTTTTGAAACTAATTATAACTTGAACGGTGGTAGTTCAAGTAGTATTCGGAAAAGATATAAGTATATTGGAGTATCTTTTAACTTCAACTTTTAAACTTATATCTAGTAAATAATTATCTTATGCAAGTCAAAGATTTTCAGAAAAATGTTGAGACAAGGTTAGATATATGAGATCACCTTGCAACGATATTTTTATACAGTTATAAACTGAAACTCTGTGTTTATTTTGCATGGAAGAGGACTTCCAAGATTTTGAAAAGTATATGTATATATATACTGAATATTTTGCGACTTGGTCGCGTTAAGAGATCAAACTTGGTTCATTTCTTCTTGACCAAGACTTTCATGAGTACTATGAGAATGCTCATATATTGTTAATTATTATACATATTATTTCGGTGGGCGTGTTGCTCACCCTTGCTTTCTTCTTTCATCACACACCAACAGATAGACAAGATGAACAAGATCAAGCTCCCAATTCGCGAGCGAATAGGAAACGTTCTGCAGTTTCCTGTAGGCGTTGATGTCGTTGTAGCTGAGGTAGGATCTACCAATAGGCTAGGCTTTCAACATTTGATGTACCAGACTTATGTATATTTATGAATTGTAATAATGACAAGGAAAATGTAAATTTATTCAGAAACCCTTTTAAGGTGTAATGGCTTATAATTGTGGAATAAAATGACTTGTGTTATTTTTGGTATTCATCTCTGAGACTATAACTTGTGGTGTATGTGTGTATATTATGGGGTCACAGTACGCAGTAGTTGGTTGTTTATTAAGATTAAGCGTTATTAAGGGAAATGGAACTCGTGACAACCCGGATCCCCGACCCCGGATTTGTGGGTGTTTCAATACCTCTGTAATCAGTAATATCTACTGATTTACCAGTATCTTATCCAATTTTGTTGCAGTGGCCATAAGAGTGGATACACCTAAACAATCTTGTATTCCAAACTTTTTCAATAAATTTCTGGTGTACTTAGATTGATAAATAAAAGTTCCTTCTTCATTCTGCTTGATTTGAAGGCCCAGAAAATAGTTAAGTTCTCCTATCATACTCATTTGATATCTTGACTGCATCAGCTTGGCAAACTTCTTACAAAGTCTGTCATTTGTAGAACCAAAAATGATATCATCAACATATATTTGCACCAAAAGTAAGTCCTTTCCATGGTTGAGGTAGAACAGTGTTTTGTCAATAGTCCCTCTGTTAAATCCACTTTCCAGAAGAAACTGAGCTAAAGTCTCATACCATGCTCTTGGAGCTTGCTTAAGGCCATAAAGTGCTTTATCAAGCTTGTAGACATGATTGGGAAATTTGGGATCTACAAAGCCTGGAGGTTGTTCAACATATACCTCTTCTTCCAATTTTCCATTGAGAAAAGCACTTTTCACATCCATTTGAAAGACTTTAAACTTCTTATGAGCAGCATAAGACAAAAATATCCTTATGGCTTCCAATCTAGCAACTGGTGCAAATGTTTCATCATAATGAATTCCCTCCTGTTGAGAGTATCCTTTTGTAACCAGCCTTGCTTTATTCCTTGTAATTATGTCATCACTGTCAGTTTTGTTTCTGAACACCCACTTTGTACCAACAACAGACCTGTTCTTTGGTCTTGGCACTAGGGTCCAGAATTTATTTCTTTCAAATTCATTTAACTCTTCTTGCATTGCTTGCACCCAATCAGCATCTTAAAGAGCTTTTTCCACTTTCTTTGGTTCAGTCTGAGAAAGAAAAGAATGATAGAGACATTCATTTGATTTAGCTATTCTAGTTCTGACACCTACATTAGGATTTCCAATAATTAAGTCAGGTGTATGTGCTTTAGTCCACTTCCTTGCAGATGGAAGGTTTTCTCTAAAACTGGATGCTCCCCCATTATCCATGTCGTCTCCATCAACATTTTCTGATGCTCCCCCTGAAATTATGGTCTCTGAGTTGGATCCTTCAGAATTTGAGTTTCCAAAAATATCAGAACATGAGTTTCCAGAATTATCAGAACTTGGCCCATCAGAACTTGACGAATCAGAACTTGAAGAGCCCGTTGTAAATTCTGATGCTTCTTGAGATGTGGTTGGATCTTCAGTATGCTCCCCCTGCACAGGTGCATCTTCCTTAGGCATTGTCACCACAGTTTCAATGACATCAGAGTTTAATCCATCAGAGTTTGCAGTATCAGGATTTAGACTGTCAGGAGTTACAGAATCAGAATTTAAAACTTCATTTTCTAATCTCAGCTGATCATGATCATTGAAATCTTCAAGTCCAGTAATCTTCTTATCATCAAAAGAGACATTGATAGATTACATGACAACCCTTGTTCTTAAATTGTAGACTCTGAAGGCTTTTGTGGAAATTGGATATCCAACAAAAATTCCTTCATCAGCTTTTAGATCAAATTTGGATAGCTATTTGGTATGAGTCTTAAGAACAAAACACTTGCATCCAAATACATAAAAATACTTCAGATTTGGCTTTTTTTTCTTCACCATCTCATATGGTGTTTTTCCATGCTTGTTGATAAATGTTGCATTCTGAGTAAAACAAGAAGTCTGCACAGCTTTAGCCCAAAAGTAGGTTGGCAACTTTACTTCATCAAGCATAGTTCGTGCAGCTTCAATAAGAGTTCTATTCTTTCTTTCAACAATTCCATTTTGCTGTGGAGTTCCAGGAGCAGAAAATTCCTGCTTTATTCCATGGTTTTTGCAGAAGTCTTCC
Source organism: Apium graveolens (assembly GCF_009905375.1). Taxonomy (NCBI): domain Eukaryota; kingdom Viridiplantae; phylum Streptophyta; class Magnoliopsida; order Apiales; family Apiaceae; genus Apium; species Apium graveolens. The sequence goes on along the minus strand of NC_133650.1, from coordinate 70,596,695 downwards.
ATGATCAAATTTTTGAACTCAGTGCCATTATCACTTCTTATGATCTTCACAGAATCTTTGACTAATTTATCCAATTGCTTGACATGATTAATCAAGATATATGCGGTTTCACTTTTTGTGTGCAAGAAATACACCCATGTGTATCTGGTGAACTCATCCACTATGACCATAACATATTTCTTCTTTGCAATAGACATGACATTCACTGGACTAAATAGATCAACATGTAGTAGGTGATAAGGCTGAAGAATTGATGATTTAGTTTTGCTCTTGAATGAAGATTTTCTTTATTTTGCCTTCTGACATGAATCACAAAGGCCATCAGGAGCAAATACTAATTTTGACAGTCCTCTCAAAAGATCTTTCTTGACTAGTTCATTTATATTGTTAAAATTTAAATGAGATAGTTTTTTGTGCCAATCCCAGCTTTCTTCAATTGATGCTCTACTTAACAGACAGATTGCAGAACCATCAGTACTTGTTGAAAGCTTGGCTTCATAAGTGTTACCATGCCTGTATCCTTTCAGAACAACTTTGCCTGTAGATTTGCTTACAACTTCACAGTGTTCTTCAAAGAAATCCACATGATAACCTCTGTCACAGATTTGACTCACACTCAGCAGATTGTGTTTAAGTCCTGAGACCAGAGCTACTTTTTCAATGATGACATTCCCAAGATTGATATTGCCATATCCCAGAGTTTTTCCAATGTTTCCATCTCTATAAGAAATACCTGGGCTAGCTTTCTCCACAAAGTCTGATAGCAGGGTTTTATTTCCAGTCATATGTCCTGAACATCCACTTTCCAGAACTAGGATGTTTTTCCTGTTGCCCTGCAATCACAAAGACCACTAATGATTAGGTTTAAGGACCCAGACTTGCTTGGATCCTTTAGCCTTTTTAAGTTTGTTAACATTTGCAGCGGATTTAGCATCAGAGTTTATGTTAACCTTTTTCTTATCAGAATTTGCAATATCAGACTTTGCATCAGAACTTACACTAGAAGGAATAATGCTAACTTTCTTTACAGAAGGTTTTATTTGATAATAATCATGGTACAAACTATGATATTCCGTACAAGTATAAATGGAATGCCATAAACTACCATAATGAAAACAAGGATTTTGTGGCTTATATCTAACAGACTGACTCTTAACTCCTGACTTTAAAGGTAAGGAGTTTATGTTCTTATTCTTCCTGTAAAAAGAAGCCAGATGTTTAGAGTTTCCACAGTTATGACATGTTTTTCTAGGAGCATTAGGAACAGGCTTATAATTGTTACTTTTGTTCACACCTTCCTTTCCATTCCTATTTTTCCTAGGTGGCTTTATCTTGTTTACATTCTTAACATCTTTCAGCTTATGCTTAAGTTGCTTCTTAGTCATTAAGCCTATGTTAACTTCAGTTGGCTTATCCTGTTTAGGTTTGTCAGAAGTTACTTTCTCCTTAACTTCTGATTTCTCAATATCAGACTTTGCCGTTACAAACTTAACAAGATTTACTTTTGGTTTTTGTTTAACAACTATAGGCTCAGTTTCTACAGTTCTCTTACTATTCTTATCATCTCCATAACCTAAGCCCTCTTTCCACTTTCCACTACTAAGAATATCATGAGTTACTTTAGTTAGTACAAGTCCTGATAATCTCTCTTTCCTTTTCTAACTCAGTTTTTAGAGATTCATTCATTTTTAGCACTTCATCCCTAACATAAAAGGCATCATCTCTATCTTTCTGAGTTTGATGGAACATGACTAACTCTTTTTCTAAATAATCATTCCTCTTTTTATAAGCAAAATTTTCAGAAGTTAATCTTTCAAATGTTAAAGTTTGATCTTTATAACTAATGAACATGATTTTAAGATATCTTCTCAACTCAGTAATATCATCAGTATGAAAGGTATAAGTAGTTTGATGTACCTTTAAGTCAGCAGTATCGAAACTGCTATCAGCATTTGCCATCAAGGCATAGTTTTCCTCATCCTCAGAATCTGAAGCATCTGACCAGCTTTTCTTCTTTGTGACAAGAGCCTTGCCTTTGCCACTCTCCCCTTTTCTGCAATCAGGAGATATGTGGCCTTTCTCACCACAGTTGTAGTATTTAACATTTGAGTAATCTCCTCTGTCACACTTTCCTCCTTTGCCTTCATATTTTCTGAAACCTTTTGTTAGATACATTTGAGATGTCATGTCTAAAGTGTTTCATGTTTAGTTTTAAAATCTTAACAAACAGGAAATATCAGTACTTACTGAAATCAGCACTTACTGGAAGTCAGAACTTAAGGATATCAGTACTTAAATAATCAGGAGATAATTATCAGAAGATGGATATCAGAACTTAAGTGCGGGAGGGCGAACAGTTAAGGAAAGGATGATTGAAAGGAGAGAAGATCAAGACTAAATAAAGAAGAGATATGCATGGAGAAGATCTCTATGGAAAATAGAAGACTTGGAAAAGAAGATATCTAATTGATATATTTTAGGATACGGAATCATATTCAATATCAATTAGAGATTATCTTGTAACTGTGTAGTATATAAACACAAACATAGGGTTTACACTAAATGTGTTATCATAATCGAAGTTATTATTTATTGTAACCCTAGCAGCTCTCGTGATAAGTTGTTCATCACTGAGAGAGGACAGTTCCATATTGTAACAGAGTTTATTGTGTTGAATAAAATCTGTTTTCTGTTACTTATGTTCTTATATTCGATTTGATTATGATAAACACTGTATTCAACCCCTTTTACAGTGTGTGTGACCTAACAAGTGGTATCAGAGCAGATCTGTTTACACAAACAGTTTAAGATCCAAAAACAATCATGTCTGAAGAAGAACAAACTCCAACCAAGTCCACCAAAACTGAAGGACCTCCAAAGACTCAAATCCACAGTCGATATGAGACTATTAGAGTTCCCATACTGAAACCATTTGAATATCCCATATGGAAGGTGAGGATGTCTATGTTTCTAGAAGCTACAGATCCAGAATACCTTGACAGAATCAATGAAGGACCACACAAGTCAACCAAACTCTCTGTTGTACTTGCAGGTGAACCAGCAAAGTCTGTTCCAAAGGAGAAGAGTGATTACACTGCTGAAGATATCTCATCGATTGCTAAGGATGCTAAGGTACGACACTTGCTGCATAGTGCCATTGATAATGTCATGTCAAATAGGGTAATTAACTGCAAGACTGCAAAGGAGGTATGGGATTCCTTGGAGACAAGATGTCAGGGAACTGATTCAATTAAGAAAAATAGGAAGACTATACTTACTCAAGAGTATGAACACTTTGACTCAAAGCCTGATGAGTCATTAACTGGTTTGTATGACAAATTTGTCAAACTCTTGAATGATTTGTCACTAGTTGACAAGGAATATGATCTTGAAGATTTAAATCTTAAATTCCTATTAGCTCTTCCTAAATGTTGGGATTTGAAGGCCACCACTATAAGAGACAACTATGCTCTTGAAGAAACAACTCTTGATGAAATTTATGGGATGCTCAAGACTCATGAACTTGAGATGGAACAAAGAAGCAAGAGGAATGGAAGAAAGTCAAGGACTGTTGCTCTTAAGGATGAGGAGGAAAGTCCCAAGGTTGCTGCCTCAAAGAAAGGCAAGGGAAAAGCTCTCATCACAAAGTCTGATACTGAATCATCAAGTTCTGATACTGATGATGACTCAGAAACTAAAAGCTTACCTGAGATGGATCCTGATGAAGAGATGTTGAAGCTGTGTGCTCTTATGGTGAAAGGAATCACAAGGATTGCATACAGGAAATTCAGAAAGGGAAAGAAATTTTCCAGGAAAGGTGCAAGTTCTGATAAGAAGAGTTTGAGAAAATTTTAAGGCAAAGGAGGAAAGTATGACAGAGGAGAATACACAAATGTCAAATGCTACAACTGTGGTGAGAAAGGCCACATATCCTGATTGCAAGAAAGTGAAGAGTGACAAAGCCAAGGCTCTTGTCACAAAGAAGAAAAGTTGGACATACACTTTAGATTCTGAAAGTGAGGTGAACTATGCATTGATGGCAAATGCTGATAGCAGTTCTGATGCTGCTGAGTTAAAGGTACCTCAAACTACTTATGCCTTTCATACTGATGATATTAATGAGTTGAGAAGATATCTTAAAACCATGTTCATTAGTTATAGAGATCAAACTTTAACATGTGAAAGATTAACTTATGAAAATCTTGCTTATAAAAAGAGGAATGATTATTTAGAAAAGCAGTTAGTCATGTTCAATCAAACTCAGAAAGATAGAGATGATGTTTTCTATGTTAGGGTTGAAGTACTTAAAATAAATGAATCTCTAAAAACTGAGTTAGAAAAGGAAAGAGAGATTATCAGGACTTGGACTAACTCTGGTAAAGCAACTCAGAATATTCTTAGTAGTGGAAACTGGAAAGAGGGCTTAGGTTATGGAGATGATAAGAATGATAAGGGAACTGTAGAGATTGAGCCTATAGTTGTTAAACAAAAGCCAAAGGTAAATCCTGTTAAGTTTGTAGCTGTAAAGTCTGATATTGATAAATTAGAAGTTAAAGAGAAATTAACTTCTGACAAACCAAAACAGGGTAAGCCAACTGAAGTAAACATAGGCTTAATGACAAAGAAACAACTTAAGCATAAGCTGAAAGATGTTAAGAATGTAAACAAGGTAAAGCCACCTAGGAAAAATAGGAATGGAAAGGAAGGTGTGAATAAAAGTAATGATTATAAGCCTGTTCCTAATGCTTTTAGAAAGAAATGTTATAACTGTGGGAATTCTAACCATCTGGCTTCTTTTTGCAGGGAAAATAAGAACATAAACTCCTTACCTTCAAAGTCAGGAGTTAAGAGTCAGTCTGTTAGATATAGGCCACAAAATCCTTGTTTTCATTATGGTAGTTTATGGCATTCCATTTATACTTGTAAGGAATATCATAGTTTGTACTATGATTATTATCAAATAAAACCTTCTTTAAAGAAAGTTAGCATTATTCCTTCTAGTGTAAGTTCTGATGCAAAGTCTGATACTGTAAATGCTGATAAGAAAACTGTTAACATAAATTCTGATGCTAAATCCGCTGCAAATGTTAGCAAACTTAATAAGGCCAAATGATCCAAGCAAGTCTGGGTCCTTAAAACTAATCATTAGTGATCTTTGTGATTGCAGGGCAACAGAAAAAACATCCTAGTTCTGGACAGTGGATGTTCAGGACATATGACTGGAAATAAAGCCCTGCTATCAGACTTTATGGAGAAAGATGGCCCAAGTGTTTCTTATGGAGATGGCAACATGGGAAAAACTTTGGGATATGGAAATATCAATCTGGGGAATGTCATCATTGAAAAAGTAGCTCTAGTCTCAGGACTTAAACACAATTTGCTGAGTGTTAGTCAAATCTGTGGCAAAGGTTATCATGTGGATTTCTTTGAAGAACACTGTAAAGTTGTAAGCAAATCTACAGGCAAAGTTGTCCTGAAAGGATACAGGCATGATAACATTTATGAAGCCAAGCTTTCAACAAGTACTGATGGTTTTGCAATCTGTCTGTTAAGTAGAGCATCAATTGAAGAAAGCTGGAATTGGCACAAGAAACTCTCTCATTTAAATTTCAACAATATAAATGAACTAGTCAAGAAAGATCTTGTGAGAGGACTGCCAAAATCAGTTTTTTGCTCCTGATGGCCTTTGTGATTCATGTTAGAAGGCAAAACAAAGAAAATCTTCATTCAAGAGCAAGACTGAATCATCAATTCTTGAGCCTTATCACCTACTACATGTTGATCTATTTGGTCCAGTGAATGTCATGTCTATTGCAAAGAAGAAATATGCTATGGTCATAGTAGATGAGTTTACCAGATACACATGGGTGTATTTCTTGCACACAAAAAGTGAAACTGCATCTATTTTGATTGATCATGTCAAACAACTGGATAAATTGGTCAAAGATTCTGTGAAGATCATAAGAAGTGATAATGACACTGAGTTCAAGAATTTGATCATAGAAGAGTTCTGCAAAGACCATGGAATCAAGCAGGAATTTTCTGCTCCTGGAACTCCACAGCAAAATGGAGTTGTTGAAAGGAAGAATAGAACTCTTATTGAAGCTGCACGAACTATGCTTGATGAAGCAAAGTTGCCAACCTACTTTTGGGCTGAAGCTGTGCAGACTACTTGTTTTACTCAGAATGCAACACTCATTAACAAGCATGGAAAAACACCATTTGAGATGGTGAAGAAAAAGAAGCCAAATCTGAACTATTTTCTTGTATTTGGATGCAAGTGTTTTGTTCTTAAGACTCATCCTGAACAGCTATCCAAATTTGATCTAAAAGCTGATGAAGGAATTTTTGCTGGATATCCACTTTCCACAAAAGTCTTCAGAGTCTACAATTTAAGAACAAGGGTTGCCATGGAATCTATCAATGTCTCTTTTGATCATAAGAAGATTACAGGACTTGAAGATTTCAATGATCATGATCAGCTGAGATTTGAGAATGAAGTTTTAAATTTTGATACTGTAAATCCTGACAGTCTAAATCCTGATACTGCAAACTCTGATGGATTAAACTCTGATGTTATTGAAACTGTGGTGACTACGCCAAAGGAAGATGAACCTGTGCAGGGGGAGCATACTGAAGATACAACCACATTTCAAGAAGCATCAGAACCTACAACAGGCTCTTCAAGTTCTGATTCATCAAGTTCTGATGGGCCAAGTGCTGATAATTCTGGAAACTCAAATTCTGAAGGATCCAACTCAAGGAGCATAATTTTAGGGGGAACATCAGAAAATGTTGATGAAGACATCATGGATCATGGGGGAGCATCCAATTGTAGAGAAAATCTTTCATCTGCAAGGAAGTGGACTAAAGCACATACACCTGACTTAATTATTGGAAATCTTGATGCAGGTGTCAGAACTAGAACAGCTACATCAAATGAATGTCTTTATCACTTTTTTCTCTCTCAGACTGAACCAAAGAAAGTGGAAGAAGCTCTTCAAGATACTGATTGGGTGCAAGCAATGCAAGAAGAGTTAAATGAATTTGAAAGAAATAAAGTCTAGACCCTAGTGCCAAGACCAAAGAACAGATTTGTTGTTGGTACAAAGTGGGTGTTCAGAAACAAAACTGATAGTGATGGCATAATTACAAGGAATAAAGCAAGGCTGGTTGCAAAAGGATATTCTCAACAGGAGGGAATTTATTATGATGAAACACTTGCACCAGTTGCTAGATTGGAAGCCATAAGGATATTTTTGGCTTTTGCTGCTCACAAAAAGTTTACAGTCTTTCAAATGGATGTGAAAAGTGCTTTTCTCAATGGAGAATTGGAAGAGGAAGTATATGTTGAACAACCTCCAGGTTTTGTAGATGTAAAATTTCCTAATCATGTCTACAGACTTGACAAAGCACTTTATGGCCTTAAGCAAGCTCCAAGAGCATGGTATGAGACACTAGCTCAGTTTCTTCTGGAAAGTGGATTTAACAGAGGGACTATTGACAAAACATTGTTTTATCTCAACCATGGAAATGACTTACTTTTGGTGCAGATATATGTTGATGATATTATTTTTGGTTCTACAAATGACAGACTTTGTAAAAAGTTTGTCAAACTGATGCTGTCAAGATATCAAATGAGTATGATGGGAGAACTCAGCTATTTTCTGGGCCTTCAAGTCAAGCAGAATGAAGAAGGAACTTTTATTTGTCAATATAAGTACACCAAAAATTTGTTGAAGAAATTTGGAATGCAAGATTGTTCAAGTGCATCCACTCCTATGACCACTGCAATAAAATTGGATAAGGATACTGGTACATCAGTAGATATTACTGATGACAGAGGTATGATTGGTTCATTACTCTATCTAACTACAAGTAGACCTGATATCATGTATGCTACCTGTCTTTGTGCAAGATTTCAAGCAGATCCAAGAGAACCTCACTTAACAGTTGTGAAAAGAATTTTCAAGTACCTTAAGGGTACAGCTGACCTGGGATTATGGTATCCTAGAGAATCAGACTTTAAGCTAATAGGTTACTCAGATGCAGATTTTGCAGGATGCAAAATTGACAGGAAAAGCACAAGTGGAAGCTGCCAATTTCTTGGAGGCAGGTTAGTTTCTTGGTTTAGCAAGAAACAGAAGTCAATTTCCACATCAACCGCAGAAGCAGAATACATTGCTGCAGGAAGCTGTTGTGCACAGATTCTTTGGATGAAGAATCAGTTACTGGATTATGGGTTAGAATTTTCTAAAATTCCTATTTACTGTGATAATCATAGTGCTATTGCTATGACAGGTAATCCAGTTCAACACTCAATGATAAAGCACATCAGCATTAGGTACCACTTCATAAGGGAACATGTGGATGAAGGTACAGTGGAATTGCATTTTGTTCCAACAGATCAACAACTAACAGATATCTTCACAAAACCACTGTGTGAAGTTACTTTTACAAGATTGGTAAATGAACTTGGAATGGTTTCAGGTTCTTTCTCTAAATCTGCTTAGTTTTTGTTTTGATATATCAAACTTTATGATCAGTATTTACAGATATTACTATATTTGTGTATCCTATGCTTAATTAGAAATTTTCTAAGTGCTGATTATTGTCTGATGTGAATTTTTAAACTCTGATAGTGATATGACTGCTTCTGTGACTATTCAATCCAATGAGGATAACTGTGCTAGATGCTGACCTAGTAGTCTTTAATATACTAAAGATCCCATGTATGAAGTAATTGTTTATGTGGAAATCTCTTAAGACAAGCAAATTCTGATATTGAGGTTAGTTAAAGTTTACTTTGTGTATCTTATTACTAAGTCAAAAACTAGAATAATGCTTCTTATCTGTTAAGTTCTGATGTTGGTAAATCTGATGGATGTACTAAGTGCTGATAAGCCTCACTTATCAAAAGAAAAAGAAAAGAAAAGAAATAAAAATTTGGTACACCTTTGAGATCTAGAGTAAAAATGTGGAAGGGAAGACCCAAGTGCATTGCTGGTATTAAGTAATATGCATTAGAAAAGCAACATAAAATTTTCTTGGTGACTTTTCACACTCTATGATTACTGGAGAAATACTCTGATAAAAGCATAAATTCTGATAAGCAGTTGTGACTCACTTACACTAAGAAGCCACTGTAAAAAGGAATTTCAAAAGATGCATAAAATGAGCACAAAACAGTTGAGGTGGACTCATGCATGAACTCATTCTACAGTAGACTTCAGAATAATGACAGATTTTGAGCAAAGTTCTTAGTTATGCCTTATTTCTAAGATATACTGAAGTGAATCAGACTTTAATCATTATATGATATTTAGCTTACTGCAAACACATACACTCTATATGAATGATGACAATTACTGTGGTGATAAATGTTATTTTAGATGAACAGTTTAAGTGTCAGTTGCATAAATTCTGAGGATAAGTTCTGATGGAAGTTCTGATGATTAAGTTCTGATGAAACCATATCAGTACTTGTGTGAAGAATTACAGGAATAAAACATTCATTTTCGAGTTAAGGAGCCATGTTCTGATGATTGTTAAGTTCTGATATAAAGTCTAAGTTCTGATATTAAATCCTGATTCTTTACTTGACTTATTTATGGTTAAATCTGAAATAGTCATATTTAAAATCAAAATATGTTTGGGTGAGATATAAACAGTCAAAATAATCTGGGTTAGTGGTACTCGTATATGCACAGAAATTTTTACTTGTTTCGTGTGCTCATTAACTCCTGTTTTAAGCTTCTAATGGTTGTCATAATTACTCATCGGTCTAGGGAGACGAGGCTTTACTTCTTTTTGTTTCACATTCCCTGCATCCCTTGGTCTTCCCTTGTCTATATAACTGACCGATAATCCTTCAGTAAAAACCAATTCTTTCTTCTCTCAAACAATGACTCAGTTTGGTTGGTTTTACTGCTATGGCTCAGACAAGGCGACTATTTGGAACAATGGAGTTCCAACTCATTATCCTATCAACAACATTCCTTCTAATATCTGGATTCAATTTCCAGAAATCATTAAAAATGATTTGTTGATTGTTCAAAGAGATCTTCGTCTCCGTTCTCTTAGTTAGCAAGAGAGAATCATTTGTCTTGCTATTATTTTTATTGAAGATAGGAAGAAGAATTAATTGCTATCCTCTTGTTTCTCTTCACTGTCAACTTTGTCAGTTTTTTAGACTAGGACTAAGGCTGTTGATGTTAGGGATTCTAGACTAGGACAATCTTGTAATTTTTTGCATGTAATTTAAGTTTCATAAAATGTATTCGTTTGATATATTAATGAAATTTTACTTTATTGCAAGATTTTGCCTCTGAGTCATTTCATATTCTGATTACCCTTTACATTCTGATAATAATCAAGTTGTGCTGCTCACGTGGTAGTGTTTATTTGCTTGGTTTATTTTTGGTTATTCTTAAATGGGATTATTTTATTAGAATAATTGTTTAAATGGGATTACTTGATTAATGGGATTACTTGGTTAGTGGGACGGTTTTTCTCTTAGAAAATTGCATGTGATAAGTAATGATTACTGAATTCCCGTGCCCATTAATTATTTTTTACTGCTACATGCCTGACAGGTGTCCAAAGACCTTTTATATTCGTCTCAACGATTATCTTTTACCATGTATAAGTAAAAGAGAGAAAAGATTGTAAAATCTTTTATTCACTTTTATACTCTATCTCTCTCTTTTTACTCTTATACTCTCACTATTTTCTGACTATTTATCACACAGGCATTTTCTCGAACACCTTTCAGACACTCAAATTTTTCACTGATTTCTCAATGGCACCTAAAGATATTATCTTCAATGGAGCAAAGTTTATTCCTAATAACTATGCTTCCATTCTTTCCACGCAAGAACCTCCGCCAGACTTCACTTTGTTCAGGACTTCTTAGCTAATAGTGAAATCGGATACGTTTTGACTCAACCATCAAGTTTTTCTGGATCACAAGTGCTGACATTCTGGAGAACAAGGGTTTATAATGATGGTGGTAAGCGTGGATCTCCTAGTATTGTCTTTACAGAAAATGAGGAGGATTATGTTGTTACTCCGACAGTGGTTCGCAGGGCTCTCCATTTACCAGAAAATGTTTAATTTAGTGCTGCTGTTGAGGAACCACTGCTTCAGGAAATGATGGTCGATTTCGGCTATGAAGAAAGTTTAGCAAAAATGGGTCAACTCAAACGTGCACACATGCGCTGAGAATGGAGTTTTTTCTTTGACTGCATCACAAAGGCATTTGGTAAAAAATGTACAAATTTTGATGTCATTCCAATCTTGTCGCAACAAATTGGGTATGCTCTTCTCCATCAGTCTCATTTTGATTTTACTAGAACTGTGCTATGCTTTATTGGTGACAGAATGAAAGAGGATATGAATATTGTCTATTTTGCTAGATTCTGTCAATTAATTTATAGTCACTGTACAGAAGATGAACCTATCTTAGCCAGTGACCTGTTAGAATCCTTTAAGCTAGCCAAAAGGGCTTTTACTGATTTACTAAATGCTGTAACAAAAAGGCAATTTTGAGACCTCTTAGAATTTCCTTAGTTGTCAAACAAGCCCTGGTAAATGCTGATGTTGCCAAATACTCTGTAATTTATCCTGATGTACCACAACCACAACCTCAACCACAACCATCAGAACCTACTCCTATCCCTCCTCAAACACAAACATCAGAATATGCTCATTATCCATCAGCACATACTACAGTGCAGCCTTCTTCTGCTAGAGCAACAACATCAAGATCTAAGAAAGTTTCACAGCAAAAAAGAAGGAGGATCATCTTGAGAGATGAATTAGATGATGAGGCACAGGTTCAACCTACAGAACCTGTTATTCTTGCAGCGGAGAAAGTCTCTTCTCAGAAAGATACAGAGACTGGGAGTTCTAGGTCCCTGAAAAGGCCTAAAACAATTAATTCTGATGATGCAGCTCCTACAGTCTCTTCAAAAGCAAAAAGATTTAAAACATTAGCAAAAAGGCCTGCAGATTCTGGTAAAGGAATGGAAGCAGCAGCTAAGGAAGGGGGTCAGGAATCTCTGATCTCACGAGACCCTGTTGAAGCTCATAATTCTCCAAGTGCTGATCCAGACCTTCATGAAACTCATCACTCTCCACTTCATGAGCCAGAAATAACTCATATTCCCACACCTCCACTATCTCCAGTACATGCTGATAACCATGGGCTAAGTGATGAAATTGACATCCATAACTTGGAAGTGCCTCAGGTTTTGCATCTGGAGGCTCCACCAACTACACAACTTTCTCAGCACACTCTTCCAGCCACTCCAGTGCTAAATTCTGATGATCATGGAGATGGATCTCCAATTGCTTCTCATACAGTCATTTTATCAGAAGATGATGATAGTGAAGATTCTGCCACTTCTGTTGCACTGCCTGCTGTAAACTCTGATGAAGCTGATGTTAATGTAGATGATGATGCAGCTGGTCCTTCTGGACATGCTCCTTTACCACCAGCTTCTAAGGTTACTTTTATCGAGAAGTTTGTAGAAAGGTCTCCTCCAGTTCCTTGGAAAGAGACTCAAAGAGGGCAATAGTGGATAAAAGACTGGAATAATGTTGAATTTGTCCCTAATGGAGCTGTTCTTTCTGAACATCTGACAAAGGCTAGGGAGATGTTTGCCAATGATGATTTCAAGACACATCTTAGAGTTACAGCACTGAGTACAAGGCACCTTCAAGGTCAATACTCAGCAACTCACGACCAGCTGGACAAAATTCGAAATAAATTGCAAGAGGATGCGGAGAAGCTCAAAGTAGAGAAGCAGAAGTTTTTCAAGCCTAACTTTGACCGTTTAGCAAATATTGAAAAGTCTCAAGACAAGCAGCAAGCTCAAATTTATGATCTTTTACAAAATCAAGCTGCTCAACAAGTTCAGCTTCATGGGGAGAAAGTAATTAAGTCCAAATGCAAGTCTACTAAATCACAGAAAGAAAAAGATGATGAAAATGAAGATCAGGGAAACTCTGAAAAGGGTGGAGGTCAAAGAAAAAACAAAGGCTCTTCATTACAGAAAGACGGAACTACAAGTCAAAGGCTAAGTTCTGATGCTGGCAAGAAATCAAGCTCAGGTAAACAAGTTCTAGTCAATCCTGAAGATCTTGATGAAGAGATCTCAAAGAAGCTGTTTCTTAAAGAAAAATCAGGGATGGATCTTGAAATGCTGGAAGAAGAAGCTAGACTGAAAGCTGCAATTGATAGTCACAATCTAAGTCTAAAGCTTCTGCAATAGCAAAGAAACCTCCACAGGCATAAGGCATTGTGATTAAAGAAAGAACAAGTGCTGAGGCATCTAAAGCCAAATCACAAGTGGAGTATGATCCAAAGTTTAAGGGCAAAGGTAAAGTTGATGAACCTGTAAGTGTTTACATGCCAACTATGGATGAACATATAGATGCTGATGAAGATACTGATCTGATTTTGAAGAAAAAGAAAGATTCTCAAACAACCTCTGACAGAGCTCAAGTTGTTCAAAGTCAGGAGTTAGTAAATTCAGATGCTACAAGGAAGCAAACAACCTCTGACACAGCTCAAGTTAGTTTGACATCAGGAGATAAGGGAATAACCTCTGACATTGCTCATGTTAAACCTTCAACTACTCTACCAGGATTCACCCAAGCTAAACAATCTGCTCAAACTCTGAAGAGTACATCAAGAGGTTTTCAGAGTAGATTGCTTCTAGGAAATGAGGCAAGAAATAAAACTGGTTTGGGAAATGCTGATGAAAGAAGAGTAAGCAACACAACTCTAGATCCTACATCTCTGTCTGAACCAGGAATATGCATAACTCCTGAAAGATTGGATCAATTGGATTCTGTACAGATGGTTTACCACTCTGCACTGAAAGAACAAGTTATGTTATATTTCATGACAGATGGGAGGGTATTCCAGTTTAGGCAGGATGCTATTAACTTGAAGTACTATGAAAAATTGGAACATGTGCTATATTTGCTTCAAGTAAAGAACAAGTCTACAGATGATGCTGCCAAATTCTTAAGGTCTAATATTGAGAGATAGAATAAACTTTACAGGATAAAGTCTGACAGCTCATACTATCCTAAGTACAGAGTTCATGATGGAAAAATTGTTGAAATGAAGTCTAACACTGCAAAGATTGTTACTACCTTTCTGGGTTATAAGGCTGTTGAATTCAACATAGAATCAGACAAAGCTTATTATATCAGACTTAATGAGGATATAAGAAAGGCAAAGATCAATGATCTCAGAGCTGCTATCTTTCAGATAAGTGAAGATACAGCTGAGCTAAAAGAAGCCAAAAGGAGGATGTTTAATGAACTTGCATATTCTGGGAGATGTCTTTTGAAGAATTATCTCAGGACAACTCCTGATATTAAAGAGATCACATAATGAAGCCAAGTCAGGGACTGCAACTACTAAATTCTGAAGAGCATACAGGCTAAAGCTGATATCAGACTTTAAGGATGGTAAAAGCTACAAGTACTGTAAGTTGTAGTTTTTTAGTTAAATTCTCATGTGCATTTATACTTAATGTTTTTGACATCATCAAATATATATTGAACTTGTATATTATGCTAAATTACAAGTTGGGGGAGATTGTTAGATATATTTGAGATGTCATGTCTAATGTGTTTCATGTTTAGTTTTCAGATCTTAACAAATAGGAAATATCAGTACTTACTGAAATCAGCACTTACTGGAAGTCAGAACTTAAGGATATCAGTACTTAAATTATCAGGAGATAATTATCAGAAGATGGATATCAGAACTTAAGTGCGGGAGGACGAACAGTTAAGGAAATGCTGATTGAAAGGAAAGAAGATCAAGACTAAATAAAGAAGAGATATGCATGGAGAAGATCTCTATGGAAAATAGAAGACTTGGAAAAGAAGATATCTAATTGATATATTTTAGGATACAGAATCATATTCAATATCAATTAGAGATTATCTTGTAACTGTGTAGTATATAAACACAGACATAGGGTTTACACTAAATGTGTTATCATAATCGAAGTTATTATTTATTGTAACCCTAGCAGCTCTCGTGATAAGTTGTTCATCACTGAGAGAGGACAGTTCCATATTATAACAGAGTTTATTGTGTTGAATAAAATCTATTTTGTGTTACTTGTGTTCTTATATTCGATTTGATTGTGATAAACACTGTATTCAACCCCCTTTTACAGTGTGTGTGACCTAACACCTTTCTTATCAGAATTTGCACCTTTCCTGGAAAACTTCTTTCCTCTCCTGAATTTCCCGTATGCAATCTTTGTGATTCCTTTTACCATAAGAGCACACAGCTTCATAATCTCTTCATCAGGGTCTATCTCATGTATACTTTTAGTTTCTGAGTCATCATCACTATCAGAACTTGATGACTCAGTATCATACTTTATGATAAGAGCTTTTCCCTTTTCTTTCTTTGAGGCAACAACCTTGGGACTTTCTTCCTCAGCCACAAAAGCAACTGTCCTTGACTTTCTTCCATTCCTCTTGCTTCTTTGTTCCATCTCAAGTTCATGAGTCTTGAGCATCCCATAAATTTCATCAAGAGTTGTTTCATCAAGATTATAGTCGTCTCTTATTATTGTGGCCTTCAAATCCCATCTTTCAGGATGAGCTAACATGAATTTAAGATTTGAATCTTCAATATCATACTCTTTGTCAACTAGTGAAATCATTCAAGAGTTTTACAAATCTGTCATATAAATCAGTTAATGACTCGTCAGGCTTTGAGCTAAAGTGCTCATACTCTTGAGTGAGTATAGTCTTCCTGTTCTTCTTGATTGAATCAGTTCCCTGACACCTTGTTTCCAAAGCATCCCATATCACTTTTGCAGTCTTGCATTAAATTACCCTATTTGACATGACATTATCAATGGCACTATGCAGGAAGTGTCTTACCTTTGTATCCTTTGCAATCGATGAGATATCTTCAGCAGTGTAATCACTTTTCTCCTTTGGTACAGACTTTGCTGGCTGACCTGCAACTTCCACAGAGAGTTTGGTTGGCATATTTGGTCCTTCATTAATCCTGTCGACATATTCTGGATCTGTAGCTTCCAGAAACATAGCCATCTTCACTTTCCATATGGAATACTCAGAAGGTTTCAACATGAGAACTCTTATAATCTCATATCGACTATGAGTTATGGTTTTTGGAGGTTCTTCAGTTTTGGTGGGCTTGGTTCGAGGTTCTTCTTCAGACATGATTGTTTATGGATCTTAAACTGTTTGTGTGTTAACAGATCGCTCTGATACCACTTGTTAGGTCACACACACTGTAGAAGGGGGTTGAATACAGTGTTTACTACAATCAAATCGAATATAAGAACTCAAGTAACAGAAAACAGATTTTATTCAACACAATAAACTATGTTACAATATGGAACTGTCCTCTCTCAGTGATGAACAAATTATCAAGAGAGCTGCTAGGGTTACAAAGAATAATAACTTCGATAATGATAACACTTATAGTGTAAACCCTATGTCTGTGTTTATATACTACACAGTTACAAGATAAATTCTAATTGATATGGAATATAATTCTGCTTCCTAAAATATATCAACAAGTTATCTTTTCTTCCAAGTATTCTATTCTTCATAGAATTCTTTCTTCATGCATAATTCTTTCTGTCTTAGTCTCGATCTTCTTTCCTTTCAGTCAGCCGCCTGCCTTATCTGAAAGTCATCTTAAGTCCTGATATTATCTCCTGATAAATATCTTCTGATAATTTAAGTTCTGATAACTTAAGTTCTGATATGTTAAGTTCTGTCTTTAGTATAAGTGTTGATTTCCAGTTAATTACTGATTGTCCTGTTAGGTAAGATCTGAAAACTGAACACAAATTATATTACACATGACATTATCAAATATATCTAACATATACGTACTTCCGAAATTTTCGGAGGAAGTACTAAGGATATGAGTTGACTGTTGTCAACAGATAATTAATAGGGGGGGAGTTTCTCCTTGAAAATTTATTCAAAATATTTAAAATAAGTCGAGATGATATTTTTCGATGATCCGAAATTATTCGAATGGTTTTCCGAAAATCAGAAAGTATTTTAAATCAGGTTCTATGATTTTTAAATCATAAATAATAATTAATTAAATGATAATCAATAAATAATTAAACCTCGAAGTAGTTTACTTTTAAAAGAATATCTAAAATAATTCCTCAACTAATTTATCTTTAAATAATTTAATGATCTTTAATATTTAATCGAGTCTGAAATAAATATTCACCAGAGAATACTTCTCCATAATAAATGATTAGTTAAATAATGCTCATTATTCGAACAATAAAATATAGTTGAGGAAATACGATCTTTGAAAATCATTTTAATAAAAGTTCGAGGTATTTAATATTTCGTAAGTGGACGTTGAGTCCCTTGAAACATAACTGCTATGGACTTTAATCGTCCTATAAATATCACCGGAATGATTCCCGGGTTTTTATTTTATAAAAATAAAACTGAAAGACTCTCGGTCTTACAACTTATACATAACGCTCTACCATAGCGCAAATATTCTTAAATAAAGCACCTCCGGAATACTTCCGGGTTTTTATCAATTTTTACTGACCGATCCTCGGTCTAAAATATATACACGCCACGCTACTCGCTAGCATTAACGTTCTCAATTATAAACTCCTCCGGGATACTTCCAGGTTTTTATAAGCATACACCGACCGACTCTCGGTCTAAATATAACATTTCGAACTCAGTATGAACATATACTAGAAATTATCAATAATTGAGTAATGTAATACATCTCAAACTTCGTAAAACAGTTTAAAGCAATCTCATGCATATATCACCATTTTGTAAAATATTCACAACACAACAGTTCTTAAAAGGTAGGGTTTGAAAACTTGCCTGGGTATCTAGAGGTGGAGGATGCTCTAGGTTCCGCTCGGAAATCTATAATCATAAACATAATTCGTTTCGTTAGGTCCCGTTCTAATTTACGGCTACCCGCATCATGCGCTAATCATTATGCACCCTCTTAACTTATATTACCCTTATTATTTCTTAAGTCCTTATTCACATTATGGTCGCTTCCTTTTTCAAAGTATCTTAAGACCATTTTCATTTTCGTCGTCGGCTCCGCTTATGGATTCTTCGGTTTCTTATCGCGCGGTCTCGGCTACGATATTTTTATAAAATTGAAAAATTATTATTTTCACTTGAAATTTTTATGTCATCTAATAAACTCTATTTCTTACTCTCTGTATAAATTTCATGATTTATGAACATTTTTAAGTCGATCCTTTTTATTTTCAGAGTTCGTAATTTGTTGCAGTTTTTGTCGCGTAAATCACTTTTAGTAAAACGGCCATAACTTTTTATCCGTAAATTGGAATCAAGTGATTCAAGCACCTAAACGATCCTTATAACATTTTATATCATAATCTAGGGTTATTTTTCAAGAAACTACAGTTTACATCTTCAGGAATTTCTGCAGAAACTTAAAGTTATGTTTTATTCATTTTAGCGAGATTACGGTTATGATCGGAGTTTCGTTTATGCCTTAAATCTTTATATTACCACCAATAATCAACATATAATCATCACCACACTAACTTCTCTCAAGAACATCATGTTCTTGAGGCAACAACAATTAACCTTAAAATACTTCCACCAAAACTAGGTTTACAACTATATTCTAAAAGGATCTTGAACTTAAATCTTAAATAAGGTTGAGTCAAAGATTTATACCTTCCTTGGAGAGTGGGTAATTCTTAACAAATCTTAGATGATCCTTAACTAGCTTTATACTGATCAAAACCTCAAAATGAAATCAAGTACACAACATTAATTCTCGAGTTAACTATTCATCTGAACTATAAAATATTAAAAACGGAATTGAGAATCAAGGAGGTGAGGAGAGTAGTTACCGTAAATATGTAGAGCTTTTCGAGGGCTTCGATTTGATAGGTAAAACTCAAAAAATGGCCAAGGGAAACTCAAGATACAAGCATTTCATCTTCCACCATTTCCATTGTTATTTCCTCTCGGGTTTTTGATAAAAAAATGGGGGAAAGAGATGAGTTTTACTTGGTTGTTTGTGTTTGTGGTGAAAAATGAAATGATACAAAGATATATACTTGGTTGATGTTTGCTTAATTGTGTGGTTAAAAGAAAGAGTGAGGTGTTAGCTTCATGGCTTAACTAACACCACTAATTTCTTTGTCAAGTGTCACTTACTCATTGTGTAAGGGTGTTGTCTTGGTGTTTAACTTGTGTCCACATCCTTGCACTACTTGCATTATTCACTCCTTTAATTGTTTTATGATTCATTTATCGTTCGTTCTCGTTGATCATTTCGAAGGGAACGTATCCGTGGTTTCATTGCCAGGGCTCTATAAATCCCTCTTGATATCCTTGATTACTCCTTTAATCCCTTTTATAATCCTTGGTTTTAATTCCTTATTTCTTATTCCTTCAACCTAATTCCTTCAGTATCTGGTGAATTCTCGGGAAAAAAAATGAAAGTGTCCGGTTTCGAATTCCGATGACTTTTACATACACTCATTTGGTACATATAATCATAATATCAACTCCGAAACTCATTTTCTCGTGCACTACATAGTATGGGCTAAAAAGTTTTCCCCGTCCGTCAGGGTTACTATTCATTAAACATTTTTACAAAGTCTCAAAAATTCGTGTTATTACAGTCTTCCCCTCTAACAAGGATTTCGTCCTGGAATCAATCAGAAAATAGGTGGGGATATCTATTCCTCATTGTGTCTTCAAGTTCCCAAGTTGACTCTTCGACATTTTGATTCCTCCACAAGATTCTAACCAGCTTCACAGTCTTATTACTTAGCACTTGTTCTTTTTGGTCCATTATCCTTACTGGTTTCTCAATGTAGGTCAGGTCTGGTTGTAAATCTACCTGCTCGTATTCTATTACATGACGTGCATCTGCATGGTACTTCCTTAACATGGACACATGGAACACATTGTGCACTTATTGTAGATTAGGAGGCAAGGCGAGCTTGTAAACTAGAGATTCTATTCTCTTCAAAATTTTAAAGGTCCTATGAATCTGGGACTCAACTTCCCTTTCTTTCCAAACCTCATTACTCCTTCCATGGAGATACCTTCAACAACACTGAATCCCCTGCTTCGTATTCTCTATCCTTTCGAATCTCATTACCCCTCCTCCCTCACTCTTACTAGAGCTAGAGTTTCATTCCTTAATGTTTGCTCATTTCGGCGCATCATCTATGTCAATTATTTTATGTAAGAAGTTCTCATTGCATTTCTACACGCTCATCTCCTGCTATACGTTTAGCGCCAGATTTAACATTTCTTCCTGTAGTATTTTCATTGACAGACCACTTGACCTTTCTTATCATTCACCAATTCAGATTTATGTCTATTCTGAATCCACTTGTTTCATTATTACACGTAATTAGGCTTTACTTTATGATCTCTGCCTAGATTTGAATGCCTCGCACTATATGTATCTATCATAAAAGATACCATTCAATTAACTGAAAATATCTAATTATCTAGTCTATACGTTTATCCTTATTGTCTCCCCGCCTGATAATAACATATAAGGATCATCTTTAATCATATAAAGTTTAATAGAAACATGGACTCATAATTCACATAACACATAAACACATAAGGCACGTATCACATATTTTATATAACATATAACTCCTTTTGTCAAAACATTCGATTCGGTATGTTCAGAACTGAAATCGAGTCGAAATACAATTTTACGATAAATATGCGACTCAGAAATATTTACAAAATTAAGCGACCTTTTGAAACAAAAGATTTTATGTTTCGAAAGTATTTTTAATGGAAGCAGAATATTTTTCTGAGTTTAGACGCGTTTGTTTCGTATTAAACGGCCGAACGACCTAATTATTATGAATAAAATAAGAATAATTCAATTAATAATAATATTAATTGCATTTTTTAAATACCTTTGTATAATTTTTAAAACATCAAAATATTTTTTAAGAATTATTTGGATTAATTATAAATAATTATATTTTATTTAACTATTTATAAATAAAATTAATTGATTAAATGAATTAATCAATTAATTAAATCATAAATAATTAATTAAAATAAATTATAAATAATTAAATCTAATTTGGATTTTTGAAAATAATAATAAAAAATAATTTTGGAAGTTGAAATAATTCATTTAATCATTTAAAAATAATTAACCAAATTATTTTTGTATTTAAAATTAATTTTTGGAAAGCAAAAATAAATTTTTGAATTATTTTTGAAATTAGAATTGCACAAATAGCTTTCAGATTTGGAATTGGGGAAATAAGGATCAAAGGAGGGTTGGATTAAAAGTAAACGGGTTGGACCGGGTCAAGGAAATGGGTCGTCAAGAACTCGTCGGAGTTCTCCCCAAAATCCGGTGACCCGCCTGATTTCGGCGAACCTCAGAAGAGGCCTTTAATGGCTCGTTTCAACCCTTTTTCCGAGCCCAATCTTTACAACATCAACGCCTCAACCTGTTACTAACATTGTTAGTCGCTAAACACGCATTAGTAACGTAAGACACATCGGGTCCTGTTGCCATCTTGAAGAAAGCATCATTTTATACGCAATTGATCGACACATTTAGACTCGTAGAACGGTCAGCTTCCGTTATCGATCGGACTTCTTTAATCATTCCCCGTATAATATCTATAGTACTACGATACCTTCTGGGTCGTACTTGTTATTCTTGCTAGCGCCTTAGACGTATTCGCGTTTATCGGTACCCGCTACCAGTAGCCTTTATAGGGTGTGTACGATCTTCTTTGCCTTCTAACAGCTCTGACAATGACATCCTTCATTCTTTCATATTGTCCTTCGTAAGGGATATCGGCGACTATTTTTAGTATGCTCGCGTGGTAAGTACATCTACACGAATTTTCTGTCAATGATAGGCGATTCCCCTAACCGTTCCAAATAAAAGGTAAGCAGCTAGACGTATCTTCAATGGCCAGGACAATTCTCTCATTCTACTTGTCAATTTGAGAATTCTAAGTCGTGCCTCTGTTCGTCCCTTCTCGCGAAATATCTTGGGTCCTTGCGTGGCATCACGGGGTATCTCTATAACCAATTATCTCTCCCGCGTTCATAACAATTTTTATAGAGCGGAGATCAATAATTTGCATAATAAAATAAGTGGTCTTATTTAATCTATCATTCAAAATCCTCAAGTCGCACAACGGCTAACTTGGTTCTTGATAATCCTCCTTCAAAATTTATTATAATTAACTCTTACTCCCATTCGGGTCATTTACAGGCCGCAATCTCCCAAATTTTAAACCTCGCCTTTCCATTTTCAATTTCAACCATGTCGAGTACTTACTTTCCTAATCAATGACATCCCTTTTCATATTTTGTCATGACTAATATCCTTTTACGTTTTTAGGCATCTTTAAGTCTTTATGTTAAGTAATAAAGGGTTCTTTTCATGCGATCCTTCTCATCAGTTATTCTGAGATTTGTCATCCTCAATATATCTTTTCCTACTTAAAGTGTCGGCCACCACATTGGCCCTTCCTTGATGATAATAGATTTCTCAATCATAGCTTTTGATCAATTTGACTATAGCCTTTATCTCGTGTTCAGTGTAAAAAAAAATTCCAAAATTTCCTCATAAGTAAACTCCTTGCCCTTTCAGTGCGAACCTTATCACAATTATTCTAGATCATTATTAGGATGCCTTATGTCACTGTCCTTAAACTGCGTAGATGTATCATTACATTTCATAAAAAATCCTATTTTTTTATCGCCGAGTATTTCTAACAAGAGTCTATTACTAATCTTACCTTCACTTTTTTAAAAGCCTTATTCCTCGAATTCATACATGATTGGTCTTTCCCGAATTCATTAGTTCTTATCCCGATAGTGTTTCACAGAAGCGTACCTCACTAATCACGTTGTATCTCTATTATCGTTCTTCTATAACCATGTTTAAGATACTTATGATCATAACTAAACATGGTATTCCCTTTTTACAACAACTTACTCGTCACGATGCTCCAATTGCACCATCATAGCACTGAGCTTTCAGTCTCATATTACAACAATCGGTTCTCAACTATACCTCTCTTTGTTTGGAAGGCAATTAGCCTTGGAAAAATGATTTTCACGATATCGATGAAATTTAGACAATCTTAACAAGATTTCAAAATCTAACATCTGAACAAATAATTAACTCTGAATAAAAGAGTCGCAATACTCAGAAGATTTATAACTTGGAAGGAAGAATACAACAAGGGTTATCCTTCCATGTCCTTAAAATTTTATATTGTGATATTATAGAGAATATCCATTGAAAGTAATGATTGCTGAATAATAACATCATACGAATGATACCTGTAAGATTTTCCCATTAAAAGAATACTTTTCTTTTCGAATAATGAAGGAAATTTGAAATAACATTCTCAATCAAAGGTTAACCATTGAGGTTTCAAAATGATGTTATTTTGAAGGAAGGAAATTTTATTCAATGATTAAGAAATAAGGAAGTATATTATTCTTCAATCACTTTATGATTTTAATTGGATACTCTTTATATAAACAAAAGAATAGAATATTTCATGAACAAAATATTTCATAAAACTGAATATAAATTCTCGTTTGAGTGGGCGACCTAGTTAGGTCTCAATTAAATCATTCTTTGAAAATTTCATCAACAATTAAATCTGGCATATATAATGCACTATGGAATAATAAAAAATTGATTGGAAATGGAACTAGCAAAATAATAACTAGTCCATATCAAGCAATATTATCAACCAGCTAAGAAAATGGCCAGCACAATTGGTTTGGCCCATGGAAACTAGCTAGAACAATTAGCTAGACTTTCATCATATTAATTAAAATTTCGACTAGTTAGGACATTAACTAGTTGTTCATGAGAACATATACAACTAAGCATATTTTCGTTTGTTCGAAAAAGAAAATCTCAATATCGTAACCATTAAAGAATTTGTGGCTACCTGGATGATGATTTCAAACTAAAGAGTTTTCCAATTTGGGCCGATAAAGACAAGTATAACTCTGAATCGAGTGGTCTTGGCATCGGAACAATCGATAGCCTCTTATCAAATATTTCTTGCCAATAAAAGGGTACACTCAGAGGTGTTCTCGTTCAAATACTTTATTAGATTCTCAAATAAAATTGAATTCGGAATACCAATATCAAATTGATACTATTACTATGATTTCAAAGTTCAATATACAATTTTATTCTGATTAGAAGAAAAGGATTCCCGAGGAATCTATGGGTATTAGATCATCCATGTCCTTAACAATTTGTTAAATATTTACAATCTCGACTGAGAAGAGTAAGTATGAAAAAAGAATTAAATGAAGATATCCATTATAAATATTCGTCAATGAATTGAGGAGAAAAAAATAATCCTTGGACAATTGAAATAAAGTATAAATAGCTCTGAGCCGAATAAGAAGATCATAATCTATGAATGGAAGTTCATTTATCAACTAAAAGAATTGAACAAGTCCTGATACAGAGAAAGAATATTCAAGATGGTCACATCAGAAGTTCAAAGTAGGGAACGAAAAGGATTGCCTGATATGACTTATCAAGGCAATAAGAATGATCAACAGTTTGGAGGGAGTAGTGTGACGGTGAGTAGATGCCAAAATAATTTACTGATTATCCTAACCCTCGTCATCATCCGTCCGAGGATTATCCCATCTCTTCATTTTTGAAATTCCATGTTTCTACTAGTGTCTCCGTCAATCATCATTTTAAAGTCACTTACTAACTTGACTTTCGCAAGTATATTTGTCATTCTGGTGTTTTACCTCGAAGACCTTACTCATAATTATTCCAAAAGCATCTGCTAAGATGATAGGGGCCTGCTACACACATCCTTTACTAATTATAAGTGGCCAGTTCCCCTTGGGAGCAGATCAAAGAGTTCTCATAGGGATCTCAATGATGTCCATAAGTTCAGTGGCATGTGTGTGTAATTGAACATACATTACCGAATATATTAGAGGTCTACGAGTATATATACGTAGCATCTGACATCATATCTACCGAAGAATTCCGCTCTAGACTCACTGGTCTATCCTTTTTAAAAGGTTCTAAGATCGAACTATCGCTCATTGTAATCTTACGCCATTCAATTGTAGTCATGCCATCAATTCTCGATGCTCTCGATCTCTGAGCTAAACCATCACAACCTTACATGTTAAGCGCACTAATAATATCTTGTAGTGTACTTTTTTTTATGACAATCGTATATTATATTCAAATCTTCCTTAATGGAAATAAAAATCCTCAAGGGTATATCAGACTCTATCTCTGCTGAATTCATTATTAATACGATATTCAAATCCTCATTGGTAAAATGACACCTTCAACTAGTTTGGGTCAATAACCTCAACTGTTTACTAATAATAAGACTTCATGGTTTTCACCTGTGATGCCCCCTCATGGGCAACTTATGGGGAACTACGAGTAACCAGGCTTGTGTTATCCAATCATCATATGGTGTTGGTAATACCGTCTTTACCCTAAATGCCTTAGAGACTCAGCTCTGAGTTCGACATCCACATACTTTCCAAATCATATTTTATTCTAATTTTTCTTCTCATCATTCTGATAATCTCCAATGGTCCTATTAGTCATGCTTTAATACCTCAAATATACACTTATCATAACCTACACATTGGGGCTACATCCGGTAGTCCAATGATGAACTCTATATGAGCTCTTACGCAATCTCGCATCTAGACAAATTCCTAACACTCTCGTCCCTAAGTATTATAACTTATGGCTCTGATACCATTTCTGTAACGCCCACAAATCCGGGGTCAGGAATCTGGGTCGTCACGCAATCCTTCAATCATGTGTAATGTGGCGCCCTCCAAACCCGGGTCAGAAGTTTGGGGTCCACAACACATACACAATATATAAACCTGTATAGGAAATATTATTTGCAATGACCCTGTTTCACATAACCCCGGATCGCAACAGGTTAAACTATAAAAACAAGCCACAATCTTAACCTTTATTACAACGTACCAAGTCCCAACTAATTTATTATTATTACTCGTATTTCATTTTTATTTATTTTTTAAAATATTAGGACTCAGATATCAATCATCACGGTCCACCGTCCACTCGTAAAAGTCATCGCGGATGGCAACAAAATTCCGCGGGTACCCGATAAATTCTCGGGTTTCCAACGCAAAATTCCATCGATTAGTTATAAAAATAACTTTTGATACGAACAATTTAATATCATGAATGTAATCAATAAATTCCTGCAAGAAAAGGGAATTTAAGTTAACAACAATTCTGCAAAAGTCCAATCCAATGCACAATCCACCCAACAGGACAGGGCCCAACAGGAACAAAACATCACCGCACAACAGACCAGAGAAACAACCACAAAAAGCAAAGCTACAGGCCGGAAGTAAAAGAAACGGCCGAAAAGCAAGGCCAGCCGGAGATAGATACAAGGGAAAAATTACAGAACACAATAACCGAACAACAACCATACCCTCCACTGCGATATACACACACATGTGTGTATATATAGCGGAACCACTAACCAGGCCGATACCAAGGCGGCAGAACCCACCGGACTACCGCCGGCTACGAGACCAAGAAACAGAGGCGAAGGTCGCCGGAAAAGAAAGTACAGCGCCGCCAGTACAAGAAAGAGAGAGGGAGAATTAGAAAGGAATAAGGAGAGAGAGGGAAGACATGAAAGGAATAAAGAAGAGAGATTGATGTTTATTAGCAAAAACAGAGTCACCCCCTGCTTTCTTTATGCTGCCGCCTGTCTTTTAATAAGACACGTGTCAGTTTTTATCTGGACCGCATCGAGTTTCTGATCTGTTTTAATCTTATAACGGGTACTGCGGTAACCAATAACTTATCGAAATAGACCCATAATGATTTTTAAAATTTATATAGATACCCCAAGAGTAATAGAATATAAATCTCTCAAAATTTTTAACACATTTTTAAACCGCGCAACATATCCGCATTTCATAATTAACGTATCGAGCTGCACTTAGAACAATTTTAGAAAATCACAAAAATAGTCTTAAAATGTTATAATTATCCCGAAGTTAATAAAAACATAAATTTCATAATTTTAAAATAATTTCTGAAACGCAACTTATACCCGATTTTAGCAATTAAACGAATCGACGCGCGAGTGAAACTAATCTCGAAAATTTCCAAAATAATTTTAAAATTCTCAAAATATTCCAAACATAAATAAATATGAGTTTCATAATTTTTGAAGAATTCTGGAATTAACTATGCATTTTACAAATAAAATAATCAGAAAATCATTTGAAGATAAATAATCAATAAAATATTGATTTCTCAATTTTATAAAATCCTAAAAATAATTATTGTAATTATAAAATCATAAAAACAATTTTAGAGACATTTCAAATATTTATACAAATAAATTTGCATTAAATCCACTTTAAAAGTGAAACAATTCAATACGATTCCTTAATTAATCACGCGGACAACCCGATACATCATAAATCACACATAGATAGTAATCAAATAACACATAGCGGTCAAAACCAATACACATATTTTATTTAACATTTTCCATAATAATCACATATTTAAATAATTTAAAAATACACGGGTTGTTATATCCTTCCCCCCTTAAAAAGATTATGTCCTCAGAATCTGGTCTAATTACACAAGTGAGGATATTTGTCAAGCATATCTGACTCTAGTTCCCAAGTAAACTCTTCTACTCGAGGGTTTCGAACGTACTTACTATAGATATACACTCATTTCCAATGACTCGCCTTTAACGATCAAGAGTTTGGATTGGTCACCCTATGCAAAACAAACTTGGACAAGAGCCCCATTGGCTCCTGGTCAATCACTTGATTTAAATCAGATACTTATCGTTTTTAACTTTAACAGGCCAAACATACTTTATGTACACACTGTTGCGACGGTAACATCAACTCATGAGCAACTTTATCTATTTTTATCAATACTTCGAATGGTTCACTAATTTTAGGACTTAACCTGTCCCTTCTACTTAGACTTATCCAGTCTCTTTCAAAATGAAACTTGTGCTAACACTACTGGTCCTATTTTTATACTCATATTCTCTCTCGATACAATTTTGCCTTCTTTCTTTGTCTACTCCGAGCTGCTTCACCCAATATCCCTACGCTCTTGGTGTGCTGAATTAACTTAGAATTTAGAAACTTTCTTTCTCCCACTTTATCTCAATAAAAAAATGGGGACCTACACTTGCGTTCACATGAAGCTTGATAAAATGGCATTTCAAAGATGACATCGATGATAAATGATCATTCCAGTGTTTCCTTAAAACTCAACCTCTCAAAATATCTTACATTCCCTGAATCACCTCCGTACTTTGACTCTCCGTTTAAGGATGATAGGCGGTGCTCATTTTTAGCTTTAGCTTCCAAATATTTAAACATCTTCTATTCGTTTCTATCCGTTAAGGTTGAGAAGTAATCCCATATATTCACTTATTATCACTTTTAGGTATTTGAACTTCATATTCCTCGCTTTCCAATTTGTTATTAACTCCTCTGTGGTCTTAATTACATCCAATCCCTTCTTTCTGCACAAGGCATCTATTACCATTTGGCTTTGTTTAGGTAGTTGTTAACGTATTATTTCAGAATCTTTTGTTAACCGTAGTCAAAATTTCATTCTTGAAAATTCAACGTGTAGTTGCTTTCCTTCTGATCTTTGGAGAAAAATCCTTAGGCATTCCACGCAGACTTCCTTATTCTTTGAGTAGCTGAGGATGTTATCAATAAATACAATTTGTTTATCTAAGTATTCCTTATACACCATGATTCTTAATTCCTTATAGTCACCTGATATACTTGTTATTTCACATAATATCACCAGAGCTTGCAATGCTCTTGACTCACTTTACTCATAATCTCTGATATGTTCTCAGGTCGGATCTTAAGTTAATTCCCGAAATGTAACATACTTCATGAATTAGGTTTCATAGGTAATTAATTCTTTGTAGGGGGGTCACTTATTCTTATTTGTTATTTTCTCCAACTTCCGGTAATCAGTACATAATCTCATAATTTCATTCCTTTTTTTTCCAACATCACTGATACATTTTATGATTCTCTTCTTGTAAAACCATTCCTTGGTCTGCCTTGTTCACTAGGCCTCCGATATTTTGCCTTAATTCTTTGACATATCCGACACTTCCCAATCTATTTTGAAATTCCCTTCTTATACCTGGTTATCACTATTTTCCTTTAAATTTCCATATGTTAGGTCACACACACACTGTAGAGGGGGTGAATACAGTGTATAGTACACTCAAATCGAACTTTAAGAACTTAAGTAACAGAAAACAAACTTTATTGAAACAATAAACTCTGTTACAGTATGGAACTGTTACCTCTCAGTGATGAACAAATATCACGAGAGCTGCTAGGGTTACAATGAATAATCTTCTCTAATAATGATAACACTTATAGTGTAAACCCTATATCTGTGTTTATATACTACACAGTTACAAGATAATCGCTAATTGATATGGAATATAATTCTGCTTCCTAAAATATATCAATCAGATATCTTTTCTTCCAAGTATTCCATTCTTCACGGAATTCCTTCTTCATGCATATCTCTTCTTATGTTTATCTTGATCTTCTTTCCTTTAATCAGCTACTGTCCTTATCTGATCGTCCTTCAGCACTTAAGTTCTGATATCTATCTTCTGATGATTATCTCCTGATAACATATATACTGATATCCTTAAGTCCTGACTTCCAGTATAAGTACTGATCAACAGTTAAGTACTGATTTATCCTGTTCAAGTAAGATCTGAAAGCTAAACATAAAACATATTAGCCATGACATTATCAAATATATCTAACAATCTCCCCCAACTTGTAAATTAACATAATATACAAGTTTAACAGATATTTGATGATGTCAAAAACATTAAGTACAAATGCATGAGAATTAGACTAGATAACTACAACTTACAGTCCTTAAAGCTTTTACCAATTTCAACTTCTAATAATAACTTCAGTCTGTATAAATATCAGAATTTAAGCAGTTGTAGATCTTCGACTTGGCTTCATTATTTTCTGATCTCTCTGATGTCAGGATTTGTTCTGAGATAGTTCTTTAACAAACATTTCTCAGCATATCTGAGTTCATCAATCATTCTCCTTTTGACATCTTTAAGCTCTGCAGTATCTTCACCAGTTTGAAAGATTGCAGCTCTGAGATCATTGATCTTTGCTTTTCTCAACTCCTGATCTAGTCTTATGATATAAGCTTTGTCAGACTCTAGATTGAATTCAAGTCCCTTAATACCAAGATATGTTCTGATCTGTGCAGTATTAGGCTTCATATCAACAATATCACCATTGTGATCTCTGTACTTTGGAACATATATGCTGTCAGACTTAACAGAATAAAGCCTTTTCTGTCTCTGAATCTGTTCTTTTAAGTAGTTTGCAGCAGTCTCTGTTATTCTATCATCCACTTGAAGTAAGAAAAGTACATGCTCCAATTCTTCAAAATACTTCAATGGAATGGCATTTTGTCTTATATGATAAACCCTACCATCTGTCATGAAATACAACATGATGTATTCTTTCAAGTAGGTATGGTAAACCATCTGTACAGATTCCAGTTGATTCAATCTCTCAGGAGTTGCTCCAATACCTGGTTCACTCAAGGAAGTTGGATCATTGGTGGTGTTGTGTACTCTTCTTTCATCAGCACTTCCCAATCCAGTTTTATCTCTAGCTTCCTTTTCAGTAACTACTCTTGCTTCAAAACCACTTGCAGTAGTCTTCAAAGATTGAGTCTGTTTTGCTTTAGTGAATCCTGGTAGGAGTGTCTTTGATCTATTTTCTGATATCAAGTTAACTTGAGCTCTGTCAGAGGTTACTTGCTTCTTCTGAATATCAGAACTTACAATTTCTTGACTCTGAACAACTTGAGCCATGTCAGAGGTT
This sequence comes from Apium graveolens, assembly GCF_009905375.1. Classification (NCBI taxonomy): domain Eukaryota; kingdom Viridiplantae; phylum Streptophyta; class Magnoliopsida; order Apiales; family Apiaceae; genus Apium; species Apium graveolens. The sequence continues at coordinate 70,565,651 of NC_133650.1, read as the reverse complement.
GTTTTAAGAACTTTTCTTGAAGTCAGAGCAAGATCATCTTTTTCATCAGTAATTTCTTCTTCCTCAGGAGGTACATAAACCTTGATAGGTTCACCAACCTTTTCTTTACCCTTGGATCTTGGATCTATCTGTGGTTGTGATCTAGCCAACGTTGCTTCAGTATGTGTCCTTTCTTTGATCACAATGCCTCTGAGTTTTGGAAGTGACTTTTTACCAGAAGCTTCAGATTTAGATGTGACTTTCTCTGATTTAAGTCTGGCTTCTTCTTCCTTTAAACTTTCCAAGTCCATTCCTGGATTTTCTTGAAGAAATAACTGTCTTGACATTTCCTCATCAAGATCTAGAAGTTCATCAGAACTTATCCTTTTACCAGCAGCAGAACTTATTCTTTTCCCAGTATCAGAACTTGTCCTGTGACTAGCTTGTCTTGATGTAAACCTTCTACCTTGACTATGACCGCTACCCATTCCAGAGTATCCTTGATCATCATTTCCATCATCCTTTCCTTGCAGTGTCTTGTTAGTGTTGCATTTGGACTTAATTACCTTCTCCCCCTTTTTGGCATCAGCAGGTAGTAAAAGAGATATAAGTAATTCCACTGAGGATTGGATTTCAGTAAGTTGCGATTGCTGAGAAGCTTGATTTGTCAGAATGTCATCAATCTGAGCTTGTTGTTTCTCTTGAGTTTTCTCAATATAAGCAATCCTGTCAATGGTAGGTTGAAAGAACTTTTTCTTATCAATTTTCCCAACTTGTTCTTGTTTGATAAAGTTCTCCTGAATCTTGTGTAGCTCTGCATGAGTAGTTGAATGAAGACCTTGTAGATGTTTAATACTCAATGCAGTGACTCTAAGCTGGGTTTTTAAATCATCAGAATTTAACATTTCATCACCTTTAGTCAAGTGCTCAGCAAGATGTATTGCAGTTGGAACACATGAAACTGAGTTCCATTCCTTAGTCCACTCCTGACCTGCAGGAGTTTCACTCCAAGGTACTGGTGCATCCCCGATAACAAACTCCTTTACCAGTTCAGACTTAGGAAGAGTCTGTTGAGGAGTATGTCCTGAAGGACCTGCTTCATCAGCATCTACAGTTGGAGCAGCATCACCAGTATCTATAGCATTTGCAGCATCAGAACTTAAAGAATCAGTATCTTCTGATAAGACAACAGTGTGAGTAGCAATGGAGGCTTCAGCATCCTCTAATTGCTGATCTGATACTAAGTTCTGATCAACAGCCATATCCTGATGCTCACCTAAAGTCTGATCATCGGCATCTTCATGCAGAGAAGGTGTTGTTGATAACTCTGGAGTTTGAACAGCATCAGTAACAGGTGTTGTGAAAGGATTATTTGCTGTTGGAGCTTCTAAGAGAAATACTTCAGACACAACCAAGTGTTGAACATCAATATCAGCATTTGTGCCTGGATCAACAAGAGACACAGATGGTGAGTTAGCCTTGTCAGATACAGCTTCCTGAGATGGAGTTGATGGAGAAGAAGTGACTGGAGCAAATTCCTTGTCTTGTGAGATCAGAGATTCCTGATCCCCTTCCTTAGCTGCTTCCTCTTCATCATCTGAAACTGGCCTTTGTGCCCTCTGTTTCTTGTACTTCCTTGTTGATTTGGATTCCTTGGGAGTTTCAGGAACTATCATTCGTCTAAGCCTCTTGAGAAGCCTAGAACCCCCAATTTCAGAATCCTTCTAAGAAATCTCTTTCTCAGCTTCAGAAACAATAGGTTCTCTAGAAGAAACCTGTTCCTCAGAATCAGATTCATCTCTCAATACAATCCTCCTTCTCTTTTGAGATGTTTGAGGAACATTCTTTGTCCTCTTTGGCTTGGAAGATGAAGGCTTCACAGTAGGTGCTGAAGATGAAGGTTGAGCAGTCTGTGAAGTGGAGAGATAGGATTTGAGATATGTTCTGAGGGTAGGTTGAGTAGAATGAGAGGTAGGTACTGAGGTTGATGGATTTTGGGTGTTTGGAGTTGGTTGGACATCAGAGTAAAACAGACTTAGGATCTGTTCAAGTACGAATACCATGAATCCTAATCATAGTGACTATTAATCTTCCACTTCAACATATTCTAGTTCGAACTGAGACTGTTATCAAATTTTATTCACAGATAAGCCAAGTGAAGGATTAGACTGAGAAATCAGAACTTAGACCTATACCAGAACTTAACAGTCATCAGAACATAATTTCTTAACTCGAAAAAGGAATGCCCATCTTAGTAAATCCTCATACAAGTTCTGAGTTATAGACTTCATAACTTAATCATTAGAACGTGTAACTAGAACTTGTCCTCAGAATTTGTGCAATAATGACACAATGACTGTTTATCTAAAATAACATAGACCACCACAGAAATTTTCATCATTCAGATGGAGTGATTAGTGTGTGCATTAAGCTAAATAACAGACAAAGAGTAAAGTCTGATTCACTTCAGTACATCTTAGAAATAAGGCATAACTAAAATTTTGCTAAAGAGCTGTCATTGTCCTGAAACCTACTGATGAATAAGTTCATGCTTGAGTCCACCTCAACTGTTTTGTGCTAATTTTATGCATCTTTTGAAATTCTATTTTACAGTGGCTTCTCAGTGTAAGTGAGTCACGACTGTGTATCAGAATTTATGCTATTATCAGAGTATTTCTCCAGTAATCATAGAGTATAAAAAGTCACCAAGAAAATATTTTGCTTTTCTAATGCATATCTACTTAATACCAGCAATGCACTTGGGTCGTCCCTTCCACATTTTTACTCTAGATCTCAAAGGAGTACCTGATTTTATTCTTTGACTTTTTGCTTTTTCTTTTGATAAGTGAGGTTTATCAGCACTTAGTACATTCAACAGTTTTACTAGTATCAGAACTTAACAGATGAGTAGCATTATTCTAATTTGTGACTTAGTAATAAGATATACAAAGTAAACTTAACTGAGCTCAATTATCAGAATTTGCTAGTGTCATAGGGTTTCCACTGAAATAATTACTTCTTACATGGAATCATTTGTTTATTGAAGACTACTAGGTCAGTATCTAGCACAGTTATCCTCATAGGATTGAATAGGTACTTGAACAGACATATCACTTATCAGAGTTTAGAAACATATATCAGACAACAGTCAGTACTTAAAGACATTTATCAATTAAGCACAGAATACACAATGAGATTAATTCTGTAAATACTGAGCATAAAGTCTGATAACACAGAATAAGACTAAGCAGATTTAGAGAAAGAACCTGAAACCATTCCAAGTTCATTTACCAATCTTGTAAAAGTAGCTTCACACAGTGGTTTTGTGAAGATATCTGCTAGTTGTTGATCTGTGGGAACAAAATGCAATTCCACTGTACCTTCATCCACATGTTCCCTGATGAAGTGGTACCTGATGCTGATGTGCTTTGTCATTGAGTGTTGAACTGGATTACCTATCATAGCAATAGCACTTTGATTATCACAGTAAATAGGGATTTTGAAATATGTTAACCCATAATCCAGTAACTGATTCTTCATCCAAAGAATCTGTGCACAACAGCTTCCTGCAGCAATATACTCTGCTTCTGCAGTTGATGTGGAAATTGACTTTTGTTTCTTGCTGTACCAAGAAACCAATCTGCCTCCAAGAAATTGGCAGCTTCCACTTGTGCTTTTCCTGTCAATTTTGCAACCTGCAAAATCTGCATCTGAGTAACCTATTAGTTTAAAATCTGATTCTCTAGGATACCATAATCCCAGAGCAGCTGTTCCTTTAAGATACTTAAAGATTCTTTTTACAGCTGTTAAGTGAGGTTCTCTTGGATCTGCTTGAAATCTTGTACAAAGACAGGTAGCATACATGATATCAGGTCTACTAGCAGTTAGATAGAGTAGAGAGCCAATCATACCTCTGTAGTCAGTAATATCTACTGATTTATCGGTATCCTTATGCAGTTTTGTCGCAGTGGCCATTGGAGTGGATGCACTTGAACAATCTTGCATTCCAAATTTCTTCAGCAAGTTTCTGGTGTACTTGGTTTGACAAATAAAAGTGCCTTCCTCATTCTGCTTGACTTGAAGGCCCAGAAAATAGCTAAGTTCCCCCATCATACTCATTTGATATCTTGACTGCATTAGTTTGGCAAACGTTTTGCAAAGTTTGTCATTTGTAGATCCAAAAATGATATCATCAACATAAATCTGGACCAGAAGTAAGTCCTTTCCATGGTTGAGGTAGAACAGTGTTTTGTCTATTGTCCCTCGGTTGAATCCACTTTCCAGAAGAAACTGAGCTAAAGTCTCATACCATGCTCTAGGAGCTTGCTTAAGTCCATAAAGTGCTTTATCAAGCCTGTAGACATAATCTGGATGTTTGGTATCTACAAAACCTGGAGGTTGTTCAACATATACCTCCTCCTCCAATTCTCCATTGAGAAAAGCACTTTTCACATCCATTTGAAAGACAGTAAACTTTTTGTGAGCAACATAAGCCAAGAATATCCTTATGGCTTCTAACCTAGCAACTGGTGCAAATGTTTCATCATAATCAATTCCCTCCTGTTGAGAATATCCTTTTACAACCAGCCTTGCCTTATTCCTTGTAATTATGCCATCACTGTCAGTTTTGTTTCTGAATACCCACTTTGTACCAACAACAGATCTATTCTTTGGTCTTGGCACTAGGGTCCAGACTTTGTTTCTTTCAAATTCATTCAACTCTTCCTGCATTACTTGCACCCAATCAGCATCTTGAAGAGCTTCTTCCACTTTCTTTGGCTCAGTCTGAGAGAGAAAAGAATTGTAAAGACATTCATTTGAAGTACCTGTTCTAGTTCTGACACCTGTATCAGGATTTCCAATTATCAAATCAGGTGTATGTGATTTTGTCCACTTCCTTGCAGATGGAAGGTTTTCTCTAGAACTGGATGCTCCCCCATGATCCATGCTATCTTCATTTTCATTTTCTGATGCTCCCCCTGACACTATGCTCTCTGAGTTGGAGTCTTCAGTATTTAAATTTTCAGCACTATCAGAACTTGGCTTATCAGAACTTGACGAATCAGAATTTGAAGAGCCAGATGTATGTTCTGATGTTTCTTGAGCTATGGTAGGATCTTGAGTATGCTCCCCCTGTATCGGTGCATCTTCCTTTGGCGTAGCCACCACAGTTTCAATAACATCAGAGTTTATTCCATCAAAGTTTACAGTATCAGGACTTTGACTTTCAGGATTTTCAGTATCAGAATTTGAGTCTTCATTTTCAAATCTCAGCTGATCATGGTCAATGAAATCTTCAAGACCAGTAATCTTCTTGTCATCAAAAGAGACATTGATAGATTCCATGACTACTTTTGTTCTCAAATTATAGACTCTGAAGGCTTTTGTGGAAAGTGGATATCCAACAAAGATTCCTTCATCAGCTTTTAGATCAAACTTTGATAGCTGTTCAGGATGAGTCTTGAGAACAAAACACTTGCATCCAAATACATGAAAATATTTCAGATTTGGCTTCTTTTTCTTCACCATCTCATATGGTGTTTTTCCATGTTTGTTAATGAGTGTTGCATTTTGAGTAAAACAATTAGTTTGCACAGCTTCAGCCCAGAAATAGGTTGGAAGCTTTGCTTCTTCAAGCATTGTACATGCAGCTTCAATGAGAGTTCTATTCTTCCTTTCAACAACTCCATTTTGCTATGGAGTTCCAGGAGCAGAAAATTCCTGCTTTATTCCATGGCTTTTGCAGAACTCTTCCATTATCAAATTCTTGAACTCAGTGCCATTATCACTTCTTAAAACTTTCACAGAATCTTTGACCATTTTATCCAGATGTTTGATATGATCAATCAAGGTTGATGCAGTTTCACTTTTTGTATGCAAGAAATACACCCATGTGTATCTGGTGAACTCATCCACTATGACCAACGCATACTTCTTCTTTGCAATAGACATGACATTTACTGGACCAAATAGATCAACATGTATTAGATGATAACGCTCAAGAATTGATGATTCAGTCTTGCTCTTGAATGAAGATTTTCTTTGTTTGGTTTTCTGACATGAATCACAAAGACCATCAGGAGCAAATACTGTGTTTGGCAATCCTCTCACAAGATCTTTCTTGACCAGTTCATTTATATTGTTGAAATTTAAATGAGAGAGTTTCTTATGCCAATTCCAGCTTTCTTCAATTGATACTCTACTCATTAGACAGATTGCAGAACCATCAGTACTTGTTGAAAGCTTAGCTTCATAAATGTTACCACGCCTGAATCCTTTCAGAACAACTTTGCCTTTAGATTTACTCACAATTTCACATTGTTCTTCAAAGAAATCAACATGATAACCTCTGTCACAGATTTGACTTATACTCAGTAGGTTGTGTTTAAGTCCTGAGACTAGAGCTACTTGTTTAATTATGACATTTCCAAGATTGATATTGCCATATCCCAATGTTTTTCCAATATTGCCATCTCCATAAGAAACACTTGGGCCAGCTTTCTCCACAAAGTCTGATAGCAGGGTCTTATTTCCAGTCATATGTCCTGAACATCCACTGTCCAGAACTAGAATATTTTTCCTGTTGCCCTGCAATCACAAAGACCACTAATTATTAATTTTAAGGACCCAAACTTGCTTGGATCCTTTGGCCTTATTAAGTTTGTTAACATTTGCAGCAGATTTAGCATCAGAGTTTATGTTAACATTTTTCTTATCAGAACTTACACTATCAGACTTTGAATCAGATTTTAAACTAGAAGGAACAATGGAAACTTTCTTTAAAGAAGGTTTTATTTGATAATAATCATAGTACAAACTATGATATTCCTTACAAGTATAAATGGAATACTATAAACTACCACAATGAAAATAAGGATTTTGTGGTTTGTATCTAACAGACTGACTCTTAACTCCTGATTTTGAAGGTAAGGAGTTAATATTCTTATTCTTCCTGCAAAAAGAAGCCAGATGGTTAGAACTTCCACAGTTATGACATGTTTTCCTAGGAGCATCAGGAACAGGTTTATAATCATTGCTTTTATTCACACCTTCCTTTCCATTCCTATTTTTCCTAGGTGATTTTACCTTGTTTGCATTCTTGACATCTTTCAGCTTATGCTTAAGCTGCTTCTTTGTCATTAAGCCTATGTTCACTTCAGCCGTGTTTTCCTGTTTTAGTTTATCAGAAGTTAATTTCTTTGTAACTTCTGATTTTTCATTTTCAGACTTAACAGTTACAAACTTAACAGGTTTTAACTTTGGCTTTTGTTTATCAACAGACTTAATTTCTTCAGTTCCTTTATCTTTCTTATCTTCTCCATAACCTAAGCCCTCTTTCCAGTTTCCACTACTTAGCAAATTTTGAGTTGTTTTGCCAGAGTTAGTCCAAGTCCTGATAATCTCTCTTTCCTTTTCTAACTCAGTTTTTAGAGATTCATTTAATTTTAGCACTTCATTCCTAACATAAAAAGCATCATCTCTATCCTTCTGAGTTTGATGGAACATGACTAACTCTTTTTTTAAGAAATCATTTCTTTTCTTAAATGCAAGATTTTCAGAAGTTAATCTTTCACATGTTAAAGTTTGATCTCTATAGCTAACAAACATGGTTTTAAGATATCTTCTCAACTCATTAATATCATCAGTATGAAAAGCATAAGTATTCTGAGGTACCTTTGTTTCAGCAGCTTCAGAACTGCTCTCAGCACTTTCTTTATCAGCATTTACCATCAATGCATAGTTTTCCTCACTTTCAGAGTCTGAGTTGTCTGTCCAGCTTTTCTGCTTTGTGACAAGAGCCTTGCCTTTGTCACCCTTTACCTTCTTGCAGTCAGGAGATATGTGGCCTTTCTCACCACAGTTATAGCATTTAACATTGGTGTAATCTCCTCTGTCAGACTTTCCTCCTCTGCCTTCAGATCTTCTGAAATTCTTCTTATCAGAACTTATGCCTTTCCTGGAAAACTTCTTTCCCTTCCTGAACTTCCTGTATGCAATCTTTCTGATTCCTTTTACCATAAGAGCACACAGCTTCATCATCTCCTCATCAGCATCAGTCTCAGGCAAGCTTTCAGAATCTGAGTCATCATCACTCTCAGAACTTGATGACTCAGTATCAGACTTTATGAAAAGAGCTTTACCCTTGTCTTTCTTTGAGGAAGCTGCTTTAGGGAATTCTTCTTCAGCCTTAAGAGCAACTGTCCTTGACTTTCCTCCTTTCCTCTTGCTTCTTTGTTCCATCTCCAGCTCATGAGTCTTGAGCATTCCATAGATTTCGTCAAGAGTTGTTTCATCAAGATTGTAGTTGTCTCTTATTGTTGTTGCCTTCAAATCCCAGCATTCAGAAAGAGCTAACAGGAACTTAAGGTTTGAATCTTCAAGATCATACTCTTTATCAACCAATGACAAATCATTCAAAAGTTTGATAAATCTATCATATAAATCATTCAATGACTCATTAGTCTTTGAGTCAAAGTGTTCATACTCTTGAGTGAGTATTGTCTTCCTGTTCTTCTTAATTGTGTCAGTTCCCTGACACCTTGTTTCCAGAGCATCCCATATCTCCTTAGCAGTCTTGCAGTTGATTACCCTGTTTGACATTACATTATCAATGGCACTATGTAGTAAGTGTCGTACCTTAGCATCCTTAGCAATTGATGCTATGTCTTCAGCAGTATAATCACTCTTCTCCTTTGGTACGGTCTTTGCTGCTTCACCTGCAACTGCAACTGCGAGTTTGGTTGGTTTGTGAGGGCCTTCCTTGATTCTATCAAGGTATTCTGGATCTGTTGCTTCCAGGAACATGGTCATCCTTACCTTCCATATGGGATATTCAGATGGTCTCAGTATGGGAACTCTGATGGTCTCATACCGACTCTGAATTTGTGTCTTTGGTGGTTCCTCAGTTTTGGTAGGCTTAGTTGGAGTTTCTGTGTCTGATATGATTGTGTTTGGATCTTTAACTGTATGTATGTTAACAGATAGGCTCTGATACCAATTGTTAGGTCACACACACACTGTAGAGGGGGTGAATACAGTGTATAGTACACTCAAATCGAACTTTAAGAACTTAAGTAACAGAAAACAAACTTTATTGAAACAATAAACTCTGTTACAGTATGGAACTGTTACCTCTCAGTGATGAACAAATATCACGAGAGCTGCTAGGGTTACAATGAATAATCTTCTCTAATAATGATAATACTTATAGTGTAAACCCTATATCTGTGTTTATATACTACACAGTTACAAGATAATCGCTAATTGATATGGAATATAATTCTGCTTCCTAAAATATATCAATCAGATATCTTTTCTTCCAAGTATTTCATTCTTCACGGAATTCCTTCTTCATGCATATCTCTTCTTATGTTTATCTTGATCTTCTTTCCTTTAATCAGCTACTGTCCTTATTTGATCGTCCTTCAACACTTAAGTTCTGATATCTATCTTCTGATGATTATCTCCTGATAACATATGTACTGATATCCTTAAGTCCTGACTTCCAGTATAAGTACTGATCAACAGTTAAGTACTGATTTATCCTGTTCAAGTAAGATCTGAAAGCTAAACATAAAACATATTAGCCATGACATTATCAAATATATCTAACACCATATATCTTGGCATCTCTTCAATAGATTAAATACTTTATATTGTGAATTCCCTGTGGGATCTCATTTCTTAATCCTTCTACTTGTAGCATCCAAGTGCGGGAGGAAAACCTGGGGGGTATCGTGATCGTTCTCCTGGGCGCTTAAATTTTCCTTTTACTAACTACTAACATCATGATCCATTATCTTCTCTTGACATCTTGTCTTTCCCTTCACAATTTCAACTGAAAGGTCATACTATCCATCCTTGTTCCTTTTGGATTATTAACTTTAGTTTCCAATTCCAACTTCTAAAATTTCATAGCTAATTATTCTGGTACCGTTTCTATGTTCGTTATCTCCTTTTTGCTTATTGCTTGCCTTTACATTTATTTTTCCTCGTGAGTACATACTTCATACTCTTATAGTCCGTATAGATCTTACATCTTCCTTCCTACATATAATATTTCCCAATCTTTCAAAACAAATACTATTAATGTTAGTCCCAATTATGAGTAGGATACTTCTGCTCATAAGGTTTCGGTTGTCTTTGTGGCGCCCTCCAAACCCGGGTCAGAAGTTTGGGGTCCACACACACCTTATCTATAACCTGCTTATAACAATAATAAAGATAATAATAATAATAATATATGCAGTGACCCTACTTACCAACCACCACGGACCGCAACAGGTTAAAGTATGCACACAAGCCAAACACACTAATATATTACAAACCGTTCAAATCCCAACTATTCCAAACTTAAACTGAGTATTAAACATTATTACAACCTTTTACAGACTTAAATTATTCCAAAAGAAGCCTACTAGCTCAGCTTCCTCAACCTGAACCCCAAGCTCTCGCGCTGGACTGGGGATCCTCTTTACCAACTGGTTCCTTTTTAGCTGGAAAGAATATAAACAATATTGCACAAATGAGCTAACTAGCTCAGCAAGTCACAATGACAAAACTGAGAATAATGATCATCAAGTGAACATGATTATGATATCAAGTGAACAATGGATTATGATTTAGAATTAGATATTATACTTTTAATTTAAAAACCAAAGTTAGGCTGCTGATCAGTCACGCACTAACCCCGAGCAAGGCACACAACATTGCTCTAACTATTGAATCCAAGGCACACATTGGCCTAACTTGACCATTATATGGTCTGACCACGAATCTGGTCCACAATTTTATAAAAACAGTCCAATTCTAACATAATAACAGAATATGCAATAATAAACAATAACCAGAATCAATAACAATAATAAGTGTTTAACAATGAAAGGGTTTCAATCCTTGTAAGGATCAATAAGTCAATTTAAAAGCTTGGATGCTGGGAAATGAAAGAATTGGATAACAAAGGAATCAACATTTCAGGGTTTCAAAGATTTGGGCTTTCAAAGCATAAGATGCAATGATTGAGTATACAAGTAATTCAGTTCAGTGTTTGGGATTTTGTTTGCATGTATTTGTAGAGTATTATCGTATGCTTGAGATTCGTGTTTGGGTACACAACAATCAATGGTCTAGAAAGAATAAGGTTCATGGCTCAAGAACAATAACTGGAATCAGGGTTTGGGTTTCAGTGCTTCAAAGCACTTGCAATATCAACAAGACTATCAAGTACTACAATATCTCGAGAAAGTTCAGAACACTTGCCTGGTATTAGCTTACTACACTGCACTTGCTTCCAATCACAACCGTCTTACTCCTCAACTATCTGTTTCCCTTTCCTACGTCTTGCCTCTTCTGCTTACATATCATAAGCATCTATCAATAATTGACTCATAGAATTCCATTCCACACATACTTCTATCTACCCTTCGTTTTACCCAAATCCGATTAATGGATTGAAAGTTATACAATAATCAAGTAAACACTGAATATATAGACCGATAGTCAATTAACAAGCCACATATAGCACATAATACATCACGTAATCAATGATATATCATTTATAAAGAAGTCTCGGGTCATAAATAGGCTTTCTAGTACTTAAAATGATTTTTAAAACATTTTTCAGAATTAAAACGGGTCGTTGGATCAATTTCGGGTTAATAAACAGGGTTCGGTTGGCCAATTCTTGCTCCGAAATAATTTTAGAATAATTATCGAGCCTAGGAAATAATTTAGAATACTATTTTAAAGCTCGAAACTATTTTTCGGAATTTTTAAATCATTTTTAAATAATTAAATCTAATTAAATAATTAATTAAAATTAATTAAATCAATTAATCAATTAGTTTTCGAATTAATTAAACAATTAATCAATTAAAAATTAACTAAAATTAATTAACTAATTAATTCAGATTTATTTGTGAATTAAAAATAATTTTCGGAATTAAAATAATAATTTTTTTAGAATTTTCAGAAATTAAAAATGAATTTTTATAATAAAAATAAATAGGAAATATGATTTTTAAATATTTTATAAACAAGAATCCTAAATTTGCAAAGTCTGGAAACTTCAGGGACCTAACTGTATCGTCCCCAAAAGTTCAGGGACCAAACTGCAAATTTTACACCCCGTCGCCGGAAAACACAGAGGTGGCCGGAGAACACGTTCCCGGCGTCCTCACCCCACCAACACCTCCAGATCACATCTATACTTTACCAGGAACACAACCAAGCCAACAAATCGTTCTAATCATCCCTGAGTTGGCCGGAATTTGGCCATGAAGTTTTGCAGTTTCCGGCGAACTTCGAAAAATTTCAAAAGACAACTCCCTTCTCTACAGACCTCGGTGATTCATGAAACTTATACGACTAGATTGCAAATTTCATAGAGAACACAATCCACTATATCACAACATCAATCTATTCCAGAATAAGAAACCCCCAAATTTCAATTAAGAACATTCATACGGGTTATAAACCCTAATTTTGAAATTCGAAAATCAAACTCAATTTTGAACATGTTATTGAACTCCAAATCAGACGTATAATATACCAAAATCATCAGAAAAACAAGCTCTACAACATGCAATCATCAAATCATACAAACAATCATCCGAACAAAAATTCATATTTTTCATAAAAATAATTCGAAAATAATTAAATTTTTAGAAATTAAACCTTTGATTCTGCAGGTGTATGGATTACAGATTCTGATAGAGCTTCTCAAGACCTTCAAATCCAGTACTCGAGCTTTTCAAACAAAGATCAATAACACCTTCAAAAGTTGGTTTGATTCTTGAAACAGGCTATGAATATAGGATTTTTCTCTGTAAAATTATATATTTATATGTCTGCAAATGATTTTGATACGAAATAAAATACGGAAAAAGGCTATTTATATTTACGGAAAATTAGTATCCCTTTGGATCATTCCGGATATAAAACGGTACGTTTATTTGTAAAAACTGATCCAAACGGTATCGGTTTTCGGGATAATTATCCAAATCAGTACAATTTGTACTGCGGTCTTGGTCTCAGCGCCTAGTTACACATACTACGAAGTGATAATTGGGATAGTTTAATAAAAAGCTCCCGTTTATCGGAAATACGGGTTTTATTGATTTACCGAAACGAATATTGTATCGAAAATGTTACGCCGGGACCCGCGCAGGACAAACCGTACACCGGATCGAAAAAGTCGAAACATGGAATATTCTCGGAATATTACAATTAGGTTAGGAAGGAGTTCTCGGAAGAGTTTCGGGTTTCAAAAACTTAACAACGGGTGACGTCGGTTGGTTCCCGTTTTTATAAAAATAGATTTTAAATACTCGGAAAAAGATTTTATAAATTTCATATGATCCTTATAAATCCATAAATCAACATAAAAATAATTAGGAAGATATGACAATCATCTATATTTTATTTTGGACATATAAAAATTAAAATAATCAATTAATATTATTTTTAAAAATCCAAACACAGATAACACTTAACAATTAATTCACATAATGGATACTGAACACATATATTAATCATTTATTAATAACATAATTACACGGTATATCCCGGATATTACATCCTTCCCCCCTTAAAAGGATTCTGTCCTCAGAATCTCCTAATAAAACAAATGAGGGTACTTTTCTCTCATATCATTTTCTAATTCCCAGGTTGACTCTTCAACCTTTGGGTTTCTCCACAATACTCTTACTAACTTTACCACTTTATTTCTCAATACTTTCTCTCTTTCCTCTAGAATCTCTATCGGACTCTCTACATATGATAAATCTGCCTGAAGCTCTATTGGCTCATATTCTATTACATGCCTAGAGTCTGGATTATATTTCTTGAGCATAGATACGTGAAAAACATTGTGAATGTGCTCCATTTGCAGAGGTAACGCCAATTCGTAAGCTACTTTGCCAACGCGCTTTAGGATCTCAAAAGGTCCGACATATCTTGGGCTTAGCTTCCCTTTCTTCCCAAACCTCGTTAGTCCTTTCCATGGTGATACTTTCAGTAATATCAAGCTTCCTTCTTCAAATTCCATGTCTTTCCTTGACTGGTCTGCATATTTCCTCTGACGATCTTGTGCGGCTATTAATCTTTTCTGAATAATTTCAACAATTTCCTTTGTCTGCTGTACCAGTTCAGGTCCAAGTATCTTGCGTTCTCCTACTTCGTCCCAATATACCGGAGATCTACATTTACGTCCATAAAGGGCTTCATAGGGTGGCATCCCAATACTGGCATGATAACTGTTGTTGTAAGCAAACTCTACCAGAGGTAAATGTTCGTCCCAACTTCCTTTGAAATCAATAGCACAAACACGTAACATGTTCTCGATTGTCTGGATCGTTCTTTCACTTTGGCCATCCGTTTGGGGGTGATAAGTTGTACTCATATTCAGTCTTGTTCCCAAACATTCTTGAAAACTCTTCCAAAATCTTGAATTAAATCTTGGATCTCGATCAGATACAATAGACACAGGAACTCCATGACGAACTACGATCTCTTTCAAGTACATATGGACTAACTTATCGAGCGAAAATCTTTCATTTATAGGCAGAAAATGAGCTGACTTGGTAAGTCGATCCACTATAACCCAAATGGTATCATGATTAGCCCTTGTCCTTGGTAATCCAACTATGAAATCCATGGTAATATGTTCCCACTTCCACTTTGGAATCTCCAATGGCTGTAGCAACCCGCTTGGTCTCTGATGCTCTGCTTTAACTCTCTGACAGGTATAACATTTGCTAACCCATTCCGTAATTTCCCTCTTCATATCTGGCCACCAATAATTCTTCTTTAAATCTCTATACATCTTGGTACTCCCTGGATGGATGGAATATCTTGAACTATGTGCTTCTTGTAAAATTTCATTCTTTAACTCCATCACCGGTGGAATCCAAATTCTAGATGAAAACCTCAGAATGCCTTGATCATCCTTCTGCGTGTATAATTCTTCACCTACCAAATGATTTATATCTTGATCCATTACATCTTCCTGACATTTCTTTATTTTCTCCAACAACTCCGGCTGGAAAGTCATACGGTACACTTTCGCTTCCTCAGGTTTGCAAACTCTAATTTCCAATTCCAATTTCTGAAATTCCTTATATATATCTTCAGGTACTGACAATACATTTAACCTTTCCTTCCGACTCAATGCGTCTGCCACAACGTTCGCTTTACCGGGATGATAATTAATCGAGCAATCATAGTCTTTGATCAACTCTAACCATCTCCTTTGCCTCATATTAAGTTCCTTCTGGGTAAATATATATTTCAAACTTTTGTGATCCGTATAAATCTCACATTTCTCTCCATAATGTCTCCAAATCTTCAAAGCGAAAACTATAGCTGCTAGCTCCAAGTCATGAGTAGGATACTTTTGTTCGTGTGGTTTCAATTGCCTTGACGCATACGCAATCACCTTGTCATGCTGCAGAACACATCCTAATCCTTTGTAAGAAGCATCGCTATAAATTACGAAATTCCCTTGATCGTCTGGAAGTGACAAAACAGGTGCCGTGATTAATCTCCGCTTCAATTCCTGAAAACTTTCTTCACACATGTCGTTCCATATAAACTTTTCATTCTTTCGTGTAAGCTTTGTCAATGGTGTTGCAATCCTTGAGAAATTCTGAACGAATCGTTGATAATATCCTGCCAATCCCAAGAAACTTCTTACCTCAGTGGGTGTTCTCGGTCTCTCCCAATTCGTAATTGCCTCGATCTTTGCCGGGTCCACTTTGATCCCTTCGTTACTGACTATATGTCCTAAGAATTGAACTTCCTGTAGCCAAAACTCACACTTCGAGAATTTAGCATATAACTTCTTTTTCCTTAAAATCTCCAAAGCCGTTCTCACATGTTCCGCATGATCCTCTTCCATCTTTGAATAGATTAAAATATCGTCTATAAACACAATAACAAACTTATCCAAATACTCCTTAAAAATTCTGTTCATCAGGTCCATAAACGCTGTCGGGGCATTGGTCAATCCAAAAGACATCACTAAAAACTCGTAATGTCCATACCTTGTTCTAAAAGCTGTCTTTGGTATGTCTTCTGGCTTGATCTTCAGTTGATGATATCCCGATCTTAAATCAATTTTGGAGAAGTACTTGGCTCCCTTCAACTGGTCAAACAAATCATCGATTCTGGGTAACGGATATTTGTTCTTGATTGTCAGCTTGTTGAACTCCCTATAGTCGATACATAGTCTCATGCTTCCATCTTTCTTCTTGACAAATAATACCGGTGCTCCCCATGGGGATACACTGGGTCTGATTACTCCTTTCTCTAACAACTCCTGTAACTGCTTCGCTAGCTCTTTCATCTCAACAGGCGCCATTCTGTACGGGGCCTTGGATACTGGTTCTGTTCCAGGTGTTAAGTCGATCGCAAATTCAATTTCTCTATCTGGAGGAAGTCCTGGTAACTCGTCGGGAAATACATCTGGAAATTCATTTACAACTGGAATATCTTTAAGTTTTGCTGGCTCCTGACTTCTGTCGATCACATATGCTACGAAATGCTCACATCCTTGTCGTAATAACTTCTTGGCTTGAATTATTATTAAGAACTTCTTTACTTGCTTCTGTCCCTTGAATGTTACTATCTTTTCGTCAGGCGTCTTCACTATTACCTTCTTATTTCGACAATCTATCTGGGCATCGTGCTTAGATAACCAATCCATCCCTAATATAACGTCAAATTCTCCTAACTTAAATGGTATCAAATCTACATAAAACTTACTACCAGAAATCTCAACCTCACAATTCCCACAAACTTGATTCACAGTTACACGTTCTTGATTTACTAATTCCACAGTCATTATTTCATTTAAATACCCAACTGGACAATTTAACTTACTAATAAAATCTTGTGAAACAAACGATCGAATTGCTCCCGAATCTATTAACACTTTGGCACATAAAGAATTCACATTAAGCGTACCTGCCACGACGTCCGTATCCTGAATAGCATCCTTCACCGACATGTCAAAAACTCTAGCCCTTGGAGTCTCATTCACTGTTGGGGTAGATCCCAAAATCCTTAATGCATTACTGACTGGGGCTGGTGTCTTGCAATCCCTGGCCATATGTCCTGGCTTTCCACATTTGAAGCACGTAAATCCAATGGCTGGAACCTTCACTGCTGGATTTCGGATAGGCTGATCCTTATTTGCTGGCTCTCTAGCTGGATGATTTCGGCACTCCCTCGAATAGTGCCCTTTTTGGTTGCATCTAAAATATACCACATTCAACTTGTTACAAACTCCTCCATGCTTCTTTCCATATACTTGACAATCTGGAAAAGTTAATCTCAACTGATTCGGCTGATTCACATTAGCTGGACGGTTGCCCTGGCCTCCGTCTCCTGCATTTTGTCTCCTGAAATTAAAATTTCTCCCTGACTGAAACTTGCCCTTCTTAAAGTTTGGAAACTTCCCTGGTTGTGACTGACCCTCACTTCCCTCAACTTTCCTTTTCTTGCTTTCCTTTTCCTTCTGGAACATCTCACTCTCTGTCTCTGCGATCATAGCCTTCTGTACTACTCCTGCATAGGTATCCAATTCAAAAATGGCTACCTTCCCTCTGATCCATGGTTTCAAACCTTGCTGGAATCTTTTAGCTTTCTTCCTATCAGTATCCACATATGACGGTACATACCTTGACAATTCCTCAAACTTACCCTCATAATCTATTACCGACATGCTCCCTTGCTTTAATTCTAAAAACTTCAGCTCCATTTGATCCTGAACAAACTGAGGAAAATACTTTTCTAAAAACAACTCCTTAAACCTTTCCCAAGTAATAACATTTGTGCCTTCCAATGTCTTCACCATTTCCCACCAATAGGTGGCCTCATTCTTCAGATAGTAACTTGCAAACTCAACCTTCTGTTCTTCCTTTACTTTCACTAAGGCAAATGCCTTCTCTATTTCCTTTAACCAAACATTTGCTTCAATTGGCTCTAAAGAACCCTTGAATTCTGGTGGGTTTACTGCCTGAAAAGTTTTAAAAGTTACCTGGGGGTTGGTCTGTCTTTGTTGTTGTTGTGCCAGGTGAACTGTTTGTTGGGCCAAGATTTGAAGAATCTGGGCTATTGCTGGGTCCATGGGTCCTGGGTTCACATTCGGGTTTGTATCATCTTGGTTGTTATTATTGGTTTCTTCATTTTGGGTGTTGGTGCGGGTATTTCTTCTGGGAGGCATTTTCTGTAAAGAATCAATCAATTTATTAAGCTTTTGAATCAAATCTTTGCATAAAGGAAAAGTTTTATAAAACAGGAATATCTCTTTTTGAAAACAGTTGTAACTAAGTAAATTGCATGCTTCTTTACAGAATATAAATAGTTATGGAAAACAGGGTACAGGTATCACAGGGTATAACTAGTGCAATAAATAAGGTAAGGTAAAACAGGTGCAATAAAGTAAATGACAGTGCTGGAAAGGAAAAAAGGTACTGATATATATAGATCAAAAGTTTTAGGTAGTACAAGCGTAAAGACGCTTCGGAAGTAAAAGCAAAAAGGGTACAATAACCTACTCACTAGTCAGCATAGCTAGTCTATAAATATAGCTCAAAAATCTACTAATACACACTACACACTACTGTACATACTACACAATCACAACAACACTGCTCAGAATCTCCATCTCTGAATCTCTGGCTTATGGCAAATCTGGACCTCCTATCTCCTCAAGCTCCTCTAGAACCCACTTAGCCCACTCTACTAGGAAATCAGGGGTGATGTCCTCATGTGTAGCCTCAGCAATCCTCACAGCAGCTGCTCTACGAAACGCCTGGAGCCTCTCCCTAAGTCACCTCTCACCACTCCCCATCTCTCTGGTACGCATGATATGCAATAACTCCTGGATCTGACCCTGTAGGAATCGCTGCTCCATAAGGCAAGCCTCAAACTGATGATATGGGACAGGATAGGAAGAGAACTGGAAAATGTACTCCTGTGACTGAATGACTAGTAAAGCCTGAATCAGCAGGTGGGGGTCCTCTGACAGGTGGCCTCACGCCTGGAGGTGGAATAGCCTGCAATGGTACGGGCTGCAACACAGGTGGAGGTAGTATAGCCAACACGGGTGGAACAACAAGACGTGAATCCGAAGACGGCACTCCAACTGAAGGCTCTGAGTGATCCGTTGATACGGGAATAAAAGAGTCGGCCATCACTGCTATCTGAAATCATATCGCAATATAAGAATATCGTACCATAACGCAAACTATACTAATACCGATTATACCGAATCACTCAACCTCTCGACGTTCTATCTTTCTATTCCTTACTTCTAATCCTAACCCTCTACCCATTCCCGTTACCCTAGGCTTGTGTCAGTGACTTATAACTTGTAGCTCTGATACCAAACCTATGACGCCCTCCAAACCCGGGTCAGAAGTTTGGGGTCCACACACACCTTATCTATAACCTGCTTATAACAATAATAAAGATAATAATAATAATAATATATGCAGTGACCCTACTTACCAACCACCACGGACCGCAACAGGTTAAAGTATGCACACAAGCCAAATACACTAATATATTACAAACCGTTCAAATCCCAACTATTCCAAACTCAAACTGAGTATTAAACATTATTACAACCTTTAACAGACTTAAATTATTCCAAAAGAAGCCTACTAGCTCAGCTTCCTCAACCTGAACCCCTAGCTCTCGCGCTGGACTGGGGATCCTCTTTACCAACTAGTTCCTTTTTAGCTGGAAAGAATATAAACAACATTGCACAAATGAGCTAACTACCTCAGCAAGTCACAATGACAAAATTGAGAATAATGATCATCAAGTGAACATGATTATGATATCAAGTGAACAATGGATTATGATTTAGAATTGGATATTATACTTTTAATTTAAAAACCAAGGTTAGGCTGCTGATCAGTCACGCACTAACCCCGAGCAAGGCACACATCATTGCTCTAACTACTGGATCCAAGGCACACATTGGCCTAACTTGACCATTATATGGTCTGACCACGAATCTGGTCCACAATTTTATAAAAACAGTCCAATTCTAACATAATAACATAATATGCAATAATAAACAATAACCAGAATCAATAACAACAATAAGTGTTTAACAATGAAAGGGTTTCAATCCTTGTAAGGATCAATAAGTCAATTTAAAAGCTTGGATGCTGGGAAATGAAAGAATTGGATAACAAAGGAATCAACATTTCAGGGTTTCAAAGATTTGGGCTTTCAAAGCATAAGATGCAATGATTGAGTATACAAGTAATTCAGTTCAGTGTTTGGGATTTTGTTTGCATGTATTTGTAGAGTAGTATCGTATGCTTGAGATTCGTATTTGGGTACACAACAATCAATGGTCTAGAAAGAATAAGATTCATGGCTCAAGAACAATAACCGGAATCAGGGTTTGGGTTTCAGTGCTTCAAAGCACTTGCAATATCAACAAGACTATCAAGTACTACAATATCTCGAGAAAGTTCAGAACACTTGCCTGGTATTAGCTTACTACACTACACTTGCTTCCAATCACAACCGTCTTACTCCTCAACTATCTGTTTCCCTTTCCTACATCTTGCCTCTTCTGCTTACATATCATAAGCATCTATCAATAATTGACTCATAGAATTCCATTCAACACATACTTCTATCTACCCTTCGTTTTACCCAAATCCGATTAACGGATTGAAAATTATGCAATAATCAAGTAAACACTGAATATATAGACCGATAGTCAATTAACAAGCCACATATAGCACATAATACATCACGTAATCAATGATATATCATTTATAAAGAAGTCTCGGGTCATAAATAGGCTTTCTGGTACTTAAAATGATTTTTAAAACATTTTTCGGAATTAAAACGGGTCGTTGGATCAATTTCGGGTTAATAAACAGGGTTCGGTTGGCCAATTCTGGCTCCGAAATAATTTTAGAATAATTATCGAGCCTTGGAAATAATTTAGAATACTATTTTAAAGCTCGAAACTATTTTTTGGAATTTTTAAATCATTTTTAAATAATTAAATCTAATTAAATAATTAATTAAAATCAATTAATAATTAATTAAATCAATTAATCAATTAATTTTCGAATTAATTGACCAATTAATCAATTAAAAATTAACTAAAATTAATTAACTAATTAATTCAGATTTATTTGTGAATTAAAAATAATTTTCGGAATTAAAATAATAATTTTTTTAGAATTTTCAGAAATTAAAAATGAATTTTTATAATAAAAATAAATAGGAAATATGATTTTTAAACATTTTATAAACAGGAATCCTAAATTTGCAAAGTCTGGAAACTTCAGGGACCTAACTGTATCGTTCCCAAAAGTTCAGGGACAAAACTGCAAATTTTACACCCCGTCGCCGGAAAACACAGAGGTGGCCGGAGAACACGTTCCCGGCGTCCTCACCCCACCAACACCTCCAGATCACATCTATACTTTACCAGGAACACAACCAAGCCAACAAATCGTTCTAATCATCCCTGAGTTGGCCGGAATTTGGCCGTGAAGTTTTGCAGTTTCCGACGAACTTCGAAAAATTTCAAAAGACAACTCCCTTCTCTACAGACCTCGGTGATTCATGAAACTTATACGACTAGATTGCAAATTTCACGGAGAACACAATCCACTATATCACAACATCAATCTATTCCAGAATAAGAAACCCCCAAATTTCAATTAAGAACATTCATACGGGTTATAAACCCTAATTTTGAAATTCGAAAATCAAACTCAATTTTGAACATGTTATTGAACTCCAAATCAGACGTATAATATACCAAAATCATCAGGAAAACAAGCTCTAGAACATGCAATCATCAAATCATACAAACAATCATCCGAACAAAAATTCATATTTTTCATAAAAATAATTCGAAAATAATTAAATTTTTAGAAATTAAACCTTTGATTCTGCAGGTGTATGGATTACAGATTCTGATAGAGCTTCTAAAGACCTTCAAATCCAGTACTTGAGCTTTTCAAACAAAGATCAATAACACCTTCAAAAGTTGGTTTGATTCTTGAAACAGGCTATGAATATAGGATTTTTCTCTGTAAAATTATATATTTATCTGTCTGCAAATGATTTTGATACGAAATAAAATACGGAAAAAGGCTATTTATATTTACGGAAAATTAGTATCCCGTTGGATCATTCCGGATATAAAACGGTACGTTTATTTGTAAAAACTGATCCAAACGGTATCGGTTTTCGGGATAATTATCCAAATCAGTACAATTTGTACTGCGGTCTTGGTCTCAGCGCCTAGTTACACGTACTACGAAGTGATAATTGGGATAGTTTAATAAAAAGCTCCCGTTTATCGGAAATACGGGTTTTATTGATTTACCGAAACGAATATTGTATCGAAAATGTTGTGCCGGGACCCGCGCAGGACAAACCGTACACCGGATCGAAAAAGTCGAAACATGGAATATGCTCGGAATATTACAATTAGGTTAGGAAGGAGTTCTCGGAAGAGTTTCGGGTTCCAAAAACGTAACAACGGGTGACGTCGGTTGGTTCCCGTTTTTATAAAAATAGATTTTAAATACTCGGAAAAAGATTTTATAAATTTCATATGATCCTTATAAATCCATAAATCAACATAAAAATAATTAAGAAGATATGACAATCATCTATATTTTATTTTGGACATATAAAAATTAAAATACTCAATTAATATTATTTTTGAATATCCAAGTATAGATAACACTTAACAATTAACTCACAGAACAGATACTGAACACACATAATAATTATTTAATAGCAAAAATAATTACACGATATATCCCGGATATTACAGTCTTGGTGCATATAGAATAACTTTATTATACTGCATCAACATACATCCTACTCCCTTATGAGAAACATCACTACAAACTACCAAATCTCCTTGATACCTTCAAAGTGATAAATCAGGTACTGTAATTATTCTTTCATTTAACTCCACAAAACTTTCTTCACCCTTCTCCATTTCATATATACTTATTGCTTTTCCTGATTAGCTTCGTCAAAGGTATTACAACTTTCAAGAAATCTTGTACAAATTTTCAGTATAGCCGGTCCATGGTAAAACTTCTTACCTTTGTTGGTGCTTTTGGCCTTTCTTTATTCATGGTAACTTTAATTTCTACTGGATCTCCTTTGGTCTCCTCCTCACTGATTACTTATGCTTTCTACCATTAAAACTCTCACCTTGTAAACTTTACATACAATTTCTTTCTTCTCCGACTCCCCAGTTGTCATTAAATGCTTCGCATGGTCCTCCGTTGACTTTAAGTAACACAAATATAACTCATCCAGATATTCCTTAAAGATTCTGTCCATCAAGTTTAAATATTATTGGTATATTGGTTAATCCAAATGACAATACGAGAACGGTACTTAGTTCTGAAAATTATCTTTGATATGTCCATAGGTTTAATCTTCAAATGGGTAACACCCAAATCTTAAATCAATTTTAGAAAATACTTTACTTCTTATGTTTGACCAAACATATCATTAATTCGAGGTAATAGATACTTGCTCTTGATAGTAAATTTGTTGATCTTTCACAAATCGACACACAATCTCATACTTCCATCTTTCTTGTTAACAATTAATATCGGTGTACCTCATAGGATACACTGGGTCTAATCGCTTCTTCTTCTAGCATCCCTTGCCTGCTTTGCTAACTTCCTCATTTTAATTAGTGCCATTTTGTGTAAGGCCTTGGTCTCTGGCTTCGTCTTAGGTGTTAAGTCAATCGCGAGCTTCATTTCCCTATCTGGATAAAATTTTGGTAATTCGTCTGGAAATATATCTTGAAACTATAAAATTTTCAAATTCTGTTTACTCCTGACTTCTATTCATAATCACCATAATCATCCATGTCCTCACATCCGCATTCTGAATAATATATTTTACAGGAAAATCGCATATTCTCGTTCTCGAAGACGTATTCCTTATTGGAGTAGATTCCCTTGATTCTTAGTGCATCCCTGACTGGGTTAGTGATTTGCAATTCCTGCCATATGCCTTGGTTTGCTTCCCATGCGTGAGAGGTAGATGGAACTTTGCCCGCTTGGTCCATAATACGTTGATTTCTGTTGGAAAAACTCTTGCAAAGAATGACAGTACAACGAAACAACTAGAAAGATTCACAATTCAACAAAAATTAAAGTTGAAAAGAAAGAAGAATCAAGGATTTGAATATGAATGAGACAACCACATTGGTACTTAAGATGTCCAGTCTTTCATACCATATGGCATACATCACATGATTAGGTGGCGTCCCACCCGATTCTTCGTCATTCTGACAAAGTGTCTCACCATAATACTGTTTATCCCAATCAGAAAGCAAAACTTGAGGGAAACAATTAAATTTGAAAGGAATGCAATATCCTCCTTTTCGATATCATAACAAAGAGTTTATTTAAGAAAATATGTTCATACATTTTTAGGATTTAAAAAAAGGAATATACGCTGTAATATTGAAGACAAAAATGACACCATTGGTCATCATCCACATTTCACTTGTATTCATCTTTCGAACTTGATCGATCATATTTCCATTGCTCAAATTAAACATTATGGTAGATTCTTACTTGTCACGTCTTGCATTTTTAACATCGCACCTACACGTATAATACTTTAACAATTCAATCATAATGGCATCCTTATCAAATAACCTCGAGTTGCCTCTTTTCAATTTAGAATAACCACGAATCATCCAACATAACGATCCATTGTTAATAATATTCTTCTTTTAGAAAAGTTTGGAAATCTTCCCAATCTTCTTCGATCACGTCCAGGCTCCTTTTACATCAATGAATTCTTTAAACTTTAACAGTCTCTATCACTGGATGAATAATTACTCTGTACGCGGATTATGTTGTTAACCTTGTCAAACTGTTAGGAATAATCAACTTCTTCATAATCGCGGGTTACATTGTTCTCTGAATTAACAATACTAAGTCTGAAACAAACATCCTTCCAAGTGATCCGGGTATTTTAATAAACAAGAAAACTCAAGTAGTAACTTGACAACCAAGGTTTAAAACTTATTTTATTAAAACAACCTTTGAAAATTTGTTAAGAAAATCTCTTTCGAGAGTTTGTTTAAGAAAATTTTGAAAATCGCATGTCCTTACTATATGAGTTGGTTGTTGTCCTTCTTAGCTATAATAAGGTACCAATTTAAAGAAACAATCACATAAAATTCCGTTCACTTCAATATACCTTTTCTCCTTTATCGTGTCCATTTGCCTTCCTTAATCAACGAAAACTTCAGTTGTCGTTGCATGTTATCTTATTCGTAGCTTCACATCAAAGCTTCCATACTGGTAATACTCCCGACATTATCGTTGCAGTAGTTAAGTAGAACAGACTATCCAATAGTCAACAAATCGATTGATGTCACATCACCTTGTTACTGTAAATATATCACATTATCATAACACCATTAATTATCTTCAAGAAAGCTCCAGAACCATAATCTCCTCTAACTCTCTTTTCAATACTTATCTAATACATTCCACAAGCTAGTCATGGGTGGCCTAATCACTAAGGGCCTCTTTTAATCTTGTAATAACTATCCTTCGGAACACCTGAATCTTCTTTCTATACTTCTTCTCACCTTTATTGATAGCTCATGCACTCGCCATTTACTGTAGCTCTAGAATCCATTCTCGTAGGTACTGTTGCTTTCTAGAACAAGTTTTAAACCGAGGATATTAAACAGGAGGTGGGGTAAACTAAAGAGATACACTCACAGCTGAATGTCCAGTAAAATAAGAATAAATGGATGGAGGTTCTTTAATAGGTAATCTCGTATCAAGAGGTGGTAGAATAGCGTAGAATAACTCGAAGAGGTGCAACTGTTATAACAGAAGGTAGTACCATTAATACTAATGGAGGAACAAGGTACAAATCAAATCTGAGAGGAGATGATGATCCTCGAACGGAAAGCTCCAAACGATCAGATGATACAGGGAAATCAGGATCTGCCATTACCGTTGTCTGGAAATCACCTCGCAAGTTAAGAATCCTGAATCGCAACACGTACCGCACCGGAGACCTATTATACAATCACACTCAACCTCACAACGTCTTATCTTTCTATCTCCTATTCATAATCCTAACCCTCTACCCAATCCCGATAATCTAGGCTTGTTTCAGTGACTTATAACATGTAGCTCTGATACCAACCTGTGGCGCCCTCCAAACCCGGGTCAGAAGTTTGGGGTCCACAACACATACACAATATATAAACCTGTATAGGAAATATTATTTGCAATGACCCTGTTTCACATAGCCCCGGATCGCAACAGGTTAAAGTATAAAAACAAGCCACAATCTTAACCTTTATTACAACGTACCAAGTCCCAACTAATTTATTATTATTACTCGTATTTCATTTTTATTTATTTTTTAAAATATTAGTACTCAGATATCAATCATCACGATCCACCGTCCACTCGTAAAAGTCATCGCGGATGGCGACAAAATTCCGCGGGTACCCGATAAATTCTCGGGTTTCCAACGCAAAATTCTATCGATTAGTTATAAAAATAACTTTTGATACGAACAATTTAATATCAAGAATGTAATCAATAAATTCCTGCAAGAAAAGGGAATTTAAGTTAACAACAATTCTGCAAAAGTCCAATCCAATGCACAATCCACCCAACAGGACAGGGCCCAACAGGAACAAAACATAACCGCACAACAGACCAGAGAAACAACCACAAAAAGCAAAGCAACAGGCCGGAAGTAAAAAAACCGGCCGAAAAGCAAGGCCAACCGGAGATAGATACAAGGGCAAAATTACAGAACACAAAAATCGAACAACAACCATACCCTTCACTGCGATACACACACACACGCACGTGTGTGTATATATAGAGGAACCACTAACCAGGCCGATACCAAGGCGGCAGAACCCACCGGACTACCGCTGGCAACGAGACCAAGAAATAGAGGCGAAGGTCGCCGAAAAAGAAAGTACAGCGCCGCCAGTACAAGAAAGAGAGAGGGAGAATTAGAAAGGAATAAGGAGAGAGAGGGAAGACATGAAAGGAATAAAGAAGAGAGATTGATGTTTATTAGCAAAAACAGAGTCACCCCCCTGCTTTCTTTATGCTGCCGCGTGTCTTTTAATAAGACACGTGTCAGTTTTTATCTGAATCGCATCGAGTTTCTGATCTGTTTTAATCTTATAACGGGTACCGCGGTAACCAATAACTTATCGAAATAGACCCATAATGATTTTTAAAATTTATATAGATACCCCGAGAGTAATAGAATATAAATCTCAAAATTTTTAACACATTTTTAAAACGCGCAACATATCCGTATTTCATAATTAACGTACCGAGCTGCACTTAGAACAATTTCAGAAAATCACAAAAATAGTCTTAAAATGTTATAATTATCCCGAAGTTAATAAAAACATAAATTTTATAATTTTAAAATAATTTCTGAAACGCAACTTATACCAGATTTTAGCAATTAAACGAATCGACGTGCGAGTGAAACTAATCTCGAAAATTTCCAAAATAATTTTAAAATTCTCAAAATATTCCAAACATAAATAAATACGAGTTTCATAATTTTTGAAGAATTCTGGAATTAACTATGGATTTTACAAATAAAAGTAATCAGAAAATCATTTGAAGATAAATAATCAATAAAATATTGATTTCTCAATTTTATAAAATCCTAAAAATAATTATTGTAATTATAAAATTATAACAACAATTTTAGAGACACTTCAAATATTTATACAAATAAATTTGCATTAAATCCACTTTAAAAGTGAAACAATTCAATACGATTCCTTAATTAATCACGCGGACAACCCGTTACATCATAAATCACACATAGATAATAATCAAACAACACATAGCAGTCAAAACCAATACACATATTTTATTTAACATTTTCCATAATAATCACATATTTAAATAATTTAAAAATACACTGGTTATTATATGTAACCTGCATTAACTCAATAATCCAATAATTCCATATCACAGACCCCCAATCTTACACACTCACAAGTTATAGCCTTAGAAACGACGTACGACCAGTATCATCTATTATTAAAACTCAAATGTACTTTAAAGGATCTCAAACAATTATTCATAACCTCTACATGAAGTTACAATAACTACGACTGATATCTTACACCTATCTGATACTCTGGCACACCTGAGACAAAGCTGCCAGGGATTCTCCCCATGACTGCAAGCGACTAAGTTCCACACCGGTATAATGGTTATATGTTGTGTTGTGTTCTTTAAAAGAAAGCAAGAGTGAGCTATAATGCCCATCATAATAATGTACAGTATGAAAATGACCGTATGATAAACTCACGTAAAACATCATATATGATAATTACATTTTATTCGAAAATAGTTTTCCTTGGTGATACACACCTTCTTATGAAAACAATCCTTTAGTGGATTTTATTATCCTGCAAATACCTTAATAGTAAACCCAGCACGTAGGCTTGGGTTATGGTATTGCATCACAATTCCAATTGGAAGAATAGGACACTCGTTGGAGCCACCGCATACGATGATCAATCGTAATACGATAATAGTAACCTTTTCTACTAGTAGAAGGACGACACCTTTGTATCCCGGTTATCACCCTGGCCGCATTCGGGCTACGTGTCCCATTTTGGGTATACACATACTTCACAAGTTCCTGAGTACACAGAGTACCTTCGTCTGCGGTACCTTTGGTAGTCCATCTAGCATACATAGTACCATAGTCTACACCTCCCTTGTCCATTTAAAAGAATTCTATCATATCTCGGAAATTCGAACCACATCGAAGTTTCCCCTAAGCGTTTTGCTTGTTGATAGAAATAGGTTATCTTATTAGGGTGTATATATATATGTATACGTACTTCCGAAATTTTTTAAGGAAGTACTAAGGATGTAAGTTGACCGTTGTCAACAAATAATTAAATAGGGGGGGGAGTTTCTCCTTGAAACTATATTCAAAATATTCAAAATAAGTCGAGATGATATTTTTCGATGATCCGAAATTATTCAAATGGTTTTCAGAAAATCAGAAAGTATTTTAAATCAGATTCTATGATTTTTAAATAATAAATAAACTTTTTAATAAATAATAATTAATTAAATGATAATCGATAAATAATTAAACCTCGAAGGAGTTTAGTTTTAAAGGAATATCTAAAATAATATTCCTCAACTAATTTATGTTTAAATAATTTAATGATCTTTAATATTTAATCGAGTCTTAAATAAATATTCACCGGAGAATACTTCTCCATAATAAATGATTAGTTAAATAATGCTCATTATTCGAACAATAAAATATAGTTAAGGGAATACGATCTTTGGAAATCATTTTAATAAAAGTTTGAGGTATTTAATATTTCGTAAGTGGACGTTGAGTCCCTTGAAACGTAACTGCTATGGACTTTAATCGTCCGATAAATATCACCAGAATGATTCCCGGGTTTTTATTTTACAAAAAAAAAAATTGACCGACTCTCGGTCTTACAACTTATACATCACGCTCTACCATAGCGCTAATATTCTTAAATAAAGCACCTCCGGAATACTTCCGGGTTTTCATCAATTTTTATTGACCGATCCTTGGTCTAAAATATATACACGCCACGCTACTCGCTAGAGTTAACGTTCTCAATTATAAACTCCTCCGGATACTTTCGGGTTTTTATAAGCGTACACCGACCGACTCTCGGTCTAAATATAACATTTCGAACTCGGTATGAACATATACTAGAAATTATCAACAATTGAGTAATGTAATACATCTCAAACTTCGTAAAACAGTTTAAAGCATTCTCATGCATATATCACCGTTTTGTAAAATATTCACAACACAACAGTTCTTAAAATGTAGGGTTTGAAAACTTTCCTGGGTATCTCAAGGTGGAGGATGCTCTAGGTTCCGCTCAGAAATCTATAATCATAAACACAATTCGTTTCGTTATGTCCCATTCTAATTTACGGCTATCCGCACTCATGCGCTAATCATTATGCACCCTCTCAACTTATATTACCCTTATTATTTATTTAAGTCCTTATTCACATTACGGTCGCTTCCTTTTTCAAAGTATCTTAAGTCCATTTTCATTTTCGTCGTCGGCTCCGCTTATGGATTCTTCGGTTTCTAATCGCGCGGTCTCGGTTCCGATATTTTTATAAAATTGAAAAATCATTATTTTTACTTGAAATTTTATGGCAGCTAATAAACTATATTTCTTACTCTCTGTAAAAATTTCATGATTTAAGAACATTTTTAAGTCGATCCTTTTTATTTTCAAAGTTCATATTTCGTAGCAGTTTTTGTCGCGTAAATCACTTTTAGTAAAACGGCCATAACTTTTTATCCGTAAATCGGAATCAAGAGATTTAAGCGCCTAAAGGATCCTTATAACATTTTCTATCATAATCTAGGGTTATTTTTAAGAAACTATAGTTTACATCTTCGAGACTTTCTGCAGAAACTTAAAGTTATGTTTTGTTCATTTTAGCGAGATTACGGTTACGATCGGAGTTTCGTTTATACCTTAAATCTTTATACTACCACCAACAATCAACATATCATCATCACCACACTAACTCCTCTCAAGAACATCATGTTCTTGAGACAACAACAATCAACCTTAAATCTACTTAGCTAAATATCAAGATTATAACAATACTTCCATCAAAACTAGGTTTACAACTATATTCTAAAAGGATCTTGAACTTAAATCTTAAATAAGGTTGGGTCAAAGATTTATAGCTTCCTTGGAGAGTGAGTAATGCTTAAAAAATCTTAGATGATCCTTAACTAGCTTTATACTGATCAAAACCTCAAAACGAAATCAAGAACACAACATTAATTCTTTAGTTAACTATTCATCTGAACTATAAAACATTAAAAACGGAATTGAGAATCAAGGAGGTGAGGATAGTAGTTACCGTAAATGTGTAGAGCTTCTCGAGGGGTTCAATTTGATAGGTAGAACGCGAAAAATGGCCAAGAAAAACTCAAGATACAAGCATTTCATCTTCCACCATTTCAATTGTTATTTCCTCTCGGGTTTTTGATAAAAAATGGGGGAAAGAGATGAGTTTTACTTGGTTGTTTGTGTTTGTGGTGAAAAATGAAATGATGCAAAGATATATACTTGGTTGATGTTTGCTTAATTGTGTGGTTAAAAGAAAGAGTGAGGTGTTAGCTTGGTGGCTTAATTAACACCACTAATTTCTTTTCCAAGTGTCACTTACTCATGGTGTAAGAGTGTTGTCTTGGTGTTTAACTTGTGTCCACATCCTTGCACTACTTGCATTATTCACTCGTTTAATTATTTTATGATTCATTTATCGTTCGTTCTCGTTGATCGTTTCGAAGGGAACGTATCTGTGGTTTCATTGCCAGGGCTCTATAAATCCCTCTTGATATCCTTTATTACTCCTTTAATCCCTTTTAATAATCCTTGGTTTCAATTCCTTAATTCTTATTCCTTCAACCTAATTCCTTCAGTCTCTGGTGAATTCTCGGAAAAAAAATGAAAGTGTCCAGTTTCGAATTCCGACGACTTTTACATACACTCATTTGGTACGTATAATCATAATATCAACTCCGAAACTCATTTTCTCGTGCACTACATAGTGTGGGCTAACAAGTTTTCCCCGTCCGTCAGGGTTACTATTAATTAAATGTTTTTATAAAGTCTCAAAAATTCGAGTTATTACAGAATTGAAGTGCATATTTGAATTGAGTGAACAAGCATAGTCTTAAGTGTATACTAATGTAATTCACAACTTGAGTTAATTACTTGAAAATGTAAGCATAATCATATCGCATTGTAAATTAGCTCATAGCAAGTTGAACATAAAATCGATCTTTCATAGATAATTCATCAAAAGCAAACAATGACAAGTAGCAAACAATATCATGCCAAACACAAACGACTACCAACAACTAACTATGTCCTAATTGACTTATTGATCAGCAACTTCTAAGAACAGAAACTTAAAAAGATGAGATAAAAAACTTTATACATGATAAAGTTTTAAATGAAAAGTGTTCCAGCTTCTTGGTACTTGTATCCCGTCCATACTTGACAACTAGTAAGCCCCACGTCCTACGACGACATCAATGAAGTAAGCGTCTTCCCAAGTGTCAGTAAATTTCCCTACCATCACATCCATAGTGTTCTGGAACGGTTTTCTCAGCACCATGTCACCAACAACAGAAAGTTCTTACATTAACATGTTTGTTGTAGGTATTGCCCACCCTTTGTTGATAAGAAGCTAACCGAATTTTTGCCATCTTTCGTAATTCGTCCATAGTGTCTTTGTCGTGTGATAATTCTATGTTGTTCGCGTCACTTATCAAGAGCCCATATCTTGTTGTTGGTATCATGACCTATGTTGGTAACACAGCTTTAGTACCGTAGACTAGACTGTAAGGCGCCTGTCCTGTAGATGTTTTTGGAGTTGTCCTGTCCGACCACAACACCCAAGGCAGTTCTTCAGCCCATCTTCCTTTGCATGATGCCAATCGTCTCTTTAAGTTGTTGATTATGATTTTGTTGTTTTACTCAGCTTGTCCATTGGCTTGAGGATATCTTGTTGTTGATTTAATCAGACTAATGTTCCAACGTTTGCAAAACTTTTCAGTCTTATCGCTTATGAACCGCGATCCATTGTCACATACAATCTCGGATGGTACACCAAACTTGCAAAGAATGTTTCTGTTAATGAATGAAATTACCTCCTATGATGTCACTTGCTTGAACGCCTCAGCTTCAATCCATTTTGAAAAATAATCGGTAATAGCCAACATGAACACCTTATGTTCCGGTGCAGGTGGCATTTTTCCCATGATATCCATTCTCCATTTCATGAAAGGCCAAGATGGAATGGACATGTTAAGATGCTCAGACAGTTGATGTATGACAGGTGCATGTCGTTGGCAGGCATCACATTTTTTTGCATAATCTAGGGCATCCCGTCTTAGTATCATCCAATAATAACCCAAGCGTAAAATTTGTAAAGACAGATTTCTTCCATTAGTGTGATTCCCACATTCTCCTTCGTGTGCGTCCCTTAGCACCATATCCGCCTCATGCTTTTTCAGACACCTCTATAGCAGCCTCGTGGAAGATTTTTTGAATAGTTCCCCATCTATAATTGTAAACCTTGACGACTTCATCCTGAGAATCCTTTCTTCATTGTTGTTGGTTGGCACTGTTCCAAATTGCAAGTAATCCATGTATGACTTCATCCAGCTGTCTGCATCTTCACCGGTATTGTCATCACGTTGATCAAGGGTCATTACTCCTGATTCAAGAATTAGACTTTCCATCACAGGCTTCATGATGTGGACCACTGGGATGTTGTTTAAATCTAAACCTTTGAACACAACTCCCAATCCGGCTAATGCATCAGCTTGCACATTATTTTCCCTTGGAACCTGTTGTATGTTGAAGTTGTCGAAATGGTTGGTTAACTCTTTAGTGATGTCCAGGTATGCAACCATCTTGTGATCCTTGGCTTCATAAGACCCCTTGACGTGATTAACAATGAGTAGCGAATCACAGTTGACGTCAATGTTTTTTATCTTCATGTCTTTAATAATCGTGAGTCCCATGATCAATGCCTCATATTCAGCTTCATTGTTCGTGACTTTAAAGTTACAACATATTGATTGAGCTATCATATCCCCCTGTGGCGATTTGAGGACAAGCCCCAATACTGTTCCATTGACATTAGATGCCCCATATATATACAATGTACAAGGCTTCACGTCATTGAAAGAACTTGTTGAAACTCCTATTCAACATCTGTCATCTGGCTTGGACTAAAATCATCCACAAAGTCAGCCAAAGCTTGTGACTTTATCGCAGTCTTTGTGTTATACGTGATGTCGTAAGTACTTAGTCATATTGCCCATTTTGCCATTCTTCCCGTCAAATCAGGTTTACTCAAGACGTTCCTCAAAGGGAAGTTCGTCATGACATGTATCTTGTGTGATTTAAAATAATGTCTCAACTTAGTGGAAGTCATAGCTAATGCAATTACTAATTTTTCAAGAGATGTGTACCTTGTTTCCGCATCTACCAAGCTCTTGTTGACGTAGTACACATACGACTGGGCACCTTCACTTTCTTTTATGAGTACACCACTCACTACATGATCAGTTACGGACAGATACACGTACAGGTCCTCTCCTTGAATGGGTTTGGACAGAAGTGGTGGCGTAGTTAAATAATTTTTTAAGTCATTTAAAGCAGCCTCATGTTTTTCTGACCACGAGAATCCTTTGTTCTTTCTCAACACGTCATAAAAAATCTTACACCTGTCTGACGAACGTGAAATGAACCTGTTCAAGGCTTCAACCCGTCCTGTCAGTTTTTGTATGTCTTTGATGTTCGATGGGCTTTTCAATTCGAAAATTGCCTTAATTTATTCTGGATTTGCTTCAGTTCCTCTCTTTGTCACCATATGTCCAAGAAACATTCCTGATGATACGGCGAAGTTAGATTTGGATGGATTCAATTTCATGTTGTATGACCTTAGTATTTCAAATACTTCTTGAAGATCGCGAACATGATTTTCTGTATTAATAGACTTGACAACTATGTCGTCAATGTAGACTTCAATCGTCTGCCCTATTTGATCTTTGAACATTTTATTGACAAGTCTTTGAAACGTAGCCCCAACATTTCTTAGTCCAAAAGGCATGGCTAGGTAACAATATATCCCCCTGTCCGTTATGAACTCCGTCTTTTCACAATCAGATGGTTCCATTTGAATTTGATTGAAGCCATTTGATGCATCTAGGAACGTGAGCAATTCATGACCAGCCGTCGAGTCTACCATGGTGTCAATGTGAGGTAATGGATAGGGGTCTTTAGGACAAGCCTTGTTTAAGTCTGTGTAATCAACACAAACTCTCCATTTCCCGTTCTTCTTTTGTACAATGATGACATTTGCTAACCACTCAGGGTAATCAACTTCTCTAACCATTCCAGCCTTTATAAGCCTTTCCACTTCGTCATTTATTATCTTGTTTCTTTCTGCTGCAAAATTCCTTCATTTTTGTTGAACATGTGTGTAACTGGGATCAACGTTTAGCTTATGTGTGATGATAGTCAGATCTATCCCTGTTATGTCGTCATGTTCCCATGCAAAAGCATCCAACCTCATAGTCAGGAAATTTATCAAGTTAGTTTCAATTGTTGGGGAGAGGTCTTCCCTTATTAACACCTTCTTGTCTCCCGTCTGCAAATCTACTTCAGCTAAGCATTTCGGTACTGTAATTATAGCTACAGGCGTCTCATTCCCATGATGTTGAACAGTTGGTTTCAGACATGTCATGTAATAGTCACGAGCCATGTTTTGATCCCCCTTATTTTCTGGGCTCCCCATGGTGTTGGGAATTTTAACACTTGGTGATATTTGGATGGCACTGCCTTCAAGTTTTGAATCCAAGGCCTTCCCATGATTATGTTGTAACTCGAATCCACATCGATTATATAGAATTTTTCCAAGAGATTGACCCCTTGAGCATATGTTGGCAATGTGATTTCCCCCAATGTGCATTTTATCTCCCCACTAAATCCCACCAGTGACGTCGACTTCTTGATCATATCACTTTCCGCCAATTCCATTTGTGTTAGTGTGCTAAGCATCATGATGTTGACAGCGCTCCCATTGTCCACCAATATTCTTTTGATTAAGCAATTTCTCACAGGTAGAGAAATAACTAGTCCATCTTGTTGTGGTTCTCGTACGTTTCTTTTGTCTGATTCATCAAATATTAAGGACGGCAGACTGTCGTTGCCTACCCCCACTTGTGTGACTCGTACATTTGTTTCTCGGATGCTCTTTTAGCCTATGAATATATTGATCCACATATCTCTGATCCACCTGAGATAAAGTTAATCACCTTGTGATGTGGTGGAGGTGGTGGCTGTCTTAATGGTGTTATGTTGTCCTTTCTAGGCGACACGTCCTTCCTGACATAAGACGTCTTCTTTGATGTCATGAACTCCGTGAAATATCCCTTCCTGGTCAGAAATTGTAGCTCTTTATGCAAGGCCACACAGTCATAAGCTTTATGTCTGTAGTCTCCATGATAGTCGCACCAAATTTTGGAATTTGGGTTCGCTTTAGGCTTGTTGTTCTTCACTGGCCACTTGACTATATCCCCCAACTTGGTGAACTCTTTCATCATGGTCGTAGGCGTTATCGTGAAGCCATAGTTGTCATAAGTTGGTGGCAGGTTGGGGTCCTTTCTCCAATCGCTACGTTCCCCCCTCTTCCATTCATCAGATTCTCGTGTCAAGTTGACATAGACTTCATCCCTGGTAGGTCTTGTATAGGGCTTGTAATCCCAAGATCTTGGCGTCATATTTTTTCTTGACATTTTTTAGTACTTCTCGTCTTCTTCCATTTTGTCCTCTTCCAATCTCACTTGCGCTATGGCTTTGGCCTGTACGTCATCCATTGTTCGACATGGATACTTTGTCAATTCCTTATAAAGTGGGGATTCCCGTTCTAATCCTCTCCTGAACGCTTCAATAGCCGTAGGGACATCACAGTTGGTGATGGTCACCTTCTCTCTGTTGAATCTCGTCAAATAATCACGCAATGGCTCCCTACTTCGTTGGAAAATCTTGTATAAATCGCTGGTAGTTATTTCGAACCCCGACTGCTTGCAAATTGCATGTTGAACGCGTCTACCAAATCCGTCTACCAAATCGGCAAACATCTTGATGCTTCCATGCGGAAGGTTCACAAACCATTGCAAAGCCGGTCCTGATAGCGTAGAACCGAAACCTTTGCACATACAAGCTTCCTTTAAATCACGCGTAATTGGTACCGTGAACATTCGTTGTTTATATTGCGCAATGTGTTCCAATAGATCACTAGTTCTATCATATGGTCTCATTTGCGGTACCGTGAAATATTTTGGTATTTCTATCATGGCAATGTTGTCTTGAAAAGGCGAATCATCGTAGCTTGTTGGGGTTGCCTTCTCTAGTGGTTTTGGAACACCGGGAATCCTTTCAATCAAGTCTCTCACTTCTTGTAGTTCCATTTTAAATTCTTCTGCGATTTGATTCTGGGATCTAGTACTCCCATGTCGTGACCTTCTCCTGTTAGTTTCTCCTTGACGATCATCGTATCGTTGCTCGTCACGCCTCCTTTCCATGTCATCATCATTATTTGGTACTTCCTCCATGTCTTCTATGTCAATAACATCATTTGTTCCATTCGTTGGTCCTTCGTGTTGATCGTAATCTTCTGCACCATCCATGTCCAAACGCCTGATCACGCTTGGGATGATTTCTTCGTCGTAGTCTTAGTTCTTGATTTGGCCGTAGACAGTTCTTTCTTCAATGTTTCATTTTCAGAACACATCTTCTCCATTTCGTCTTGCAACCGTTTCAATGTCGCAGCCATCTCTTTGTTGTTTTCAGCTTCACCTTCCTGGTTTATAAGTTGTTCTTCGTCGTTTGCCATCGTAATGTGTCAATCAAATCCTTAGCAAGTTCCCACAGACGACATCAATTGTTTTTACCAAGATTTGTGAGGTTAAATGCTAAGGACAAATCAATATTGTATCTATAGTAATGTGACTAAATGAATGCAAAATAAATAAACAAGACACACGAAATTGGTGACGCGGAAAACCCGTGAACGGGAAAAAATCGCGGATGGGATTGTGTACCCAACCAAAAATATGATCCACTAGGTAAAAATAGGTAAAAATAAAATGATATTGTTTACAATGAGTTTAAGCTAATGTACAAGAACAAACAACATTGTTAAATGATGTGTTTACACATGTATTTGTAGGTTAAGATTTCAGATGTAATATATGTGTGGTTTAGTGAAGAACTCGAGCTGACGTTGCTATGGAAAATGATCAATATTACTGTTTTTTGTGTGTTTCTTGAATTCTCTTTTTTCTTCCTTAGCCTCATCTTATCTACTTGGTCATCCCTTCTTTTTCTCTAACTCCCCTTACTTTTCTCTATTTTCAAATTCATTATGGATGTTGATCATGTGGATATGTATGCCTCGTCCTTCGCCTATTAACTCGGAAATCATTGGACTAAGTCTTGTTCACAAATGCTTGCTGCTTCTGCTGAAGTTATCCACGAAGCCTTCCTCATGTTCCCGTCTTGACATGACATCTTGTTCTTGCCGTGAACCTCTCCTGTGATGTCTGTAATTTTCATGTAAAACAATCACAGCAGCTTGACAACATATTTTTTGCAGTATTAGACCTTAAAAACGCATCCCACCACGAGGCAAAAGACTGATCATTCAATGGAAGACAGCGAGCCCAGCCAAACAGTAAGCATGTGAACTACACGCACACCTTCAACTGCACCATTACACAAGAAATAATGGTTCCGGAACTTCTCCATTAGCGAGGACTGATAAGCATGCAAACTACTAGTACAAGCTCTCCATAGCAAGTGTTTGACCTTTGGAGGACCTGAAGCCCTCCATAACTGATTGAATGACGAGAAATCAGAATCAGTATGATTTTTTGCCCACCCTCACATTAACAATTTATATCCACACTTCATTAAGTACACGCCTGTTTTATTACAATACCACACCTAAAAGTCTTAGTTGTAGAGGGAGTTAAAGGAATGCGAGCCAGAAGATTAACATCTCTACCTAAAATAATATTAACAAACTGATCTACATCCCACTCATTCCTCCCATAGTTCTAGGAGACTGCACACAAATTTTTTAAAATAGTGGCTGTGAAGTATGCACGTGTGGGTCATTACACCAAGCCAAGGAGAACCCAAATTGGAACATCTATGTTGTGGTCTTCATTTATGTGAGGATTTCCCGCTAAACACCCTAATGCCATGATTTTCTAAACCAACTGCAGTTTATTATCCAACGACTCACTGGAAAAAATACTCAAATCAATTCGGCAACATGTAATATAATACAATCATGCTGCCATGTCAAGCTACTACGGCATGTTATTATCAGCTATAAATTCAAAAAGAATGCCAGGGAAAAAATTTCTTTCTGGAGAAGATTTTGATACAAAAAATATGTGTAGCTTGTGCAAGTCAAGTATAGCCATTTTTTATCTACATATTTAGGGCTCTCTATCTGACAGATCATAATACCGTTGTACAATAATGAAAAGCCAAGGCATACTTACTATACTAAAGTTGTCTGCAAGGCGTTAAACAACATGATCTGATGCTAACAACTGTTAATACAAGCATTTTTGACAATGCACAAAGGAACTTCATTCCTAGTTGGCCACTAAACGGAACGGCCCATACTACACCATCGGGCTTCAGTACAGCTGACATTTGCCGGTTCCAGCACAAACTGAACACTCATCGGCATCCCCAGCAACATGGCCCAAGCAATGTTGAATTCGATCATTCACAACATCCTGCAATTCCGGATCTTTTAAGCTTATAATGATTTAGTAGAAGCCTTAAAATATATTTTTAATCTTGCATATTTTTTGACATGTAAAATAGTTTTCAATTTCTTCGAGTTACAATATAAATATCATCAAAATCTCTACTACAGAACTGAAATTATAATCTACAGAAACCAGTGTTATTAAATTTGGAGCTTAAAAGGATAGGGAAATCCTTATAATAAGCAATAGATCTTAAAGATATTAAAGAACTGCAATGAATCATAGGCTACACTACACTTTGTGATTTTTTTTTAACATAGATACATAAAGATAATGTATCACATAGAACTTTACCACAAGTAGCTCATGCAGTCCAAGAGGTGCAGTTATCATATATGATACACCTGGATGGTCCTTTGCAGCTTCAGCTGTCAATGAAGGAATATCCTGTAAAACCAGTTTGGTCACAGGGCAGCAGAAGTGTCATTCTTTTTGTTATTATGGACTTCAAAATAATTGCGCAAAAGCCTGCCTAGACACGAGGTAAAAATATTCAAGTATGCATATAATCAAGTGGTAACAACAGCTTCTTTTTCAATAACAAAAGTATATATGTTTACGATTACAAGATTTACACATTCCTATCGTAATGGTATATTTCATTCTTACTGCAAATTACCTGGTGCCAATGTCGTCCAGGAAACAAGAAAAATGGGCTCACAATAACACGATTGACCCCTTGATTCACACATGAAGCAAAAGCGTCTTTAATGGATGGTTCTGCCAACTCCTGATTATTCCAAAAACATAAGAAGAGCTGTCAATCTGATTTTCAGGAAGAAAAAAATACCATATAGCCAAAATTCCATGCACTCCTCGAAGAAAACACAAAGCAGGTCATTAATCAGCATGGCTTTGTAGAATTAGGTAGATCTTGTCAACTTGTAAATTGTCAATTTTAAAATAAGTTAAAGCTTACACTTAAGACCAAAAAATTGTGGGACAACTGAACTAGTAAAATAAATATGACAGTCATTTACACTGGTGTAACTAAGATGCAAAACAACTGGGGCACAATTTCATGATACTTTAATGTCAATTTACAAACTTAGCGCCTTGGATGAGAGGACTAGATGAATAATTTGTTCATTTGTTACCATCTAAGCTACTAAAACCTTTGTGTGATGCACAGTTATAGTCTCTGTCTCAAAATCTAAGGAGGCATAATGTTCCCCCTACCCCCGCTTCCACCAATGCATACATAATATACGCCACTTACGCAATTTAGTATCATTATCGCCTCTTTTACTTACAATAATTTAAAACATTAGAAGACACTAGGAAAAGGAACATTTACCATATGAGCAGGCTCCACAATCGGGTACCCAGTTTTATCTTTAAACATGATCACAAACTCATCTGAAAACCAAATAATAATTTACTAACAGTATTTAATTTTCATGGAAGAGAAATAAGAAAAAAATATCTTACCTAGCATAAGATTTGACTCCTTCCTACGCGAACCATGATCAACAATAATGACACCGTCTTTGCTGCCAATGCCATGTGTCCCCTGTCTATAACCGCCATTCGAAGAGGCGAAAAACAATCTTGTTGGTACATTTGCCTTTGGATTATTACTTAAGTCAACAAAGCTTGGAAGTGCACGTCTAGAGTTTGGTCCAGTTTGTCTAAATAAACAGCTAGTGTTTCCCGAAAAACAATACAGGGATGAAATTAATAAGATGTATTAATATATACAATACACGTTCAATTAGAGATTGAATTGAACTAAAATTGAAGCTTTGGAGTGTGCACAAGGAGATATGATTGAACTCGTGGTATGAGCTCGAAAATGTATAGAAATGTATATAATATTAAAATTATTTGGAAAGAGGGAGGGGGGGGGGGGGAGAGAGAGAGATACCTTTTGGATTTGAATTGAGAAGATAGAGACGATGAGTCCATTGAAGATTTGAGAAATCTCTTTGTTTCTTACTATTTTTGCCAACCAGAGCGCTCAAAGTCCCAGCTTCTCAAATTTTGATAAGCCACTTACCCGGTGCGGAGGTGCCGTTGTGTTCTCAAATTTTGATAATAAATTCTAATTACCATTTGATCCTTCAATACATATGTCGTAGCTCATGTATTAGCAAGGGCGACGTATTCTGTGTCAGACTTGCGGGAGTGGGTTGGTACTCCCCCTGAGTTTGTTCTTGAGAGTCTTGTGTATGATTCAATTTAAGTAATGCAAGTACATATGTGTACGAGTATTATACTTTTTATTTTGTATAATTTTTTACAAAATAAAGAAAAATGATAAATTGAAATCTATAAATGTAATTTTAGTAAGCGTGTAAGTGCGTGAAAAACCCGAAAGAAATTAGTGCATTTTTCAATGGTGTCCCAAAAATTCAATTTTAGAACGGGTTATTCCAAATTCTCCTCCAACACTAATTTAAATGGTGTGATCCAAATTTGGATCGGTGAATCCAAATTTACTTTAGTATAAAATAATAATTTTATTATTTTTGTAATATTAGTTTATTAGATTTTAAATTGATTTGTGACTAATTAATGAAAATTAATGATATTTATATGTTAATTAAAAAAATGAATGTGTTTTTAGTTAATTAAGTATTTAATTTTTATATTTTTTTATGCGGATTAAAACATTATCTTTGATTTAATTAATTTATTATATATTATATAAATAGTTAATGACATTTAAACATTAAATTTAAAAATAAAAAAGTATAATATGATATTTTTGTATTATAAAATGTTCAAAGTGATTTGAATCAAAATTTGGATCACGCTGTTGGAGTTTCTCACAAATTTTGATCAGAGTTTAGATTAGTTAGTGATCCAAATTTAAATTTTTGGTTCAAAATTATTGGAGATGGCCTTAAGACATTTATTTTGGTAACTACGGAGTATTAATAATAATAATAATAATAATAATAATAATAATAATAATAATAATATATTGTTAAAAGTAATAATAATCTTTACTAAAAATAATAATGAACCAATGTATATAGTTTCTTAGTTTGTTTAAGATATATTTTATGCACAATTCTAATTTGAGATTTAATTATCGATAATATTTATCACATCTGCATGGAATTGTTCAGAAATCGATTCGACACGATTTTATTTTGAAAAATCGAGTACTCAAAACAGAGAGTACTCGTAATGAGTACTTGGATTACTAATCATATATCACTATTTTATTAATTTTAGCTCTCATATATTAAATTTATTTATTCAAAATTTTGTGTACATGTATTAAAACTTATATATTATTTTTTGTTAGATAATATAAAATTATACAAAATACTAATAAGAAATAAAACATCTAATTAATAATAATAATTTAATAACACACTATAAATAATATAGTTGAAATATATATATATATATAAGTATAATAAGATTCCACGAACCATTTTAGTAAATGTGAATACTTTACAAAAAAAATAAAGACATATAACTAGACCGACCTGCTATAATAATTTCAATTTCACATTTGATTTTTTTGGGATAGTTTTAAAAATTAAGAAAGTCAAATAGGGTTTGACCTCGAGTACTCACAGTCAAAATAGAGTTTCGACTGGTTCTTTATAAAATCGATTTTGAACCCAATTACTCGAAAATCGGATCAGATGAGTGGTTAAAAACGAGTACTCGGACCGAGTACTTGGCCGACTCGATAATTTTTAGAACACTACTCTATTAGTATTTGTGCCCTACAGACAACACTATTATATTTTGTATATAACATTTGAATTATTAATGTTTATGTTCTATTGGTTATTCTCTTTAAAATTTATTATGTCTTAATATACTGCGATAAAAATATTAGACTAATAAATGTCTTTGGAATATGATATGAACTCCATATCTCTAAGTACATGACTTGAAAATGAGATTACGAGAATAGTACTTATATTCCCAAATATCCCACATCGAGTATTATTATTAAGGGAAAATAATAATGCATTAAGATCAGTGTGTTTGTTGACTAATGATCCCATCTCACTGATCATAGGTATAGTGATCTAAGGTAGAAAACCCAGGCACGTGTAAATATACATGGTGCTGAATAGACCCAATGTGAGATTTTACATGTATGTTTTGTCATAAGTAATTCTCACAATGATAATGATGTAATGGTACTTAGACTTGAAATCATTACATTTTTATATGATGATTGATATATTTTGATTACATTAAAAGTTACCTTTGATCGGGTAATGATAAAAGTGGATTTCGGTTATATTATGATTGAGAAATATGAATGATCTAGAAAGAATTTAAC
Source organism: Apium graveolens (assembly GCF_009905375.1). NCBI lineage: Eukaryota > Viridiplantae > Streptophyta > Magnoliopsida > Apiales > Apiaceae > Apium > Apium graveolens. The sequence continues at coordinate 70,521,889 of NC_133650.1, read as the reverse complement.
CCTCCTATTTTTTGGAGTGATATTATTAGCCTATTGTGTGAGCTAGACTATGAAATGTGTTGGATATATTTGAGATGTCATGTCTAATATGTTTAATATTTAGTTTTCAGATCTTAACTAACAGGAAATATCAGTACTTACTGGAATCAGGACTTACTGGAAGTCAGGACTTAAGGATATCAGGACTTAGATTATCAGAAGATAATATCAAAAGATGGATATCAAAACTTAAGTACTGGAGGACTAACAGTTAAGGAAGGAAACTGATTCATAAGAAAGAAGATCGAGACTAATACAAGAAGAAGATATGCATGGAAAGAGTTAGAGGACTAGAAGAATTATATAAGATATCTGGTTGATATATTTTAGGAGACATAATTATATTCCATATCAACTAGAAGTTATCTTGTAACTGTGTGTCTATATAAACACAGACATAGGTTTACTCTATAAGAGTTACGATCATCGAGAAGATCATATATTGTAACCTAACAGCTCTCGTGATATTTGTTCATCACTGAGAGAGAACAAATCCATTGTAACAGAGTTTATTATATCGAATACATCTGTTTTCTGTTACTTGTGCTTTAAATCGATTTGATTGTATTCTACATTGTATTCAACCCCCTTCTACAGTGTTGTGTGACCTAACAAAATGTGTGGTGCCGCACTCAAACGTTGATTTGAAATGATAGTCTACTCATTTATTAAGGAAACCTGGATTAAACCATGAAGATGATGACACATTACATGCCTCAAGTTTAATATATAATTTATGGTTAAATAGATTATATTACATTGAACATTATTCACGAAAGATTTAATCGGATCACCGATTTAATTATTGTTACTTGGTTAATAATGATGTATTACTAGATGGTTCTCATTATTTATATTTTTAATATGAGATATTAAATTTATTGTCAATGTAATAATAACCTAAAAGCTCGCACAAAGAAAGTTTGGAGGAATATTTAATTTAAATTCGTAATAAAATTAAATATGGATTTTTGAATTATTTATCATTGATTAAGTTGGACTTAGTTAATCGATAAATGAAATTTGAATTTATTATTATTAAATTAGTAATTCAGTTGTTTGATTATTAAGTGAGGCCTAATTAGACACAAAGTTGGAAATTCAGATTTATAAAATGTTAAGTGGCATTTATGTCCACTTGGAGCGTCCTATAAAGGCTTGAATTGGTGTTTTGTACTCAAGTTATTTGTGTTTTTGATGTGTTTTGTAGTGTTTTTGCATTTCAGTCATAATCAGGGATCCAGGTGATTTAGCATTGCTTTGATGTTAAAATGGTGTTTGGAAGGTGTTATGAATATCGCTTGTGCAAAGACCGTCGAGAACCATCAATTAAAGAGAAGAAAAATCAAACGTTTTTCCAGAAGGACTGCGCGCCCGCGCTGGGCTAGCGTGCGGCCGCGTCAAAAGTACAGAAGGTCAGCGCGCCCGCGCTGGTGAAGCGCGCGGCTGGGCCAGGTCGGGATGAAAGAATCCCGATTCCCTTACAATTATGATTTATCGGCTTCTAATCTGCATGGGCTGCTATATAATGACAACTTAAGATCGTTTTTCAATAATAAGACATACCAGAGCTTAAGGAGAGATCAACGAGAATACCTATAGTATAATTCAACCGAGGCGAAGAAGACCTAGTTTATTCTTGTGATTCTTTGTTCTAAGTTGTAATCTTGGATGCTCGTTTCTTGTTTGTTGAACCTATACTCTTGTTACGTACTTGGTTTATTATTTATTCAGTATAAAGACTACGTTTATTATACCATGCTTTCATTGGAATCCACGTTGATGATGAGTCTGATTATGAGCTAATCGTTATCGTGGGGTTCTAGCGGATTTATTTATGGATTTGTTTTGTAAATTTGTTTCGCTACCTTAGTGTGTGGTGATTGTATGATAACCTAGTATTGGTTGTGCTTATTCGTCTTATGAGCATCACGAACTTATAAGATAGTGTGTTAATCTCTATTGAAGCGAAAGTGAATATAGGGGTTTAGAACTTGCCATGCTAGCATAGGTTCATGTATTTGATATGCATGATTCGTAGGTAATTTTAACCATCTTGCCCTATGTAATCATGATAGATAACTTGTACATTAAACCGTTATGTTGTCAAATTCTATAGACATGTAGGGTCTCAATATAATTGGTGTCTATTCAGCTTCGATCTCTTTTGTGGATGTCTGGTAGTAGGGTATTCGTATAACGAAAGTTGGCGTTTACTAGTTTCGTATTATCTGATTAGTATCATCACCATTTTATGCTAAGGTTAAGAACAAAAAGGCTATTGAATGAAGTAGTAATGAAGTTAGAATACTATGTTTGTGTCATATAGTAATCAATTCCTTTTAATCTCTTAGTTAATGTTCTTTAGTATAATCGTTTAGTTAATCTTAGTTATACACAACCTCAATTTGTTATTCGTCTTAGCATTGAATAATAACCATACCATTGTTGCATAAGTGCATTAATTGAAATTAACCTAAACCAGTCTCTGTGGGAATAACTAGAAATAATTCTATATTACTTGTGATCGCGTATACTTGCGTGAATATTAGCGCGGGTTTTCGTCATAACAAGTTTTTGGCGCCGCTGCCGGAGACTCGATGTTAATTTTTAGTTCATGTGTTTGTCATCAGTGGTCGTTAAAGTTTATTGATTGGGACATTGTTATTACTTGTTTCCTTGTTGTGTTTCAGGCACTCTAGCGAGCGTGTATGCATACACAGCTGAAGATATCTCATCTATTGCCAAGGATGCAAAGGTAAGGCATTTGCTACATAGTGCCATTGATAATGTCATGTCAAATAGGGTAATTCAATGCAAGACTGCAAAGGAGATATGGAATGCTTTGGAGACAAGGTGTCAGGGAACTGATGCAATCAAGAAAAACAGGAGGACTATACTCACTCAGGAGTATGAACACTTTGACTCGAAAAGTGATGAGTCATTAACTGACTTATATGACAGATTTGTCAAACTCTTGAATGATCTGTCACTGGTGGATAAGGAATATGACATTGAAGATTCAAATCTAAAATTCCTTTTAGCTCTTTCTGAAAGTTAGGATTTGAAAGCTACTATTATAAGAGATAACTATGTTCTTGATGAAACTACTCTTGATGAAATTTATGGAATGCTCAAAACTTATGAACTTGAGATGGATCAAAGAAGTAAGAGACATGGAAGAAAGTCAAGAACAGTTGCTCTTAATGCTGAGGAGGAATCCCCCAAAGTGGCTGTCTCAAAGAAAGGAAAAGGAAAGGCTCTCATCATAAAGTCTGATTCAGAATCATCAAGTTATGATGATGATGATTCAGAAACTGAAAGTCTACATGAAATAGATGCTGATGAAGAGATGATGAAGCTGTGTGCTCTTATGGTGAAGGGTATCACAAATATAGCCTACAGGAAATTCAGAAGAGGAAAGAAGTTTTCTAGGAAAGGTAGAAGTTCTGATAAGAAGGGCTTCAGAAAATCTGAAGGCAAAGGGGGAAAGTCTGACAGAGGAGATTACTTAAATGTCAAATGCTACAACTGTGGTGAGAAAGACCATATATCTCCTGACTGCAAGAAAGGAAATAGTGACAAAGGAAAGGCTCTTGTCACAAAGAAGAAAAGCTGGATAGACACTTCAGATTCTGAAGATGAGGAGAACTATGCCTTGATGGCAAATGCTGATAGCAGTTCTGATGCTGCTGAGTTAAAGGTACCTCAAACAACTTATGCCTTTCATACTGATGATATTACTGAGTTGAGATTATATCTTAAAACCATGTTTATTAGCTATAGAGATTACACTTTAACATGTGAAAGATTAACTTCTGAAAATCTTGCTTTTAAAAAGAGGAATGATTATTTAGAAAAAGAGTTAGTTATGTTCCATCAAACTCAGAAGGATAGAGATGATACATTCTATGTTAGAGATAAAGTGCTAAAAATGAATAAATCTCTAAAAACTGAGTTAGAAAAGGAGAGAAAGATTATCAGGACTTGGACTAACTCTGGCAGAGCAACTCAGGATATACTAAGTAGTAGAAACTGGAAAGAGGGCTTAGGTTACGGAGATGAGAAAAGTGAAAAAGGAACTGAACAAGTTAAGCCAATTATTGTTAAATAGACTACTAAGCCAAAGGTAAATCCTGTTAAATTTGTAGCTAAAACTGTAAAGTCTGATTCTAAAAAGATGAAAGATATTGAGACAGAAGTGATAGCAGAGTCAACTTCTGACAAATTAGAACAGGATAAACCTACTGAAGTTAACATAGGTTTAATGACGAGGAAGCAGCTTAAACATAAGCTGAAAGAGATTACCAGTGTAAACAAGGTAAAAGTAGCTAGGAAAAATAGGAATAGAAAGGAAAGTGTGAATAAAAGTAACAATTATATGCCTGTTCCTAATGCTCTTAGAAAGAAATGCTATAACTGTGGAAACTCTAACCATCTGGCTTCTTTTTGCAGGAAGAATAAGAATATAAACTCCTTACCTCCTAAGTCAGGAGTTAAGAGTCAGTCTGTTAGATTTAAGCCACAAAATCCTTGTTTTTATTGTGGTAGTATATGGCATTCCATTTATACTTGTAAGGAATATCATAGTTTGTACTATGATTATTATCAGATAAAACCTTCTTTGAAGAAAGTTGCTTTAATTTCTTCTAGTGTAAAGTATGATGCAAAGTCTGATACTATTAATACTGATAAGAAAAATGTTAGCATAAAATCTGATGTTAAATCCGCTGCAAATTTTAACAAACTTAAAAAGGCCAAAGGATCCAAGCAAGTCTGGGTCCTTAAAACTAACCATTAGTGGTCTTTGTGATTATAGGGCAACATGAAGAACATCCTAGTTCTGGACATTGGATGTTCAGGACATATGACTGGAAATAAAGCCCTACTATCAGATTTTGTGGAGAAAGCTGGCCCAGAAGTTTCTTATGGAGATGGCAACATTGGAAAAACTCTGGGATATGGCAAGATCAATCTTGGGAATGTCATCATTGAAAAAGTAGCTCTTATCTCAGGACTTAAACACAATCTGTTGAGTATAAGTCAAATATGTGACATAGGTTATCATGTGGATTTCTTTGAAGAACACTGTGAAGTTTTAAGTAATTCAACAAGAAAAGTGGTTCTGAAAGGATACAAGCATGATAACATTTATGAAGCCAGACTTTCAACAAGTACTGATGGTTCTGCAATCTGTCTGTTGAGTAGATCATCAATTGAAGAAAGCTGGAATTGGCACAAGAAACTCTCTCATTTAAATTTCAACAATATAAATGAGCTTGTAAAGAAAGATCTTGTGAGAGGACTTCCAAAAATAGTATTTGCTCCTGATGGCCTTTGTGATTCATGTCAGAAGGCAAAACAAAGAAAATCTTCTTTCAAGAGCAAAACTGAGTCATCAATTCTTGAGCCTTATCACCTACTGCATGTTGATCTATTTGGTCCAGTCAATGTCATGTCTATTGCAAAGAAGAAATATGCTATGGTTATAGTGGATGAGTTCACAAGGTACACTTGGGTGTACTTCTTGCATAAAAAGACTGAAACTGCATCTACCCTAACTGATCATGTCAAACAGCTGGATAAATTGATCAAAGATTCTGTTAAAATCATAAGGAGTGATAATGGCACTGAGTTCAAGAATTCAATCATGGAAGAGTTCTGCAAAGATCATGGAATCAAACAGGAATTTTCTGCACCTGGAACTCCACAGTAAAATGGAGTTGTAGAAAGAAAGAACAGAACTCTCATTGAAGCTGCACGAACAATGCTTGATGAAGCAAAGCTACCAACCTATTTTTGGGCTGAAGCTGTGCAGACTGCTTATTTTACACAAAATGTTACACTTATAAATAAGCATGGAAAAACACCATATGAGATGGTGAAGAAGAAGAAGCCAAATCTGAAATACTTTCATGTATTTGGTTGCAAGTGTTTTATTCTTAAGACTCATCCTGAATAACTGTCCAAATTTAATCTAAAAGCTGATGAAGGAATTTTTGTTGGATATCCACTTTCCATAAAAGCCTTCAGAGTCTACAATTTGAGAACAAGAGTTGTCATGGAATCTATCAATGTCCCTTTTGATGATAAAAAGATTACTGGACTTGAAGATTTCGATGATCATGATCAGTTGAGATTTGAGAATGAAGATTTAAATTCTGATTCTGGAAATTCTGATGACTTAAATCCTGATCCTGTAAGTTCTGATGGTTTAAGTTCTGATGTCATTGAATCTGTGGTAACAACTCCAAAGGAAAATGCACCTGTCCAGGGGGAGCAAGCTGAAGAACCTACCACATCTCAAGACTCTCGAGAAGCATCAGAACCTGTCACTGGCTCTTCAAGTTCTGATTCATCTAGTTCTGATGAGCCAAATTCTGATAATTCTAGAAGCTCTGATTCTTCAACTCCTGAAAAATCAAATTCAATTTCTGAAGTCTCAGAGAGCATAACTACAGGGGAGCATCAGATACCGATGGAGACATCATGGATCATGGGGGAGGATCCAGTTCTAGAGATCAATTTCCATCTGCAATGAAGTGGACTAAAGCACATACACCTGATCTAATCATTAGAGATCTTGAAGTAGGTGTCAGAACTAGAACTGCAACTTCAAATGAATGTCTCTATCATTCTTTTCTATCTCAGACTAAATCAAAGAAAGTGGAAGAAGCTCTTCAAGATCCTAATTGGGTGCAAGCAATGCAGGAAGAGTTAAATGAATGTGAAAGAAATAAAGTTTGGACCCTAGTGCCAAGACCAAAGAATAAATCAATTGTTGGTACAAAATTGGTGTTCAGAAACAAAACTGACAGTGATGGCATAATTACAAGGAATAAAGCAAGACTGGTTGCTAAAGGCTACTCTCAATAGGAGGGTATTGATTATGATGAAACATTTGCACCAGTTGCTAGATTAGAAGCCATAAGGATCTTTTTAGCTTATGTTGCTCACAAGAAGTTTAAAGTCTTTAAATGGAGGTAAAAAGTGCTTTTCTCAATGGAGAATTGGATGAAGAGGTATATGTTGAACAAACCTCCAGGCTTTGTAGATCCTAAATTTCCCAATCATGTCTACAGGATTGACAAAACACTTTATGGCCTTAAGCAAGCTCCAAGAGCATGGTATGAGACTTTAGCTCAATTCCTTCTGGAAAGTGGATTTCACAGAGGCACAATTGACAAGACCTTATTCTACCTCAACCATGGAAAGGACTTACTTTTGGTACAGATATATGTTGATGATATCATATTTGGTTCTACTAATTCCAAACTGTGTGAGAAGTTTGCAAAGCTAATGCAGTCAAGATATCAAATGAGTATGATGGGAGAACTCAGCTATTTTCTAGGCCTTCAAGACAAGCAAACTGTAGAAGGCACTTTTATCTGTCAATCCAAGTATACCAGAAATTTACTGAAGAAATTTGGAATGCAAGATTGTTCAACTGCATCCACTCCCATGACCACTGCAACCAAGTTAGATAAGGATACTGGTAAATCAGTAGATATTACTAACTACAGAGGTATGATTGACTCCTTACTCTATCTAACTGCAAGTAGACCTGATATCATGTATGCTACCTGTCTTTGTGCAAGATTTCAGGCTGATCCAAGAGAACCTCACTTATTAGTTGTAAAAAGAATTTTCAAGTACCTTAAGAGTACAGCTGATCTAGGATTGTGGTATCCTAGGGAATCATATTTTAAGCTAATTGGTTACTCAGATGCAGATTTTGCAGGATGCAAAATAGACAGGAAAAGCACTAGTGGAAGCTGCCAATTTCTTGGAGGCAGATTGGTTTCTTGGTTTAGCAAGAAACAAAAGTCAATTTCCACATCAACTGCAGAAGCAGAATATATTGCTTCAGGAAGCTGTTGTGCACAGATTCTTTGGATGAAGAATCAGTTACTGGATTATGTGTTAGAATTTTCTAAAATCCCTATTTACTGTGATAATCAAAGTGCTATTGCTATGACAGGTAATCCAGTTCAACACTCAATGACAAAGCACATCAGCATTAGGTACCATTTCATAAGGGAACATGTGGATGAAGGTACAGTGGAATTACATTTTATTCCAACAGATCAACAGCTAGCAAATATCTTCACAAAACCACTATGTGAAGCTACTTTTATAAGATTGGTAAATGAACTTGGAATGGTTTCAGGTTCTTTCTCTAAATCTGCTTAGTTTTGTTCTCATGCATCAGGCTTTATGATCAGTGTTTACAGATTGTATTATCTATATATAACTGTGCTTAATTTGAAAATTCGTTAAATGCTGATTGTTATATGATGCGGATTTATATACTCAGATAAGTGTTTTGAATGTTCTGTGGCTATTAAATCCAATGAGAATAACTGTGCTAGATGCTAACCTAGTAGTCTTTAACATACTAGAAATCCCATGTTTGAATTAGTTGTTTATGTGGAAACTCATTAACACAAGCAGATTCTGATATTGAGCTTAGTCAAGTTTACTTTGTGTATCTTATTACTAAGTTACAAACTAGATTCTTGTTTCTTATCTGTCAAATTCTGTTGTTAGTAAATCTTAAGAATGAACTAAGTGCAGATAAGCCTCACTTATAAATAGAAAAGAAAAGAAAAGAATAAAAGTCAGGTACTCCTTTGAGATCTAGAGTAAAAATGTGAAAGGGAAGACCCAAGTGCATTGCTGGTATTAAGTAATATGCATTAGAAAAGCAATTTTTTTTCTTGGTGACTTTTCACACTCTATGATTATTGGAGAAATACTCTGATTACATCATAAATTCTGATAAGCAGTCGTGACTCACTTACACTGAGAAGCCATTGTAAAAAGGAATTTCAAAAGATTCAAAAAATGAGCACAAACAGTTGAGGTGGACTCTTGCATAAATTTGTTCTATAGTAGACTTCATGATTGATGACAGATTTTAAGCACTTTTCTTAGTTATGCCTTATTTCTAAGATGTACTGAAGTTTATCAGACTTTAATCTTTATCTGATATTTTGCTAAATGCACACACTTTCACTCCATATGAATGATGAAAACTACTGTGGTGATTAAGTTGTTTTTGACAAACAGTTAAGTGTCATTTGCATAAATTTTGAGGACAAGTTCTGATGGACGTTCTGATGATTAAACTCTGAAGAAAACAAGTCAGTATTTGTATGAAAAATCATAGAAAAAGATATTCACTTTTCGAGTATAGAAGCCATGTTCAGATGACTGTTAAAATCTGATATAAGTTAAGTTCTGATATTAAATCCTGATGGAATCTTTGATGCTTACGTGACATTTTTCTTTACTTGACTTATTTGTGGTAAAATCTGAAACAGTCATATTTAAATCAGAATAAATTTGGGTGAGATAAAAACAGTCATAATCATTATGGGTTAGTGGTTAACGTGTATGTCTTGAAAAACTGTATGTGCACAGTAATTGTTAATTATTTCCCGTGCCCATTAACTCTTGCTTTAGATCTTTTACTGACTGTTATTATTACACATCAGTCTAGGGAGTCGAGGGATCATTATTTTTACTTGTAATCGTTAACCAGTCCTCGCGTCCCTGGTATTCTATTGGCTATTTAAACCGACTATTCATCTCAGCCAAAACATCTTTCATATTCTCACAAACTCAATCTCTTTTTATTCTCATCAATAAAAATGATTCGTTTCAACTTGTTCATGAACTATGAAACTTTCAATATCGAGTTGAGTTGTGATGATTGGCAACAGGAATGGCATGTCACCACCATTCCTGAAGAACTCTGGAACTCAGTTCCACAAGAGGTTCACATAGACCTCTTGTTCTTTTCGATGGAATATCACCTCCATCTTGATCGGTTGGAAGAGGAAAGGAGAAAAGCTCTCCGTCAGCAAGAACGGATCATCCGTCTTGCAGTGCTCTTCGTCAACAGCAGAAGGAGCTAGTCGATAGGTCTTCTTAGACTAGGACTAAGGCTGTTGATGTTAAGAATCTTAGAATAGGACTATCTTGTAATTTTTGCATGTAATTGATAAATTTCATGAAATGTACTCATCTGATATATTAATGAAATTTCCTTTAAATTGCAAGATTAACACCTTTGTATAGATTATGTAGTAGCATATAAGTCATGTTGACTTTAATTAGATATGCAGAATAGGTTGATTAATTGTACATAGATGATGTCTTGTAATTCTGCATAAATGAAATGAAGTCAAGTGCCAAATAGCTACTCGACGGATGATCAACAAAGCTACTCGACGGATGATCAACAAGGCAACCCGACGGATGATCATGTACCCGATGGATAATCAATTCAAACATCTGTTGACAGTGACAACACAGTCACATGCGTCGAGTGTATGCAAAAGGAATGTGGCGGCCTATTCAACTGGGTTTTTGAGAACAAAGAAGAATTTCCATTTTCATGCTATTATGAAGATATTCAAAGATGCTGGAATAGAGTAATGAAGTAACATAGTATTAGACCTAATAGATTTTGTTTTATTATCTTGTCTCAATACTGTGTAATCTTGGTGATATATAAACCAAGAGTAGCAATTAGAACAACAAGAAGACTAAGCAATATATTTTCTCAGAGAAACAATTGTAAGTTGTATCCTTAGCATTTCTCTATAAGTTTAGTTGTTCATATTTGTAAGCAGCTGTGAGCTATTCAAGCTTCACAGAGTTCTCTTGATATATATAAATATATATATATATAGTGGATACATTCAAATCCACCAGAAAGTTTTAAAGACTTGTGTTTTTATTACTTTGTGTATTGATTCATATTTAACTTGTCATTCCGCACTTTGCAAATCAAAACACTGTCATATATATTTTAAGTTAGAACATTTTATAATTCAGAAAAAGTTTCAAGAATTCCATTCAACCCCCCTTCTGTAACTCTTGTTGCATTGTTAGGGACTAATAATTGATATCAGAGCAAGCTCTTGAAGAACAAAGAGTTTAAAGATCACAACAAACAGCAAGATGAACAAGAAGGATGTTGGAGTCAAGATTCCTTTTCTGGACAAAGATAATTACCATCACTGGAACGTAAAGATGCATCTCCATTTACTTTCTCAAGATGAGGCCTATGTGGATTGCATAGAGAGAGGCCCCCATGTACCAATGAGAGCTGCAACTGGAAATGAGCCATCAGTTCCCATGCCAAGGCATGAATGGTCATATCCTGATATTGAACAAGTCAGGAAAGACAAGAAGGCCATGAATATTCTGTTCAATGGAGTTGATGGTGACGTTTTTGACAACATCATCAATTGCAAAACTGCCAAGGAAGTTTTGGGATACAATTCAGATTATCAGTGATGGCACTAAACAGGTTAGAGAAAACAAGATGCAGTTACTAATTCAGCAATATGAGCACTTCCACATTGAAGAAGGTGAAACTCTCACTGATATCTTTAGTAGATTTCAAAAGCTACTAAATGCTCTAAAGCTGCATGGAAGAGTCTACCAAACCAAAGATTCTAACCTCAAATTTCTGAGATCCCTACCAAAAGAATGGAAACCAATGACAGTCTCCTTGAGAAATTCACAAGAATACAAGGGGCTCACACTAGAGAGACTGTATGGCATTCTAAAGACTTATGAGCTTGAAATGGAGCAAGATGAAAGAATGGAGAAAGGGAGAAAGAAAGGAGGGTCCATTGTACTGGTTGCTGAGTTAGAGAAAGAGAAGGAGATGAAGATAGAAGCTGTTGAGTCTACTTCAAAGGTCTGTGAAAACAAGGGCAAGGGGCTGGTAGCATAAAATGAAGATTCTTTGAGCCAAGATGATATGGATGACATTGATGAACATCTAGCATTTCTTTCCAGAAGATTTTCCAAGCTCAAGTTCAAGAAGAACTTTGGAGCAACTAAGCCAAGTAGAAACATGGTGGATAAATCAAAATTCAAATGTTTCAAATGTGGCTTGGCAGAGCACTTTGCCAGTGAGTGTAGAAAGTCAGATTCCAGCAAGAAGAAGTTTGAGCCTGTGGATTATAAACAGAAATATTTTGAGTTGCTCAAATAAAAGGAAAGGGCTTTCATTACACAAGAAAATGACTGGGCAGCATATGGTATGGATGAGGATGAGGATGTCAGCTATGTCAATCTAGCCCTAATGGCCAAGTCTGATGAAACAGAGACAAGTTCTTCAAGTAATCAGGTAATCACCACTAACCTTGCACATTTATCTAAAGCTGAGTGTAATGATGCAATAAATGACATGTCTACAGAATTAATCATTTGCGTGTTACACTTAAGTCTCTCACTAAGGAAAATGCTAAAATCAAAGAAAACAATTTGTTTTTAAGTGAGAGGAATAATGTCTTAGAGTCTCAGTTTATTGAATTTGAAAAATTGAGAATTGATTGTAAGATTGCTAAGAATGAATTAACTGAGTCCTTGAAGAAAGAAGAGATTTTGAAGAAGCAGCTTGAACGAGAACTGGAGGTGAATAAGGCATGGAAAACATCTAGAGATGTTCATGCTCAAATCACCAAAGTTCAAGGTATTGAGTCCTTTTGTGATGCATCCTAGAAGAAGAATAAGGAGAAGCTGGAATCCAATTTGGTTGAAGGATTGCTAACAGATGTGGACTCGACGGATGATGAAAGTCATCTGTCGAATAATCTAAAGGATTATCCGTCGAGTGACATAAATCCTCATCTGTCGGCTATAAGCAAACCTGTGAGTAAATCCAAACTTGTCAAGTTAAATGAAAAATATGGATCAGTTTCCAAAAACTTCATTTCAGAAGAATCTAGTCAAGTGAGGAAGGAGAAGAAAGTGAATGTTGGTCATCTGTCTATCAAGCAATTGAATGACAGACTAGAAAAGATTGAGCTTAAAACAGAGGCTAAAAGGAAAAACAAGAAATGATAAAGTAGGGATTAACAAGCATAACAACTACACTCCTGATAAATATGCTCCAAGAAAAATCTATGTTAAGTGTGGTAGTGTAAATCATCTGTCTGTTAATTGCAAAACTGCCATGCCTACTTCCATATCTGTGCCACCTCTTTTTCCCAACATGAATGTCATGCCTTCTATGCCTATGAATGCTATGTCTACACAAAATATGAATGCACAATTTGCTAATATGCCATTTGCACCTAATCCTTATTATGCTGCATTTAGTATGCCTCAAATGCCATTTAGCATGCCCTACTGGAATAACATGTTTACTAGTAGCATGCCATTTCCTGTTAATCAAAATATGCATGATAATTCTGTTGTAATGAATGGTTTCAAAGGTCCAACTCAAATGACTAAGGATGAATCTGATATCCCCAAGTCAAATGAGATCAAACCTAAGAAATAGAAAAAGAAAGCTAACAAGGCAGGACCCAAGGAAACTTGGGTACCAAAATCAACTTGATTTGATTTTAATGTGTGCAGAGAAACAGAAATAATCTGTGGTACTTGGACAGTGGTTGTTCAAGACACATGACTGGTGATTCTACCCCGCTCACAGAGTTCAAGGAGAGAGCTGGCCCAAGTATTACTTTTGGAGATGATAGCAAGGGTTATACTATGGGATATGGCTTGATTTCAAAAGACAATGTCATCATTGAGGAGGTTACCTTAGTGGATGGTCTCAAGCATAATTTGTTGAGTATCAGCCAGCTGTGTGATAAAGGCAATTCAGTAACCTTCAACTTAGAAGCCTGTGTTGTGAAAAACAAGAGAAGCAACAAAGTGGTTCTCACTGGAGTGAGAAAAGGGAATGTGTACTTAGCTGACTTCAACTCATCAAATGCAGAATTTGTTACTTTTCTTCTCAGTAAAGCAAGTCAAGATGAAAGTTGGCTATGGCACAAGAAGCTATCTCATCTAAACTTCAAGACCATGAATGAACTTGTAAAGAAAGAACTGGTTAGAGGCATTCCTCAAGTGGAGTTTTCTAAGGATGGACTGTGTGATACTTTCCAAATGGGAAAGCAAATTAAAGCATCATTCAAAAAGAAGCTTGATTCAACGATTGAAGAACCTTTGCAACTGCTACACATGGATTTATTTGGACCAGTCAATGTGTTGTCCATCTTAAGGAAAAGATTTTGCCTAGTAATTGTAGATGATTTCTCAAAGTTCTCTTGGACATATTTCCTTAAGTCCAAAGATGAGGCTAGTGAAATCATCATCAATCACATAAGGCAAGTCAACAATCATCCTGATTTCAAAGTTAGAAGAATCAAGAGTGATAACGGAACTGAGTTCGAGAATTCTGTCATGAGAGCATTTTGTGAAGAAAATGGGATTTTGTATGAGTTTTCAGCAACAAGAACTCCACAACAAAATAGAGTAGTAGAAAGAAAGTACATATCACTTATTGAAGCTGCAAGGACAATGCTTGAAGAATCTAAGTTACCAACATATTTCTGGGCTGAAGCTGTAAATACTGCATGCTACACTCAGAATATTTCTCTGGTTTATCAAGCAAAATGCATGACTCCCTATCAATTGTTCAAGAACAAGAAGCCAACTCTAAATTTTCTTCATATCTTTGGCTGTAAATGTTATATCTTGAGAAATCAAACTGATCAGAATGGGAAATTTGATGCTAAAGCAGATGAAGGAATTTTTTGTTGGATATGCTGTTGGTAAAGCATATAGAGTCTACAATCTGAGAACCAATATTGTTGTGCAATCAATACATGTTGTGTTTGATGATAAAAAGATTGAAGGTCTACAAGATGGAGATTACCATGAAAGCCTCAAATTTGACAATGTGGAGATGGTTAGTGATGACAGTGATGATGAAAGTGATCAAGAAATAGTATCAAAGGATAATGCAGAAAAATCTACTACCAATGAAGCACAAAATTCAATATTTGTCGAGTTGCAAAATGCTTCATCCGTCGGGAGACAATCTGTTCTATCCGTCGGGAGACAACCAGCTTCATCCGTCGGTACTCAAAATTCACCATCCGTCGGGCCATCAAAAGAAGCTGAAGGTCAGAATAGACCACTTACAGAAAGTTCCCCTTTCTCAAATCAAAGATCCATTAACTCAGGGGGAGTTTCTAATAATCAAAACTCAATCACACATCAAGACAACAATGAGGCCTCTTCATCTAGAGCTAATCTACCTCAACAAAGGAAATGGACAAAGGATCGCCCCTTTGAGCTCATCATTGGTGACATGTCTTCTAGAGTTCAAACAAGGAGACCAACTCAGGAAGAATGTCTATATATCAGTTTCCTATCTAAGGAAGAACCAAAGAAGGTAGAAGAAGCTTTGTTGGATCCTGGTTGGATTTTAACTATGCAGGAAGAGCTAAACCAATTTGAAAGGAATAAGGTATGGAAGCTGGTACCCAAGCCTAAAGGAAAGAATCCAATAGACACCAAATGGGTATTCAGAAACAAGATGGATGAAAATGGTATAGTAGTCAGGAATAAAGTCAGATTGGTTGCTAAGGGCTACTGTCAATAAGAATGAATAGATTTTGATGAAACTTTTGCTCCTGTTGCAAGACTTGAAGCCATCAGAATTTTCTTAGATTATGCAGCCCATGCCAATTTCAAGGTCTATCAAATGGATGTCAAAAGTGCCTTCCTGAATGAAGATTTGGAGGAGGAAATCTATGCCAGTCAGCCTCCTGGTTTTGAAGATCCAAATTTTCCTGAATATGTTAACTATCTTTTGAAAGCACTTTATGGACTGAAGCAAGCACCTAAAGCCTGGTATGACACTTTGTCAAAAAAATTTTTAGAGAATCACTTCACTAGAGGTACTGTAGACAAAACTTTATTCTTTAGAAATGTTAATGGCTCTAGCATACTTGTTCAAATTTATATAGATGATATTATTTTTGGCTCTATAGATGAGAAACTTTGCAAAAAGTTTGCCAAATTGATGCAAAGTAAGTATGAAATGAGCATGATGGGAGAACTAACTTACTTTCTTGGTTTGGAAGTTAAGCAAGTTAGTGATGGAATATTCATTAGTCAAACTAAGTACATTTATGATCTTTTAAAGAAGTTTGATCTAATGGATTGCACATCTGCAAAAACTCCCATGGCCACTGCAACTAAACTTGAATTAAACACTACTAAAAAGTCTGTGGATATTTCAAGTTATAGGGGCATGGTTGGCTCACTTATGTACTTAATAGCTAGTAGGCCAGATATAATATTTGCTACATGTCTTTGTGCTAGATTTCAGGCTGATCCTAGAGAATCTCGCTTAGTAGCTATTAAGAGAATTTTTAGATATCTCAAGGGAACACCAAAACTTGGCATTTGGTATCCTAGAGATTCTGGTTTTGATCTAACTGGTTATTCAGATACAGATTATGTAGGTTGCAGAATTGAAAGAAAAAGTACAACAGGAACCTGTCAATTTCTAGGAAACAAGCTTGTGTCCTAGTTCAGTAAAAAGCAAAATTCAGTTTCTACTTCTACAGCTGAAGCTGAATATATTGCTGCTGGCAGTTGCTGTGCACAGATTCTGTGGATGAAAAACCAATTGCTAGACTATGGTCTACAAGTGGAAAGAATTCCAATTTTATGTGATAACATAAGTGCAATTGCCATCACTGAAAATCCAGTACAGAATTCAAGAACAAAGCACATAGACATCAAGTACCACTTTATAAGGGAACATGTAATGAATGGTACTGTGGCACTACATTTTGTTCCAAGTGAAAAGCAGCTTGCAGATATATTTACCAGGCCACTGGATGAATCCACCTTTTCAAGGTTGGTAAGTGAGTTAAGTATGCTAAATTACTCTTGAATCTTTACAGATAATTTGCAAGTTGTAAAGTAGCCAGAAATTTAATTGATTTCTCAGTCTTGGATTTACATCTCGACGGATGATCATTATCCATCGAGTTTGATCATCCGTCGGTATACATTTTGTTAATTAAATCAATTACTTTTCTGAAATATTTTATGTCTCGACGGATAACTGATTTATTCTCATTCGTCGAATTGTCTTATTCTTAGCCGTTGATTCTCTGACAGTTTGTAAGCATAACACGACGGATAATTGATGGAATTTTTACGGTTTATTTTTTTTAAAAAAAAGGCTATTTTGGGCAATTCTTATTGGTTACTTTATTTTACTTTTTTTTTTACAGTTATTTTTGAGATAGTATAAAAACATAATTCATTTTCACTGCTTTTCTTTTATCATTCTCAAATCATCTGCTCTAACTTCTCTCTTTCTCAAAAGCACTTACTCTCTCTCTATAAGTTTTTACTCTCTAATAATGGCACCAGTCGTAAAGATCATGTCTCAAACTGGATTTATCTACGAGAAGAACAACTTTACAGCTTTAGTGAACAAGGGAATTCAGCAGTCTGGGGACTACCACAAAATGATGGATTTTGTGAAGAACTGCAAACTCAACTATGCCATGTTGGAATCACCCACCATTTACTGTGCGGTTGTTGAACTAATATGGACGACTGCAACATAAAACTCAACTGATAAGACTATCACTTTCACTATTAAAGGTAAGGAATTATGTGTTAATAGTGATATTGTTAAAGAATATTTCAAAATTCCTGATAATACTGTAACTTCTCCACACACAGACACTGGCATTGTTAATATGCTTAATTCAATGGGCTATTCACTATCTACTTCTAAATTAAGTGAGATTAGGAGATTGGGTCTTAAGAAGGAATGGAGTTATTTGTGTGATGTAGTTACTAAGGTATTTTCTGGTAAAATTAACAATTTTTATTCAGTTAATATCTCTATGCTCAACATGCTTTACATGCTAGTAACTGATAAATTTTTCAACTTTAGTGATCTTGTTATAACTGAGTTGGGGTTTAAATTAGGGGAGCTAAATAAGAGGGGTAAAAATGTTTACTATACTAGATTTTTAATGATGATTGCTAACCACCTCTCTGAGGATATTGTGCTTGAGAACCCAACCAACAAATTAGATTGTTGGGTTCAAGAAAGGAGAATCATTGCAGATTTGAACAGGGCAAACCATCACAAAGAGGTGCCACTCTTCTATTTTCCAGTTATGGAGGCACCTCAAGTAAGTAAGGTAAGTTCAACTGTCTCTACTCTTCTAGCCTCACAAATTTCTTTGCATTCTAGTGTAGCTATGGCAACTGTATCATTGACCCAACATTTGCCTACCCAAGCTGCCAAACCCAAAATTTTAAAAACAAAGACAAAAAAAGCCCCCTATGGTGTCTCTCAAAAGATGTCAGTTGCAAAATCCACCAAACCAAAATAGGGGAGTGTGAAGGTGGGTAAGAAAGGTGGGGGACAGGGTGAACATCAAAGAAACCCTAAGGATAAGGTTGGAAAGGTGAGTGTTTCCCAGCCTAGCCACACTGCAGTTTTCCAACAAACTGCAGTGCTAAATAAGGATATAAGCTCATTACTAGTTGCATCCTCCCAAAAGGATGTGACTATTGAACAAAGCTCTCAGCCAAGAGCAGAGGCCAAAAGGGTAAGGGACACAAGTTCACCCCAAACTTACACTAGAAAAAAGAAATCAAAGACCCTTGGGGATGCACAAGGTTCACACACTATGCAAACTGGTGCTCAAGATACAGTCACTGCACTTTCTCAAAGTCAGGTTGATGTGGCTCCAATAAATGTGGAGTCAGAGCCAAAATCTCTAACAATTGAAGCCCCTAAAACACCAAATTCTCCCACACACTCTTTGGATGTTGACATGATAAACACATCACTTCCAAATTCTTTATCTTTAACTCTCTTGGAGAAGCCAAAAATCCAAGCAAGTGAGCATCATCTTCTAGATGATTTGTTGGCTCACTTGCCATTTCTTTCTGAAACTGTTGAGACATCTATGCCAAAATTATCATCAATCTGCACAGAGTCCACAATAGTTTCCACTCCAAACTCATTCATTTCTACTCACTCGATGGATATTGTTCATTCATCGAGTAGTGATTGTATCCCGACGGATAAGCTTAACAGCAGTTATCCATCGGATAGTCAAACTGCTAACCCGACGGATATCCCTTATCTGTCGAGTGTCTCTGCACAGCTTCAAATTTCATCAATTATTACAAGTGCAGAAGAATTAGTAGTAGTGCAATCACTCCTAGGATTGAGGGAAGGGGTGAAATGAGTGAGAGTATGGGTTGCTCCCAGGAAAAAGGAGAGGAAAAGAGTGAACAAATGCAATCTATTTCTTCAGGATTGGAAAAAGTGAGTGTGAGGAGTCCCACCTTAGATGGTGAAGGTGAGGATGTGAGGGTGGGGAGCCAAGGTGAGACCTTGATGCAACAAAAGAGAGATCAAGAGAGAAATGCAGGTACAGGAGTGATAAGGATGGAAACCATTGCAAGTGAGTCAATGAATGTCAATGATGCAGAAAGGGAAAGACTATTTCAGCAAGAATATCAAGCTGTGATAGATTCCATTTCCCTGGATGCTGAGACATTTACTCACCCTGTGACATCTTACCAAACTCTAGTTGTACAGGGCAATGAGGAGGCTGAAAGATTGTTGAAGTTGGTGCACACTACACAATCTTTACAAAGAGCAAAGGATGCAATCACTGCCATACCTTCCAACATTGGCAGTGATTTTGAACTGGATGAAGCTTCTTTTGGGGAAATTGATGGGGATGATGAGGAAGATAGCATGGACATAGGGGGAGATGCAGATTGAAAGAGATGTGTCCTAAGTCCAATCATGTATGATGATTTAGGAATAACTTTTATGTAATCTGTTTTGATTTCATTGATATTAATAAAAGACTTATTTTGGTTATATTATGGGCTTTATCTATTTAAGTGTTTAAATAAGATATACCATAGTTAAGAGTAAAGCTTTTTATGGATTATGATGAGATCATAATAATGAGACCTAAAAGATGATAACTCTAAACTTAAATATTTCCTGGTCGTAGGATTACTAACTGGTAATTAGTAATCCGCAAAGATTGGTACATACTATGCTTGCTTCATTATGAAGGATGTCTGTTCTCATAGACATTTGTGTGGTGACACTATAGCTAGTATGTAGGTGCTTATTATAGAATAAGTTCACTGAACATGACTCACACAGCTGAACAACTGATGGAGTTCACTCACGTGTCAGCAGTTGTTCACATAGTGATAGTTGTACAAGTATCCTTAGACTTGAGGTCATCATAGTCATCTTGTGTACACTGAGCTATGTTTTGGTTTAGTTCTTAGTCTCCAGGGACAATTATAAGGGCTCTACTGGGTATAGGAATTTGTACACGAAGATAGTGTATGATCAATAAAGGATCTACCCCTTCCAGTGAAGGAAGAGAATGTTCAATGCTGATCCACTTATGCTAGTTCAGCAATCTCTGGCCAGAGTGAATGAAATTAGAAAGGAGTTTCTAATTTACATTAAATAGAACTAAGCATAGTGAATGGGAAAGAAAATGATTAAATAAGATAGGCTTGACACAAGTTCCATGCCTTGTATTTAATCGTGACATTGCAGGGTAGAAGGCTTTGATTGTACGGTAACTACTCACTGAATAGGTTCTTGGTATTCTAAGCAGTGAATTCGTATTATCCGGATAGTCGCGATATGTTGAGAAGTATCCCTCACGATGTAGAATAAATATGATTAATTTATTAATTAATCATAATTAATGAATTAGACAATTTATATAAATAATAATAAAATAGTTTTATTATTATTATTTATTTTTACTACCGGCTTAATATTGAACCTACAGGGTCACACCATAAAAGAGAATGATTTACTGGTGGAGGAATTAAATAATAATGGCTGGTAATTATTTATTTGTGAAATAAATAATTAATTAGCAGATTTAATAATTGATTAAATGAGATTTAATTAATTCTTAATATTATTAATTAAGAATTTAATTTTGGAAATTAAATCAAGTGAGAGAATTATTTTTCTAAAGTGTTTAGAAAAGGGATTAATGATTAAAAGGTATTTTAATTATTAGTTAATTGGTTAATAAGAATAATCAATTAAAGGGTTAATAATAATAATATTTTATGGAAAATTTTCAGCTGGAAATTTTGCCTATAAATATACTATTATAAACCCTATTTGCCTCAACCCAAATAATTAACCCTAATTCAAAAGTAGAACAAGAGGGAGGCAACTAATTCTCTCAACCTCTTCCTCCTCCATCACATTGTACTCTTGGTGGATACCGGTGGAGTGCTTCACACTTGAGGAGCAGCTGCTAGGGATTTCCGTTCATCGTTCTTGGATCGCTACTAAAGAGCTCCATCTTTTCATAACGTAAAGCTTCTTAAGGCAAACATACTGAACTATGAATTAAATATTATTTTTCGTATGGATCCTGCGGAGGGTTTCGGGTTTTCTAATATTTAAATTTACATTTTCGTTGCGTTTATGTGCTAAAAACCCTTCAATGGTATCAGAGCTACTTGCGAAAAGTTTTTAATTCGTTTATGTGTTTAACTATTTTCGATATATGAGCATGTACGTGATTCGCCATGATTTGATGTTGATATAATATGCTTATATATGTATGGTTTTGAATATATGATATTCATGTGAGTTGTATAATCATAAGATGATTATGTAATATGTATATATACTGATATATACATGATTTATGTTTGTTCTAATTATGAGAATCATATTAGATACGGATTCTGAATTGGCTGCTGCAGATTTGCTGAAATCTGGGTCTGGTGTTCGATTTATGCAAACGAATACCCTATTCCATAGGTAAACGAGCGTCTCAACAAAACTGATAGCTAAAGCTATCAACGACTCGTCTGTAAGGCGTTTGACGTCGTTTACTGCCCGTACACAGTCATTCTTGTTTTTCTGATTTGATTCTGATTTTTCTGATTTTTGTCATATTTTTTTATGATTAGATCATGGATAATATGATATGTTAAGATCAGATTATGTGTTTTAACATGCTTTTATGTGTTGTATGATCATGGTGGATGGTTATGGCATTTCGACCTTAGTGTAATGGTTTTGGTTTTGGTTTTGGTTTTAAATACGACTTGCATGTCATCAATCTTTGTAATCATAAATCTCGAATGTGACTCGAGTTATTCATGTAAGTTCATTAGATTAGTTTTACTTTCAATCATGTAATGTAATTGAAGACTCAAGAAGGTTATCCAATGGAGGTGATACAAAGAAGAAGACGAGGCATACAAGAAGTCTAAACAAAGAAGAAGACTTATGTAATAAGTAGCTGTATTTATTTCCATCATCATATTAGATTGACCTTGATCTTTATCATGAGCTTGATAAAGATCACATAGGATGGGGCCATAACCAAACACATTTACTTTATTGCACTTTATATTTACTTGTTT
This sequence comes from Apium graveolens, assembly GCF_009905375.1. NCBI lineage: Eukaryota > Viridiplantae > Streptophyta > Magnoliopsida > Apiales > Apiaceae > Apium > Apium graveolens. Next base: position 70,499,569 of record NC_133650.1, on the reverse strand, counting down.
ATTTAATTTTATATATGAGATATATGCCTATGTTTACCATGAGATGATAGATTTAGGTGAACTTAAATCAATATAAGGCGTGCTCTAGAAAATCTAGAATAGGAATCGTGTATTGCCTTAACAATAATATTATGAATACAATCATGAGATTCTTGTGTTTATGAAACACGTAACTAAATATGAATTTTCAATATTGAGAGAAAGGATGATTCTATCAAAAGCAGATTTCTATCTGTAAGAAAGGGGTATTAAGTGACGCCTCTTGACAATGCTCCCCCGATCTGGGATTCATCTGATTATCGATTATTGATTTGAAATATTTAATATAAAAGGAAGAATCTCTTTATAATATGATTATGATTGTAACATAATATAATCCCTCTAAAATTAAATAATATCAAGTAGTAATTGGCCAATGACACAACGGGCTTGTGTCGGTCATAGCCTTCCAACATGGTAGAAAGTGGTTCTTATTTTTAAATCATTGTCGTTTCGTGCTACAGCCGAGGGCTTTGATTTCGAAATAAGAAATACTTGTCTATTACATAGAGATGTGTACATTGAATTAGAATCTAAAGGTCGTTACATGCTACAGCGGTGGGCCGTTGGAGACTGATTCAATTGTACGAAATGTTGGGTTAGACTTGACTTAGAATATTGAGTTTGTCGTACTACAGCCGTGACTCAATTATTCAAGAGGCTAAAGTTTTATTAGGGAATAACATAAGATATAACTGACAAGAGTTGTCTGCCTATTGCACATCACATGACGTTTCATGCTACAGCCGAGGTTGTGTGATGGAATGTAGGATCCCTATTCCCACTAGCATTATGAATGCTTAATTTTCACTTAGGGGTTGTATAAATTAGATAAACTAGTGGGAGCCACTTATGAATAAAGACCTGATTCATATAGTGTCTTGAAATGAAATTGAATATTTGCTAAGTATTGTTATGTGTTCATCATTTACAGATTTACTATATTCGTTATGTCTTCTGCACTATCACTCCGGAGTATACTAGATGCTCACAAGTTGACTGGTCCTAATTTTGCTGACTGGCTTCGAAACTTGAGAATTGTTCTCAGGGTTGAGAAGCTGGAATATGTGCTTGACTCACCTAAGCCTACTGAACCTGCTAGCGGTGCACATAATGATGAACATGTTGTGTATCGTAAGTGGATAGATGATGCAAATGTTGCTCAATGCATCATGCTAGCTTCCATGAACATTGAGCTACAGAAGCAACATGAGCATATGGATGCTCACACTATCCTTATGCATCTACAAGAGTTGTATGATGTGGCAGGGAGGACAGCTCGATATGAGATATCGAAGGAATTGTTCGGTTGTAGGATGTCTGAGGGATCATCTGTCAATGACCATGTACTTAAGATGATCAATTTGATTGAACGTCTTGGACAACTTGGTTTTGAAATGGATGGGGAGCTGAGCCAGGACTTGGTCTTGCAATCACTTCCGAGTTCGTTCTCGCAGTTTGTTGTGAACTTTCACATGAATAAGCTGGATGTCAGCCTGCCTGAACTCCACAACATGTTGAAGACTGCGGAATCGAATTTTCCCCCTAAGAAGAGTTCTGTTCTTCTAATTGGTGAAGGTTCCAATCCTAAGAAAAGGAAGAAGAACCCTTCCAAGAAGAAGAAAGTAGGCGAGAAAAAGCCGGTTCCACCAAAAGCTGAAGACCCCAAGAGCAAAGTTGTTTGCTTTCACTGTAACAAGGTGGGGCACTGGAAGAGAAACTGCAAGGTTTACCTTGCAGAATTGAAGAAGAAGAAGGGTAGTGAGACTACCGCTTCTGATTCAGGTATGTTCATGATCGAAGTTAATATGTCACTAAGTCAAATTTCTACTTGGGTATTAGATACCGCCTGTGGTTCTCATATTTGTAATTCATTGCTGGGATTAAGGAGAAGTAGGACTCTTGAAGAAGAGGAGGTGATTCTACGGATGGAAAATGGAGCAAGAGTTGTTGCTGAAGCTGTAGGATCATTTTATTTACATATGCCTACGGGCAAGACTATTGTTCTAAATAATTATTATTTTGTTCCCTCGATTGTGAGGAATATTATTTCTATTCCATGTTAGACTTGGCTGGATTTTCATTTATTATTCAGAATAATAAATGTTCAATTCTTAGAGATAACGTTCTTTATGGAAGTGGTCTTTTAAGCAATGGTCTGTATGTATATGACGTAGAGCATAATCTACTACAAATTGAACATACTAATAAAAGAAAAAAGGATGATGAAAATCTCACTTTCTTGTGGCACTGCGGACTTGGTCATATTAGTGAAAATAGACTGCGGACATTGCATAAGGAAGGGTTACTTGACCCCTTTGATTTTGAATCATATCCTACATGCGAGTCTTGTCTATTGGGTAAAATGACCAAATCTCCATTTAGTGGACATGGACAGAGGGCTGCAGATTTGCTAGGATTGGTACACACAGATGTATATGGACCAATGTTTACGCAAGCCATGGGTGGATTTTCATACTTCATTGCTTTCATAGATGATCGATCTAGATTCAGATATGTGTATTTGATGAAACACAAGTCTGAAGCCTTTGAAAAGTTCAAAGAATATAAGTATTAAGTGGAGAAACAAACCAAACATAGTATTATAACTCTTCAATCAGATCGAGGTGGTGAATACTTGAATGGAGAGTTTCTAGCTTATCTCAAAGAAAATGGTATAGTCTTCCAGTGGACTCCTCCATATACTCCACAGTTGAATGAGGTATCTGAAAGGAGAAATCGAACTTTATTAGACATGGTTCGGTCCATGATGAGCTATGTGAATCTTCCAGTATTCCTGTGGGGTTATGCATTGGAAACCTCAGCATATTTACTGAATAAGGTGCCTTCCAAATCTGTTCCTCAAACTCCATATGAGATATGGAAAGAAAGGAAACCGAGTCTTAAACACGTTAAGATTTGGGGATGTCCAGCTTATGTCAAGAAAGTTGACCCAGATAAGCTGGAATCTCGATCTGTAAAATGTAATTTTTTGGGATATCCTAAAGAGACTTTAGGGTATTACTTTTACACCGATCATCGGGTGTTTGTCTCCAGACATGCTACCTTCTTGGAAAAGCAGTTTATCCTTGAAGGAAACAGTGGGAGAAAAATTGAACTTCATGAAGTTCAAGAAGCACAAACTACTACGGATCAAGTGGAAATACCTATTCAGACTGAACAACCTTCTGTGGAACAGCCCATTCGTAGGTCAGGGAGAGTGTCTCGCCAACCTGAGAGGTATTATGGCCTTGTCATTGAGAATGACAATGAGTTGTCAATCATTGATAATGACGACCCTGTGACCTATAATGAGGCTATGAGTAGTGTTGACTCAGAGAAATGGCATAGTGCCATAAAATCCGAAATGAAATCTATGTATACCAACCAAGTATGGACTCTGGTTGAAGCGACTGAAGGTGTTAAGCCTATTGGGTGCAAGTGGGTATACAAAAGAAAGATTGGAGCAGATGGGCAGGTGGAGACCTATAAGGTCAGGCTCGTGGCAAAAAGATTCAGGCAAAGCCAAGGGATTGACTTTGATGAAACTTTTTTGCCTGTAACCCTGTTAAAATCAATTCGGATTTTGCTTGCGATTGCTGCTTACTACGACTATGAGATCTGGCAAATGGATGTGAAAACGGCCTTCCTCAATGGGAAACTTGAAGAGGAAGTGTATATGAACACTCAGTGTGTAAGCTGCTGTGAACCATATATGGTTTAAAGCAAGCTTCTCGTAGATGGAACATCAATTTTGATGAGACAATCAAAGAGTTTGGTTTTATCAAAAACATAGATGAACTATGTGTCTACAAAAAGGTTAGTGGGAGCGCGGTAACATTTCTTGTATTGTATTGAAAGAGGAGACGTCAAGAGAGTTGACACACATAACAACGTAGCAGACCCACTCACAAAGCCACTTTCTCAAAGTCACTTTGATCGTCATAAAGACAAGATGGGTATTAGATACCAGAGTGATTGGCTTTAGTACAAGTGAGAGATTGAAAGAGATGTGTCCTAAGTCCAATCATGTATGATGATTTAGGAATAAATTTTATGTAATCTGTTTTGATTTCATTGATATTAATAAAAGACTTGTTTTGGTTTTATTGCGGGCTTAATCTATTTAAGTGTTTAAATAAGATATACCATAGTTTAGAGTAAAGCTTTTTATGGATTATGATGAGATCATAATAATGAGACCTAAAAGATGATAACTCTAAACTTAAATATTTCCTGGTCGTAGGATTACTAACTGGTAATTAGTAATCCGCAAAGATCGGTACATACTATGCTTGCTTCATTATGAAGGATGTCTGTTCTCATAGACATTTGTGTGGTGACACTATAGCTAGTATGTAGGTGCTTATTATAGAATAAGTTCACTGAACATGACTCACACAGCTGAACAACTGATGGAGTTCACTCACGTGTCAGCAGTTGTTCACATAATGATAGTTGTACAAGTATCCTTAGACTTGAGGTCATCATAGTCATCTTGTGTACACTGAACTATGCTTTGGTTTAGTTCTTAGTCTCCAGGGAAAATTATAAGGGCTCTACTGGGTATAGGAATTTGTACACGAAGATAGTGTATGATCAATAAAGGATCTACCCCTTCCAGTGAAGGAAGAGAATGTTCAATGCTGATCCACTTATGCTAGTTTAGGAATCTCTGGCCAGAGTGAATGAAATTAAAAGGGAGTTTCTAATTTACATTAAATAGAACTAAGTATAGTGAATGTGAAAGCAAATGATTAAATAAGATAGGCTTGACACAAGTTCCATGCCTTGTATTTAATCGTGACATTGCAGGGTAGAAGGAATTGATTGTACCTTAACTACTCAATGAATAGGTTATTGGTATTCTAAGCAGTGAATTCGTATTATCCGGATAGTCGCGATATGGAAGTATCCCTCAAGATGTAGAATAAATATGATTAATTTATTAATTAATCATATTTAATGAATTAGAGAATTTATATAAATAAAGATAAAATAGTTTTATTATTATTATTTATTTCTATTATCGGCTTAATATTGAACCTACAGGGTCACACCATAAAAGAGAATAATTTAATGGTGGAGGAATTAATTAATAATGGTTGGTAATTATTTATTTGTGAAATAAATAATTAATTAGCAGATTTAATAATTGATTAAATGAGATTTAATTAATTCTTAATATTATTAATTAAGAATTTAATTTTGGAAATTAAATCAAGTGAGAGAATTATTTTCCTAAAGTGTTTAGAAAAGGGATTAATGATTAAAAGGTGTTTTAATTATTAGTTAATTGATTAATAAGAATAATCAATTAAAGGGTTAATAATAATAATATTTTATGGAAAAAATTTAGCTGAAAATTTTGCCTATAAATATACTATTATAAACCCTATTTGCCTCAACCCAAATAATTAACCCTAATTCAAAAGTAGAACAAGAGGGAGGCAACTAATTCTCTCAACCTCTTCCTCCTCCATCACATTGTACTCTTGGTGGATACCGGTGGAGTACTTCACACTTGAGGAGCAGCTGTTAGGTATTTCCGTTCTTCGTTCTTGGATCGCTACTAAAGACCTCCATCTTTCCATTAACGTAAAGCTTCTTAAGGTAAACATACTGAACTACGAATTAAATATTATTTTTCGCATGGATCCTGCGGAGGGTTTCGGGTTTTTAATATTTAAATTTACGTTTTCGTTGCATTTATGTGCTAAAAACCCTTCACAGATGTCCCTTCCCGGATGCTTACAAAAGAATGTTCCTACTCACATCTCCAATCAACTCTATTCAAGCTAATTCATGACACCCAAGCAGTCATTCAGGCATCTTCCAATGCTAGCATAAAGAAGCTGCTCACAGCACATCTTGAAGCACTTCAGCTGCATAAAATTCAAGCCCTTCAACACAGTCAGAGTGTGGATGCAATCAAGCAGGAAATTTCTGAAGTCAAGCAAGATGTTATAGAAAGAATGGATGTTAGACTCCCTGCAACCACCATGACTGAAATTGCTCAAAAGCTAAGGAAGGAGGCTGATCTCAATAGGAAAGTTGAGGTCATGGACTCAAGACTATCTACTGTAGAGAAGTTAATGGCCAAGATACTTACCAATCAAAAAGCTCAGACTGCACTACTCCAACAGTTGGTGGCTGCTCAACTCCCTCCCACATAACTTGATGATAACAAAAAGGGGGAGAAAGGATCAAGTGATGGGGAGAAACAGCTCAATATTTAAGTTAGCAAAGTAATTGTACCTACAATTGATTTCACCAAGCCACCAACTACAGACAGCATTGATCTGATTAATGAAGCAGCAGCCACATTGAGAGCAGCTAAAAAAAGCAGTTGAGCCCAATCAACTGGGAAAAAATTGATGAGGACATTCAAAAGAGGTTTGGGCTAGCAAAAAAGCCAGAAAAATCATCCATTCATCACTCTCAAGTAAGGAAAATCTCTGTGAATGATATGAGCATGAATTATCTGGAAAGAGGACAGCCATCCTGCATCAAATCTCCAAAGGCTGGGCTAATTTTGAAGCCAAAGGTGAACTATCCTAAATCCTCTCTAAAGAATCCTTTGGACACAGTGTATGAGACAACAAAGCCTGATGAGAAGAAACTGTTGTCAAGGTCTATTGCATTCTATAAGGATCCGGCTGATTCAGCATTGAAAAGAAGAATTTCTAAGGTTTTCAGGAATGGTAAGGAAATTTGTGTGGTGGCTGGACACCCTCAATTTGCTGAAGCAAAGAAAGAAGAAAAGGCAAGATTGAAGCAAGAAAAGAAACAAGCTGCTATAGATGCTAAAAAGGTCAAACAAAAGAAGGAGCAAGCTGTTATCTTGGCCAAGCTACAGGCTGTAAAACCTACACAACAAATTCCTGAACAATCATCTGAAACCACTGAATCTAAGAAACTGAAAATGCAAGAAGAATCACAGCAGATAAAAAGTTTTAGATACAAACTTCATGCAAAGAGAAAAGTGGATTTTGATAAAAAGGAATTGGAAGATCAGTTTCCCAAAAAGTCTACATCTGCAACAACTCAAACATCCATGCCCTCTGTGGCACATGAAGAATTCAAGATAGATCCATCCAAGAATTTTCATGGTGAACCTATCATTCCAAAGGATGAGCCAATAGACTGGGATAGTCTACCAATACCTGAACTCAATCTACCTCACTTCATGAAGCCAAAGAAGATAAAGACCAGAGCAGTCAAGAAAGTGAAGCCCTCAACTCTCAGATCCATGTCCCTAACCAAAGCTCAAACCAAAGTCAACAAGGGAGACATCATGTACATCTGTGACATCAAGGAATTCTCAGATTTAAACCTCTATCTAGATGAACTGGAAGAAGTTAGAGAGATTGATGCTTACAGGAATCTACCTGAAAGGTTAGTATTCAAGTACAAGGGAGGAAAAGAGATATAGTGGCCACTTCATAGGATCCTTCAAGAGAGTCAATCTGTGTTGATAAAGGTTTATTCATCCTTCAAGAAGAACTTTGGATTCAATGTGACAGCTAGAAGACTTGTTCTAAAGAAAATTGAAGAACTGAGGAGTATTAGAGCCAAAGATGCACTCCCAAAGACTCTAACTATTCTTTACACAGGGAATAGAGTGCATCTAAGGCCCTACTGGCTGATGGAATTCATGGATGATAAAGGAGTTAGAAGATTCTTCATATTAAAAGACCAGTTGAGCATCTCTAGTAATGAGACTCTTTTGGAAATGCAAGGAATGCTAAATCTCTCAGAATCTGATGAACTGGAATTCCACAGACAGCTCCAAAATCAGATAGAAGAAAACAACAGAAAGCTTGGAAAGAGATCCAGATCTTCAAGGAAATAGATTAATCTGCTCAGGCTAGAGGAGCACCTTGAAAATGACTGTGAGCAAATCTTTGTACATTTTGTTAATTGCAGCACTTTACAGTTTTATCTACTTCCATTTAAATTTGTATTTTTAGGGTGTTTTGTTATCATCAAATTTCTCTTAATTTATGGCTACAGTTATAGTAGGCATAACATGGGGGAGATTGTTGTGAATATGTTGTGAACTTGATGATTTCATTAACAAAACACTTTAGTAGATTTAACTTAGTGAAATATGTAGCACTCGACGGATAAGCAAATATAGTCCCGACGGATGACTCAATATAGTCCCGACGGATGATGATTTAACATCCATCGAGTGAGTATTTTATGTAACAATAAGTCATGTAGCATATTTCTGCAAACACCTTTGTATAGATTCTGTAGTAGCATATAAGTCATGTTGACTTTAATTAGATATGCATAATAGGTTGATTAATTGTACATAGATGATGTCTTGTAATTCTACATAAATGAAATGAAGTCAAGTACCAAATAGCTACTCGACGGATGATCAACAAAGCTACTCGACGGATGATCAACAAGGCAACCCGACGGATGATCATGTACCCGACGGATAATCAATTCAAACATCTGTTGACAGTGACAACATAGTCACATGCGTCGAGTGTATGCAAAAGGAATGTGGCAGCCTATTCAACTGGGTTTTTGAGAACAAAGAAGCATTGCCATTTACATGCTATTATGAAGATATACAAAGATGCTGGAATAGAGTAATGAAGTAACATAGTATTAGACTTGATAGGTTTTGTTTTATTATCTTGTCTCATTACTGTGTAATCTTGGTGATATATAAACCAAGAGTAGCAATTAGAATAACAAGAAGACTAAGCAATACATTTTCTCAGAGAAACAATTGTAAGCTGTATCCTTAGCATTTCTCTGTAAGTTTAGTTGTTCTTATTTGTAAGCAGCTGTGAGCTATTCAAGCTTCACAGAGTTCTCTTCATATATATATATATATATATATATATATATATATATGGTGGATACATTTAAGTCCACCAGAAAGTTTTAAAGACTTGTGTTTTTATTACTTTGTGTTTTGATTCATATTTAACTTGTCATTCCGCACTTTGCAAATCAAAACACTGTCATATATATTTTAAGTTAGAATATTTTATAATTCATAAAAAGTTTCAAGAATTCCATTCAACCCCCCTTCTGTAATTCTTGTTGCATTGTTAGGGACTAACAAGTTGCATTTTATTTTCCCTTACCTGCTCAGTTCCATCATATATAACTTGAATTGTGTCCCAGACATCCTTAGCAGTTTTACAGTTTTTGATGTTGTCAAACATATCACCATCAACACCATTAAACAAAATGTTCATGGCCTTTTTATCCTTATGAACTTGTTCAATATCAGGATCAGACCATTATGTTCTAGCTTTGGGACAAATGGTTCATTTCCTGTAGCAGCTCTCATAGGGACATGTGGACATTTCTCAATACAGTCCACATATGCTTCATCTTGAGAAAGGAGATGCGGGTGCATCTTCACCTTCCAATGGTGATAGTTGTCTTTGTCCAGAAATGGAATCTTTACTCCAACATCTTTTATGCTCATCTTGTTTGTTGTTTTGATCTTTAAACTCTTTGTTCTTCAAGAGCTTGCTCTGATACCAATTGTTATTCCCAAACAATCTAAACAAGAATTACAGAAGGGGGGCTTGAATGTAATTCTGGTTTCTTTTTAATTTTAAGAACAGTTCTACTATTAATATATAACTGTGTTTGATTTAGCAATGGTGTGGAATGAAAGTATTAAAGAAATCAAATCACAAAGTAATCAAATACAAGTATTTAAAAATTTTCTGGTGGATTGAACTTTTACACCAGAGATATATATTAAGTTGAGAACTCTGTGTAACAAAGTTGTTCACATACAAGTTGAAATACAAGAACTGAGAAATTCTTTACAGATTTTGCGTTATCTATTTCTCAGGTAATTGCTTACTTTCTTGGATACAATTCAACTTGCTAGACTTGGATTATATATCACCAAGTTACATGATAAAAGACAAGATAATAAGACAAACTATATCTAGTCTAACTTTATGCTACTACACTTCTTTTTCCAGTATCTTTGAATATCATTTGTTTAGCATAGAAATGGAAATGCTTCTTTGTTCTCTAAATCCTTCAAACAGGTTATCACATTCCATTTGCATACAACCAACGCATGTGACTGTCAAGTCGCTATCAACTGCTCTTTTGAATTTGAACATCCGTTGGAACTTAGATTGATCATCCGTTGGAAATCTGTTTGATCATCCGTTGAAACTCTGGTTGATCATCCGTCGAGACTTATGTTGATCATTCGTTGAAACTTTGTGAATCACCCGTTAAGACTGTCTTCTTGGCAGTTAACTATATTTCATTTATACAAGATTACAAGTCATCTAATATTTACAATTCACCATCCTATCATTCATATCAATCTAGTAGTCAACATGACTTAAACATTCTACAACACCTAGTTCACTAAGTCATTCAAGTATGCAGAAATGTGCTACTAATTTTATTGTATATAAGCTGCTCTTTCAACGGATGTTGAAATAATCATCCGTTGAAAGCTACAAATTCACTTAAATAAAATCTACTTAGTATTTTTGTTCAAGTTATCATCAAGTACACAACATATTTCTAACATTATATAACATGATTCGCAAAATAATATGTTATGCAATATTTCACGTAATACTTTAATTGCAGAATATTAATTGACTTCAAGACTCCACAAAAAATGAGAACTCCAACTAAGTCTCGGGAGAAAAGTATCGAAACAAAATCGAAATCGAACCGGGACTTTTATGTTCAATTTAATCGATCATCTTTTGGCTTTTAGACAACTTTATTTTGTAACAAGTCATTTTTTATTTTGATTCATATGAAAACTTAGATGATGTTTTTCTTTAATTAAGCAGACCCCTTTTATTCAATTTACAATAATTTTTCTTTGTCATCAAAAAATTACAAACAAAACTTAAAACTTTTGAAACTGAAACGGAAATCGAAACTAATGATTCGGTTGCGATAGCAATATGCAATTTTAAAAATCGAGAATCTTCCGCTCCGGTTTTATAAAAAAAATCGAACAAAACCGTGCTCTCCCTTCCATGTGACTGGAGGGGGTCGTTCGCTCATACTTTGGGCTCAGAACTCTAAATCGGGTCTTCAACTTTGAACCCAGATTTTAATTTAGATACTATTTATATTTGGCTTTTCTCTATTTTTGTCGGAAATAACAATCTATATTATTTTATGAATATATTTATGCACAAACATTTCTTTTATTTGTTTTTCATATTAAAAAGAAGTCAACTTGCCCCTTGTGTTATCTTGAATTTTTCTCCCCCTAAATTTTGCAAGTGTTCTTAAAATAATTCAATGACAACGAAAAGGCTCTTTTACTAAAGTCTCCGATGATGCCACATGCATTATCTATCTTTTTGAGATATTTCACTTTCCCCTTCGATGATCAAGGCTTTCTGGACTACGGCGGTATACGTTGTTAACAAACAGATCTTCCAAAATAGGGCACATCAGTATCATGCGCCATAATTTGATTTCCACCTGCTATTCCTATAGCATTGGCAGCTACTAGTATGATAAATATTAACAAACCACATAACCAAAACACTTGCAAGTTACCCAATCTAGAGACATTTTGGACTTGCATATTACAGCAAACTAGATGTCAAGACGCCAGCAAAAGTACCTTCATAAATTCTTTTTCAGTCTGTATCCACTACGATTATCAAGTGACTGGTGATCAAGCCAGCTCCGTCATGGCTTTATGGAAACTATGCACCTGAGTGTGGTCTTTGCTTGTGAAGAACTGTCAAATCGGCCAGCACCCCCACCGGGGCTCCTACTGCGGCTTCGCTTCTGTGGACGAGAAAGCATGCTTTCGTGAAAGCTCTTTGCATGAAAGCTTCCTTGGGCATCAACCTCATTTCCACCGCCTCCGCCTTTATAACTGCAAAAGGACAATAATCGAAGTCTAGAACATTAGAAAATGTACTCTGAAAAAATATGAAAAATTATAGACCATTTACTCCTGAGGTTACAAGGTATAAAACGATAATGATCCCCTATTTATACCGAAAAAATTGTCACTAGCATAAACTAGTCAAAGAAAGACCTGTATTTACCTGTCACATGACTCGCTCTCAAAGCCACGACCACCACCACCCCTTCCACCATATCCTGAATCGTAACCCCTACCAGGACCAGATCCCCATTGGCTTCTAGACCTTCCAAATCCACCACCTGAAGTCATACCACGGATTTCATCTGGTACTTTCTGATTTGCTCCTTCCAAAATTTTAACGAGCTCAGAAGCATGCTTTGCATCCTGATCACCAAAGAATGAGTAAGCCACTCCAGTGGAACCACCCCTTCCGGTCCTTCCAATTCTGTGAACATAATCCTCAATTCCTTTGGGGAAGTCATAGTTGATCACCAACCTGAAAGAAAAATTGTTGCACGACATATATAAGATTTAGAGGCACTGGACAAAAATAATATGCATTTATCTGTCCTTTTTAGCTTGTTTCAAGATCAACCCAAAAAAAAAATAAGCAACAATACACAAGACAAAGCAACCAGGGAACCAAACCTTATATCCTTGACGTCCAATCCACGAGCTGCAACATCAGTGGCGACAAGAATCGGACAGCTACCTGTGCGGAACTGGTTCAGTACATCGTCTCTCTCACTCTGATTTTTATCTCCATGAATAGCTGCAGCTCCAAACTGGCGACTTAAATTCCTTGAAAGCTGATCGCACATTTTCTTAGTTGAACAGAAAATGATAATTTTCGATCCTGGTTCTTGAGATCTCACTATCTGTTCTACCCTTCTTTGTTTTTCCATTGGTGGTATAATTTCTACATGCTAGATGTTAAATATATATATCAGTACCTACTCTAAATTAATATCACAGAAATTCAATTTAAGGGACAAAAGGGCTAGATGTACCTGTGTGATAGACTTATTTGCGACAAGTTCATCAACATTGCCAATGTTGACTTGAACCGGGCTGACTAACATATCAGTAGCAATTTTTCGAACCTCCTTTGGCCATGTGGCAGTGTACATGAGGGTCTGCCGCCGTGCAGGGATCTCTTTTACAATCTTCCTAATCTGTGGCTCAAACCCCATGTCCAGCATGCGGTCAGCCTCATCCAGAACCATGTACGATATCTGACCAAGGTTCACTCTTCCCATCTGCAGGATATCATTTAAACGGCCAGGAGTAGCAACAACAATATCTGTTCCTCTGTCCAAGTCTCTCAGTTGGGGACCCTTCGGCGCTCCTCCATACAAACACTTAAGTGGGAAAATAAGTAAAAATATGTTAAGTACTCTTTTTTTTTTGAAAATATGTAAGTACTCTTAATAAGCATTTTACAAGTAAAGACACATGCATTCATGTACTAATGTTGATGACTAAGTTTACTTTTGTGTTGCAAATAATATTCCCTAGTTTACTGATTACTGTAAGACTAATTCTTTTAAGTTGCTGTTTTCGTTTTTGATAAATTTCTATTTTAAACTCCTAAACTCATTTGACTAGAGAGTGGAAGTTCTAAAGCTATTATAAGCTCACAGTAACTCTACCTTGACAGCTTATGTAGGTAAGAATAAAGAAACATCAAAATCACACTTGTATTATTTAGAAGATCAGGTAAGAAAAAACCACAAAAGTCACTAGAGAATTATGGAAAATATATACTAATAACATATAAAATGGATAACATGATCTTTTTGAAAAACACTTGATAGATAACACAGGGAGTATTTCTAAGTCAGACAAGCTCAAACTCAAATATCAAACAATGACCCCCTTGAAATAATTTTAGCAAAAGCAATATCCACATGCATTCATACAGTATATTGTCAAAGTTTATCCCAACAGCTTTAATATATGAACCAAGACTTGTGCATAAATTTGAATGTTGAAAACTCAATCACGGACTAAAGAATCAGTGTACCGTGCAAGATATTTTTGAAGAACTCCCAAACTTTTCAGCTTCATCTTGAATCTGTGTTGCCAGTTCCCTAGTCGGCGACATGATCAAAACTGTGGGACCCAACTTAGGATTTTTGGGACATTGTTTAAGATGCCTGAAGGCTGGCATCAAGTAGCCCAAGGTCTTTCCAGAACCAGTCTTAGCAATGGCCACTATATCGCGACTTTGAAAAGCAATAGCCCATGATTGTGCCTGTATGGGAGTTGGGGCAGAAAACCCGGCCTGGAGTACCTGGAAGAGCAAATTAGGGAACCTTTAAAATTAATTAAAATCAAAAGGACCGACTTTAGAGGGCCTACTGCAAAAAGAGCACCATTTCCCGATTTGAGGGAGGGAATGATTGCTGATATATGTCGAAGCAGGAGGAAGCTGCTTCCAATCTGACCATATGACAAAATCATTAACAGAAATGGTCATCTCCAAGAAACTTCATGAATTATAAACCCGTTAATAACTGGTACACTTTCTTACAGTACTTCAAAGTTATGCAGGGGGTAATAACTGGATGCATCAAAGTGTACAAGAGATCAATTCTGAAGTTGAAATAGATTTTCAAAAGTGAAAAAACTCGATAAAAAGAAATGTAAGATTTCAGAAATTTAAAATCCTGTGTCGCCAGATTGGCAGAGAGCCAAAGACAAGATCCATACCGCTCTGAGTATATCTGAAGGTAAACCAACTGCCTCAAATGATGTAAATGGTGGAGGAACATTGTCTCCCTAATGAATAACAATTAACAAACAATCAAATTCAACAAAATAGACGTAAGAGATGAAATATAAATGTGTATTTAGCAACAACTTATCACAAAAGACGTAAGAGATGAAATATAAATATATACATATATGTATGTGTATTTGGTAACAACTTATCATCCATAAGCAGAAAATTTCATGTTGAAACTTTTTAACAAGAAACTGCAAGCAGAATCAATCCTTACATCAGTAAGCTGAAATTAAAAATATCTTTCAAATTAGGAGAAACAAGTGCTCTACTAAAAACCCTTCCCTTTTATCTTCTATGAATATGTTCCTGCTGGTCGCCTCCTACTTTCAACTATTTTAAACATCGGTCAACAAATGACGAAAAAGCTAAGTAACACAGAGTTCTGTAGAACTGAACTTCACTCTTAGGTTTTAACTATTGAAGCATAGTGTATGTTAAATTGTTAATCAAAATTTTCACATACACAAGGTTTTGTTCATGTCATGGGAAATCAATTGCACAGCTTGTAGATCCACTACTATGATCTAAAAGTTATACCCGAAAAAAGTAAAAAAATAACACCAAGCTTGAAAGCACAATGAGCTTGAAAGTACAAGTTGAAGACATTAAGTAAGAAGCAGAATATAATCACAGATAATGCAAATCTTAAGTACACCATAATTTACAACCCCCTTCCCCCCCCAACCCATCAAATTTGTGTGACAGACTCTGCTGTCGACAGAAACCAGCTACCAGATATAACACATTAATGTAACTTTGTGTAACAGATACAGTGGAGTACATTTATATAAATAATGTGTTCCATTGAAGACAAATGCAATTGGAAACTATATGCTTACTGTTACAGTTATTTCATGCTGACGGCGATAAGCTTCGGCAGATGGACAATCTCTAACAGCCTCCGACCCTTGAACTCGGCCAGAAGACTCACCCTGCAACAAACCACCTGAGCCATGCTGGACATTGGGTTGATCTGGTTCTTCTATAGCAACCTAACATTGGCAATTACTTGAATTAGTGTGGTAGCTGCAGAGAAAGGATAGATAAAAAAACACGTGTGCTAAGACTATTGATTGAACTTTACAATCTTTCATTTCATAATACAAAACTTTCCATGAATAGCCAGTATAAATTTGAACTAAATAAATACACAAACAGAAAACTAAAAATACAAAATACAGATAAGTAAAACTGCTGCAGTTAATTTTCTCAAATCACTATCACCTAATAAGCAAATGATTAATGCAAGATTGTATAATTTTTAATAAGAACCCTACAATTATGATTTGTGTGAGTAAATAGAATTAGAGAACTGCATTATTACCAACGAAGGTTCAAGTTTTATATAAGAATAAAACAAGAGAAGCTTATACCAAAAGAAGGCAATGCAATCGTTATTCATTCATACCATGTAGATCATGAAGCCTTTACAGGATTGCAGTTGCATAAAAACTTAAATATGATAGTCAATATAATTAGTTATGCATTGTTATTTGTTACTGATTCAGTTGGCAAGTCACTGTCTCATTGTTCCAGAAACATTAACTGATGAATGTCCAGAACCTAAAGTCTAGCCTTTACTTATTTATTATGAATTTTTTATATTGCTTCTCTTTCTAAGTCTGCCTCGTGCAAATTATGACACGTTGAATGGAGAAGATAAAAACTATAGACGTAGTCATTTACCAACATTCTGGAGTAACAATGTAAGGGAACACAGAGTAACATTTCTAGTAGTGTTCAAGAATTAGAATATCAAATTTAAACACAAACATCAGAAATGGGAAAAAATAAAACAAAAACACCTACAAGACATGTCAATTAAATACCTGAAATCCTATTACACCAGAATCAAGATTTGTTCTACCATTAATGTCCGCGCAGTTTCTACCATCACCATGGATTGTATTATTTTCATGACTTGGCATTTGCGAGGATTCTTGAATTTGCAGTAATGAGCTTACTGATACTGATACAGATTCATCCGTTAAAGCTGCCTTTGATTGAAAAGTGACGGGCTTCTGATACTGAGTAACATTGGTCTCTGGATTCCAGAAGTACATATATCCTGTCTTACCATCAATCAGGCCTCTCCATGGTTTAGGAAGCGAGGGATCCTCTGGTGCATATCGTATACCAGCAGTTTTGGTAGCAGCCATAACAAAACTTGCTATTCAGGATCCTAAAGAAGATATATATTTATACACAAATGATTAAAATTTTAAACATGACATGGTCTGTAAAAGCATAGCATTGTATAAAGTAAATAGCTGTAATATCATAAGTAAAGCAAAATATTATACTATTCCATTCAAAAGGACATGAGACCGGTATTCAAACATTACAAGCAACAACAAATTAAAAAACTAGATAGCCGTGATACAAGTACAAATTTATTCAACTTAAGTTTAAGATTAAAACTATTCTTCCTACGAAGCGAGTAATCCTCTTTACTCTACCAGGTGGCAATTAATGTGGACAACTCACTTGGACTCAGAAAATTACAGGATAGTGGTAAAAAGTCAAGAAAGTCTACGTAAAGTGCACATCCCTATGCCACGTAAGTGGTAATTTTTGCAGGAATGTAGCATTGTCTGAATAAGAACACGTAACACATAGAATTTTAAAGATATGGCAAAGGCTATCCCCCTCCGCCTCCCTTGACAAGGTCATGGGGTAACAGCTTTAAATCATTACTTTCTACTTCCCGTTTCAAATGTACCAAATAACACATATCACACCCGACTTAAGTAATCACCATCCACAAAGGTCAGTAAAGCATACTTTTCCAATCAAATCAAACATTTGAAATAAAAAACCGAAAGTAACAGGATAAGCAAATATAAATCACATATTTCGGACTTTCGTTAACTATTTAAAATAAGGCTAGGACACACAGCTTACTGAGTACATTAGACTAACAAAAACAAATGTAAACAACAAACCAAAGCTTTCCTCTACATTAGTTACCAAAAATTCATAAAGTGAGTGCTCTAAGCAGTGTAATATTATGTAAATCCTATAGAATGTCACACAAATCATATCAGGAGGCTGAAAACAAAAGTCAAAACAGATAAATACAGCATAACAGAGTCAAAATAAATAAAAATTAAAATGGGGTTTTAAAAACACATTTAAATTAGCATTTCAACTAAATAATTCTCTCACAAAAAAAAACTAAAAAATTAGTAAAGAACAGCACAAAATGCACAAAGTTACACATGCAAGAAAAAATATATACACATAAATATACATGACTATGGACTACATTATTTCATCATCTCCCTCTAACTACAGCAAAAGAAAATATAAATACAGAATTTCAAGCATTTCTTGAAAACAAAATATATCTAAAAAAGGTAAAAACAAGAAACCCAAACAAAGAACAAGAATGCTAAAAGACCCATAAGACCAGCATTTGAACAATGTTTGACCTTGACATAAAAAGGGTTTTTGGGGGTTTGAGCTTGCTTACTATCAACTGTAAAAGCTTCAAAAACCCTAAAATGGAGAGAGACCTGAGAGAGAGCGAGAGAGAGAGACCTGAAGAGAGAAGAGAGAGGGTTAGTACAATAGATACAAGGGGTGTGTGTACACTGTACATGGAAAATGGATATTTAAGGAAGGAGAGAGGGGAAGTGCACTTTAGTTGAGGACCGATCAAGAAACCAGACATACATAGAATGAGTATTATATTATTTTTAGTACTAATATGTTATGAGGCGTACAAGTGGCGGGTCCATGGAAAATCAACGGTCCAGTATCTTGTACCCCCTGCATAACGCTTGTGCTTTTTCAAATGCAGTTCTCAAATATTTTCAATTTTATATTTAAATTTTTCAAGTTTTGTTAAAATGACTAGGCTTTTCATTTCAATCTGGTTTTATAATTCGTTGGAGGCCCGACTAAACTTAAATGTTAAAATTTTGTCCCAAAAATAAATGGTATCCATGGTATCCGTAAGGTCGTAAATAAGCCGAATTGAGTCGAACTCAAGTGTTTATATTTCAGTTCGCTAAAAATATATCAAATTTAAATTCGAGCTTGGAATTTTTTTTCAAGACATTGTATCGACTTATTAGAAAAAAAATTATTCACGAACAGCTCACAATTATCGTTCAACAAACAACTTATTAAAACTCAATCACAAACAACTGAGTTTACGAACTTGTTCTCACGATTTTCGAATTTTGTATGAGTTTTACTTATTTCTATTTTTAAAAATAAACGTAAAGATATTAAATGAAAATTTTAAAAATATTTAAAGCTAAAAAATTTAAATTTAAATATTTTATATTCTGATTTTGATTAAAAATTTTTATTTCAATTTAAATAATAAATACATATATAACATGTTTTATAAACTAATTGAATATACATCTAACATGTTTTATAATATAAATCACATAAATATAAAAAAATAAGAATAATAAATTAATTAAAAAAATTGATAAATTGATAAATTTATTTGTAAAAACATATACATACAATTATTAACTAAATATTATGTAAAAACATATACATACAATTATTAACTAAATATTATGTCATAAGTCCTTGTTCATGACATTTTACCGCTATATATAACAAGTAATTTATATACTTATTTACAAGTTATATCAATGAGCATATTCACGACTATTAACGAACTGGTTCACGAAAATTGTAATCGAATTTGTTCGCGAATTTTCAAGTCGGGTTATATTGTGCTCAAGTTTAGGTTATTTATAAAATGTACCTTAAAATTGTTTTTATTTTCGACTCGTTTATAAATAGAATCAAATTCAAGTTAATTTTTTCGAATCGAATACAAAACTACTCGTAAGTGTATCAATTTATTTACAACCCTACGTATACTTTATAATATGCATTTTTCAACAATATAACAATTATATAAATACATTTTTTTATCTTGAAAAAAGTATATAATATATTTGGATATTTCATGAAAATTATATATATAAGAAGTTTGACAAATAAAATCTATAATAATTAATATTTATATAAGTATGAGTTGTAAAGTTAATAATACTCTAATTTGTTAAAGTGTTATACTTGAATAAATAAACAATGATATTATTTTCTCCATCTGAATCGAGTCTGAATTTATATTTATTTTAGTATAATATAAAAACTAAAATATGACATCTAATATATTTATTGCGAGAATTGTAGTAATATATATATAAGTATTCTTTAATATATAATCATATTACGTGTTAGTGATTTTATAAAATTATTACTTATATTTTTAAAATCCACTAGATTGGTTGGTTAGAAAATACATGTTTAACCTTGTAGAAGTCATAAATTTCAAACTGTTATTAAATTGTTTTTTATTTGGTCATACCCAATGTTACAGAAATCGGAAATCGGATAAAATCGGTAGAGGTACAGATTTACAATTTATCGGAAATTAGGAGATTTATCGGAATGATAAATCAGAAATAAATCGGATGTAATTTCATTCTTCCAAGATCTTTAATCTGTTTGCTTTCAGATTTTGCTCTGATATCACTTGTTAGGTAATGAATACAACACAGAGGGGATGAATGTATTTTGGATATTTTTAAGACTTTTTGAATGTTTGTTTCTTGGTTAATAAAGCAAATTAGAAATGCAGTAATATTATGTTAACTAAAATAATACAGTGCACACAATATTTCAAAACTCATTTAATTTTATATTAAAATAAAGCTAGTATTTTGCTACAAATCCTCGGTTCTTTGTAAGCAAAGAACTCAGCTTCTTCCTTGAGAGAGTTACAAGAAAAAATAGATATGTTTGATACAATTTATAAGCAAAGAACCAGTGTTTAATTTATAGATTAGTAAACACAGATTTACATAGCATGCAATAAAATGTACTAAACCCTACTTTAAGTTATCTCTAAAACTTTTCATTTCCGTCTTAGTGTATGCTTGCAAATCGTGTATGTCTGTTGTTAGGTAATGAATTACACACAGGGGGTGAATGTGTTTTTAAGTTTTTCTGCTTATCTTGAAATATTTATGGTTTTGAACAAAGTAAATCAAATCTTGTAGTAAGATGTATTAAGACTGAAATTAAACATGCAACAATGAATAACACAGATCTTTCAAAACTCGGTTAATTTTATATTAAAATGAAGAATATTTTGTTACAAAATTTCTAGGCTCTTTGTTGATAAAGAGCTTAGCTTCAATCTTGAGAGAATACAAGAATTTTCTTGATCTAAATTATTACAACTAACAAAGAACCAGTGTTAACTTTATATCATAGTTAATTACTGGTTTACACAGTGTATAATAAGAGATGCTATTCACTTTAGTAAATTGTAATACGCGGGATATATCGTGTAATTATTTTGCTATTATATAATTATTATGTGTGTTCAGTATCTATTCTGTGAGCTAATTGTTAAGTGTTATATGTACTTGAATATTCAAAAATAATATTAATTGAGTATTTTAATTTTTATATGTTCAAAATAAAATATAGATAATTGGCATATCTTCCTAATTATTTTTATGTTGGTTTATGGATTTATAAGAATCATATGAAATTTCTAAAATCTTTTTCCGGTTAATTAAAATCTATTTTATAAAAACGGGAACCAACCGACGTCAACCGTTGTTACGTTTTTGGAACCCGAAACTCTTTCGAGAACTCCTTCCTAACCTAATTGTAATATTCCGAGCATATTCCATGTTTCGACTTTTTCGATCCGGCGTACGGTTTGTCATGCGCGGGTCCCGGCGCAACATTTTCGATACAGTATTCATTTCGGTAAATCAATAAAACCCGTATTTTCGATAAACGGGAGCTTTTTATTAAACTATCACAATTAACACTTCGTAATACGTGTAACCAGGCGCTGAGACCAAGACCGCAGTACAAATTGTACTGATTTGGATAATTATCCCGAAAACCGATACCGTTTGGATCAGTTTTTACAAATAAACGTACCGTTTTATATCCGGAATGATTCAACGGGATACTAATTTTCCGTAATTATAAATATCCTTTTACCGTATTTTATTTCGTATCAAAATCATTTGCAGACAGATAATTATATAATTTTCAGAGAAAAACCCTAATTTCCTAAAACTGTTCTAAGAATCAAACAAGCATTTGGAGGTGTTATTGAATTCGGTTTGGAAAGCTCGAGTAACCAATCTGAAGGTCTTGAAGAGCTCTACCAGATTCTGTAATCCATACACCTGCAGAAATCAAGGTTATTTTTCTAAAAATGTATTTATTTTCGAATTTATTTTATTAAAAATATGAATTTTTGTTCGGATGATTGTTTGTATGATTTGATGATTGCATGTTATAGAGCTTGTTTTCCTGATGATTTTCATATGTCATACGTCTGATTTGGAGTTCAATAACATGTTCAAATTTGAGTTTGATTTTCGAATTTTAAAATTAGGGTTTATAACCCGTATGAATGTTCTTAATTGAAATTTGGGGGTTTCTTATTCTGTGATAGATTGATGTTGTGTTATAGTGGGTTGTGTTCTCTGTGAAATTTGCAATCTAGTCGTATAAGTTTCATGAACCAACGAGGTCTGTAGAGAAGGGAGTTGTGTTTTGAAGTTTTCCGATGTTCGCCGGAAACTGGAAAATTTCACGGCCAAATTCCGGCCAACTCAGGGATTGTTAGGATGAATTGATTGCATGATTGTGTACATGGTGTTGTGTAGATGTGATCTGGAGGTGATGGTGGCCTGAGCATCCCTGGAACGTGTTCTCCGGCCATCCCCGACTGTTTTCCGGCGACCCCTTGGAAAATTACAGTTTAGTACCTATAGTTTTGAAAACGATGCAGTTTGGTCCCTGTAGTTTCCAGACCTTGCAAAAATTGGATTTATGTTTTAAAAATGTTTAAAAATCATATTTCCTATTTATTTTTATTATAAAAATTCATTTTTAATTTCTGAAAATTCTAAAAATTATTATTTTAATTCTGAAAATTATTTTTAATTCACAAATAAATCTAAATTAATTAGTTAATTAATTTCAGTTAATTTCTAATTGATTAATTGGTCAATTAATTCGAAAATTAATTGATTAATTAATTTAATTAATTATTAATTAATTTTAATTAATTATTTAATTAGATTTAATTATTTAAAAATGATTTAAAAATTCTGAAAAATAGTTTCGAGCCTTAAAGTATTATTCTAAATTATTTCCAAGGCTCGATAATTATTCTAAAATTAGTTCGGAGCCAGAATTGGCCAACCGAACCCTGTTTACTAACCCGAAATTGATCCAACGACCCGTTTTAATTCCGAAAAATGTTTTAAAAATCATTTTAAATACCAGAAAGCCTATTTATGACCCGAGACTTCTTTATAAATAATATATCATTGATTACGTGATGTATTATGTGCTATATGTGACTTGTTAATTGACTATCGGTCTATATATTCGGTGTTTACTTGATTATTGCATAACTTTCAATCCGTTAATCGGATTTGGGTAAAACGAAGGGTAGATAGAAGTATGTGTTGAATAGAATTCCATGAGTAAATTATTGATAGATGCTTATGATATGTGAGCAGAAGAGGCAAGACGTAGATAGTTGAGGAGTAAAACGCTTGTGATTGGAAACGAGTGCAGTGTAGTAAGCTAATATCAGGCAAGTGTTCTGAACTTTCTCGAGATATTGTAGTATTTGATAGTCAGATTGATATTGCAAGTGCTTTGAAGCACTGAAACCTAAACTCTGATTCCAGTTATTGTTCTTGAGCCATAAACCTTATTCTTTCTAGACCATTGATTGTTGTATACCTAAACACAAATCTCAAGTATACGATATTACTCCACAAATACATGTAAACAAAATCCCAAACACTGAACTGAATTACTTGTACATTCAATCCTTGTATCCTATGCTTTGAAAGCCTAAATCTTTGAAATCCTGAAATGTTGATTCCTTTGTTATCCAATTCTTTCATTACCCAGCATCCAAGCTTTTAAATTGCCTTATTGATCCTTACAAGGATTGAAACCCTTTCATTGTTAAACATTTATTAATGTTAATGATTTCGGGTATTGTTTATTATTGCATATTCTGTTATTATATTAGAATTGGATTGTTTTTATAAAATTGTGGACCAGATTCGTGGTCAGACCATATAATGGTCAAGTTAGGCCAATGTGTGCCTTGGATCCAGTAGTTAGAGTAATGATGTGTGCATTGCTCGGGGTTAGTGCGTGACTGATCAGCAGCCTAACCTTGGTTTTTAAATTAAAAGTATAATATCCAATTCTAAATCATAATCCATTGTTCACTTGATATCATAATCATATTCACCTGATGATCATTATTCTCAGTTTTGTCATTGTGACTTGCAGAGCTAGTTAGCTCATTTGTGCGATGTTGTTTATACTCTTTCCAGTTAAAAAGGAACCAGTTGGTAGCAAGGATCCTCAGTCCAGCGCGAGAGCTAGGGGTTCAGGTTGAGAAAGCTGAGCTAGTAGGCTTCTTTTGGGATAAATTAAGTTTGTAAAAGTTTATAATAATGTTTAATACTTAGTTTGAGTTTGAAATAGTTGGGATTTGAACGGTTTGTAATATATTAGTGTGTTTGGCTTGTGTGCATACTTTAACCTGTTGCGGTCCGTGGTGGTTGGTAAGTTGGGTCACTACATATATTATTATTATCTTTATTATTGTTATAAGCAGGTTATAATTAAGGTGTGTGTGTGGACCCCAAACTTCTGACCCGGGTTCGGAGGGCGTAACAGGTTTGGTATCAGAGCTACAGGTTATAAGTCACTGACACAAGCCTAGGTTGACGGGAATGGGTAGAGGGATAGGATTAGAAGTAAGGTATAGGATGATAGAACGTCGAGAGGTTGAGTGTTATGGTATAACCGATATTAGTATAGTTTGCGTCGTGGTACTAGATTCTTATATTACGATATGATTTCAGATAGCAGAGATGGCCGACTCTTTTATTCCCGTATCAGCTGATCACTCAGAGCCTTCAGTTGGAGCACCAGCATCGGATCCACGTCCTGTTATTCCACCAGCATTGGCTATTCTACCTCCACCGGTGTTGCAGCCCGTACCATTACAGGCTATTCCACCTCCAGGCATGAGGCCATCTGTCAGAGGACCCCCACCAGCTGATTCAGATTCCACTGGGCATTCAGTAGCGAGTGCCCCATTCCAGTCTACATTGCCCCCAGTTCCTTATTACCGGTATGAGGCTCTTCTATTAGAGCGTGATTCCTTGTTGGCTCAGATTAGAGAGTTACAACATATCATCAGGACTACAGATGTTGATCGTGGTGTGAGGGAGCTTCGAGAGGAGATTCATGTGACACGGAGGGTTCTTGAGGCTAGGTTACATGGAGCTACACTACCTGGCAGAGGCCCTGATGCACTGTTGGGCTGGGCTACTGAGGTGATGGAGGACTTTGAGAGGCTGGCAGGACCAGAGTTTCCTTGGAGCTGAGTTAGAGATTCTGAGATGGAGATGCTGAGCAGTGTTGTTATGATTATGTAGTATGTACAGTAGTGTGTAGTGTGTATCAGTAGACTTTTGAGTTGTATTAATAGACTAGCGATGCTGACTAGTGAATAGGTTGTTGTACCCTTTTTGCTTTTACTTTCGAAGCGTCTTTATGCTTGTACTACCTAAAACTTTTGATCTATATATCAGTACTTTTTTTTTCCTTTCCAACACTGTCATTTACTTTATTGCACCTGTTTTACTTTACCTTATTTATTGCACCAGTATACCCTGTGATACCATGTACCATGTTTTCCATAACTGTTTATATTCTGTAAAGAAGCATGCAATTTACTTAGTTACAATTGTTTTCAAAAAAAAAAAGAAGAGATATTCCTGTTTTACAAAACTTTTCTTTTATACAAAGATTTGATTCAAAAGCTAAATAAATTAATTGATTCTTTACATAAAATGCCTCCCAGAAGAAATACCCGCACCAACACCCAGAATGAAGAAACCAACAACAACAACAATAACAACCAAGATGATACAAACCAGAATGTGAACCCAGGACCCATGGACCCAGCAATAGCCCAGATTCTTCAAATCTTGGCCCAACAAACAGTTCACCTGGCACAACAACAGCAGAGACAGACCAATCCCCAGGTAACTTTCAAAACTTTTCAGGCAGTAAACCCACCAGAATTCAAGGGTTCCTTAGAGCAAATTGAAGCAAATGTATGGTTAAAGGAAATAGAGAAGGCATTTGCCTTGGTAAAAGTGAAAGAGGAGCAGAAGGTTGAATTTGCAAGTTACTATCTGAAGAATGAGGCCACCTATTGGTAGGAGATGGTGAAGACATTGGAAAGCACATATGTTATTACTTGGGAAATATTTAAGGAATTGTTTTTAGAAAAGTATTTTCCTCAGTTTGTTCAGGATCAAATGGAGCTGAAGTTTTTAGAATTAAAGCAAGGGAACATGTCGGTAACAGATTATGAGGGGAAGTTTGAGGAATTGTCAAGGTATGTGTCATCGTATGTTGATACTGATAGAAAGAAAGCTAAGAGATTCCAGCAAGGCTTGAAGCCATGGATCAGAGGGAAGGTAGCTATTTTTGAATTGGATACCTATGCCGGGATTGTACAGAAAGCTATGATCGCAGAGACAGAGAGTGAGATGTTCCAGAAAGAAAAGGAAAGAAAGAAAAGGAAAGTTGAGGGGAGTGAGGATCAGTCACAAACAGGGAAGTTTCCAAATTTTAAGAAGGGCAATTTTCAGCCAGGGAGAAATTTTAATTTCAGGAGACAAAATGCAGGAGACGGAGGCCAGGGCAATCGTCCAGCTAATGTGAATCAGCCGAATCAATTGAGATTAACTTTTCCAGATTGTCAAGTATGTGGAAAGAAGCATGAAGGAGTTTGTAATAAGTTGAATGTGGTATGTTTTAAATGCAACCAGAAAGCGCACTACTCGAGGGAGTGCCGAAATCAGCCAGCAAGAGAGCCAACAAATAAGGATCAGCCTATCCGGAATCCAGCAGTGAAGGTTCCAGCCATTGGATTTACATGCTTTAAATGTGGGAAGCCAGGACATATGGCCAGGGATTGCAAGACACCAGCCCCAGTCAGTAATGCATTAAGGATTATGAGATCTACCCCAACAGCGAATGAGACTCCGAGGGCTAGAGTTTTTGACATGTCGGTGAAGGATGCGATCCAGGATACGGATGTCGTGGCAGGTACGCTTAATGTGAATTCTTTATATGCCAAAGTGTTAATAGATTCGGGAGCAACTCGATCGTTTGTTTCACAAGATTTTGTTAGCAAGTTAAATTATCCAGTTGGGTATTTAAATGAAATAATGACTGTGGAATTAGCAAATCAAGAACGTGTAACTGTTAACCAAGTTTGTGGGAATTGTGAGATTGAGATTTCTGGTAGTAAGTTTTGTGTAGATTTGATACCGTTTAAGTTAGGAGAATTTGACGTTATATTAGGGATGGATTGGTTATCTAAGCATGATGCTCAGATAGATTGTCGAAATAAGAAAGTAATGGTGAAAACGCCAGATGAAAGAATAGTTACATTCAAGGGACAGAAGTAGGTAAAGAAGTTCTTAACGATGATTCAAGCCAAGAAGTTACTACGACAAGGATGTGAGCATTTCGTAGCATATGTGATCGACAGAAGTCAGGAGCCAGCAAAACTTGGAGATATTCCAGTTGTGAAGGAATTTCCAGACGTGTTTCCCGACGAGTTACCAGGACTTCCTCCAGATAGAGAAATTGAATTTGCAATCAACTTAGCACCTGGAACCGAACCAGTATCCAAGGCCCCGTGCAGAATGGCGCCTGTTGAGATGAAAGAGCTAGCAAAGCAATTGCAGGAATTGTTAGAGAAAGGAGTAATCAGACCCAGCGTATCCCCGTGGGGAGCCCCGGTATTATTTGTTAAGAAAAAAGATGGAAGCATGAGACTGTGCATCGACTATAGGGAGCTCAACAAGTTGACAATCAAGAATAAGTATCCGTTACCCAGAATTGATGATTTGTTTGACCAATTGAAGGGAGCCAAGTATTTCTCCAAAATCGATTTAAGATCGGGTTATCATCAACTGAAGATCAAACCAGAAGATATACCAAAGACAGCTTTCAGAACAAGGTATGGGCATTATGAATTTCTAGTGATGTCTTTTGGATTGACCAATGCCCCGGCAGTGTTTATGGACCTGATGAACAGAATTTTCAAGGAATATTTGGACAAGTTTGTTATAGTATTTATAGAAGATATTTTGATCTATTCAAAGACAGAGGAGGATCATGCAGAACATTTAAGGACAACTTTGGAGATTTTAAGGAAAAAGAAGTTATATGCTAAATTGTCGAAGTGTGAGTTTTGGCTACAGGAAGTTCAGTTCTTAGGACACATAGTCAGTAATGAAGGGATCAAAGTGGACCCGGCAAAGATCGAGGCAATTACGAATTGGGAAAGACCGAGAACACCCACTGAGGTAAGAAGTTTCTTGGGATTGGCAGGATATTATCGACGATTCATTCAGAATTTCTCAAGAATTGCAACACCACTGACAAAGCTTACACGAAAGAATGAAAAGTTTATATGGAATGACAAGTGCGAAGAAAGTTTTCAGGAGTTGAAGCGGAGATTAATCACAGCACCTGTTTTGTCACTTCCAGACAATCAAGGGAATTTCGTAATTTATAGCGATGCTTCTTACAAAGGATTAGGATGTGTTCTTATGCAGCACGACAAGGTGATTGCGTATGCGTCAAGGCAATTGAAACCACACGAACAGAAGTACCCTACTCATGATTTGGAGTTGGCAGCTATAGTTTTCGCTTTGAAGATTTGGAGACATTATTTGTATGGAGAAAAGTGTGAGATTTTCACGGATCACAAAAGTTTGAAATATATATTTACCCAGAAGGAACTTAATATGAGACAAAGGAGATGGTTAGAATTGATCAAGGATTATGATTGCTCGATTAATTATCATCCCGGTAAGGCGAATGTTGTAGCAGATGCGTTAAGTCGGAAGTAAAGGTTAAATGTGTTATCCGTACCTGAAGAGATATATAAAGAATTTCAAAAATTGGAATTGGAGATTAGAATTTGCAAGCCTGAGGAAGCAAAAGTGTACGGTATGATTTTCCAACCGGAGTTATTGGAGAAAATAAAGAAATGCCAGAAAGAGGTAATGGATCAAGATATAAATAGTTTGGTAGGTGAGGAATTATGCACACAACAAGATGATCAAGGTATTCTTAGGTTTTCTTCAAGAATTTGGATTCCACCAGTAACGGAGCTGAAAAATGAAATTTTACAAGAGGCACATAGTTCAAGATATTTCATCCATCCAGGGAGTACCAAAATGTACAGAGATTTAAAGAAGAATTATTGGTGGCCAGATATGAAGAGGGAAATTGCGGAATGGGTTAGTAAATGCTATACATGTCAGAGAGTTAAAGCAGAGTATCAGAGACCAAGCGGATTGCTACAGCCATTGGAGATTCCAGAGTGGAAGTGGGAACATATTACCATGGATTTCATAGTTGGATTACCAAGGACAAGGGCTAATCATGATGCCATTTAGGTTATAGTAGATAGACTTACCAAGTCAGCTCATTTTCTGCCTATAAATGAACGATTTTTGCTCGACAAGTTAGTTCATATGTACTTGAAATAGACCGTAGTTCGTCATGGAGTTCCAGTGTCTATTGTATTTGATCGAGATCCAAGATTTAATTCTAGATTTTGGAAGAGTTTTCAAGAATGTTTGGGAACAAGATTGAATATGAGTACGGCCTATCACCCCCAAATGGATGGCCAAAGTGAAAGAACGATCCAGACAATCGAGGACATGCTACGTGTTTGTGCTATTGATTTCAAAGGAAGTTGGGACGAGCATTTACCCCTGGTAGAGTTTGCCTATAATAACAGTTATCACGCCAGCATTGGGATGCCATGATGCAAATGTAGATCTCCAGTATATTGGGACGAAGTAGGAGAACGCAAAATACTCGGACCCGAATTGGTGCAGCAGACAAAGGAAGTTGTTGAAATTATCCAGAAAAGATTAATAGCCGCACAAGATCGTCAGAGGAAATATGCAGACCAGTCAAACAAAGACATGGAATTTGAAGAAGAAAGCTTGGTATTATTGAAAGTATCACCGTGGAAAGCACTAACGAGGTTTGGGAAGAAAGGGAAGCTAAAACCAAGATATGTCGGACCTTTTGAAATCCTAAAGCGTATTGGCAAAGTAGCTTACGAGTTGGCGTTACCTCCGCACATGGAGCACATTCACAATATTTTTCACATATCAATGCTTAAGAAATATAATCCAGACTCCAGGCATGTAATAGAATATGAGCCAATAGAACTTCAAGCAGATTTATCATATGTAGAGAGTCCGATAGAGATTTTAGAGGAAAGAGAAAAAGTATTGAGAAATAAAGTGGTAAAGTTAGTAAGAGTATTGTGGAGAAACCCAAAGGTTGAAGAGTCAACCTGGGAGTTAGAAAGTGATATGAGAGAAAAGTACCCTCATTTGTTTTCTTAGAGATTTTGAGGACAGAATCCTTTTAAGGGGGGAAGGATGTAATACCCGGGATATATCGTGTAATTATTTTGCTATTATATAATTATTATGTGTGTTCAGTATCTATTCTGTGAGCTAATTGTTAAGTGTTATCTGTACTTGAATATTCAAAAATAATATTAATTGAGTATTTTAATTTTTATATGTTCAAAATAAAATATAGATAATTGTCATATCTTCCTAATTATTTTTATGTTGGTTTATGGATTTATAAGAATCATATGAAATTTCTAAAATCTTTTTCCAGGTAATTAAAATCTATTTTATAAAAACGGGAACCAACCGACGTCAACCGTTGTTACGTTTTTGGAACCCGAAACTCTTTCGAGAACTCCTTCCTAACCTAATTATAATATTCCGAGCATATTCCATGTTTCGACTTTTTCGATCCGGCGTACGGTTTGTCCTGCGCGGGTCCCGGCGCAACATTTTCGATACAATATTCATTTCGGTAAATCAATAAAACCCGTATTTTCGATAAACGGGAGTTTTTTATTAAACTATCACAATTATCACTTCGTAATATGTGTAACCAGGCGCTGAGACCAAGACCACAGTACAAATTGTACTGATTTGGATAATTATCCCAAAAACCGATACCGTTTGGATCAGTTTTTACAAATAAACGTACCGTTTTATATCCGGAATGATCCAACGGGATACTAATTTTCCGTAATTATAAATAGCCTTTTACTGTATTTTATTTCGTATCAAAATCATTTGCAGACAGATAATTATATAATTTTCAGAGAAAAACCCTAATTTCCTAAAACTGTTCTAAGAATCAAACAAGTATTTGGAGGTGTTATTGAATTCGGTTTGGAAAGCTCGAGTAACCAATCTGAAGGTCTTGAAAAGCTCTACCAGATTTTGTAATCCATACACCTGCAGAAATCAAGGTTATTTTTCTAAAAATTTATTTATTTTCAAATTTATTTTATTAAAAATATGAATTTTTGTTCGGATGATTGTTTGTATAATTTGATGATTGCATGTTGTAGAGCTTGTTTTCCTGATGATTTTCATATGTCATACGTCTGATTTGGAGTTCAATAACATGTTCAAATTTGAGTTTGATTTTCGAATTTTAAAATTAGGGTTTATAACCCGTATGAATGTTCTTAATTGAAATTTGGGGGTTTCTTATTCTGTGATAGATTGATGTTGTGTTATAGTGTGTTGTGTTCTCTGTGAAATTTGCAATCTAGTCGTATAAGTTTCATGAACCAACGAGGTCTGTAGAGAAGGGAGTTGTGTTTTGAAGTTTTCCGATGTTCGCCGGAAACTGGAAAATTTCACGGCCAAATTCCGGCCAACTCAGGGATTGTTAGGATGAATTGATTGCATGATTGTGTTCCTGGTGTTGTGTAGATGTGATCTGGAGGTGATGGTGGCCTGAGCATCCCTGGAACGTGTTCTCCGGCCATCCCCGACTGTTTTCCGGCGACCCCCTGGAAAATTACAGTTTAGTACCTATAGTTTTGAAAACGATGCAGTTTGGTCCCTATAGTTTCCAGACTTTGCAAAAATTGGATTTCTGTTTTAAAAATGTTTAAAAATCATATTACCTATTTATTTTTATTATAAAAATTCGTTTTTAATTTCTGAAAATTCTAAAAATTATTATTTTAATTCTGAAAATTATTTTTTAATTCACAAATAAATCTAAATTAATTAGTTAATTAATTTCAGTTAATTTCTAATTGATTAATTGGTCAATTAATTCGAAAATTAATTGTTCAAAATAATAGTCTTACCCGTAGGCAGATGTAAACTAAATGATCCTACAGATATGGCGGCAACCCTAGCTCCATTGTCCATACGTAAAATCACCTCATCTTCTTCAAGAGTCCTACTTCCTTTTAGTCCCTGCAATGAATTGCAAATATGAGAACCACAGGCGGTATCTAATACCCAAGTAGAAATTTGACTTAGTGACATATTAACTTCGATCATGAACATACCTGAATCAGAAGCGGTAGTCTCACCACCCTTCTTCTTCTTCAATTCTGCAAGGTAAACCTTGCAGTTCCTCTTCCAGTGCCCCACCTTGTTACAGTGAAAGCAAACAGCTTTGCTCTTGGGGTCTTCAGCTTTTGGTGGAACCGGCTTTTTCTCACCTACTTTCTTCTTCTTGGAAGGGTTCTTCTTCCTTTTCTTAGGATTGGAACCTTCACCAATTAGAAGAACAGAACTCTTCTTAGGGGGAAATTCGATTTCGCAGTCTTCATCATGTTGTAGAGTTCAGGCAGGCTGACATCCAACTTAGTCATGTGAAAGTTCACAACAAACTGCGAGAACGAACTCGAAAGTAATTGCAAGACCAAGTCTTGGCTCAGCTCCCCATCCATGGCAAAACCAAGTCGTCCAAGACGTTCAATCAAATTGATCATCTTAAGTACATGGCCATTCACAGATGATCCCTCAGACATCCTACAACCGAACAGCTCCTTCGATATCTCATATCGAGCTGTCCTCCCTGCTACATCATACAACTCTTGTAGATGCATAAGGATAGTGTGAGCATCTATATGCTCATGTTGCTTCTGTAGCTCAATGTTCATGGAAGCTAGCATGATGCATTGAGCAACATTTGCATCATCTGTCTGAAGGGTTTTTAGCACATAAACGCAACGAAAACGTAAATTTAAATCTTAAAAAAAAAACCGAA
This sequence comes from Apium graveolens, assembly GCF_009905375.1. Taxonomy (NCBI): domain Eukaryota; kingdom Viridiplantae; phylum Streptophyta; class Magnoliopsida; order Apiales; family Apiaceae; genus Apium; species Apium graveolens. The sequence goes on along the minus strand of NC_133650.1, from coordinate 70,466,615 downwards.
ACCCTCCGCAGGATCCATGTGAAAAATAATATTTAATTCGTAGTTCAGTATGTTTACCGTAAGAAGCTTTACGTTAATGGAAAGATGGAGGTCTTAAATAGCAATCCAAGAACGATGAGCGGAGATCCCTAGCAGCTGCTCCTCAAGTGTGAAGCACTCCACCGGTATCCACCAAGAGATCAATGTAATGGAGGAGGAAGAGGTTAAGAGAATTAGTTGTCTCCCTCTATTTCTACTTTAGAATTAGGGTTTTTATTTTGGGTTAAGGCAAATAGGGTTTATCATAGTATATTTATAGGCAAAATTTTCAGCTGAAAATTTTCCATTAAATATTATTATTATTAACCCTTTAATTGATTATTCTTATTAACCAATTAACTAATAATTAAAACACCTTTTAATCATTAATCCCTTTTCAAAACACTTAAAAAAAATAATTCTCTCACTTGATTTAATTTCTAAAATTAATTTCTTAATTAATAATATTAAGAACTTTTCTTAATTAATTTATAATTAATTAAATCTTATTTAATCAATTATTAAATTTGCTAATTAATTATTTAATTCACAAATAAATAATTATCAGCCATTATTAATTAATTCCTCCACCATTAAATCATTCTCTTTTATGGTGTGACCCTGTAGGTTCAATAATAAGCCGGTATTAGAAATAAATAATAATAAAACTATTTTATCATTATTTATATAAATTTTCTAATTTATTAAATATGATTAATTAATTAATCATATTTATTCTACATCGTGAGGGATACTTCTCAGCATATCACGACTATCCGGATAATATGAATTCACTGCTTAGAATACCAAGAACCCATTCAGTGAATAGTTACCGTATAATCAATTCCTTCTACCCTGCAATGTCACGATTAAATACAAGGCATGGAACTTGTGTCAAGCCTATCTTATTTAATCATATGCTTTCCCATTCACTATGCTTAGTTCTAATTAATGTAAATTAGAAACTTCTTTCTAATTTCATTCACTCTGGCCAGAGATTCCTGAACTAGCATAAGTGGATCTGCATTGAACATTCTCTTCCTTCACTGGAAGGGGTAGATCCTTTATTGATCATACACTATCTTCGTGTACAAATTCCTACACCCAGTAGAGCCCTTATTATTGTCCCTAGAGACTAAGAACTAAACCAAAGTATAGTTCAGTGTACAGAAGATGACTATGATGACCTCAAGTCTAAGGATACTTGTACAACTATCACTATGTGAACATCTGTTGACACGTGAGTGAATTCCATCAGTTGTTCAGCTGTGTGAGTCATGTTCAGTGAACTTATTCTATAATAAGCACCTACATACTAGCTATAGTGTCACCACACAAATGTCTATGAGAACAGACATCCTTCATAATGAAGCAAGCATAGTATGTACCGATCTTTGCGGATTGCTAATTACTAATTAGTAATCCTACGACCAGGAAATATTTAAGTTCAGAGTTATCATCTTTTAGGTCTCATTATTATGATCTCATCATAATCCATAAAAAGCTTTACCCCTAACTATGGTATATCTTATTTAAACACTTAAATAGATAAAGCCTGCAATAAAACCAAAACAAGTCTTTCATTAATATCAATGAAATCAAAACAGATTACATAAAAGTTATTCCTAAATCATCATACATGATTGGACTTAGGACACATCTTTTTCAATCTCCCACTGTTACTAAAGCCAATCACTCTGGTATCAAATACCCATCTTGTCTTTATGACGATCAAAGTGACTTTGATAAAGTGGCTTTGTTAAAGGGTCTGCTATGTTGTTATGTGTGTCAACTATCTTGACATTGACATCTCCTCTTTCAACAATCTCCCTAATCTGATGAAAGTGTCGCAAAACATTTCCTATAAGAAGTATGTCATCCACATACAATACAAGAAATGTTACCGCGCTCCCACTAACCTTCTTGTAGACACATGGTTCATCTATGTTTTTGATAAAACCAAATTCTTTGATTGTCTCATCAAAACGGATGTTCCATCTATGAGAAGCTTGCCTTAAACCATATATGGTTCGCAGCAGCTTACACACTAGGTGTTCATTTCCCTTGGAAAGAAAACCCTCTGGTTGTGTCATATACATTTCCTCTTCAAGTTCCCCATTGAGGAAGGCCGTTTTCACGTCCATTTGCCAGATCTCATAGTCGTAGTAAGCAGCAATCGCAAGCAAAATACGAATTGATTTTAACAGGGCTACAGGCAAAAAAGTTTCATCAAAGTCAATCCCTTGCCTTTGTTTGAATCCTTTTGCCACGAGCCTGGCCTTATAGGTCTCCACCTGGCCATCTGCTCCAATCTTTCTTTTGTATACCCACTTGCACCCAATAGGCTTAACACCTTCAGGCGCCTCAACCAGAGTCCATACTTGGTTGGTATACATAGATTCCATTTCGAATTTCATGGCACTATGCCATTTATCTGAGTCAACACTACTCATAGCCTCATTATAGGTCACAGGGTCATCATCATCAATGATTGACAACTCATTGTCATTCTCAATGACAAGGCCATAATACCTCTCAGGTTGGCGAGACACTCTCCCTGACCTACGAATGGGCTGTTCCACAGAAGGTTGTTTAGTCTGAACAGGTGTTTCCACTTTATCCGTAGTAGCTTGTGCTTCTTGAACTTCATCAAGTTCAATTTTGCTCCCACTGTTTCCTTCAAGGATAAACTGCTTTTCCAAGAAGGTAGCATGTCTGGAGACAAACACCCGATGATCAGTGTAAAAGTAATACCCTAAAGTCTCTTTAGGATATCCCACAAGATTACATTTTACGGATCGAGATTCCAGCTTATCTGGGTCAACTTTCTTGACATAAGGTGGACATCCTCAAATCTTAACATGTTTAAGACTCGGTTTCCTTTCTTTCCATATCTCATACGGAGTTTGAGGAACAGATTTAGAAGGCGCCTTATTCAGTAAATATGCCGAGGTTTCCAATGCATAACCCCATAGGAATACAGGAAGATTCGCATAGCTCATCATGGACCGAACCATGTCTAACAAAGTTTGATTTCTCCTTTCAGATACCCCATTCAATTATGGAGTATAAAGAGGAGTCCACTGAGAGACTATACCATTTTCTTTGAGATAAGCTAGAAACTCTCTATTCAAGTATTCACCACCTCGATCTGATTGAAGAATTATAATACTATGTTTGGTTTGTTTCTCCACTTCATACTTATATTCTTTGAACGTTTTAAAGGCTTCAGACTTGTGTTTCATCAAATACACATATCTGAATCTAGATCGACCATCTATGAAAGCAATGAAGTATGAAAATCCACCCATGGCTTGCGTAGACATTGGTCCACATACATCTGTGTGTACCAATCCTAGCATATCTGCAGCCCTCTCTCCATGTCCACTAAATGGAGATTTGGTCATTTTACCCAATAGACAAGACTCGCATGTTGGATATGATTTAAAATCAAAGGGGTCAAGTAACCCTTCCTTATGCAAGGTCCGCAGTCTATTTTCACTAATATGACCAAGTCAGCAGTGCCACAAGAAAGTGAGATTTTCATCATCCCTTTTATTTTTTATTAGTATGTTCAATTTGTAGTAAATTATGCTCTACGTCACATACATACAGACCATTATTTAAAATACCACTTCCATAAAGAACGTTATCTCTAAGAATTGAACATTTATTATTCTGAATAACAAATGAAAATCCATCCAAGTCTAACATTGAATAGAAATAATATTCCTTACAATCGAGGGAACAAAATAACAATTATTTAGAATAATAGTCTTGCCCATAGGCATATGTAAGTGAAATGATCCTACAGCTTCAGCAGCAACTCTTGCTCCATTTCTCATCCGTAGAATCACCTCCTCTTCTTCTAAAGTCCTACTTCTCCTTAGTCCCTGCAACGAATTGCAAATATGAGAACCATAGGCGGTATCTATACTCAAGTAGAAATTTGACTTAGTGACATATTAACTTCGATCATGAACATACCTGAATCAGAAGCGGTAGTCTCACTACCCTTCTTCTTCTTTAATTCTGCAAGGTAAACCTTGCAGTTCCTCTTCCAGTGCCCCGCCTTGTTACAGTGAAAGCAAACAGCTTTGCTCTTGGGGTCTTCAGCTTTTGGTGGAACCGGCTTTTTCTCACCTACTTTCTTCTTCTTGGAAGGGTTCTTCTTCCTTTTCTTAGGATTGGAACCTTCACCAATTAGAAGAACAGAACTCTTCTTAGGGGGAAAATTCGATTCCGCAGTCTTCAACATGTTCTGGAGTTCAGGCAGGCAGACATCCAGCTTATTCATGTGAAAGTTCACAACAAACTGCGAGAACGAACTCGGAAGTGATTGCAAGACTAAGTCTTGGCTCAGCTCCCCATCCATGGCAAAACCAAGTTGTCCAAGACGTTCAATCAAATTGATCATCTTAAGTACATGGTCATTCACAGATGATCCCTCAGACATCCTACAACCGAACAGCTCCTTTGATATCTCATATCGAGCTGTCCTCCCAGCCACATCATACAACTCTTGTAGATGCATAAGGATAGTGTGAGCATCCATATGCTCATGTTGCTTCTGTAGCTCAATATTCATGGAAGCTAGCATGATGCATTGAGCAATACTTGCATCATTTATCCACTTACGATACACAACATGTTCATCATTATGTGCATCGCTAGCAGGTTCAGTAGGCTTAGGTGAGTCAAGCACATATTCTAGCTTCTCAACCCTGAGAACAATTCTCAAGTTTCGAAGCCAGTCAGCAAAATTAGGACCAGTCAACTTGTGAGCATCTAGTATACTCCGGAGTGATTGTGCAGAAGACATAACGAATATATTAAATCTGTAAATGATGAACACATAACAACTTAGCAAATATTCATTTCATTTCAAAACACTATATGAATTGGGTCTTTATTCATAAGTGGCTCCCACTAGTTTATCTAATTTATACAATCCCTAAGTGAAAATTAAGCATTCATAATGCTAGTGGGAATAGGGATCCTACATTCCATCACACAACCTCGGCTGTAGCACGAAACGGCATGTGATGTTCAATAGGTAGACAACTTTTGTCAATTACATCTTATGTTATTGCCTAATAAAACTTTAGCCTCTTGAATAATTGAGTCACGGCTGTAGCATGACAGAATCAATATTCTAAGTCAAGTCTAACCCAACATTTCGTACAATTGAATTAGTCTCCAATGGCCCACGGCTGCAGCACATAACGACCTTTAGATTCTAATTCAATGTACACATCTCTATATAATACACAAGTATTTCTTATTTCGAAATCAAAGCCCTCGGCTGTAGCATGAAACGACAATGATTCAAAAATAAGAACTACTTTCTAACATGTTGGAAGGCTTTGACCGACACAAGCCCGTTGTGTCATTGTCCAATTATTACTTGATATTATTTAATTTTAGAGGGATTATATTACGTTACAATCATAATCATATTATAAAGAGATTCTTCCTTTTAAATTAAATATTTCAAATCAATAATCGATAATCAGATGATTCCCAGATCGGGGGGAGCATTGTCAAGAGGCGTCACTTAATACCCCTTTCTTACAGATAGAAATTTGTTATTGATAGAATCATCCTTTCTCTCAATACTGAAAATTCATATTCAATTACGTGTTTCATAAACACAAGAATCTCATGATTATATTCATAATATTATTGTTAAGGCAAGAAACGATTCCTATTCTAGATTTTCTAGAGCACACCTTATATTGATTTAAGTTCACCTATATCTATCATCGCATGGTAAACATAGGCATATATCTCATATATAAAATTAAATAAACAAGTAAATGTAAAGTGAAATAAAGTAAATGTGTTTGGTTATGACCCCATCCTATGTGATCTTTATCAAGCTCATGATAAATATCAAGGTCAATCTAATATGGTGATGGAAATAAATACAACTACTTATTACATAAGTCTTCTTCTTTGTTTAGACTTCTTGTATGCCTCGTCTTCTTCTTTGTATCACCTCCATTGGATAGCCTTCTTGAGTCTTCAATTACATTACATAATTGAAAGTAAAACTAATCTAATGAACTTACAAGAATAACTCGAGTTACATTCGAGATTTATGATTACAAAGATTGACGACATGCAAGTCGCATTTAAAACCAAAACCAAAACCAAAACCATTACACTAAGGTTGAAAGGCCATAACCATCATTCATGCTCATACAACACATAAAATCATGTTAAAAGACATAATCTGATCTTAACATATCATATTATCCATGATCTAATCATAAAAAATAATGACAAAAATCATAAAAATCAGAATCAAATTAGAAAAACAAGAATCACTGTTTACGGGCAGTAAACGACGTCAAACGCCTTACAGACAAGTTGTTAGCATAAGCTATCAGTTTTGTTCAGATGCTCGTTTACCTATGGAATATGGTATTCGTTTGTGTAAATCGGACACCAGGCCCAGATTTCAGCAAATCTGCAACAGTCAATTCAGAATCCGTATCTAATATGATTCTCATAATTAAAATAAATATAAATCATGTATATATCAGTATATATACAGATTACATAATCATCTTATGATTATACAACTCACATGAATATCATATATTCAAAACCATACATATATAAGCATATTATATCAACATCAAATCATGCTGAATCACGTACATGCTCATATATCGAAAACAGTTAAACACATAAACGAATTAAAAACTTTTCGCAAGTAGCTCTGATGCCATTGAAGGGTTTTAGCACATAAACGCAACGAAAACATAAATTTAAATCTTAAAAAAAAATGAAACCCTCCGCAGGATCCATGCGAAAAATAATATTTAATTCGTAGTTCAGTATGTTTACCTTAAGAAGCTTTACGTTAATGGAAAGATGGAGGTCTTTAATAGCGATCCAAGAACGATGAGCGGAGATCCCTAGTAGCTGCTCCTCAAGTGTGAAGCACTCCACCGGTATCCACCAAGAGATCATTGTAATGAGGAGAAAGAGGTTGAGAGAATTAGTTGCCTCCCTCTATTTCTACTTTAGAATTAGGGTTTTTATTTTGGGTTAAGGAAAATAGGGTTTATAATAGTATATTTATAGGCAAAATTTTCAGCTGAAAATTTTCCATAAAATATTATTATTATTAACCCTTTAATTGATTATTCTTATTAACCAATTAACTAATAATTAAAACACCTTTAAATCATTAATCCCTTTTCTAGACACTTTAGAAAAATAATTCTCTCACTTGATTTAATTTCCAAAATTATATTCTTAATTAATAATATTAAGAACTTTTCTTAATTAATTTATAATTAATTAAATCTCCTTTAATCAATTTTTAAATTTTCTAATTAATTATTTATTTCACAAATAAATAATTATCAGCCATTAATAATTAATTCCTCCACCATTAAATCATTCTCTTTTATGGTGTGACCCTGTAGTTTCAATATTAAGCCGGTAGTGGAAATAAATAATAATAAAACTATTTTATCATTATTTATATAAATTCTCTAATTCATTGAATATGATTAATTAATTAATCATATTTATTCTACATCGTGAGAGATACTTCTCAGCATATCGCGACTATCCGGATAATACGAATTCACTGCTTAGAATACCAAGAACCCATTCAGTAAATAGTTACCGTACAATCAATTCCTTCTACCCTGCAATGTCCCGATTAAATACAAGGCATAGAACTTGTGTCAAGCCTATCTTATTTAATCATATGTTTTCCCATTCACTATGCTTAATTCTAATTAATGTAAATTAGAAACTCCTTTCTAATTTCATTCACTCTGGCCAGAGATTCCTGAACTAGCATAAGTGGATCAGCATTGAACATTCTCTTCCTTCACTGGAAGGGGTAGATTCTTTATTGATCATACACTATCTTCGTGTACAAATTCCTACACCCAGTAGAGCCCTTATTATTTTCCCTAGACACTAAGAACTAAACCAAAGTATAGTTCAGTGTACACAAGATGACTATGATGACCTCAAGTCTAAGAATACTTGTACAACTATCACTATGTGAACATCTGCTGACACGTGATTGAACTCCATCAGTTGTTCAGCTGTGTGAGTCATGTTCAGTGAACTTATTCCATAACAAGCACCTACATACTAGCTATAGTGTCACCGCACAAATGTCTATGAGAACAGACATCCTTCATAATGAAACAAGCATAGTATGTACAAATCTTTGCGGATTACTAATTACCAGTTAGTAATCCTACGACCAGGAAATATTTAAGTTCAGAGTTATCATCTTTTAGGTCTCATTATTATGATCTCATCATAATCTATAAAAAGCTTTACTCTAAACTATGGTATATCTTATTTAAACACTTAAATAGATAAAGCCTGCAATAAAACCAAAACAAGTCTTTTATTAATATCAATGAAATCAAAACAGATTACATAAAAGTTATTCCTAAATCATCATACATGATTGTACTTAGGACACATCTCTTTCACTATTGTTAGGGCGAAAACACGCGCTAATATTCACGCAAGTATACGCGTTCGCAAGTAATATAGAATATTTTCTAGTTCGTTCCCTCAGAGACTCAGACTAAATTATTGTCTAATTAAACTCACTCACCAATGTATGATTACTTCTCAATGTTAAGATAATAACACTTAAAATTGTTGATTAAATATTAACTATAATTAACTACTTAATTAACCACTTAACTAACACTTCAATTTATCAATAATAAAACACTCATGAGATCACAACTTCATTATTACTTCCTTCTATAGACATTGTTATTACCTTTAGCATGTGATAGTGATGATATTAATCGAATAACACGAAACTGATAAAAGCCAACTTTCATTGTACTAATACCATTCCACCAAGCATCCACAATTAAGGTAGAAGTTGAATAGTCATCAATTATGTTGAGTTCCTATATGTCTACAGAAATTGACAACACAACGATTTAAGCACAAGTTATTCCTTTTTGATTACATAGGGCAAATAAAATTGTTAGAGTTACCCACTAATCATGCTCAACGTACATGAACCTATGCTAGCATGGCAAGTTCTAAATCTCAAGATCCACCGTCGCTTCACAAGAGATTAACACCCTATCTTATATGTTCGCGACGCACATAAGACGAATACGCACAACCAATACTAGATATCAAGCAATCATCACACACTAAAGTATTAAACAATTAACTAAAGAATTCCATAATAAATCCGTTGCAACCCCATGATCACGATTAGCCCATAATAGAACTTATCGCCATCATGGGTTCATATGAAATCATGATTAACAAACACAAGAAAATAATAACTAAACTAATTATATTAAAACAGAGTACGTCACAAGAGTAAATAAGTCAAAGAAAGAAAACTAGCATCCAACGTTACAACGAAACAAGAATCACAAGAAAATATGCTTCCTCTTCGTTGCGGTGTGCTAAATCGGTCTTCTTCCTTATCTCCTTTGCTTCTTGCGTAAAACACAATCTAAAACATAATCCCCTTAATACTCTCTGTGAAAACGTCTCAAATCTACTTATATAATCCAGGTAGATTTTCTCCGTTTTCTTCGCAGGCCTCTATTGGAAAAAATCCAGGTTTTCTCCGTTTCTTCGCCGTAATCTGCCCATTCCTTTCCTCTCGCAATGGTGAACACATGCCAAGGCTTATTCTTGATGATTCCTCCCCCGAAATGCAATTAATACCCTGAAATGCACAAACACTAGAAAAATGCATCAAATACACAAAATACTTGATTTCAAGACACCAATTTAAGCCATTTTAAGACGTTCTAAGTGGTATAAAATGCCACTTATCACACCCCCAAACTTAAATCGATGCTTGCCCTCAAGCGTCACAGACTCAAAAACAAATAAAAATATGCATGAATGCAATCTATATGAAAATGCAACGATCCCCCTTACTACAATTAACCAACCAAATTGTCACATCTCAACGAATGCAGTTAGACAACTAAAGATCAATAAACTCATGCAAATGGACATACAGCCAGAAACGTGGTGTGTGCAAATGCTTAACAGATATGCTTCGGAACTAGACCAATTACTATGACTAGACTATCCTCAAGGCAATCCTACGATTATACAAAGAATAAAAATTCTAGGCACAAAGTGATATACAACACTACAAGAACTCTGGAGCTTACTACGGAATCGTGCTTTTTATTTACAACTCAAATGCTTATTTGACCGTGCAATGAGTGAGGTCCACAAAAGACTTATACAATGGTATCCATGTAACGAGCGTTAGGTTAGCGGATCCCAGACTCTAAAAGCCTTAGGTCACTAGGCACAAAGTCCCCTAAGAACTTAATAACTCGAATACCAAAGAGCCCACTCTTGATCAATTATGCAATTTTTTTTTATTTTTTATTTTTTAATAACTTCTGAGCAAGTGCGTTTCGCTCCATCTTGCTCAACCCTAGACTACTCGCAACATATGCGAGCCGGCTACTAGCCATTTGACGCCTAGCCATAACTAGCAACAACTTCCATATTTTTTTCTCCAAATTTTTTTCTTTTTTCATGTCTTTATCACTAAGAACCTATAATCGAATTCTAAGCATAATAAGTAGATTGACCTTGAAAACAACCAAATCATAACAACAATCTAGCCCTTACGCATTCTTTAAGACTTAGTGGACTTACAATTGTTTCTAGCATGCATATCAACCTACACAACTTAATATCACTTTAATGCTATCACTACACTCGCATCAATATCACAATTCAGTCGATAACTTATTGCAAAAGGGATCATGGTAAATGCATGAGCTACATGACATTCATAAAAAAAAACTATATGGCATAAATTATGCAACTAAATGAACTAAACTATCATGAATATGCAACTAAATGACACACACAATATTCCTTAACTACCACCCCCAAACTAAAAATCTTCACTGTCCTCAGTGAAAGTAGTAGAAAGGAACACAGGGTATACCTACTCGGAGTCATCATCATCATCACCCTCAGTGGGTGGAGTATCAGGCGGTGGGTATACAGAGTCCTCACCAAAAACTGGCCACTGAATATCAGCTCCAAGGCCTCGAAAAGCAGTCCCTAACGCAAGGGTGAGCTCCTGAGCAAACCTGCTCTGCGTCTCATACATGGCATCCATCCGCCGTGAAAGCCTCCTATACTGGGCATCACCCATCCCAGCACCCTCCTGAGCTCTCGAAGAACCAGCCTCACCATGCCCTGGCCTAGCCATAGTAGCACCTCGTGCTGGACGCCCTCCTGGAAGATGATAACCCAGCCCATGCTCCTCAGGCTCACCACCGGTCCACTCCTGCATCCCATTCAGAGTGCCAGAATCAATCGGAGCTGCTGGCAACTGCAACTGCTCATGAGCCGGCCAGTTTACTCCCACTGCTCGGCATAGCTTCGTAACCGTGGATGCATAAGGGATGTTCATATGCTTTGCTCCCCTCAAAAACTTCAGAATTCCTTGGTAGATAAACTCACCAAGGTCCACATAGTACTCATCATGCAGAATTCCCCACAACAACTGTGCTCTCTCAACTGTGACCTCGTGTGTATGTGAAGAAGGCAAAATATTAGCACATATAAATACATTCCATGCACGGGCATACCTGTTGATGGCGATCGCCGGAAAGTGACGATACTCATTATTGCCTGGACTGCGGGTCCAAACTGTGCCCGGTCGACAGAGAGTCGCACAAATCAAATCCAAGTCAAAATCATCAGCAGTCTTTTTATTCCAGTTTTCCTCCTCGGGCTTCCTCTCTCGCTGTCCAATCACACGGCGAATCGCCGCAGGATGATAATCAACTGTCAGCCCACGGACTACAGAAAACCCATTCTTTTCAGCCTTCGCGTTCGCGTAGAACTCGCGAACAACGCTCATCGGTACTGCTTCAGGTGACTCACAAAAAGCTATCCACCCCTTCTCTGCAATCATGGGCAACAACTCACCATCCCTCCCTGATGGTAAAAACCCCCTCTCCTTCAGAATCGGCTTCCCCAACAGCCTAGTGTACTCCTCCTCCGCAGCTCTGTCAGTTAACCGAGGCCTTGCAGCAGTACCCTTCGATGAATCAGCAGTAGGAACTGTGCTGCTGCTGTCAATAGTGCGTGCTCTCTTGGGTGCCATTGATTCGTGAATAAAAGTGTGTAAGAACTGATTTTTGATGTTTGTGAGAGGGTTTAAGTGTAGGAAGTTTTGTGGGAGGTATGTAGGATAGGTGTATGTATATATATGGTGTGGATTAGATTAGGGTTTGGGAATTAAGGGATAAAATGATGGGGTAGTGGGAACAATTCGTGGGTTTATGGGCTAAAACTGTTTTTGTGTTTTTGTTTGTTTGTTTTTTTTTTCTGAACTGTAAAAAATTTTCTGGAACTCGACCCCTGCGCGGCCGCTCAGCATAGCTGCGCGGGCGCGCAGAGGGTCTCTGGAAAAAAAAATTTCAGCACCTGTTTTCTGATTTTTTTGTGTTTATGGATAGGTTATTAACTTCTAAGGGTTCCTGTAACAACAATTCATGGGTTGCCTCCCACGCAGCGCTTCTTTTTCGTCATTAGCTTGACGTTCCGTACCTTTCTCAAGTAGTCAATAAAATGGCACTAACCACCTCTCGGTTTGCCATGTCCCCATAGTAGTGCTTCAACCGCTGATCGTTAACCTTGAATGCTTGGTCCGAATCATTCTCAAAAATTTCCACCGCTCCATGTGGAAACACAGTTTTGAAAATAAAAGGTCCAGACCACCTTGATTTCAACTTCCCAGGAAAAAGTCGGAGCCGAGAGTTGAATAAAAGAACTTGTTGCCTTGGCACAAATAACTTAGGATGTAGCTTCCTATCGTGCCACCTCTTCACCTTTTCCTTATACATTTTGTTATTCTCGTACGCTTGAAGTCGAAATTCATCAAGTTCATTAAGCTGAAGCATTCTTTTCTTACCAGCTGCATCTAAATCCAGGTTTAATTTCTTCAATGCCCAGTAGGCCTTATGCTCAAGCTCCGCCGGTAGATGACATCCCTTACCGTACACCAACTGAAACGGTGACATCCTAAGTGGAGTTTTGTATGCTGTTCTGTAAGCCCAAACAGCTTCATCGAGCTTTAAAGATCAATCCTTCCTTGACGGACAAACAACCTTCTCTAGAATGCGCTTTATCTCTCTGTTAGACACTTCCGCTTGACCATTTGTTTGCGGATGATAGGCAGTAGCTACTCGATGATTCACATTATAACGCTGCATCATAGAAGTGAACTTACGGTTGCAAAAATGCGATCCTTCATCACTTATGATTACCCGAGGTGTTCCAAACCTTGTGAAAATTTGCTTATGAAGAAAATTTAGTACTGCCTTTGCATCATTTGTCGGTAAAGTTTTAACTTCGACCCATTTTGAGACATAATCGACTGCCAGCAAGATGTACTGATTATTACAAGACGAGATAAAAGGCCCCATGAAATCGATTCCCCATACATCAAAGACCTCGACTATAAGCATCACATTTAATCGCATTTCATCCTTCCTTGACAAATTTCCCACTCTTTGGCAACGATCACACCTTAAAACAAACTGATGAGCATCCTTGAACAAAGTAGGCCAGAAAAAACCTGCTTGCAGAATACGAGCTGCCGTCTTCTCACCTCCATAGTGTCCCCCATAAACCGTGGAATGGCAGTCTCGTAATATCCCCTCCGTCTCACAGAACGGGATACATCTCCTGATGATCTGGTCAGCTCCCTGTCTAAACAAATATGGTTCATCCCACATATACCACTTCACCTCATGCAGAAACTTCTTCTTTTGAGCGGATGTCAAATTAAGAGGCATTATATTGCTAACGAGATAGTTTACAATATCTGGAAACCATGGTTCTTCCTCCTGAATTGCAAACAACTGCTCATCCGGAAAAGATTCATTGCTTAACGTCCTATCTTGTGAAGTAGAATCGGGATTCTCCAACCTAGAGAGATGGTCAGCTACTTGATTCTCAGTACCTTTTCTATCTTTGATCTCTAACTCAAATTACTGAAGTAAAAGCACCCAACGAATGAGTCTCGGCTTCGAATCCTTCTTAGAAACCAGATAGCGAATAGCTGCATGATCAGTGAATACTGTTACTTTCGTACCAAGCAGATAAGATCGAAATTTCTCAAAGCCAAAGACTATAGCCAAAAGCTCCTTCTCAGTAGTGGTGTAGTTCAATTGGGCACCATTTAAAGTCTTACTCGCATAGTAGACCACATGGAAGAGATTTTTCTTGCGCTGTCCCAGAACTGCACCTACCGCATAATCACTCGCATCACACATCATCTCAAATGGTTCTGTCCAATCTGGTGCTGTAATGACTGGTGCCGTGATCAAACTCTCCTTGAGAGTCTCGAATGCTGCCAAACATTCATCATCAAATTTGAAAGGCACATCTTTCTCAAGCAAATTGCACAACGGCTTAGATATCTTTGAAAAGTCCTTGATGAATCGCCGATAAAAACCCGCATGACCAAGAAAACTACGGATTCCTTTCACAGAATTAGGTGGGGGAAGATTTTCAATGACTCCCACCTTGGCCTTGTCCACCTCCAGACCCTTGCTAGAGACCTTATGCCCAAGGATAATGCCTTCACGCACCATAAAATGACATTTCTCCCAATTAAGCACCAAATTAGTTTCCACGCATCTTTTGAGTACGGCGCGCAGATTATTCAAACATTCATCATATGAGTGTCCAAAGACGGAGAAGTCATCCATGAACACTTCGACGTTATTTCCAATCATGTCAGAGAATATAGCCATCATACATCTCTGAAAGGTGGTCGGTGCGCCACATAACCCAAACGAAACTCTGCGAAAAGCAAATGTGCCAAATGGACAAGTGAAGGTAGTCTTTTCCTGATCCTCTGGTGCAATACAAATCTGATTATACCCGGAATAACCATCCAGAAGACAAAAATACTCATGACCCGCCAATCTGTCAAGCATTTGATCAATAAATGGAAGGGGGAAGTGATCCTTCCTTGTGGCTTTGTTCAATTTTCTATAATCCATGCATACTCTCCATCCTGTAACTGTTCGAGTAGGGATGAGCTCATTCTTTTCATTTGCGACCACAGTGATACCTCCCTTCTTAGGTACACATTGTACGGGGCTCACCCACGAGCTGTCAGAAATAGGATAAATGATGCCTGCATCTAGCCACTTCAGAATTTCTTTCTTCACCACCTCCTTCATGATGGGATTCAGTCTTCGCTGCTGTTCCACAGTTGGCTTACTACCTTCCTCTAGCAGAATTTTATGCATACAATATGAAGGACTTATCCCCTTGATGTCTGCTATGGTCCATCCAATAGCCGATTTGAATTCTCTCAAACTCCTTAAGAGCTTGTCTTCCTCACTACCTGAAAGGTCAGATGAAATAAAAACAGGTAACGTAGATGAATCACCTAAAAAAGCATACCTCAAGTGTTCAGGTAATGGCTTGAGCTCCAAGGTAGGTGCTTCCTCTATTGATGGTTTGAGCTTCCCATCAGCGTTCTTAAGGTCAGAAGTACCAAGAGATTCAAATGGTATGTCCAGCTTTCGCTTCCAGGGAGAAGCGTTGAGATATTGTAATTGCTCGTTGCTATCTTCATCATCGCTGTCAAAATCCCCCACTAAGGCCTTTTCCAATGCATCAGACATTAGCATGTGATCGAGTTCCGAAGTAACCGCAGAATCAATCACATCCACTTTTAAGCACTCCTCATCTTCTGTAGGGAATTTCATTGCCTTGAATACGTTGAAGGTCACATCCTGATCTTGGACCCGCATAGTAAGTTCCCCTTTTTGCACATCTATCAAGGTACGGCCAGTAGCCAAGAAAGGCCTCCCCAAGATTATGGGAATCTTCTTATCTTCCTCAAAATCCAGAATAACAAAATCTGCTGGAAAGAAGAGCTTATCCACTTTGACGAGCACATCCTCAACTATGCCCCTTGGGTAAGTAATGGAACGGTCAGCCAATTGTAGTGACATGTACGTGGGTTTTAGATCAGGCAGATCCAGTTTTTTAAAGATCGACAACGGCATCAGATTAATGCTTGCTCCCAAATCACAAAGGCACTTGTCAAACGTCAGATTGCCAATTGTGCAAGGAATGGTGAAGCTCCCTGGATCTTTCAGTTTTGGTGGTAACTTTTGTTGCAGAACAGCGCTGCATTCTTCCGTGAGAGCAACGGTTTCAAGGTCATCCAGTTTCACCTTCCTTGAAAGAATAGTCTTCATAAACTTCGCATAACTAGGCATTTGTTCCAGAGCCTCAGCGAAAGGTATATTGATGTGAAGTTTCTTGAACACCTCCAGAAACTTCCCGAACTGTCTATCCAGCTTTTGTTGCTGCAATCTCTTAGGAAAAGGTGGTGGAGGATAGAGCTGTTTCTCCCCTGTATTAGCCTCAGGCAGAGTGTGTTCAACAGTAGTCTTCCTTGGTTCCGCCGCTTTCTCCTTTTGCTTAGATTCTTCACCTCTAATTTCAGCTTCTACTTCTTTTGCCTTTTCAGCATCAGCTACTTTTCCAGACCTTAAGGTAATAGCCTTGACTTGCTCTTTAGCTTCCTTCCTGCCTGGTACTTCCGTGTCACTGGGAAGAGTGCCAGGTTGACGATTGAGCACTGCATTGGCTAATTGACCAATTTGATTTTCCAAGGTCTTGATAGAAACCGCCTGACTCTTGCACAACATCTTAAGTTCCTCAAAATTAGCACTAGTAGGTGCAGCTGCACTTCCCTGTTGAGGATATGATTTCCTTGTAGCATACTGCTGTGGTTGCTGGAATCCAGGTGGGTTAAACTGTTTACTCACTCCTTGCTGATATGATGGCTGAATAGCATTCTGATTATTCCCCCAGCTGAAATTTGGATGATTGCCTTGTAGCATACTGCTGTGGTTGCTGGAATCCAGGTGGGTTAAACTGTTTACTCACTCCTTGCTGATATGATGGCTGAATAGCATTCTGATTATTCCCCCAGATGAAATTTGGATGATTTCTGTTGTTAGGATGATAGGTCACTGGCACAGGCTGCTGTTGTCGCTGATAATTATTCACATACTGAACAGATTCGTTTACAAGAGAACACTGATCCGTAGCATGAGAACCTGCACAAAGCTCACAAACCATAGCTATTTGATTAACTCCATACGTAGCCAAAGAATCAACCTTCATTGATAGCGCTTGGAGCTGGGCTGCAATAGCGGTGGCTGCATCAACTTCCAGAATACCTGCTACCTTGCCTGACGTCATCCTCTGAGTTGGGTTTTGATGCTCATTTGCAGCCATCGTCTCGATAAGATTATACGCCTCAGTATAGCTTTTAGCCCATAAGGCGCCTCCAGCTACTGCATCGAGCATGGGCCGAGATTGGGCCCCCAAACCATTATAGAAACCAGTGATCACCATCCAATCCGGCATTCCATGATGTGGACATTTTCTCAACATTTCCTTGTAGCGTTCCCAAGCCTCGCACATAGATTCTGTAGGTTGCTGCGCAAATTGAGTAAGAGCACTCCTCATAGCAGCAGTCTTTGCCATCGGATAAAACTTCACCAGAAACTTTTGCGCAAGATCTTGCCACGTAGTGATGGACCCAGCTGGTTCAGAATGTAACCAGTCTTTAGCCTTATCCCTTAGTGAGAATGGGAAAAGCCTCAACTTGATAGCCTCATCAGTCACGCCATTATACTTAAAAGTGCTGCAGATCTTGACAAAATTCCTTATGTGCATGTTGGGGTCTTCAGTTGCCGCTCCTCCAAAAGAAACAGAATTCTGCACCATCTGAATAGTGCCCGGCTTGATTTCAAAGGTGTTAGCTTGAATAGCCGGATGAAGGATGCTTGACTGAATGTCATCAATTTTAGGCCGAGAAAAATCCATAAGAGCTGGATCAGCTTGAACAATACGATCTCCCATGTTTACTGGTTCTTTCTGCTCAGTTCCTGAATCCGAATCCTCAAAATCTAACTTCTCCGGAATATCAAGAACTTCGTCTGTCTCCTCAGCTGTATCTGAAGTCCTCTTGCGAGCACGAGAACGAGTTTGCATAAACGCTTGCTAAAGTACCTGAAACACAACCAGAAAAAATAAGTAACTACTACGTCCTAATCACTGAGTCCTAATGACCAATGATGGTAAGTACATAAACTAAACAAATACGCCGAGTCCCCGGCAGCGGCGCCAAAAACTTGTTAGGGCGAAAACACGCGCTAATATTCACGCAAGTATACGCGTTCGCAAGTAATATAGAATATTTTCTAGTTCGTTCCCTCAGAGACTCAGACTAAATTATTGTCTAATTAAATTCACTCACCAATGTATGATTACTTCTCAATGTTAAGATAATAACACTTAAAATTGTTGATTAAATATTAACTATAATTAACTACTTAATTAACCACTTAACTAACACTTCAATTTATCAATAATAAAACACTCATGAGATCACAACTTCATTATTACTTCCTTCTATAGCCATTGTTATTACCTTTAGCATGTGATAGTGATGATATTAATCGAATAACACGAAACTGATAAAAGCCAACTTTCATTGTACTAATACCATTCCACCAAGCATCCACAATTAAGATAGAAGTTGAATAGTCATCAATTATGTTGAGTTCCTATATGTCTACAGAAATTGACAACACAACGATTTAAGCACAAGTTATTCCTTTTTGATTACATAGGGCAAATAAAACTGTTAGAGTTACCCACTAATCATGCTCAACGTACATGAACCTATGCTAGCATGGCAAGTTCTAAATCTCAAGATCCACCGTCGCTTCACAAGAGATTAACACCCTATCTTATATGTTCGCGACGCACATAAGACGAATACGCACAACCAATACTAGATATCAAGCAATCATCACATACTAAAGTATTAAATAATTAACTAAAGAATTCCATAATAAATCCGTTGCAACCCCATGATCACAATTAGCCCATAATAGAACTTATCGCCATCATGGGTTCATATGAAATCATGATTAACAAACACAAGAAAATAATAACTAAACTAATTATATTAAAACAGAGTACGTCACAAGAGTAAATAAGTCAAAGCAAGAAAACTAGCATCCAACGTTACAACGAAACAAGAATCACAAGAAAATATGCTTCCTCTTCGTTGCGGTGTGCTAAATCGGTCTTCTTCCTTATCTCCTTTGCTTCTTGCGTAAAACACAATCTAAAACATAATCCCCTTAATACTCTCTGTGAAAACGTCTCAAATCTACCTATATAATAGTCCCATAAAACTCAGATTACATAGAAGTTGGAAGCCAAATAGAAGTAGAAGTCTAAAATAATTTATCTTTTTCCCCGACCCTGCGCGGCCGCTCAGCATAGCTGCGCGGGCGCGCAGGTTGCTGCGCGGCCGCTCAGCATTGCTGCGCGGGCGCGCAGGCCTCTACTGGAAAAAATCCAGGTTTTTTCCGTTTCTTCGCCGTAATCTGCCCATTCCTTTCCTCTCGCAATGGTGAACACATGCCAAGGCTTATTCTTGATGATTCCTCCCCCGAAATGCAATTAATACCCTGAAATGCATAAACACTAGAAAAACGCATCAAATACACAAAATACTTGATTTCAAGACACCAATTTAAGCCATTTTAAGACGTTCTAAGTGGTATAAAATGCCACTTATCAACTATCCACTTACGATACACAACATGTTCATCATTATATGCATCGCTAGCAGGTTCAGTAGGCTTAGGTGAGTCAAGCACATATTCCAGCTTCTCAACCCTGAGAACAATTCTCAAGTTTCGATGTCAGTCAGCAAAATTAGGACCAGGCAACTTATGAGCATCTAGTATGCTCCGGAGTGATAGTGTAGAAGACATAACGTATATAGTAAATCTGTAAATGATGAACACATAACAACACTTAGCAAATATTCAATTTCATTTCAAAACACTATATGAATCGGGTCTTTATTCATAAGTGGCTCCCATTAGTTAATTGAGCATTCATAATGCTAGTGGGAATAGGGATCCTACATTCCATCACACAACCTCGGCTGTAGCACGAAACGGCATGTGATGTTCAATAGGCAGACAACTCTTGTCAATTACATCTTATGTTATTCCCTAATAAAACTTTATCCTCTTGAATAATTGAGTCACGGCTGTAGCATGACAGAATCAATATTCTAAGTCAAGTCTAACCCAATATTTCGTACAATTGAATTAGTCTCCAACGGCCCACGGCTGCAGCACGTAACGACCTTTAGATTCTAATTCAATGTACACATCTCTATGTAATACACAAGTATTTCTTATTTCGAAATCAAAGCCCTCGGCTGTAGCATGAAACGACTATGGTTCAAAAATAAGAACTACTTTCTAACATGTTGGAAGGCTTTGACCGACACAAGCCCGTTGTGTCATTGTCCAATTATTACTTGATATTATTTAATTTTAGAGGGATTATATTACGTTACAATCATAATCATATTATAAAGAGATCCTTCCTTTTAAATTAAATATTTCAAATCAATAATCGATAATCAGATGATTCCCAGATCGGGGGGAGCATTGTCAAGAGGCGTCACTTAATACCCCTTTCTTACAGATAGAAATTTGTTGTTGATAGAATCATCCTTTCTCTCAATACTGAAAATTCATATTCAATTACGTGTTTCATAAACACAAGAATCTCATGATTATATTCATAATATTTATATTAAGGTCATGAAACAATTTCAGTATACTAGATTGTCTAACATATGCCTTATGTTAATTAAGTTCACCTAAATCTATCATTGTATGATAATTTAAGCATATATCACATATATAAGCATGAATAAATGTAAAGGTAGGCATGTTAAATCATGTAGCATATTAGTCTAAGCATTATACATCGCTATGTATCACATGAGGCATTTAAAAGTAATTAAAACAGTTAAAACATGCTTTAAAACACTTTTGGGAATATAAACAGTTCAACACTTTTATATAAGAAAAAATTGACCACTCCATTAGATCCGTCTCGGAAAAACGAATCCAACGATATATTGTACGCCCAAAACGGAGTTACGAAATTCCTAGAAATCAAATTAAAAAAAATAGATGGGCTGTAACGCATTACAAGAACGCGATACAAGCCCTATAATGCATTCCGGTAATGCGTTACAACCCTTTTAAGCCATTAAAAAGCTGTAACGCATTCCGTGAATGCGCCACAGGGTGTAACGCATTCCCGGAATGCGCGACACCCCCTTCCCTGCACGCGTCTGTTCCTTTCTTCTGCGCCTGTCAACTTTGTTTTTTTTGTTTTTTTGTTTTTTTTTATTAATCAAACAGCCGCCGCAGTAACCATTGAACGACGTGCCAATCACCATCAACATTAACATCAGAACGTACTGCCCTTTTCTTTAATCAGCAGGATACCAAACATATATATATACTAACAGATTATATATATATATAATTATGAATTTAATAATAACAACTTCAAAATTTCATAATAATTAATCCACACATTAGAAAATTATGAAAAAATACCCAGACGATCTACAACACTTGTAGAACCCAGATCTACAGTCAAAACAATTTTGAGAAACAATTTCTAATCAATCATAATTAATCCATGATATAACTTGCAAAAATCATAATAAATTCATACAAGATCATAAAATTTTGAAATTTTTATCACAGATCTATATGCATACAACCTAAGCTCTGATACCATTGTAGAATTTTATATATCACGGAAGCATGGTAAATTAATTTTCTTGACATAAAATCCAAATAAAGGCATACAAATCGTGATTAAATCATAAGGGATCGTTTCTAACCTTTAAAAGCGATCCAAGAACGACGAGCGGAGATCCCTAGTAGCTGCTCCTCAAGTGTGAAGCACTCCACCGGTATCCACCAAGAGATCAATGTGATGGAGGGGGAAGGGGTGGGAGAATTAGGGTTTTCTTAACTCTTTAGGTTAAAACAAAAATAGGGTTTATAATAGTATATTTATAGGCAAAATTTTCAGCTGAAAATTTTCCCATAAAATATTATTATTATTAACCCTTTATTCTTATTAACCAATTAACTAATAATTAAAACACCTTTTAATTATTAATCCTTTTTCTAAACACTTTAGAAATAATTCTCTCATTTGATTTAATTTCCAAAAATTAAATTCTTAATTAATAATATTAAGAACTTTTTCTTAATTAATTTATAATCTATTAAATCTCATTTAATCAATTATTAAATTTTCCAATTAATTATTTATTACATAAATAAATAATTATCAGCCATTATTAATTAATTCCTCCACCATTAAATCATTCTCTTTTATGGTGTGACCCTGTAGGTTCAATATTAAGCCGGTAGTGAAAATAAATAATAATAAAACTATTTTATCATTATTTATATAAATTCTCTAATTCATTAAATATGATTAATTAATTAATCATATTTATTCTACATCGTGAGGGATACTTCTCAGCATATCGCGACTATCCGGATAATACGAATTCACTCTTAGAATATCAAGAACCCATTCAGTGAATAATTACCGTACAATCAATTCCTTCTACCCTGCAATGACACGATTAAATACAAGGCATGGAACTTGTGTCAAGCCTATTATTTAATCATATGCTTTCCCATTCACTATGCTTAGTTCTAATTAATGTAAATTAGAAACTTCTTTCTAATTTCATTCTCTGGCCAGAGATTCCTGAACTAGCATAAGTGGATCAGCATTGAACATTCTCTTCCTTCACTGAAAGGGGTAGATCCTTTATTGATCATACACTATCTTCGTGTACAAATTCCTATACCCAGTAGAGCCCTTATAATTGTCCCTAGAGACTAAGAACTAAACCAAAGCATAGTTCAGTGTACACAAGATGACTATGATGACCTCAAGTCTAAGGATACTTGTACAACTATCACTATGTGAACAATTGATGACACGTGAGTGAACTTCATCAGTTGTTCAGGTGTGTGAGTCATGTTCAGTGAACTTATTCTATAATAAGCACCTACATACTAGTTATAGTGTCACCACACAAATGTCTATGAGAACAGACAACCTTCATAATGAAGCAAACATAGTATGTACCGATCTTTGCAGATTATTAATTACCGGTTAGTAATCCTACGACCAGGAACTATTTAAGTTTAGAGTTATCATCTTTTAGGTCTCATTATTATGATCTCATCACAATCCATAAAAAGCTTTACTCTAAACTGTGGTATATCTTATTTAAACACTTAAAATAGATAAAGCCCGCAATAAAAAACAAAACAAGTCTTTTATTAATATCAATGAAATCAAAATAGATTACATAAAAGTTATTCCTAAATCCTCATACATGATTGGACTTAGGACATATCTCTTTCAATATCAGGTCTACTAGCAGTTAGATAGAGTAGAGAGCCAATCATACCTTTGTAATCAGTAATATCTACTGATTTACCAGTATCCTTATCCAATTATGTTGCAGTGGCCATGGGAGTGGATGCACTTGAATAATCTTGCATTCCAAATTTCTTCAGCAAATTTCTGGTGTACTTGGTTTGAAAAATAAAAGTGCATTCTTCATTCTGCTTGACTTGAAGGCCCAGAAAATAGCTAAGTTCCCCCATCATACTCATTTGATATCTTGACTGCATCAGTTTGGCAAACTTCTTGCAAAGTCTGTCATTTGTAGAACCAAAGATGATATCATCAACATATATCTGAACCAAAAGTAAGTCATTTCCATGGTTGAGGTAGAACAGAGTTTTGTCAATAGTTCCTCTGCTAAATCCACTTTCCAGAAGAAACTGAGCCAAAGTCTCATACCATGCTCTCGGAGCTTGCTTAAGGTCATAAAGTGCTTTATCAAGCCTGTAGACATGATTTGGAAATTTGGAATCTACAAAGCCTGGAGGTTGTTCAACATATACATCCTCTTCCAATTCTTCATTGAGAAAAGCACTTTTTACATCCATTTGAAAGACACTAAACTTTTTGTGAGCAGCATAAGCCAAAAATATCCTTATGGCTTCTAATCTAGCAACTGGTGCAAATGTTTCATCATAATCAATTCCCTCATGTTGCGAATATCCTTTTGCAACCAGCCTTGCTTTATTCCTTGTAATTATGCCATCACTATCAGTTTTGTTTCTGAACACCCACTTTGTACCAACAACAGATCTGTTCTTGGGTCTTGGCACTAGGGTCCAGACTTTATTTCTTTCAAATTCATTTAACTCTTCCTGCATTGCTTGCACCCAATCAGCATCTTGAAGAGCTTCTTCCACTTTCTTTGGTTCCGTCCGAGAAAGAAAAGAATTATTGAGACATTCACTTGAAGTAGTTGTTCTAGTTCTGACACCTGCATCAGGATTTCCAATAATTAAGTCAGGTGTATGTGATTTAGTCCACTTTCTTGCAGATGGAAGGTTTTCTCTAGAACTGGATGCTCCCCCATGATCCATGCTATCTTCATCAACATTTTCTGATGCTCCCCCTGAAACTATGCTCTCTGAGTTGGATCCTTCAGAAATTGAGTTTTCAGAATTATCAGAACTTGGCTTATCAGAACTTGATGAATCAGAACTTGAAGAGCCAGTTGAATTTTCTGATGCTTCTTGAGATGTGGTTGTATCTTCAGTATGATCCCCCTGCACAGGTGCATCTTCCTTTGGCATAGATACCACAGTTTCAATAATATCAGAGTTTAATCCATCAGAGTTTGCAGTATCAGGATTTAGACTGTCAGGATTTTCAGTATCAGAATTTAAGTCTTCATTTTCAAATCTCAGCTGATCATGATCATTGAAATCTTCAAGTCCAGTAATCTTCTTATCATCAAAGGAGACATTGATAGATTCCATGACTACCCTTGTTCTTAAATTGTAGACTCTGAAGGCTTTTGTGGAAAGTGGATATCAAACAAAAATTCCTTCATCAGCTTTTAAATCAAATTTGGATAGTTGTTCAGAGTGAGTCTTAAGAACAAAACACTTGCATCCAAATAAATGAAAATACTTCAGATTTGGCTTCTTTTTCTTCACCATCTCATATGGTGTGTAACACCCCCAAATCCGGGGTCGGGGATCCGGGTTGTCACGAGTTCCATTTCCCTTAATAACACCCAATCTTAATACACAATCAATTACTCTGTACTGTGACCCCACAATAAACACACACACCACAAGTTATAGTCTCAGAGATGAATATCCAAAAATAATCACAAGTCGTTTTATTCCACAATTATATGTCAATACACCTTAAAAAGGTTTCTGAATAGATTTACATTTCTTTGCCATTATTACAATTGATAAAGATACATAAGTCTGGTACATTATTAGTTGAAAACTTAGCCTATTGGTAATTTCTACCTCAGCTACAGCGGCCTCAACGCTTCCAGAAAGCTGCGGAACGTTTCCTATCCGCTTGTGTTAGGTCCCAATGTGTTTGTAGAAGGGGGGTTGAATACAAACAGCACCGAATAATCGAATTAAATGCGGAATAAAAAATGTGAAACAAAATTCAAGTTAAATAAAAATATTATTAAACTTGAAAGGTGTTACAACAACTGTATCGATTACAAGGTATTAATCTCAAATCAATTATCACAAATCTAGAATAAATTCGACATGAACTTTTTCTATTTTTGCAATAATTAGAATCAAATGCTAAACGCGATTTGAGATTAAGTTCTAGGGATTTTGATCCGCTAGATTGTTACACAAGAACAAGATAAATAATTCTAGTGGTTTGGATTTAACATTAACAAACTAGAATATTGATCTTGAATAAGCAGATGAATGATGAAATGTTTTTCTTTTGTTTTCTGCTGTTTTCTCTCTTGTTCTGTATTGGTTGCTGTGTTGATTACTAATGAAACAAAAGTCTTCTGCTTCTTTTTATCAAACAGCCGAATGGAAATTGATCTGGTATGACAATCCTTTGCTCAGTAAGAATTTCGGTGTGACAATCTTTAGAGCTAGCAAGACTTTCGGTATGACTATTGATTGTCATACCGATTGTCATATTAGTTCAAATGAATTGTCTTGCTGAATAAATAACAGATTTTAATCTAAATAAAAATTCTGATAAGACAATTAAATGTATTGGCATGACTTTCGGTATGACTATTAATTGTCATACCGATTGTCATACTAATACAATCAGTTTGTCTTGTTTTGAATTTAAATAGATTTTAAACCAATTAAAATTCTGAAAATTCCTAGAATTAATTCTGAATTAATTAATCAATTAATTTAATTAATCAATAAATTAATCTTTGCAGATATAATTTATTTTCTTAATTAAATTATATGACTTAATTAATTAATAGAGAATTAATACTAACCCTGAGCAACATCCATTCTTCTGACAATCTTCTGAAAATCACTGAGAATTATGAATCAATTCCACCACTTCAACGTTGACACTCGATGTACTGTCTGGTTCATGAGTGACTAACTTCCGTGACGTTTCTTCATGTCTTCACTTTGACACTCTGATTTTCTTCAGATTAAATCCTTGTAATTAATGATACTCTGACGAGATCTCTGTCACTTGATTAAATCCACGATCTTGATTTATATCACTGAGGCATGATCAACTTCTTGAACTTCTTCCAGTGAATTACCTCCTCAAGTCTGTAGATGAACCTTGTTTCTGAATCCTTTGACAGATATTACTTTGCGAGATCTCTTTGACGGTCGATCCACTATTTACTTATTACATTCTTATTTGAGTTGAGTTGAATCCTCGAATATACAAATAGGCTATGACATATGACTTACAATCTCCCCCTATTTGTTTGTTAGACAATAACACACAAATACCTAGAGGATAACTCAACTAACAAATAAGAAAAAGATATAAACATACATGCAAAGTAAATAGCAGAAAAGTTCTGGATGAGATTTAACATTTTCCAGATTCCAAGTAGATGTTCCTCTAGACTGAACATATCTTCAAGTAGTTCCATATTCATTTGTACAACCACATTTCCTGTTGAGAAGCCCATATCTCTTGCTTCTCCCCCTATGAGAATCAACTGATTAAAGAAGATCACCTTCGTTTTACCACCTCTCCCGTACAATAGGATCCGCAGATAAAAACCAATGGTACTCCCCTAACAGCTTCTTCCCTTACTAGGAAATCACCTTGTGTTTACCACCTCTCCCGTACAATAGGATCCGTAGTTACAAACAACAATGGTGTGGTGTAGTGTACATGTAGGATCTTTTTCTTACTCCCTGCTATTTCTCCCCCTTAGTTGAGGAATCCTCCAAACTATTACTTAAGCTTTTATCTCCCCCTTAAAGAAGGAATGTATGCCGTCGTCTGAAGGAGTTCTCATATTTCACTTGGTTGGAAAAGAAATAACAAGTAGTTTCTCTTTCTTCCTCACTGTGAGTGTGTGATTCTGTTTAGTGTACCTCACATGTGTTTCACTCTTCTCTCCACTCGTGTTTACACTCATTCTCACAAGTGTATCACTCCTCTCATAGCTCCATATTCCAGCTGTACCTGCAAGGAAAATTACCTTAGCCATCCTTAAGGAGGTCACAGGTGGTGCAATGGGAGTTCACAAATCCCCATCCTTGTTAAACTCGTCAGATAAATCTGAGTCATAATCTACAAGTTGCTAGTTTCCCTTTTAGGGTTCCAGATTTGAATTCTGGGAAGGTAAACAATGATCCAACGAATTTAGCATAAAGATCAAAGTTCCCTTCTAATGTCTGTGAAGACATTTCCTTGTGACTTATCAGGTAATATCTGAATCATTGTCAACAAGTTGCCGATCTGCACCTATGTCAGATCCACTATCCGCAGATGCATCCAGGGGATTTAAGCCTGGGGAGGTAGACACTGACCACTGACATATGGCTTTTGGATCAGTATCCTCTCCTAACACCTGTAAAGGCAATTGGTCCACTAACGAACCTTGAACAATCGACTCTAACCTTAAAATGGTCGAAACTCTTGTTTCCGTCAACTCATCCTTTGTGTGTGTAACCTCTCCTTGTGCATCAAGAATTGTTAATGTTTGAAGTGGTGACACTACATCGGATACCTTGGCCGACAGGCAAAATTCAATAGACTCACCCTGTTGAGAGAATGAATCTAGTAACTGATTTTGTGCCTTTTCAACCATTACATCTTTTTGAGAAGATGTATGGGGGCTAGCAGTTGTCTCGGTTTAAATACTACTCATCTATGTAGGAGACAGAGCTACTGGGTTGACTACAGAACCTTCCTTATGTGGTGCACTAAGGCACTATCTCCCTCATGCTCATTCATACTACATTTAGTGGTAAGAGAGTGTTGGTTGGTTCTGTTTTTGTGTTTGTCTTTACAGTCTGGGATAGACGTTGTGGGTTTTCAACCTCATGACTGTCAATGAAAGAAAGTCATTGGAGACTGAACCTGTAACACAGAACATATGGTAATAGAGAGAAAATGATTTACAATAGTGATTTCAAAAGATTTTACATGAAATAAGAAATCACTAATGTAGAAAGAAGTTTGATTTTGTTTTTCAATATGAATGAGTTTTTGATAAAACATTGATCACTTAGGGTAAAGTCTAAGTAATTCTCATTCATATCAAAAGCTTACAAATATCTGCAACATAATGTTAACAACATATCATTGATCGATACTTGTCAAGTACTTTAGATACTAATTGTTATGTTGCATAACCAATATATCACTGCACATATAAAACAATATGATTGTGCCTAGTGATAAGAGAGTTATAAATATGACGACTCTACTAGTTCATATAAAATTATAACTTCTGTTAGAGTGCCATACCATGTCCTTGACGATTGCTTGAGCAGTATACTAGTTCATACCAACCTGAATTGTGATTGTGAAGAAGAGATTGCATAGTCCAATAGATCTGCAACTGCAAAGTCCATGAACTGTGGTGCACTGACTTCCTCTTTTGACTCACCAACCAGGAGTACACTTGTACACATCTTACTAGAGTACAATTCCAAGTGTAATGTGCAGCAGGTGTCTGATATGTCGTAATATTCTCAAGTCTCGTCACTGGTGCTATATGTTAGATACTGCTTCCTGATAATAACCTAGCACAATATACAAAATTACAATGATAACATTCCCAGCTTGCAAACAGCCATATCCCTCAGATAAACCTTTGCTGTTATCTCCAAAGGTAACCAGGGGGCCAGCTTTCTCAACCACATTTGATAGCAGGGCTCTATCTCCGGTCAAGAATCCACACTACCGGTTGTACCTGTTTAATGCCCTGCACTTCAAATGGATTAGACCTTCTTCGGAACCCAAACTTGGTTGGGCCCGGCATACTTGTAGAACTGTCCTTTGTCAGACAAAACAACATTTTTAATTTTAATTATCTCAACTTTCTCAATGACTGAACATTTGACCTTGTAAACAGCCTTAACAAATTTCTGTTTAAGCTTAGGCACAAATGTCTCCTTTCTAGCCTTAGAAGGACTAGCAGTCTTAGACCTATCATGCTTCTTGTTATTCACATGCTGACGAGGAGTAGTCTTATCATTAGACACATGCTTACCATTAAAATAAGCATACATCATATTAAAAGCACAAGACATACAATTAGCAACACCACATGCTTTATGAGAGTGATTAATAGCAGGTAATTTATGCATGGTAGACATGGCATTATTGTTATCCAACTCATGTGTGTCTGAGTTAGTCTCAGTTGCTTTCACAACTTTGACTGGAACTTTCGACTCACTTGACTTGGAAACAATCTTCTCATTAGCATGATCCTCAGCACGTATTTCTTCTTGAATAACAGAAGAGGTCGCATCAAATGGTTCAGCAATTGATGCTTTATAGAGGGGTTCATCAACACCCTTAAGCACATGTGGTACTTCCCTCCCTTTAGCACATACATGAGGAGGGGAGTTTATGCCTAATTCTCCAATAGCAGCATTGTAATCATAACCTATTCCAGATGTTTGATTAACAGCTTGCTTACTGTAGAACTCTTTAGCCTTCGAACAAGAATTGAAGTAGGCTCTAACCTTAGTCTCAAGACCGGTGATCTTGTCTTTGAGAATAGTTTCGAGTTTTCTATAACAGTCAACTCTATTCTCTAGAAAAGATACCTGTTCTTTTAATTTGTCTTGATTAATGTGCACAAGTCTTAATTCATTGACCTCTTTCTCAAGGTCTGTGATCTGTAAACTTAACAGTTCATTATCACGATGTGCACAATCTAAGTTACCTCTTAGATGATAAACCATTTCAGCATCAGAAAGTTTTACCTCTTTTCTTGACGATGAAGCTTTTCCATCAATAGCCATAAGAGCAAGATTTCCTTCATCTTCATCTTCACTGTCAGTATCATCCCAGCTTCTTCCCTTTGCCAGATAAGCCCTTTCAGAGTTCTTTCTTACTTGCTTTGGCTTCCTACATTCTGTGGCAAAGTGTCCCAACTCATTGCAGTTATAGCATCTAATGGTGCTTCGATCAACCATCCCTGTTTTGTACCCACCACTGCTGGTGTTAGAGGATGAAGATCCACCTTTCTGGAATTTTTTGTAGTTGGACTTGTACTTAAGCTTGGGATTCCTCCTGAATCTGACATGGGAGAATCTCTTGACAATTTGGGCCATTGATTCATCTTCCAATTGCTCCAGCTCTTCCAAGGAATAAAAATCATCACTTGATTGATTTGTAGTAGGAGGATCATATTCTGCTACTAACTCATTTTCCTCACCCTTGGAAAACTGTACCATTCTTTCTAACTGTTGAGATTGTTGTTGTTGTTGACCTTCAGCTACAAGTGCAGTAGATGTGCTGACCATTCTATCCTTCCCGTAGACTTCCTTCTGTTGAATCTGCTCCAATTCATAGGTTTTTAACACTCCATAGAGCCTGTCCAAAGAAATCTCACTCAGATCTCTAGCTTCTCTAATGGCAGTGATTCTATGTTCAAGATGAGCTGGCAGTGTTAAAAGGAACTTTTTGTTGACCTCCCTGATTGAATAATACTTTCCATTGATGTTCAGGTTGTTGATCAACGCATTGTACCTCTCAAACACTTCAGTAATTCCTTCTCCTGGATTTGATTTGAAATGTTCATATTCAGAGGTTAGGATTTCCAACTTGTTCTCCCTAACTTCCTCTGTGCCTTCATTAATCACCTCAATAGTTTCCCACATGTGTTTGGAATTTTTACAGTTCATCACATGTCTGTTCATCAAGGGATCAAGGGAATCAATTAATATTAATTGAAGGCTGGCATCCAAGGAGGCTTCTTCCTTCTCAGCAGGAGTAAAATCTTCAGGCTCTTTTGGATAGGTTCTAGCTTCAGTAGTCACCACACCATCTATTATTACCTCCGGTTCAATAACCATCGGAGTTTTTATACCCTTCTTTAACAAGTTTGAATATTTGGGATTTGCAACTTGTAAAAATAATAGCATCTTCTTCTTCCACATGATATAATTCTCTTTATCAAATTGTGGAATTTTAACGGTTCCAACTTTATGTGAAGTCATTATGAATTTTTGAATAAATAAAAATTCAAGGAGTTGAAAAATCACAAAAGTCTAGGATCTTGATTTGTTCGTTAATCAGAAGGCTCTGATACCAATTGTTAGGTCCCAATGTGTTTGTAGAAGGGGGGGTTGAATACAAACAGCACCGAATAATCGAATTAAATGCGGAATAAAAAATGTGAAACAAAATTCAAGTTAAATAAAAATATTATTAAACTTGAAAGGTGTTACAACAACTGTATCGATTACAAGGTATTAATCTCAAATCAATTATCACAAATCTAGAATAAATTCGACATGAACTTTTTCTATTTTTGCAATAATTAGAATCAAATGCTAAACGCGATTTGAGATTAAGTTCTAGGGATTTTGATCCGCTAGATTGTTACACAAGAACAAGATAAATAATTCTAGTGGTTTGGATTTAACATTAACAAACTAGAATATTGATCTTGAATAAGCAGATGAATGATGAAATGTTTTTCTTTTGTTTTCTGCTGTTTTCTCTCTTGTTCTGTATTGGTTGCTGTGTTGATTACTAATGAAACAAAAGTCTTCTGCTTCTTTTTATCAAACAGCCGAATGGAAATTGATCTGGTATGACAATCCTTTGCTCAGTAAGAATTTCGGTGTGACAATCTTTAGAGCTAGCAAGACTTTCGGTATGACTATTGATTGTCATACCGATTGTCATATTAGTTCAAATGAATTGTCTTGCTGAATAAATAACAGATTTTAATCTAAATAAAAATTCTGATAAGACAATTAAATGTATTGGCATGACTTTCGGTATGACTATTAATTGTCATACCGATTGTCATACTAATACAATCAGTTTGTCTTGTTTTGAATTTAAATAGATTTTAAACCAATTAAAATTCTGAAAATTCCTAGAATTAATTCTGAATTAATTAATCAATTAATTTAATTAATCAATAAATTAATCTTTGCAGATATAATTTATTTTCTTAATTAAATTATATGACTTAATTAATTAATAGAGAATTAATACTAACCCTGAGCAACATCCATTCTTCTGACAATCTTCTGAAAATCACTGAGAATTATGAATCAATTCCACCACTTCAACGTTGACACTCGATGTACTGTCTGGTTCATGAGTGACTAACTTCCGTGACGTTTCTTCATGTCTTCACTTTGACACTCTGATTTTCTTCAGATTAAATCCTTGTAATTAATGATACTCTGACGAGATCTCTGTCACTTGATTAAATCCACGATCTTGATTTATATCACTGAGGCATGATCAACTTCTTGAACTTCTTCCAGTGAATTACCTCCTCAAGTCTGTAGATGAACCTTGTTTCTGAATCCTTTGACAGATATTACTTTGCGAGATCTCTTTGACGGTCGATCCACTATTTACTTATTACATTCTTATTTGAGTTGAGTTGAATCCTCGAATATACAAATAGGCTATGACATATGACTTACAATCTCCCCCTATTTGTTTGTTAGACAATAACACACAAATACCTAGAGGATAACTCAACTAACAAATACGAAAAAGATATAAACATACATGCAAAGTAAATAGCAGAAAAGTTCTGGATGAGATTTAACATTTTCCAGATTCCAAGTAGATGTTCCTCTAGACTGAACATATCTTCAAGTAGTTCCATATTCATTTGTACAACCACATTTCCTGTTGAGAAGCCCATATCTCTTGCTTCTCCCCCTATGAGAATCAACTGATTAAAGAAGATCACCTTCGTTTTACCACCTCTCCCGTACAATAGGATCCGCAGATAAAAACCAATGGTACTCCCCTAACAGCATCTTCCCTTACTAGGAAATCACCTTGTGTTTACCACCTCTCCCGTACAATAGGATCCGTAGTTACAAACAACAATGGTGTGGTGTAGTGTACATGTAGGATCTTTTTCTTACTCCCTGCTATTTCTCCCCCTTAGTTGAGGAATCCTCCAAACTATTACTTAAGCTTTTATCTCCCCCTTAAAGAAGGAATGTATGCCGTCGTCTGAAGGAGTTCTCATATTTCACTTGGTTGGAAAAGAAATAACAAGTAGTTTCTCTTTCTTCCTCACTGTGAGTGTGTGATTCTGTTTAGTGTACCTCACATGTGTTTCACTCTTCTCTCCACTCGTGTTTACACTCATTCTCACAAGTGTATCACTCCTCTCATAGCTCCATATTCCAGCTGTACCTGCAAGGAAAATTACCTTAGCCATCCTTAAGGAGGTCACAGGTGGTGCAATGGGAGTTCACAAATCCCCATCCTTGTTAAACTCGTCAGATAAATCTGAGTCATAATCTACAAGTTGCTAGTTTCCCTTTTAGGGTTCCAGATTTGAATTCTGGGAAGGTAAACAATGATCCAACGAATTTAGCATAAAGATCAAAGTTCCCTTCTAATGTCTGTGAAGACATTTCCTTGTGACTTATCAGGTAATATCTGAATCATTGTCAACAAGTTGCCGATCTGCACCTATGTCAGATCCACTATCCGCAGATGCATCCAGGGGATTTAAGCCTGGGGAGGTAGACACTGACCACTGACATATGGCTTTTGGATCAGTATCCTCTCCTAACACCTGTAAAGGCAATTGGTCCACTAACGAACCTTGAACAATCGACTCTAACCTTAAAATGGTCGAAACTCTTGTTTCCGTCAACTCATCCTTTGTGTGTGTAACCTCTCCTTGTGCATCAAGAATTGTTAATGTTTGAAGTGGTGACACTACATCGGATACCTTGGCCGACAGGCAAAATTCAATAGACTCACCCTGTTGAGAGAATGAATCTAGTAACTGATTTTGTGCCTTTTCAACCATTACATCTTTTTGAGAAGATGTATGGGGGCTAGCAGTTGTCTCGGTTTAAATACTACTCATCTATGTAGGAGACAGAGCTACTGGGTTGACTACAGAACCTTCCTTATGTGGTGCACTAAGGCACTATCTCCCTCATGCTCATTCATACTACATTTAGTGGTAAGAGAGTGTTGGTTGGTTCTGTTTTTGTGTTTGTCTTTACAGTCTGGGATAGACGTTGTGGGTTTTCAACCTCATGACTGTCAATGAAAGAAAGTCATTGGAGACTGAACCTGTAACACAGAACATATGGTAATAGAGAGAAAATGATTTACAATAGTGATTTCAAAAGATTTTACATGAAATAAGAAATCACTAATGTAGAAAGAAGTTTGATTTTGTTTTTCAATATGAATGAGTTTTTGATAAAACATTGATCACTTAGGGTAAAGTCTAAGTAATTCTCATTCATATCAAAAGCTTACAAATATCTGCAACATAATGTTAACAACATATCATTGATCGATACTTGTCAAGTACTTTAGATACTAATTGTTATGTTGCATAACCAATATATCACTGCACATATAAAACAATATGATTGTGCCTAGTGATAAGAGAGTTATAAATATGACGACTCTACTAGTTCATATAAAATTATAACTTCTGTTAGAGTGCCATACCATATCCTTGACGATTGCTTGAGCAGTATACTAGTTCATACCAACCTGAAGTGTGATTGTGAAGAAGAGATTGCATAGTCCAATAGATCTGCAACTGCAAAGTCCATGAACTGTGGTGCACTGACTTCCTCTTTTGACTCACCAACCAGGAGTACACTTGTACACATCTTACTAGAGTACAATTCCAAGTGTAATGTGCAGCAGGTGTCTGATATGTCGTAATATTCTCAAGTCTCGTCACTGGTGCTATATGTTAGATACTGCTTCCTGATAATAACCTAGCACAATATACAAAATTACAATGATAACATTCCCAGCTTGCAAACAGCCATATCCCTCAGATAAACCTTTGCTGTTATCTCCAAAGGTAACCAGGGGGCCAGCTTTCTCAACCACATTTGATAGCAGGGCTCTATCTCCGGTCAAGAATCCACACTACCGGTTGTACCTGTTTAATGCCCTGCACTTCAAATGGATTAGACCTTCTTCGGAACCCAAACTTGGTTGGGCCCGGCATACTTGTAGAACTGTCCTTTGTCAGACAAAACAACATTTTTAATTTTAATTATCTCAACTTTCTCAATGACTGAACATTTGACCTTGTAAACAGCCTTAACAAATTTCTGTTTAAGCTTAGGCACAAATGTCTCCTTTCTAGCCTTAGAAGGACTAGCAGTCTTAGACCTATCATGCTTCTTGTTATTCACATGCTGACGAGGAGTAGTCTTATCATTAGACACATGCTTACCATTAAAATAAGCATACATCATATTAAAAGCACAAGACATACAATTAGCAACACCACATGCTTTATGAGAGTGATTAATAGCAGGTAATTTATGCATGGTAGACATGGCATTATTGTTATCCAACTCATGTGTGTCTGAGTTAGTCTCAGTTGCTTTCACAACTTTGACTGGAACTTTCGACTCACTTGACTTGGAAACAATCTTCTCATTAGCATGATCCTCAGCACGTATTTCTTCTTGAATAACAGAAGAGGTCGCATCAAATGGTTCAGCAATTGATGCTTTATAGAGGGGTTCATCAACACCCTTAAGCACATGTGGTACTTCCCTCCCTTTAGCACATACATGAGGAGGGGAGTTTATGCCTAATTCTCCAATAGCAGCATTGTAATCATAACCTATTCCAGATGTTTGATTAACAGCTTGCTTACTGTAGAACTCTTTAGCCTTCGAACAAGAATTGAAGTAGGCTCTAACCTTA
This sequence comes from Apium graveolens, assembly GCF_009905375.1. Taxonomy (NCBI): domain Eukaryota; kingdom Viridiplantae; phylum Streptophyta; class Magnoliopsida; order Apiales; family Apiaceae; genus Apium; species Apium graveolens. The sequence continues at coordinate 70,430,354 of NC_133650.1, read as the reverse complement.
GTCTCAAGACCGGTGATCTTGTCTTTGAGAATAGTTTCGAGTTTTCTATAACAGTCAACTCTATTCTCTAGAAAAGATACCTGTTCTTTTAATTTGTCTTGATTAATGTGCACAAGTCTTAATTCATTGACCTCTTTCTCAAGGTCTGTGATCTGTAAACTTAACAGTTCATTATCACGATGTGCACAATCTAAGTTACCTCTTAGATGATAAACCATTTCAGCATCAGAAAGTTTTACCTCTTTTCTTGACGATGAAGCTTTTCCATCAATAGCCATAAGAGCAAGATTTCCTTCATCTTCATCTTCACTGTCAGTATCATCCCAGCTTCTTCCCTTTGCCAGATAAGCCCTTTCAGAGTTCTTTCTTACTTGCTTTGGCTTCCTACATTCTGTGGCAAAGTGTCCCAACTCATTGCAGTTATAGCATCTAATGGTGCTTCGATCAACCATCCCTGTTTTGTACCCACCACTGCTGGTGTTAGAGGATGAAGATCCACCTTTCTGGAATTTTTTGTAGTTGGACTTGTACTTAAGCTTGGGATTCCTCCTGAATCTGACATGGGAGAATCTCTTGACAATTTGGGCCATTGATTCATCTTCCAATTGCTCCAGCTCTTCCAAGGAATAAAAATCATCACTTGATTGATTTGTAGTAGGAGGATCATATTCTGCTACTAACTCATTTTCCTCACCCTTGGAAAACTGTACCATTCTTTCTAACTGTTGAGATTGTTGTTGTTGTTGACCTTCAGCTACAAGTGCAGTAGATGTGCTGACCATTCTATCCTTCCCGTAGACTTCCTTCTGTTGAATCTGCTCCAACTCATAGGTTTTTAACACTCCATAGAGCCTGTCCAAAGAAATCTCACTCAGATCTCTAGCTTCTCTAATGGCAGTGATTCTATGTTCAAGATGAGCTGGCAGTGTTAAAAGGAACTTTTTGTTGACCTCCCTGATTGAATAATACTTTCCATTGATGTTCAGGTTGTTGATCAACGCATTGTACCTCTCAAACACTTCAGTAATTCCTTCTCCTGGATTTGATTTGAAATGTTCATATTCAGAGGTTAGGATTTCCAACTTGTTCTCCCTAACTTCCTCTGTGCCTTCATTAATCACCTCAATAGTTTCCCACATGTGTTTGGAATTTTTACAGTTCATCACATGTCTGTTCATCAAGGGATCAAGGGAATCAATTAATATTAATTGAAGGCTGGCATCCAAGGAGGCTTCTTCCTTCTCAGCAGGAGTAAAATCTTCAGGCTCTTTTGGATAGGTTCTAGCTTCAGTAGTCACCACACCATCTATTATTACCTCCGGTTCAATAACCATCGGAGTTTTTATACCCTTCTTTAACAAGTTTGAATATTTGGGATTTGCAACTTGTAAAAATAATAGCATCTTCTTCTTCCACATGATATAATTCTCTTTATCAAATTGTGGAATTTTAACGGTTCCAACTTTATGTGAAGTCATTATGAATTTTTGAATAAATAAAAATTCAAGGAGTTGAAAAATCACAAAAGTCTAGGATCTTGATTTGTTCGTTAATCATAAGGCTCTGATACCAATTGTTAGGTCCCAATGTGTTTGTAGAAGGGGGGTTGAATACAAACAGCACCGAATAATCGAATTAAATGCGGAATAAAAAATGTGAAACAAAATTCAAGTTAAATAAAAATATTATTAAACTTGAAAGGTGTTACAACAACTGTATCGATTACAAGGTATTAATCTCAAATCAATTATCACAAATCTAGAATAAATTCGACATGAACTTTTTCTATTTTTGCAATAATTAGAATCAAATGCTAAACGCGATTTGAGATTAAGTTCTAGGGATTTTGATCCGCTAGATTGTTACACAAGAACAAGATAAATAATTCTAGTGGTTTGGATTTAACATTAACAAACTAGAATATTGATCTTGAATAAGCAGATGAATGATGAAATGTTTTTCTTTTGTTTTCTGCTGTTTTCTCTCTTGTTCTGTATTGGTTGCTGTGTTGATTACTAATGAAACAAAAGTCTTCTGCTTCTTTTTATCAAACAGCCGAATGGAAATTGATCTGGTATGACAATCCTTTGCTCAGTAAGAATTTCGGTGTGACAATCTTTAGAGCTAGCAAGACTTTCGGTATGACTATTGATTGTCATACCGATTGTCATATTAGTTCAAATGAATTGTCTTGCTGAATAAATAACAGATTTTAATCTAAATAAAAATTCTGATAAGACAATTAAATGTATTGGCATGACTTTCGGTATGACTATTAATTGTCATACCGATTGTCATACTAATACAATCAGTTTGTCTTGTTTTGAATTTAAATAGATTTTAAACCAATTAAAATTCTGAAAATTCCTAGAATTAATTCTGAATTAATTAATCAATTAATTTAATTAATCAATAAATTAATCTTTGCAGATATAATTTATTTTCTTAATTAAATTATATGACTTAATTAATTAATAGAGAATTAATACTAACCCTGAGCAACATCCATTCTTCTGACAATCTTCTGAAAATCACTGAGAATTATGAATCAATTCCACCACTTCAACGTTGACACTCGATGTACTGTCTGGTTCATGAGTGACTAACTTCCATGACGTTTCTTCATGTCTTCACTTTGACACTCTGATTTTCTTCAGATTAAATCCTTGTAATTAATGATACTCTGACGAGATCTCTGTCACTTGATTAAATCCACGATCTTGATTTATATCACTGAGGCATGATCAACTTCTTGAACTTCTTCCAGTGAATTACCTCCTCAAGTCTGTAGATGAACCTTGTTTCTGAATCCTTTGACAGATATTACTTTGCGAGATCTCTTTGACGGTCGATCCACTATTTACTTATTACATTCTTATTTGAGTTGAGTTGAATCCTCGAATATACAAATAGGCTATGACATATGACTTACAGCTTGCGAATTGGGAGCTTGGTCATGTTCATCTTATCTAACTGATGTTGTGTGATGAAAGAAGAAAGCAAGGGTGAGCAGCAAGCCCACCAAAATAATATGTATAATGATTAACAATATATGAGCCTACTCATAATACTCATGAAAGTCTTGGTCAAAAGAAATGAACCAAGTTGATATCTTAATGCGATGAAGTCGTAAAATATTCAGTATATATATATATACATATATACTTTTCAAAATATTGGAAGTCCTCTTCCATGCATAATATACACAAAGTCCCAGTGTATAACTGTATAAAAAAAATATCGTTGCAAGGTGATCTCATATATCTAACCTTGTCTCAACGTTTTTCTGAAAATCTTTGTCATTCATAAGACAATTATTAATTAGATATAAGTTTAAGAGATGAAGTTACAAGATACCCCAATATACTTATATCTTTCCCAAATACTACTTGAACTACCACCGTTCAAGTTATAATTAGTTTCAAAAGTTCATCACATAGATGAGACTACAAGACAAGATTTGGATAGATTCAATCTTTGAATATCATTATAAATAATGAAGTTGCGAGATACTTCATTAAGTCCCGACATATATATACACCTATATATATATATATACATTTCCTGAAAACCTCTATCATGTAAAGTATGAACAGAATTGCAATATACAATAAATTTGGAAAGGAAAGAATTTTGGCATAAACTTGATATCTTGCTGATCAGGCAAAGATTCCAATAAGTAACCTATTCTACTAGTAGATGGACGAATTCCCCACTGGTCATCACCCTGGTCTCAATAGGACCTTATGCTGGACTGCCACTCAGCCACTTATGCATTTGATGGACTCCCACTGAGCCACTTACACTATCATGGACGCCCACTGAGCCCATGTTGCTTATGCCGACTCGATAGATGGACTTACTTCCCGAACGTTGGGTAAGTAATCAATTCATTTACCAAAACTGCAACCTTGTTGCGAATATAAAATACACCACAGAGCCGGATCCCTTAGATTTTTGAGCGAGTATTCAAGTCCCCTTAAAATGGAAGATCTTGAATTTGAAAACAAGTTTTGGGATCCGCTCTACCCTTTTTAAATTCATTTTGAAGACTCGAAAACATTTTTAAGAATATTTGGAGTAATGCTGATTTATGAAATAAATCAGTCCCAATTATGAAAGAAATATCTGAATATTATTATTTAAATAATATTCCCATAAAGAATAATGGAGGTAGAAGTTGGAAAACTTATACTCGAAATGAATAGCAAATAATCAAAGATATACTTATACGAAAGTAATATCTTTATTTGAATAATCAAAAATAAGTTTGATTATCGACACCTTATTCTTTAATAAAATAAAGAATATATTTCAGTAATAAGCGGAGTCATAATACCTCGAATGAATATTATAAATAATATTCATTAAATAAAATAAAGGAGTCATACATCCTCAAATGAATATTCAAATAATATTCAATAATAAAATAAAGGAGTCATAAGTCCTCGGATGAATATTTGAAATAATATTCAATAATAAAATAAAGGAGTCATAAGTCCTCGGATGAATGTTTGAATAATATTCATTTAATAAAATAAAGAAGTCATAAACCCTCGAATAAATATTCATAATAATATTCATTAAATAAAATAAAATTATCGAATAAACCTTATTCGATTAATAGTTTTGAAAACTATAACCATATATATATAGATAAATATATATGTATATATATACATATATACAAAATCTACTCGGGATCCTCGACTCCCGGTTTAGAAAATATTTCCACCTTTTGGGTCCCTATACTAAGGGTATATGCAAGTTACCGCTATCCTCTAGCATAGGTATTATCAACTGAATCAACAGATATATATAGCAAGAATACGAAACAGGCATGCATATATATATATATATATATATATATATATATATATATATATATATATCATAGCAGCATGCTTCAATATATTACAACATTTGCTAATTAACCAACATTCATCTATCGCAAGATAATGCAAATACATATATACATCACAACAACAGTATAACGGGTAGAAAACTTGCCTGAGCAACTTGGGGTGAAAAAAGGCTCGGGACGAGTCTGGTAACCTATAAACAACAAGTAAGTTGGAATTAAACCAAAGTCACTTGTAAATCTATACTCTAACCAACTCAGACTCTAACGCTCGTTTTGTGCTTACTGATTCTCTTAAGTCACTCGAGTACCCTCGGCTCCACCATTTTTTAATAATTTAACCTTTACGAGTTTTAAGGCGATTCCTTCGCGAGTGTCTTACCAACTGCCTAACACACTTACCATAAATGTTTCATACATTAATTAACCCTTTTTGGCCTTTAACCTATGTTTCAAAGTAAGGCGAGGGGAAATGTTTCGTTCGCGAAACGCCGTTACTTAAAACGGTCGTTTCTCCTAAACCGTGCATCGGAATCGAACGAACCACATATCAAAACGAAGCTCGTAACACGAGCTATCTAGACATGGCAATGGTCATAATCTAGCAGGGGGTGCTCGGGTCCTAATGTTATGCACAAAAACAGTCTAAAGAAAATCGGACGTTACGACGACTATGTTTACGTGATTTCCCAAATTTAAACCATTCAAAACCAACCACAATTCAACCCCAAATCAATCATACAACCAACATCCATCCAAAACACACTCCAACAGCCCCATCAAATCAATGTTACCAATTCATACTTATTTCTCAATTATGAACTAAGAGTTTTACTTAAGTTCATTGACTAATTAACCAAGATTTCCAACTCCAAAAATATCACAAAATCAACCAATCTCTAAACACACAATAATCATGCCTCTCACCAACTAAAATACTCATAACAAGCTTTAACATGATTACACACCCATTACCCTAACCCTTCATCTAAACATTAGGAAATCTAAACAACAAAACTTAAAGCTAAGATCATGAAGAGTTATACCTTCCTTGAAGCTTTTAATCCATGAAAGATCCTTGGAATGCCCATGGAAGCCTTAATCTAACCTCCTACAAGCTTGTTCTTTCAAAGAAATCAAGAACACAAAAATTAATTTCAAGAAAGTACTATTCACCATCTTCTTTCTTGATTTATAGAAAAAGATTGGATTGGAATTAGAAGCTTAAACTTATAGGAAGTATGTAACTTAACTAGGAGAAGCTAGGATAATTACCTTGCTAAATAGTAAGTGGAGGAGCTTGGACTTTCATTTTTTAAGAAAAGAGGCCGAGAGCTTGAAGAAGAAAATGGGGGTTTTGTGTTTTTTTGATGAAAATGAAATGTTTTGGCTTGGTTGGTTGCTTTTTGTCTTGTTTTTGGTTAATTACTTTTCTAGCCTTGACTTTGTGTGGTTTTAAATCAACCACATCTCCTTCCCTTTATGTCATGCTTATGTCACATTGCTATGTCATCATCCCTTCTAATCTCTTTGATTAGCTTCTAATTGTTTGCCTAATGACCGATGATCTGTTATACGGTTCGCTTAATTTTCGTTTTCGTTTATCGTTTGAGGGATTATACCCGGGATCTTATTACTTAGGTTCCCTTAACCTTTCTCAATATATTATATTCCTTTTTATGATCCTCTATTATAATCCTTTAATTTAAATCCTTTTTATCCTGTTACCTTATACTCAATTCTCTCCGTATCTAGTGTATTTCCTGGAAAAAATCAAAGTGTTCGGAATTGGATTCTGACGATCTTTGCATACACTTATATACCATATAGAGTACTAATAAAACCTCAGAATATCCATATCAGAACCCCTACATAGTGTGGCATGAAAAATTTTCTCAATCAGCAAAAACACTATTCATAAGGGTTTTAAAAAAAAATTCCCAAAAATTGGGGTTATTACAGTCTCCCCTCCTTAAAAGGATTCCGTCCCGGAATCAGATAGAAATGAATAGGGATACTTTCTTAGTATTGTACTTTCTAACTCTCAAGTCAATTTTCCCACATTGTGGTTCTACCATCAAACTCTTACTAGTTTGATAACCCTTCTCCTAAGCACTCGTTCCTTCTTAATCTATACCCTTCCTGGTTGCTCCATATAGGTTACGTCTGGTTGCATGTCTATGCGCTCCTATGCCCCTATTTATCTGGCATCCGAATTACACTTCCTTAACATTGATACGTGAAACACGTTATGACTTGCTACATGTTCTGGGGTAAGGTTAGCTCATATGCTAACTTCCCAATACTTCTTAATATATCCAAGGGTCCAACAATTGGTGGACTTAGCTTTCCTTTCTTTCCGAATCTCATTAATTCTTTTCAAGGAAATACTTTTAACAATACAAGGTTGCCTCCTTCCTATTCTTTGTCCTTTCGTGTCAAATCGACATACTTTTTATGTCCTTCCTGGCTACTACCAGTCGTCCTCTGATTAGATCTATTATATCCCTGGTCCTTTGGACTACTGCGGGTCCGAGCATCTTGCGCTCTACAACTTCATCCTAACATAAGGGAGATCGACATTGTCTTCCCTCAAGGATCTCATAAGGCGATACCTCAATACTGACATATGATCTATTATCGTAAGAAAACTCAACCCGTGTTAAGTGATCATTCCAATTTCTTTCAAGTCTATTGCACAGACTCTCATTATAGCTTTTAGCATTAGAGCTTTTGCTTCTCACTACCCATCATTTTCCAGTTCGTAGTCGCTACTACCTTCCGTTCCTAATATTATACTAGTTATACTTTTGCTCGTTAGCATTCTATAACCTTTTAATAACCACGTCAACCTTAGTATCACGAATGTGTTTCCATTCCGAATACTACCACAACTTTATTACTCCTTTTTCAGCTGTTTCTATTTCCCAAAGTTTGATCAATCATATAGAAGTAAAGGAATTTGTTGAGAGATCACTATGATCATGAACACTTGTTATATCACATAGTTAGTACAGAAGGTGGCCAGCCTTTAGTACTTGACAAGCAATTAAACAATAGATGGTATCCTACTAGGCTTCTATCACACAGATAGATAGTCATTCGGCAATACCTCCCCTTCTGGAAGGGTTGTTCTTCTCAGCTTACATGAAATGAAAAGAAGAGAAAAGAACGAATTGAAGAGAATTGTATATATGAAAAAAATATACTGCCACAAAATATCTGGCTTGGAACCTACCTCTGAACTATAGAGGTTTGTCATAGGAGAACAAAACATATGTATTTATATCAACATCAAGTATTATCGCATCGCATTTTGCATGCTTAAATATTTTTTGCTATTCCGTCCATCATTCTATGGACCTATGCTCTTCCTCGAGCTTATACACAATCACCTTTGAAACTCCCTCGACATCGAAAATCGAATCTGGGTTTTCATTTCAGACATCACCGTTACTAAAATTCTATACTTGCACTGCAACCTTCCTCGTATAGTAATATGACTCCCTATTGATAAGAAAGAATAAATATTCAATAGGTAGATACTCTACTTAATTAGTCTATCAATGATAACTTATACACTACCACGACCCGCTTAGTAGTACTCAATCTCAACACCCATTCCAATACAACTCTCATGGTTGTATTCAGCTCACTACTCGCAGAATCATTGATGCCTTACTATGGTCCACCACTGACCTACTGTCGTCATTCACTTTTCCATAAAATCTTAATATCTAACCATACGGAGTCCATACATGTCGTATCAAATCATTCTAAGGAGGTAACATAATCACCATTCCTGATTCATGAAGAACACTCCTGATCCTGACATACATAAATGACATGAAGCAGATAAAATTGCAGAAGAGTTTCAATCAAGGCAACGATAGCAGGTTAATACCATTCTTAATCATATGCCTTCAATAGAAGACTTAACTCAAAGGTTCGTTTAGTCCTTTTTGAAATATGGTCCTGGATTATTCTCAAGATAGGATCTTCTGAGATAGATAGCCCGCTCATGGCGATTACACGAATTAAACCTTTACCAACTACTATCACGGTTGGGTATTGCACAGTCATCAGAAGGAATGACAATCTTCCAAACCAAAATACAACCATCACAGCTTTAACCATCATCACTGTATCCCTCTCGCACGAGCGCCTATAATTATCCTCTTACATTTAAAGTGTCGGCCACCTCTTTGGCCTTTCCTGATAGTAAAATTTCCTTACAGTCAATTTCATTTTAACCACTTTCACTAATTTTCTACCCTATTTCCGATCACTGCTTGAGTGAAGATGTTTTCCTTAAAATCAGATGAGTAATTTTTTTTTTTTACCATTTTTCCATAAGTTATTGCCTCAGTCTTTAGAGGTTAATCACTGTCACGACTGACTCTCAATCATACTTAGAACATCTTTAATCTTAGGTCCTAATTGCCTGGAACAAATTCGACCTTTACTGGTTCGATCCATACTTTCTCATGGTTTAACACGTGCCCCACTTGGCATCATTATAATTACGACACATTTCCTTTATCAACATTTCTATTCTTGAGAATTTTGAATATTACCTTTCTCCTTGTAAAACCTCTAAGGTTATCCTTGAATCGTTCCTCCTGTATTCCCTAGATACAGGGCATATCAAAATACCATTTACTAATACTAAAACCATTGTCTATATACTTCTGAAAAATTTCTCCACTGATCCTTAAAGGTCGTTATTACCTTAATCCTTTCCAAATCATACTGTCAAAACTCATACTGTCCCTATTAAGGGTGAAATGCCAACCTTTATGCATTCCCCTAGGATTCATTTTAAGTTACCGATGTTCTATTCTTAATTCCACCTTTAAAAGGTACCTGCATCCTTCCATGGATAAATTAAGTCATATATCCCTGATAAGGGTGTCTTATTCAATCATTCCCACCTCGATAGTATATGCCTAATTTCACAATAGCATCCTTATTCAAATTGAGGTCAATCCATATGGCCTCCAAAAGATAACAATGGTCATCCGCTTTTCTTTCCTGATTTGGTAATGATAACATGGATGTTCTGGAAGATATTGGTCATGTTCAACATGAACTTCTTCTTAATAATTCCTTATGTACTTTTATTGTTTATCTCAACAGTCCCCTCAATGTTGGGATATCTTTCATACCTGGCGTCTCCCTTTCTGGGTATCATGCCACCGGTCTTACACTTCCCATTCTTGAAGGTCACTTCCTTCATCCAATTTTCTTAATTTCTTACTTTCTTGTCTCCTTAGTCTATCCGCGTCTCATTATTTACCCTTCGAATTATCTCAAGGTTTCATTGAATTCTCCCAACTTACAGGGGATAATTATATATGTACCTCTTATGCCTTCAACCATCTATTTTAACTCATGGTGAATCACCCTCATCCTGACGATTACATACTTTTCTATGTCTATTGCTACGAGTCTTTAGGGTTTCCTCATACGCAACTCCCTTATCATACCTCAAACTCTATTGCCTTTATATTCCTTTCCACTTCAGTTTCTTTTTATTTTCCTTTCTCTTATCATTATTTCATGAACTAACACAACATAAGTATTGATTCCAAACATCCCGTCATTCTGGATTCGTGTCCTCAGAACGAATCTTGATAACTTTTACAACTTAGATTCATAATTCATCATACTCATCCACTTTTGTTCTAGCTCCAAAGCTTTTACACTATCTCCTTATCTTTGGGAATTACTTTCCCGAAAATAATTGACTGAACTTAAATCAGTTTATTCTAACCTCTGGCTCCGTGCCTTTCTTGGTCTTTCACCAGCGGGTGGTCTCTCTCTTAGGAGGGTAAGTGACAAAAACAGTCTTTTGTGGTTCGTCAATCATTTAGAATCTCAAATGATTCCTATATTTCCTTTAGCCAGGCTCTTGCCTCGATTGGGTCAGCTTGTTCCTTAGAACTCTAAGAGCTTAGCGACTTAAAGGTCATGAAAGAATTTCCTACCGCATCGTTTCCTCGAGGTGGTGGTTGGGGATAATAGTATAAGTTCTTTTTAGACAGGTCCATGAATTGCCGTATAGGAGTACCGTCTCGGGTCTCCTTTCCTTACTCGACTTTCTGTTTCCTTAGTATGAAATGTTTCATCCTTCTCCCATACTTGGGGTTATCTTATACGTTAAAATCCTCATTTTCCACTTCATTATGTTATGGGTTCCTTCTATCTTGATGGCGTCCTCCCTGACTATCACATTCAGGGTTTGCCCTTAATCTTATTCCTTGAACTATTACTTTCATCTAAGATCTCATCTTTAAGCTCTTGAACATCTGGAACCCAAATTCTATAGGAATACCTCATTATTCCCTTATCATTTTTCTCGGTATTAATCTCATATCTATTTGTTGGCTCTCTGCCTTCATTCTTCACTTTTTCTCGCACAATATGTTCTTTTCCAATAATTCGGTCTCTATTGCAATCTCAAACAGCTTTTCGGTACCAGCTCCGGTTACCTTCACTACTATTTCCATTTTCTCAAAATCTCTTATCAACTCTCCCAAAGACATTATCATCTTGAGTCTCTCCTTTTTACTAAGGGCATCAGCCACCACATTGGCTTTCCCCGAATGATAAAGAATCTCCCACTCATAATTCTTGATTAGCTCTAACCGCCTCCTCTGGCGTATGTTGAGCTCTTTCTACGGGAAAATGTACTAGAGTACTTATGGCTTAGGTAAATCTCGCACTCCTCTCCATACAAATATTGCCTCCAATCTTTAGGGCAAAACTATTGCTACGAGCCCAAGCTCATGGGTGGGGATATCGAATTTTATATTCCCTTAATTGTCTTGACGCAGACGCGATTATCTTGCTGTGCTATATAAGAAGCACCCTAATTCCTTATGCGAAGCGTCACTTACAAATCACAAAATCTCCTTTTTCCATCCGGCAACGCCAACATAGGGGCCGTCACCAACCTTTGCTTCAGTTTTTAAAAGCTGTTCTCGCATTTCTCTGTCTATTCGAACTTCTCAGTCTTATGAGTAAGCCGCGTTAAAGGGGCTACTATCTTTACAAACTTGAACGAACCTCCGGTAGTGACCGACCAATTCTACCTCTGGTAGTCGACCTAACCATGGTCATCAATTCATCAGTGGTCCTTTATTCATTTTTGTCAGGATCCTCCATGGGATCCTCCTCAGCAACTATCCCTTCTAGGACAACATCCTCAACCGCTACATCCTCAATATCAACATCATCCGGTCCTGCATTAGGACACTCTATCGGATCCACAATCCGATCTCCAATTAGTAATAAACATCATCGCGCTGTTGCTCCTCAACCTCAGGGTTCGGAGTCCCGCTACCATCTACGATAACGAACTACGCTTCTATCACGATATTTATAAGGGTTCCCATAAGGGTTTTAACTGTCATTGCTACGTTAGGTAGCCCGACTATGAACTTGGCAAGAGTTCTTATTATCTTAGTGAACTTATTATCTTGACGTCACATCATCTCTGAGGTTTATAACGCTTAGCTCTGATACCACTTCTGTAACACCCCCAAATCCGGGGTCGGGGATCCGGGTTGTCACGAGTTCCATTTCCCTTAATAACACCCAATCTTAATACACAATCAATTACTCTGTACTGTGACCCCACAATAAACACACACACCACAAGTTATAGTCTCAGAGATGAATATCCAAAAATAATCACAAGTCGTTTTATTCCACAATTATATGTCAATACACCTTAAAAAGGTTTCTGAATAGATTTACATTTCTTTGCCATTATTACAATTGATAAAGATACATAAGTCTGGTACATTATTAGTTGAAAACTTAGCCTATTGGTAATTTCTACCTCAGCTACAGCGGCCTCAACGCTTCCAGAAAGCTGCGAAACGTTTCCAATCCGCTTGCGAATTGGGAGCTTGGTCCTGTTCATCTTATCTAACTGATGTTGTGTGATGAAAGAAGAAAGCAAGGGTGAGCAGCAAGCCCACCAAAATAATATGTATAATGATTAACAATATATGAGCCTACTCATAATACTCATGAAAGTCTTGGTCAAAAGAAATGAACCAAGTTGATATCTTAATGCGATGAAGTCGCAAAATATTCAGTATATATATATATACATATATACTTTTCAAAATATTGGAAGTCCTCTTCCATGCATAATATACACAAAGTCCCAGTGTATAACTGTATAAAAAAAATATCGTTGCAAGGTGATCTCATATATCTAACCTTGTCTCAACGTTTTTCTGAAAATCTTTGTCATTCATAACTCCATTATTAATTAGATATAAGTTTAAAAGATGAAGTTACAAGATACCCCAATATACTTATATCTTTCCCAAATACTACTTGAACTACCACCGTTCAAGTTATAATTAGTTTCAAAAGTTCATCACATAGATGAGACTACAAGACAAGATTTGGATAGATTCAATCTTTGAATATCATTATAAATAATGAAGTTACGAGATACTTCATTAAGTCCCGACATATATATACACCTATATATATATATACATTTCCTGAAAACCTCTATCATGTAAAGTATGAACAGAATTGCAATATACAATAAATTTGGAAAGGAAAGAATTTTGGCATAAATCTGATATCTTGCTGATCAGGCAAAGATACCAATAAGTAACCTTTTCTACTAGTAGATGGACGAATTCCCCACTGGTCATCACCCTGGTCTCAATAGGACCTTATGCTGGACTGCCACTCAGCCACTTATGCATTTGATGGACTCCCACTGAGCCACTTACACTATCATGGACGCCCACTGAGCCCATGTTGCTTATGCCGACTCGATAGATGGACTTACTTCCCGAACGTTGGGTAAGTAATCAATTCATTTACCAAAACTGCAACCTTGTTGTGAATATAAAATACACCACAGAGCCGGATCCCTTAGATTTTTGAGCGAGTATTCAAGTCCCCTTAAAATGGAAGATCTTGAATTTGAAAACAAGTTTTGGGATCCGCTCTACCCTTTTTAAATTCATTTTGAAGACTCGGAAACATTTTTAAGAATGTTTGGAGTAATGCTGATTTATGAAATAAATCAGTCCCAATTATGAAAGAAATATCTGAATATTATTATTTAAATAATATTCCCATAAAGAATAATGGAGGTAGAAGTTGGAAAACTTATACTCGAAATGAATAGCAAATAATCAAAGATATACTTATACGAAAGTAATATCTTTATTTGAATAATCAAAAATAAGTTTGATTATCGACACCTTATTCTTTAATAAAATAAAGAATATATTTCAGTAATAAGCGGAGTCATAATACCTCGAATAAATATTATAAATAATATTCATTAAATAAAATAAAGGAGTCATACATCCTCAAATGAATATTCAAATAATATTCAATAATAAAATAAAGGAGTCATAAGTCCTCGGATGAATATTTGAAATAATATTTAATAATAAAATAAAGGAGTCATAAGTCCTCGGATTAATATTTGAATAATATTCATTTAATAAAATAAAGAAGTCATAAACCCTCGAATGAACTCGGGATCCTCGACTCCCAGTTTAGAAAATATTTCCACCTTTTGGGTCCCTTTACTAAGGGTATATGCAAGTTACCACTATCCTCTAGCATAGGTATTATCAACTGAATCAACAGATATATATAGCAAGAATACGAAACAGGCATGCATATATATATCATAGCAGCATGCTTCAATATATTACAACATTTGCTAATTAACCAACATGCATCTATCGCAAGATAATGCAAATACATATATACATCACAACAACAGTATAACGGGTAGAAAACTTGCCTGAGCAACTTGGGGTGAAAAAAGGCTCGGGACGAGTCTGGTAACCTATAAACAACAAGTAAGTTGGAATTAAACCAAAGTCACTTGTAAATCTATACTCTAACCAACTCAGACTCTAACGCTCGTTTTGTGCTTACTGATTCTCTTAAGTCACCCGAGTACCCTCGGCTCCACCATTTTTTAATAATTTAACCTTTACGAGTTTTAAGGCGATTCCTTCGCGAGTGTCTTACCAACTGCCTAACACACTTACCATAAATGTTTCATACATTAATTAACCCTTTTTGGCCTTTAACCTATGTTTCAAAGTAAGGCGAGGGGAAATGTTTCGTTCGCGAAACGCCGTTACTTAAAACGGTCGTTTCTCCTAAACCGTGCATCGGAATCGAACGAACCACATATCAAAACGAAGCTCATAACACGAGCTATCTAGACATGGAAATGGTCATAATCTAGCAGGGGGTTCTCGGGTCCTAATGTTATGCACAAAAACAGTCTAAAGAAAATCGGACGTTACGACGGCTATGTTTACGTGATTTCCCAAATTTAAACCATTCAAAACCAACCACAATTCAACCCCAAATCAATCATACAACCAACATCCATTCAAAACACACTCCAACAGCCCCATCAAATCAATGTTACCAATTCATACTTATTTCTCAATTATGAACTAAGAGTTTTACTTAAGTTCATTGACTAATTAACCAAGATTTCCAACTCCAAAAATATCACAAAATCAACCAATCTCTAAACACACAATAATCATGCCTCTCACCAACTAAAATACTCATAACAAGCTTTAACATGATTACACACCCATTACCCTAACCCTTCATCTAAACATTAGGAAATCTAAACAACAAAACTTAAAGCTAAGATCATGAAGAGTTATACCTTCCTTGAAGCTTTTAATCCATGAAAGATCCTTGGAATGCCCATGGAAGCCTTAATCTAACCTCCTACAAGCTTGTTCTTTCAAAGAAATCAAGAACACAAAAATTAATTTCAAGAAAGTACTATTCACCATCTTCTTTCTTGATTTATAGAAAAAGATTGGCTTGGAATTAGAAGCTTAAACTTATAGGAAGTATGTAACTTAACTAGGAGAAGCTAGGATAATTACCTTGCTAAATAGTAAGTGGAGGAGCTTGGACTTTCATTTTTTAAGAAAAGAGGTCGAGAGCTTGAAGAAGAAAATGGGGGTTTTGTGTTTTTTTGATGAAAATGAAATGTTTTGGCTTGGTTGGTTGCTTTTTGTCTTGTTTTTGGTTAATTACTTTTCTAGCCTTGACTTTGTGTGGTTTTAAATCAACCACATCTCCTTCCCCTTATGTCATGCTTATGTCACATTGCTATGTCATCATCCCTTCTAATCTCTTTGATTAGCTTCTAATTGTTTGCCTAATGACCGATGATCTGTTATACGGTTCGCTTAACTTTCGTTTTCGTTTATCGTTTGAGGGATCATACCCGGGATCTTATTACTTAGGTTCCCTTAACCTTTCTCAATACATTATATTCCTTTTTATGATCCTCTATTATAATCCTTTAATTTAAATCCTTTTTATCCTGTTACCTTATACTCAATTCTCTCCGTATCTAGTGTATTTCTTGGAAAAAATCAAAGTGTTCGGAATTGGATTCTGACGATCTTTGCATACACTTATATACCATATAGAGTACTAATAAAACCTCAGAATATCCATATCAGAACCCCTACATAGTGTGGCATGAAAAATTTTCTCAATCAGCAAAAACACTATTCATAAGGGTTTTAAAAAAAAATTCCCAAAAATTGGGGTTATTACATGGTGTCTTTCCATGCTTGTTAATGAGTGTTGCATTCTGAGTAAAAGAAGCAGTCTGCACAGCTTCAGCCCAAAAATAGGTTGGTAGCTTTGCTTCATCAAGCATAGTTCGTGCAGCTTCAATAAGAGTTCTATTCTTTCTTTCAACAACTCCATTTTGCTGTGGAGTTCCAGGAGCAGAAAATTCCTGCTTTATTACATGGTCTTTGCAGAACTCTTCCATGATCAAATTCTTGAACTCAGTGCCATTATCACTTCTTATGATCTTCACAGAATTTTTGACCAATTTATCCAGTTGCTTAACATGATCAATCAAGATAGATGCAGTTTCACTTTTTGTGTGCAAGAAATACACCCATGTGTATCTGGTGAACTCATCCACTATGACCATAGCATATTTCTTCTTTGCAATAGACATGACATTCACTGGACCAAATAGATCTACATGTGGTAGGTGATAAGGCTCAAGAATTGATGATTCAGTCTTGCTCTTGAATGAAGATTTTCTTTGTTTTACCTTCTGACATGAATCACAAAGGCCATCAGGAGCAAACACTGATTTTGGCAGTCCTCTCACAAGATCTTTCTTGACTAATTCTTTTATATTGTTAAAATTTAAATGAGAGAGTTTTTTGTGCCAATTCCAGCTTTCTTCAATTGATGCTCTACTCAACAGACATATTGCAGAACCGTCAGTACTTGTTGAAAGCTTGGCTTCATAAATGTTACCATGCCTGTATGCTTTCAGAACAACTTTGCCTGTAGATTTGCTTACAACTTAACAGTGTTCTTCAAAGAAATCCACATGAAAACCTCTATCACAGATTTGACTAACACTCAGCAGATTGTGTTTAAGTCCTGAGACCAGAGCTACTTCTTTAATGATGGCATTCCCAAGATTGATATTGCTATATCCCAGTGTTTTTCCAATGTTGCCATCTCCATAAGAAACACTTGGGCCAGCTTTCTCCACAAAGTCTGATAGCAGGGCTTTATTTCCAGTCATATGTCCTGAGCATCCACTGTCCAGAACTAGGATGTTTTTCATGTTACCCTGCAATCACAAAGACCACTAATGATTAGTTTTAATGACCCAGACTTGCTTGGATCCTTTTGCCTTATTAAGTTTGTTAACATTTGCAGCGGATTTAGCATCAGAGTTTATGTTAACATTTTTCTTATCAACATTTACACTATCAGACTTTGTATCAGAACTTACACTAGAAGGAACAATGCTAACTTTCTTTAAAGAATATTTTATTTGATAATAATCATAGTACAAACTATGATATTCCTTACAAGTATAAATGGAATGCCATAAACTACCACAATGAAAACAAGGATTTTGTGGCCTATATATAACAGAATGACTCTTAACTCCTGACTTTGAAGGTAAGGAGTTTATGTTCTTATTCTTCCTGCAAAAAGAAGCCAGATGGTTAGAACTTCCACAGTTATGACATATTTTTCTAGGAGCATTAGGAACAGGCTTATAATCATTGCTTTTATTCACACCTTCATTTCCATTCCTATTTTTCCTAGGTGAATTTACCTTGTTTACATTCTTAACATCTTTCAGCTTATGCTTAAGTTGCTTCTTAGTCATTAAGCCTACATTAACTTCAGTTGTCTTTTCCTGTTTTAGTTTGTCAGAAATTAATTCCTCTTTAACTTCTGATTTCTCAGTATTAGACTTTACAGCTACAAACTTAACAGGTTTTAACTTTGGCTTTTGTTTAACAACTATAGGCTTAATTTCTACAGTTCCTTTATCATTCTTATCATCTCCATAACCTAAGCCCTCTTTCCAGTTTCCACTACTTAACAAATTCTGAGTTGTTCTGCCAGAGTTAGTCCAAATCCTGATAATCTCTCTTTCCTTTTCTAACTCAGTCTTTAGAGATTCATTCATTTTAAGTACTTCATCCCTAACATAGAAAGCATCATCTCTATCTTTTTGAGTTTGATGGAACATGACTAACTCTTTTTCTAAATAATCATTCCTCTTTTTACAAGCAATATTTTCAGAAGTTAATCTTTCACATGTTAAAGTTTGATCTCTATAAGTAATGAACATGATGTTAAGATATCTTCTCAACTCATTAATATCATTAGTATGAAAGGCATAAGTAGTTTGAGGTACCTTTAACTCAGCAGCTTCAGAACTGCTATCAGCATTTGTCATATCAGTATTTGCCATCAAGGCATAGTTCTCCTCACTTTCAGAATCTGAAGAGTCTGTCCAGCTTTTCTTCTTTATGACAAGAGCCTTGCCTTTGTCATTCTTCACTTTCTTGCAATCAGGAGATATGTGGCATTTCTCACCACAGTTGTAACATTTGGCATTTGTGTAATCTCCTCTGTCTGACTTTCCTCCTTTGCCTTCAGATTTTCTGAAACTCTTCTTATCAGAACTTGTACCTTTCCTGGAAAACTTCTTTCCATTCCTGAACTTTCTGTATGCAATCCTTGTGATTCATTTCACCATAAGAGCACACAACTTCATCATCTCTTCATCAGCATCCATTTCAGGCAAGCTTTCAGTTTCTGAGTCATCATCACTATCAGAACTTGATGACTCAGTATCAGACTTTGTGATGAGCGCTTTTCCCTTGCCTTTCCTTGAGGTAGCTGCCTTGGGGGATTCTTCTTCAGCCTTAAGAGCAACTTTCATTGACTTTCCTCCTTTCCTCTTGCTTCTTTGTTCCATCTCAAGTTCATGAGTCTTGAGCATCCCATAAATTTCATCAAGAGTTGTTTCTTCAAGATTATAGTTGTCTCTTATAATTGTTGCCTTCAAATCCCAACTTTCAGGAAGAGCTAACAGGAATTTAAGGTTTGAATCTTCAAGATCATACTCCTTATCAACTAGTGACAAATCATTCAAGAGTTTGACAAATCTGTCATATAAATCAGTCAATGACTCATTAGGCTTTGAGTCAAAGTATTCATACTCTTGAGTGAGTATTGTCTTCATGTTCTTCTTAATCGAATCAGTTCCCTGGCACCTTGTCTCCAAGGCATCCCATATCTACTTTGCATTCTTGCAGTTAATTACCCTGTTTGACATTACATTATCAATGGCACTATGCAGCAAGTGTCGTACCTTAGCATCCTTAGCAATTGATGTGATATCTTCAGCAGTGTAATCACTCTTCTCTTTTGGTACAGACTTTGCTGCTTCACCTGCAACTACAACAGCGAGTTTTGTTGGCTTGTGAGGTCCTTCATTGATTCTGTCAAGATATTCTGGATCTGTAGCTTTCAAAAATATAGTCATCCTCACCTTCCATATGGGATATTCAGATGGTTTCAGTATGGGAACTCTAATAGCCTCATATCGACTATGGATTTGAGTCTTTGGGGGTTCTTCAGTTTTGGTGGGCTTGGTTGGAGTTTCTGCTTCAGACATGATTGTTTTTGGATCTTAAACTGTTTGTGTGTTAACAGATAGGCTCTGATACCACTTGTTAGGTCACACACACTGTAGAAGGGGGTTGAATACAGTGTATAGCACAATCAAATCGAATTCAAAGAACACAAGTAACAGAAAACAAACTTTATTAAACTCTGTTACAATGTAGAACTATCCTCTCTCAGTGATGAACAAATATCACGAGAGCTGCTAGGGTTACAATGAATAATATTCTCGATAATGATAAAACATATAGTGTAAACCCTATGTCTGTATTTATATACTACACAGTTACAAGATAATCGCTAATTGATTTGGAATATAATTCTGCTTCCTAAAATATATCAATCAGTTATCTTTTCTTCCAAGTATTCCATTCTTCACAGAATTCCTTCTTCATGCATATCTCTTCTTACGTTTGTCTTGATCTTCTTTCCTTTCAATCAGCCGCCTTCCTTATCTGAAAGTTTCCTTTAAGTCCTGATATTATCTCCTGATAAATATCTCCTGAACCTTAAGTACTGATAACTTAAGTTCTGACTTCAGTATAAGTGCTGATTTCAGTTAAGTACTGATTTGTCCTATTTAAGTAAGATCCGAAAACTAAACATAAATCATATTAGACATGACATTATCAAATATATCTAACAACCTCACTCTTTCTTTTAACCACACAATTAAGCAAACATCAACCAAGTACATATCTTTGCATCATTTCATTTTTCACCACAAACACAAACAACCAAGTAAAACTCATCTCTTTCCCCCATTTTTTATCAAAAACCCGAGAGGAAATAACAATGGAAATGGTGCAAGATGAAATGCTTGTATCTTGAGTTTCCCTTGACCGTTTTTTGCATTCTATCTATCAAATCGAAGACCTCGAGAAGATCTAAACATTTACGCTAACTACTATCCTCAACTCCTTGATTCTCAATTCCGTTTGTAATATTTTATAGTTCAGATGAATAGTTAACTCAAGAATTAATGTTGTGTTCTTGATTTCGTTTTGAGGTTTTGATCAGTATAAATCTAGTTAAGGATCATCTAAGATTTGTTAATCATTACCCACTCTCCAAGAAAGGTATAAATCTTTGACCCAACCTTATTTAAGATTTAAGTTCAAGATCCTTTTATAATATAGTTGTAAACCTAGTTTTGGTGGAAGTGTTGTTGTAATCTTGATGTTTAGCTAAGTATTTTTAAGATTGATTGTTGTTGCCTCAAGAACATTATGTTCTTGAGAGGAGTTAGTGTGGTGATGATGATATGTTGATTGTTGGTGGTAGTATAAAGATTTAAGGCATAAACGAAACTCCGATCTTAACCGTAATCTCGCTAAAACGAACAAAACATAACTTTAAGTTTCTGTAGAAAGTCCCGAAGATGTAAACTGTAGTTTCTTGAAAAATAAACCTAGATTATGATAGAAAATGTTATAAGGATCGTTTAAGCACTTGAATCACTTGATTCCGATTTACGGATCAAAAGTTATGACCGTTTTACTAAAAGTGATTTACGCGACAAAAACTGCTACGAATTACGAACTTTGAAAACATAAAGGATCGACTTAAAAATATTCATAAATCATGAAAATTTTACAGAGAGTATTAAATTGAGTTTCCTAACTGCCATAAAGATTTCAAGTGAAAACAATGATATTTCAATTTTATAAAAATATCGGAGCCGAGACCGCGCGATTAGAAACCGTAGAATCCATAAGCGGAGCCGACGACGAAAATAAAAATGGACTTAAGATACTTTGAAAAAGGAAGCGACCATAATGTGAATAAGGACTTAAAGAAATAATAAGGATAATATAGGGTGAGGGGGTGCATAATGATTAGCGCATGAGTGCGGGTAGCCGTAAATTAGAACGGGACCTAACAAAATGACTTGTGTTTATGATTATAGATTTCCGAGCGGAACCTAGAGCATCCTCCAACTCAAGATACCCAGACAAGTTTTCAAACCCTACCTTTTAAGAACTGTTGTGTTGTGAATATTTTACAAAACTGTGATATATGCATGAGATTGCTTTAAACTGTTTTACGAAGTTTGAGATGTATTACATTACTCAATTATTGATAATTTCTAGTATATGTTCATACCGAGTTCGAAATGTTATATTTAGACCGAGAGTCGGTCAGTGTAAGCTTATAAAAACCCGGAGGTATCTCGGAGGAGTTTATAATTGAGAATGTTAACGCTAGGGAGTAGTGTGGCGTGTATATATTTTAGACCGAGGATCGGTCATTAAAAATTGATGAAAACCCGGAAGTATTCCGGAGGTGCTTTATTTAAGAATATTAGCGTTATAGTAGAGCATGATGTATAAGTTTTAAGACCGAGAGTCGGTCAGTTTTGTTTTTATAAAATAACAAAAAACGGGAATCATTCCGGTGATATTTATAGGACGGTTAAAGTCCATAGTAGTTACGTTTCAAGGGACTCAACGTCCATTTACGAAATACTAAACACCTCGAACTTTCATTAAAATGATTTCCAAATATCGCATTCCCTCTACTATACTTTATCATTCGAATAATAAATATCTATTTACTATTCATTTATTATGGGAGAAGTATTCTCCAATGAATATTTATTTCAGACTCGATTAAATATTAAAGATTATTATATTACTTAAATATAAATTAGTTGAGGAATATTATTTCAAATATTCTTTTCAAGTAAACTCATTCGAGGTTTAATTATTTACCGATTAATATTTAATTGTTTATTATTTATTAAAGGATTTATTTATGATTTAAAAATCATAAAACCTGATGTAAAATACTTTCTGATTTTCGGAAAATCATCCGAATAATTTCGAATCGTCGAAAAATGTCATCTCGACTTATTTTAATATTTTGAATATAGTTTCAAAGAGAAACTCCCCCCTTATTTAATTATCTATTGACAATGGTCAACTCACATCCTTAGTACTTCCTTCGAAAACTTTCGGAAGTACATGTATATATATATGAAGTAAAGCTATGCCTATCAACAAGCAAAACGCTTGGGGGAACTTCGATGTGGTTCGAGTTCTCAAGATATGATAGGATTTCCCAAAGGACAAGGGACCGTAGGAGACGGTACAATATGTACATAAGGACCTGCGAAGTGTGCGTATACCCGAAATGAGGACACATAGCCCGTATGCGGCAAGGGTGATAACCGGGATACGAAGGTGTCATCCTTCTACTAGTAAAAAAGGTTACTTTTATCATAGTACACTGATCATCGTATGCGGTGGCTCCAACGAATGTCCTATTCTTCTAATTGGAATTGTGATGCAACACCGTAACCCAAGCCTATGTGCTGGGTTTACCATTAAGGTATTTGCAGGATAATAAAGCCCTTAAAGAATTGTTTTCAAAAGAGGGTGTATCACCAAGGAAAACTATTTTTGAATAAATCATAAATATCATATATATGATATTTTACTTAAGTTTATCATACAGTCATTTTATACTGTACATTATTATGCTGGGCATTATAGCTCACTCTTGTTTTCTTTTAAATGACACAACACAACAGATTACCAGTATGCCGGCATGGGACTTAGTCACTTGAAATCGTGGGGAGAATCCCTTACAGCTTTGTCTCAGGTGGACCAGAGTATCCAGATAGGTACAAGATGTTAGTAGTAATTATTGTAACTTCATGTAGAGGTTACGAATAATTGTTCGAGATCCTGTAAAGTACATTTGAGTTTTAATAACAGATGATACTTGTTGTACGTCGTTTCTAAGGCTATAACTTGTGAGTGTGTGAGATTGGGGGTCTGTGATATGGAATTATTGGATTATTGAGTTAATGCAGGTTACACATGATTGAAGGATTGCGTGACGACCCAGATTCCTGACCCTGGATTTGGGGGCGTTACAGACTTGGTCTCAGCTCTTTGGTTACACAAATTAGGAGAAGATAATATAATATTTTAATCAAAATATATTGTTTCTCAAAAATACGGGTTTTATCGATTTACTCGAACGAATATTGTATCAAAAATTTTATGCCAGGACCCGCACAGGTAAAACCATACTCCAGATCGAAAAAGTCAAAACATGGAAAATACTCGGAATATTTCAATTAGGTTAGAAAGGAGTTTTCCCGAGACTTTCAAATTTTAAAAACGTAAAAACGATTGAAGTCTCTCGATTCCTGATTATACCAAATACTTTATAAATACTCGGAAAAATAATTTATTAAATTCATAATTCCTTTATAAAATAATATTTAACAACATAAATTTATTATAAAAATATCAAAATTATCTATACTTTATTTTGGACATATAAAAATTAAATTACTCAAATTTTATCACATTTAAACATCCAAACACAGATACCACTTAACAAATATTTCACCAAAATTCATATAATAAACATAGAATATTTATTTACTGACAAAAATAATTACATAATATATCCCGGATATTACACCATTCTCCCTTAAAAGGCATATGTCCTCAGAATCTCCTAAGCAAACAAATGAGGGTACTTTTCTCGCATATCAATTTCTAGCTCTCAGGTTGATTCTTCAACCCTTGGGTTCCTCCACAATACTCTTACTAACTTTACAACTTTATTGTTTAACACCTTCTCTCTTTCTTCTAGAATCTCTATCGTACTCTATACATAAGACAAATCTACCTGAAGTTCTAGCTGTTAGTGTTTGTGCCCTAGAGACAACACTATTATGTTTATATTATGAAACATTTGGATTATTAATTATGATTCTATGGATTATTCTTTAGTAATTTATTATATCTTTATTTTCCGTGATAAAATGTTAGATTAATAAATGTCCTTGGAATATGATATATAAATATGTATCTCTAAGTACATGTTATTGCATGTTGTGTAATAACCAGTGTTTACTGTTCTATAAAGTAAATATTGGATGCTTTGTTAGATGTAACAAATGAGATCAAAAAAATATTGTATTCTCTCAAGGAAGAAGCTAATCTCTTTAGCAACAAAGAGCCTATAAATTTTGTAGCAAAACATTCTTAATTTTAATATAAAATTAAGTGAGTTTTGAAAGTTTTGCAATCATCAAATCATACAAACAACATCAAAATCAAAAATTCATAATTAATCCCAAAATAATTCGAATTTAAATAAAATTATAGAAAATTACCAGTTGATTCTGCAATAGTATGGATAGTAGAATCCGATAGTACTCTTCAATACCTTTATTTTGATTACCAAAACTCTGAAATCGGATATTGATAACACCTTCAAATTGCAGTTCGATTCTCAAGAACACTATGAATTTAGGGTTTTTCTCTGAAAATTATATATTTTACTATTTGCAAATGATTATCTGTACAAAATAAAATACGGTAAAGGCTATTTATATTTACGGAATATTGGTAACCCGTTGGATCATATTGGATATAAAAATAGAATACTTAATCGCTAAGTATTAATAAAACAGATCCAATTCGGTACCGATTTTGGGATAATTATCAAAACCAGGCTTTTTGTAAATACAGACTTGGTCTCAGCGCTTTGGTTACACGAATTACGAGAAGATAATATTATAGTTTAATCGAAATATCCCGTTTCTCAGAAATACGGGTTTTATCGATTTACCGAAATAAATATTGTATCGAAAATTTTGCGTCGAGTCTCGTACAGGTAAAACCATACTCCGGATCGAAGAAGTCAAAACATGGAAAATGCTCGGAGTATTCCAATTAGATTAGAAAGGAGTTTTCCCAAGACTTCAGGGTTGTAAAAATATAAAAACGTAAAAACGATTGAAGTCGGTCGATTCCCGATTATACTAAATAGTTTATAAATACTCAGAAATTACATATATAAGAAATTTTTTTCTCTCCCCCTGCGAGAGTTGTTTGAATGTCTTCTCTCCTTTCTATCTTATAGAGTTGTGAGAGTTTATGGTGAGAATGACAATACTAAATGACATAGAGATGCAGATGGAGGACTTGGACATAGAGAATTTGGAAAACGAAGAACTGGTGTTCGACGAAGGAATGGAAGATGACTGTAACAGGTTTGAGTGATGCATTGTAGGTCATTTTTTGACAGACAAGAACATTAATGTGAGGACCATGAGGACAAAAATTGTTGATCTATGGAAGCCTGCGATGGGTATTAACATCAAAGATCTGAAACCTGGGTTTTTTTATTCCAGTTCTATCATAAAGATGACATGAAATGGGTGCTTAACAATGGTCCTTGGACGTTTGACAGTGCGATCTTAGTCATGAATACTGTCAAAGAAGGGGAAGATCCCATTAAGGTCTCACTGAATGAGGTGGAATTCTGGATACAAGTACATGACCTCCATGTAGGTTACATGACAGAGATAATATGGAAACAACTGGGGAATTTTTTTGGCATCTTTGTGTAGTATGATGCAAAGAATAATTCGAGCATATAGTGGAAATATATGAGACTAAGGATCAGAGTTGATGTCCGGAAACCTCTTAAAAGGAAGAAGAAGATTGTGAAGAAGGATAAAGTGGAGGTGGTAGTCACATGCAAATATGAAAAACTGGGGGATTTTTGCTTTCTCTGTGGCTTACTGACTTACACTGGAAGATTCTACAAGAAAAAACATGAAACTAAAGATGGAGTGATTACTCGAGAATAGGGTCAATAGTTAAGGGCGCCACCATATCGTGTGACGGGAAGTAGTACAAGTAAGTGGCTCCGGTCGGAGGGTGCCGGCGACTGCGGACGTTCGGAAGGGAAGAACACAAACAGGGCTAAAAATTAGGAATTTCAAAATGCGAGGAATACGCGCCCAACAACTGATTGGCGAAATCAAAGGGATAGTGTAACAACTAGTGCTGATATTTCGGGATTTGCAAGGGAACATGACTCTAATCTACAACCAAAGGAGGGAAATTTGAATTCTAGTAAAAGTCATGGGCTGGACACAGACGAGTTGGATGGGCTTAAATTGGAGGAAAGGAAAAGACAACGAGTTGAAGCCCATTTAAGTGAAGTGCAGACACGGTACACAGACATCACAAATAAGGAATATACTCTTTCTCGTCATTATTGCGTAGAGACCTCAATAATTGGAATGGCTAAGCTTGCGAAGCAAGCTAGCTAGGAGCCATGAGTCACATAAGCTGGAACTGTAGAGGGCTTGGGAACTCTCGAACAGTTCATGCACTCAGTGATCTTTTACGGGATCACAGACCCATTTTCCTGTTTTTAATAGAGAATATTTCTCATTCAAATAAGATAGAAGAACTTTGAGTTAAGTTTGGTTTTGACTACTATTTTTTGGTGACAGAGTAGGACGTAGTGGTGGATTGGTTGTACTGTGGAAGCAGGCTTCCCAATGTCAAGTAGATAGTTATTCAAGTCATCATATTGATATGTTATTCATGTAAAATAATAGTGTATCGTGGCGTCTTTCCTTCTATTATGGATATCCGAAACGAACTAGGCGATGTGAATCTTGGAATCTAATTCATAGATTGGCAGACATTTCAAATATTCCCTGGTGTATATGGGGAGATTTTAATGATCTCATGGCTGCGTCAGATAAGAAGGGTAAGATTGCACATCCTCAATACCTTTTTAATGGCTTCAGTAATGTTATAGCAGATTGCCAGTTAGCTTAAATAAATTTGACAGGTGGTAAATTTACTTGGGAGCGAGGAAGGAACACTAGTGAATGGGTAAGAGAGAAGTTGGATCGTGGCTTTGGTACTGGTAGTTGGATGCAAAAATTCCCGGCTAACAATCTCAGAGTTATACACAGTTCAGTCTCTGATCATGAGCCAATACTGTTAGAGTTGTTGAACACGAAGGTGTCATGGAAAGAATTTCGATTTCAATTCGAGAATATATGGTTAAGAGAACCAAGTTTCGTGCAGGAGGTATCTGCAACCTGGAAATCAATCCCTGTAAAACATTTCCTTCCGAAAATATTGAGGTTACATCATTCATGGCCAGATGGGGGAGGTTATTTTTTCATAAATTCAAGGAGAAAATTAAACATCATAAAGCTAATCTCGATAAGCTGGTTAATTATACTGGAGCAGACAGCATAAAGGAGTATCTAAGTGAAAGAGAGAAGTTAAATACACTTTTATTCCAGGAGGAAATGTATTGGAGACAAAGAGCGAAAGTTTTCTGGCTCAAAGATGGTGATGATAACACGCGGTTCTTCCATACTTCTGCTTTTGCAAAGAAAAAAGCAAACAAGATTGAGTTTTAGACTAATGATATGGGGGAAAGATTGAACATCATGATGGCATGTGTGACATTATTAGAGACTACTTCTCCAAGTTGTTTACAGACGAAGAGCAGATAACGGACATGGCAAACACAATTAGCCATAGAACAATATCTGCATCACAGAATCTGGAGACAACTGTGAAGGGTTTCGAGCACATAAACGCAATGGAAACAATAATTAAAAATGTGAAAAATCAGAAATTTCGAAACCCACCGCAAGATCCATGCGAAAAATAGATAATTAATTCGTAGATCAGATTGTTTACCTTAAGGAGCTTTACAAATTGGTTGACTAATGGAGATCCAAAGCTTGTTCAATCACCACGCATCCCGCTCTCGCGATCTATGCTCTATCGATATCCACACGAATGCTTGAATGCAAGGATTGAATGTGTACTAGCACAAACTCGTTTCTTCTTGCTCTCTCCATCTTCTCCCTTGGTGGCTAGGGTTTTAGTACAATTTTTTCATCCAAAATCAGCCACGCAAGAGATATTATATAGAGAGTATAATAAGAATTATAACTCTTAACTAATTAGGAGTTATTATTAATTCAAAATTCCTATTTGTATAATAATTAAGTCACGCTTAATTATTTAACAAATGAATTTCATAATTAATATTAGTAAATTCAAATATCAATATTTATCTAATTAATTAAGTCATACTTAATTAATATTATAAATAATTCGAATTACTTTAATATAATTTAAATCTAATTTAAATTAAATAATTCTTCAAGCATTCTTAATGTGTGACCCTATAGGTTATTATTATGTTGGCAACGAATTTTAAATCTAATTTAAAATTGTAAACAATGAGTGACATCTAGTAATATATCATTGCTACCCAAGTAATAATAATTCAATCTGTGATCGATTAAACCTTTCATAAATAATGTACAATGTAATATAATCCCTTTAACCAAATATTATAGATTAAAATAGAGGCATATAATGTGTCATCCTCATCATAGTTTAATCCAAGTTTTCTTGATCAATGAGTAGACTATCATATCAAATTAACATTTGAGCGTGGCCACGCATTTCATAGTCTAGCTCACACAAGAGGCCAATAATATAACTCCTAAAATAGGAAGGTTAAATCTCATCTAGATCATTCATATTTCTCATACGATTCATAATATACCCAATGTCCACTTTTATCATTACCCGGTCAAGGATAACTTTAAATGGAATCAATGTATATTAATTTTCTTATAGAAATATAATGACTTCAGGTCTAAGGACCATTACATCATTATCACTGTGAGAATTACTTATGACACAACAGACATGTAGAATCTCACATTGGGTCTGTCTAACACCATGTACATATATATCTGTCTGTGTTTTTGACTTTAGTATCATCATACCTAGGATCAATGAGATGTGATCATCAGTCAACAAAACACCAGTCTTAATGCATTAGTATTGTCCCTTAATAATAATACTCGACTAGGGACCTTTGGGAATATTGATACTATTCTCATAATCTCATTTCTAAGTCACGTACTTAGAGATATAGAATTGCATATCATATTCAAAGGACATTTATTAATCTATCATTTATATCACAGTAAATTAAGAATTAATAAATTATAAAGGGAGTAATAGATAGAACATAAACATTAATAATCATAATATCTTAAACTAAAACATCATAATGTTGTCTCTAGGGCACAAACACTAACAATCTCCCAATTGCACTAGAGCCAATCACCCATGTATCTAATACTCATGGAACTAGTATGACCATCGTGCATTTGTTGCGACAAAGCCTTAGTCAGTGGGTCTGTAACACTATCATTCCAGCTAACATAACTTATATTTAGACAAAACACAAACCAGATATAGACACATAATCATCCTTGTCTATCCAGAAATTAGGTTAAGAAACTAGTATCAGTGTAACCCTTTATAACCAGTTCCTTATCGTCTCCATACACCAAAAATAAATCTTTAGTCCACTTTAAGTACTTAACAATATTCTTGAAAATTATCCAGTGACCCTCACCTGGATTAGACTGGTATCTGCTTGTCATGCTCAAAGCATACGAAACATCAGGATAAATACATATCATTATATACATTATAGATCCAATTGCTAAAGCATATGGAGCTTTCTCAAACGGCCCTTATCATCTAATAATTTAGGGGGAAATTATCTTTTGAGATCTCTAACCCATGAGACATCAAAACATATCCTTTCTTTATCTCTTGCATCCTAAAATGATGCAATATTTCATCAATGTATGTACTCCAACTAGGTCGATTAATCTTTTCAATCTATCTCTATAGATCTTGATCCCTAATATATAGGTAGCATCGCCTAAATCTTTCATCGAGAAATTATTTCTCAACCAAGTCTTAACAGATACTAGGAATGTCACATGTCTCCCACTAACCTTCTTGTAAACACATGGTTCATCTTCATTTTGAATAGAGCCAAACTCTTTGACCATTTTATCAAAATGAATATTCATTCTCCTTGAAGCTTGCTTCAATCTGTAAATAGATAGAAGCAACTTACAAACTATATTAGCAAACTTTGGATCGAAAAAACCCTCAGGTTGTATCATATATACATCATCTTCAAAGCTCCCAAATAAGAAAGCAGTTTTGACATCCATTTTCCAAATCTCATAGTCAAAGTAAACCACTATTGCTAACAAAATCCTAATGGACTTGACCATAGTAACCGGTGAAAAAGTCTTATCAGAGTCTATACCATGAATTTATTTAAAACTTTTTGCCACTAGTCGCATCTTATAGGTCTGTACTTTACCATCCATGTCAATTTTTTTCTTGAAAACCCACTTGCACCCTATAGGTTTTACCCCTTCGAGTGGATCAACTAAAGTCAATACTTTATTTTGATACATGGATTCCATCTCGGATTTCATGGCCTCTAGCCATCTCTCGGAGTCTGAACTGTTTATAACATCTTGGTAGGTGAGAGGATTATCATTATCTGTAAGCATCACATCACCATCTTGAGTCAAAAGAAATTCATAATTTCTCCCGGGATCATGGTGAATCCTATTAGATCTATGAATACCCTGTGTTTCTTGGACAGGATTACTTTCAACATTTTGATGTACATCCTGATCTTATTCCAACTCTGGTTCAATGTTATCATGTGGTTCTCGATCGTCATCGAGATGTATTATCGTCCCACTGATTTTCTAAGAAAGTAGTTCTCCCTCAAGAAATACAGCGGCCCGAGAAATAAAAATTTTGTTCTCGGAAAGATTACAAAAAACTATACCCTAGTCTCACTTGGATATCCCACAAGATAGCATCTATCTAATTTTGGTCCAAACTTGTCAAAGGCTAAACATTTTATAAATGCTTCATGTGCCCAAATTTTCATAAATGACATGCTGTGACATTTATCACTCTATATCTCATACTGAGTATTTTGAACCGCATTAGTCATAACATGGTTAAGTGTATATGCAGCCGTTTCTAGAGCATAACCCTAGAAACTGAATGGAAGATCCGCTTGACTCATCAACGATCGCACTATGTCCAACAAGGTATGATTTGTTCTCTCAGAATCTCTATTACATTGAGATGTTCCAGAAGGAGTAAGTTATGATACACTATCACACTCCTTCAAGAAACTCTTGAAATTGAGGTTTAAGTATTCTCCTCCACGATTTGATCGTAAAACTTTTATACTTTTCCCTTGTTTGCTTTTCTAACTTCAAAAGAATCGGATTTGTTCTTCATAAGAACCACATATCCATATCTACTAAAATCATCAGTAAATGTTAAGAAGTAGTATAAGCCACCCCTTGCCATCATACGCATTCGACCACAGATATCATTATGTATAAGTCATAATCGTTCGGTGGCTCTTTCACCTGATCAGGTAAAAGAAGCTTTAGTCATTTTACCAATGAGACAAAGTTTGCATCTTCCGTATGATCTAAAATCAAACTTATCCATGTATCCATCTATATGTAACTCAGAAATGCATTTTTCATTAATATGGCTTAACGACAATGATAGAGGTAATGTTTGATTTGAGTCATCTTAGAACATATAAATTGTTAACTAATTGTGCAACATTATAGGCCTTATCATTAAAATAGAATAAATAACTATTATTTATTTAATTAAAATAAAAACATTTCTTGTCCTGACAAGAATTTGATTTAATGTATCCCCTAAAGGCAGGCACGTAATAACAATTTTTCAAGTTCTCAATCTCGCCTATATGGGCAAAATTAGGTATCGAGTTCCTTCAACTAGAGCAACAACTTTTTCTCCAATACTAACCCGATACCTGAAGCTTGACCATTGCTGGTCTTTTTCTTTAGATCTTCCAAACAAGCTCGACAATTTAACTTCTAATCATTCAGTTATTTCCACAAAAATGGTAATCATCTCATTTAGCAACACCACTATCAGGCTTAAAAAGCCCTTTGGGATTGGACTTGGGTTTGGCACCGAATAAGATCAAATCTTCGCCTTGCATGTCCACTTTCCTTTCCCATTTGCATTTCATGTGTACATCATCAATATGGACGTAATTTATGATGGACGTAATTCATGCCTTTACCGTGTTATTTTTAGCAGTTCTAAACATACTTAACAACTCAGTGAGTGTTCTGTCTATCATTCCTTTTGTTCTTAACAAACTAAGAATAAAAGTTGTTCAAAGATTGTTTGATCAAATCATGCTGAGTCTCTAGACTATTCTTGAAACCCAAAATATCAAGGTACATATACTTATCATCTTTAGAACATGTGGTCCAACTGGATATAATTCTCCCATTAATGCAAAAGTATGGTGCCTTATTATTGTCAAATCTTTCTGACGAGCCTATCCTTCAAACATCCTTTAAAGGTACTCACTCATATCATAAGCATCATTATGCTCTTATTTCTTCTAAAGCTCAGTACTCATAATTACAAGCATGAGACATGAAACATCAGTTGCATAATCAATTTGCTTCTGGTAAGCATTTTGTTCAGCACATCTTTAATTCTCAGCTTGAAAAAATAAGGGAGGGGTTTGACTACCATCCTTGAACCTGAGGACAATCATCAAGTTCCCATGTTAATTGAGGAAATTATTTCATGTCAGCTTGTCCTTCTCAAGGACTATTACATAGAGAAGTTATTTGTGTTATTTGTCATTTGATATCTACAATATTAAAGGGCATAAAATGACTTAGTCTACAGATGATCATTAAATTATGTTCAAGTGATTATTCATATATATATATACACAATATATATCTCCCACTATTTTTATCAAATCAATAGCCCAAACTATTAATTCGGAAATAATATCTTTTATATCCTTTCTAGTGAGCCAAGATCCATATTTCACCAAGCGTTAGGTCAGCTTTTGCTTTTCTCCCAAAATATGATTATTTAGGTAGACAACATTTGTCAATTATATCAACTATATAACTCTTGGATAGCTTGGTAGAACAATATTTGTTCATATTTATCTAATAAATCTCGCCAAACCTATGCCTCTAAGTTGACAATCCTATTGCGGTAACTTGGTTAAGTCAAACCCAATAGTCAAAAGTATCAATATACTTCAACACATCTCCCACGATAGATGGGAGTACTTCGCTTTGGCGAACCCACTCCTTATCGATCTAGGGTTAACGCATTAGACTTATTGGAAGACATCCGATCAACTTAATATTAACTTTAGGGTTTTGTTAATTTTAAAACGATCACGATCCCATCATAAAGAGATTCCCAATTTTTCCTTGAATAAAATACTTCAAATCAATATTCGTCAATGGTTTGATTTCCAGGTACTGAGGGAGTCACAACGGTCTCGCTTAAAACCCACAACCTTACAAGTTCAAAGAACTCGCTTTTGACAAAATCGCCCCATGTCAGAAATAAAGAAATTTTTTATTTTATTCCGTGTTTCATAACCACGAGAATCTCATAATCATTTGTTCATTTTAAAATCTTGAGTCGTTACAGATTTTATCTTGTTTAGCAAGCATGGCAGAGTGTCGTATTTAATACATACATCTTTAATCTAATTAAGCATGCATATTTATAAACTAATCTACACATACTTTCATCATATGCGCATATATATGTAAAGTGCAATAAATAAACGTGGTTGGTTATGTCTTTATCCTATGTGATCTTCATCAAGCTAATGACAAAGATCTAGGTCAATCTAAGGTGAAAAATAAATACAAGCTAACTATTACATGTCTTCTTTCTTGTATTGCTTCCTTGGATGGACTCCATGTGGGATTACCCTTGATCTTCAAATCTTCATATCTTCATGTACATTACAAGAATGAAATACAAAAACTAATCTAATG
Organism: Apium graveolens; assembly: GCF_009905375.1. NCBI lineage: Eukaryota > Viridiplantae > Streptophyta > Magnoliopsida > Apiales > Apiaceae > Apium > Apium graveolens. The sequence continues at coordinate 70,395,891 of NC_133650.1, read as the reverse complement.
AACTTACAAGAAGAACTCGAGTTACATTCGAGATTTAAAAATTACAAGATTAAACGACATGCAAGCCGTATTTAAAAAAACCAAAACCATTAACCTAAGGTCATAAGCCATAACCATCCACCATGCTCAAATAACACATAAGAACATGTTAAAACACATTATATGATCTTAACATATCATACCCATCATGATCTAATCATAAAAATAAAATATGAAAAAAATAAGAAAAATCATAATCAAATTCCGAAAACATTAAATCGCTGATTATAGGGTCTTAACGACGTCAAACGCCTTACAGATCAGTCGATGATAGATTTTGCTATCAGTTTCGTTTAGAAGCTCGATTCCATATGAATTGGTGTATTCGTTTGCCAAAATCATACACCAAACCCAAATTTCAGCAAATTCGCTGCATCCGATTCAGAATTGTATCAAATACGATTCATATATTAAAAACAAACATAAAACATGCATATATCTGTATATATACAGATTATATAATCATCATACGATTATACAACTATCATGAATATCATATATTCAAAACATATACATATACCCATATATTTTACATAACAGTCATGGAATATTGTATACATGTTATCATCATAAAAACAGTAAACACATAAACGAATTAAACATTTTTCGCAAGTAGCTCTGATGCCATTGAAGGGTTTCGAGCACATAAACGCAACGAAAACTATAATTAAAAATGTGAAAAATCAGAATTTTCGAAACCCACCGCAGGATCCATGCGAAAAATAAATATTTAATTCGTAGATCAGATTTTTTACCTTAAGAAGCTTTACAAATTGGTTGACTAATGGAGATCCAAAGCTTGTTCAATCACCACGCATCCCGCTCTCGCGATCTACACTCTATCGGTATCCACATGAATGCTTGAACGCAAGGATTGAATGTGTACTGGTACAAACTCGTTTCTTTTTGCTCTCTCCATCTTCTCCCTTGGTGGCTAGGGTTTTAGTAAAAGTCTTGCATCCAAAATCAGCCACACAAGAGATCTTATATAGAGAGTATAATAAGAATTATAACTCTTAACTAATTAGGAGTTATTATTAATTCAAAATTCCTATTTATATAATAATTAAGTTACCCTTAATTATTTAACAAAATGAATTTCATAATTAATATTAGTAAATTCGAATATCAATATTTATCTAATTAATTAAGTCATACTTAATTAATATTATAAGTAATTCGAATTACTTTAATATAATTTAAATCTAATTTAAATTAAATAATCCTTCAAGTATTCTTAATGTGTGACCCTATAGGTTATTATTACGCTGGCAACGAATTCTAAATCTAATTTAAAATCGTAAATAATGAGCGACATCTAGTAATACATCATTGTTACCCAAGTAATAATAATTCAATCGGTGATCGATTTAACCTTTCGTGAATAATGTACAATGTAATATAATCCCTTTAACCAAATATTATAGATTAAACTAGAGGCATGTAATATGTCATTCTCATCATAGTTTAATCCAAGTTTTCTTGATCAATGAGTAGACTATCATATAAAATAAACATTTGAGCGTGGCCACGCATTTCATAGTCTAGCTCACACAAGAGGCCAATAATATAACTCCTAAAATAGGAAGGTTAAATCCCATCTAGATCATTCATATTTCTCATATGATTCATAATATACCCAATGTCCACTTTTATCATTACCCGGTCAAGGATAACTTTAAATGGAATCAATGTATATTAATTCCCTTATAGAAATATAATGACTTCAGGTCTAAGGACCATTACATCATTATCACTGTGAGAATTACTTATGACACAACAGACATGTAGAATCTCACATTGGGTCTGTCCAACACCATGTACATATACATCTGCCTGTGTTTTTGACTTTAGTATCATCATACCTATGATAAATGAGATGTGATCATCAGTCAACAAATACACCAGTTTTAATGCATTATTATTGTCCCTTAATAATAATACTCGACTAGGGACCTTGAGGAATATTGATATTATTCTCATAATCTCATTTCTAAGTCACGTACTTAGAGATATAGAATTGCATATCATATTACAAGGACATTTATTAATCTATCATTTATATTGCAGTAAATTATGAATTTATAAATTATAAAGGGAATAATCGATAGAACATAAATTTTAATAATCTTAATGTCTTAAACTAAAACATCATTGTGTTGTCTCTAGGGCACAAACATTAACAATCTTCCACTTGCACTAGAGCCAGTCACCCATGTATCTAATACTCATGGAACTAGTATGACCATCGTGCTTCTGCTGCGACAAAGCCTTAGTCAGTGGGTCTGCGACACAATCATTAGTATGCACTTTACATTTATATCTTCTTGATCATTAATCTCATTAATAAGGTGATATTGCCTAAAGACATGCCTAAACAGTCTCTGTTAGGTCCAAAAGGTACATACAGAAGGGGTGAATGTATGTTCTTCGTTTTTCGTTAATTAATTGCAGCGGAAAATAAACCTCGAAAATGAAATAAACAAACACTAAGAGATTCACGGAATAATTCTTATTATTAAGAAATTAAACCGTAAAGGTTTGCTTACAACTCCGAATATAAATAATTTGAAGAAACAAATATAGAGAGGACCAAAATAATAGCTATCAATCTAGGGTTCTATCTATCACTCTAAGAATTTAAAGTTTCTATCAAAAGATCTTAAATACAATCAAGAGAGTTTTAAATAATGAGTGTTACAAGTTTGTAAGGTTTTAATTGATGTGAAACAAATTGGGAAACACTTATCTTCTTAATTTCAATAAATGAAATCAACTAACTCTCCAAGAAAAATTCTGTAGAGCTTCGATAGTGTTTTTGCTGAGAAGTGTGTTTCTCAATCTGCTACAAATTTGATTTTTATAATACGTATAATATGGGATAGATAAGAATTAAATATGTGGCTTAATCCATATCAATATATTTTAATTTGACCAGCTTGCAAGAATAATCTGTACGGTAACTAAGAGGAGAATAGCACTTGAATAATAATGGGCGATCGAAGGAGTCTGTGTTGCCACCAAGGTGTACACTGTAAGTACACAATTGCCTTAAAAAAATTGCAATCCTGTGAAGACTCCAACAATTACTGCCGCCGCCTTTGCCTTTTATTCGCCTATTCGACTACAGCATGCAGCGGAAGCAAATAATTGCATCTGTAAATCTTGTGGCGACCAGGAAGAAAACTGCATTCTGTGTTGTACAACTGAAATAAAGAAACCATGTGATTTCTTTATTAGTTGAACAGAAATATGCAGGAGATGGAAGTGCGCTTCACGCGGTGACAACCCAGGAGGGATCGCCACACGTGAACTACAAGCGCGCGTGAAGGAGGCAGGAAACAATTCACAAGACCCTACCAATTCATGTTATTTAATTCATTTGGTTAATTCTGGTAAACTAGACAGGTGGGTTCCGCACATGTTTTACTACCACACACACACTCGTTGTCCATTTAATTAGCAAATGAGCCCTGCCAATTTCCTTAATGTATGCGGGTCCCTGGGTGAATAAACAACCAAACTGCGAACATGCATGCATATAACCAGCTGCCCTGCCATTTCCTTTTGAATATACAAACCTGGTTCTTTGTTTATATTCTTTTGATTTATTCATCAAATGCACCAATGGACCATGCATTCCTGTGTTTCCTTTTCTTTATACCCGAGTACACGCGCATGCATGCAATAAATCTGGCTGCCTCAAAAATAATAATCCAGAAAAAAATAAAATACAAATTTGACTTTCAAATAAATAAATAAATAAAATTTATATTTTATTTATTTACTTAATTAAACTTCAAACATTTATTTTATTTATCCAAAATTAAATAAATAAATGATATGTTTCATTTATTCATTTAATAAAAACCAATTTTTAATGTATTTATTTTAAAATCAACTGTGATATTAAATTAAATAAATAAATGATTAATTTTTCATTTATTCATTTAATAAAAATCAGTCATTGATTAAAAAATAACTCCCGTAAATCCCCGAGTTGTACTCCTCCGTATCTGCAGGCCTTCTAATCTCCGAGATTTTGTATCTCAAAATATTTCAGACTTCGTGAGTACAAAAACCACTTAACAGTGTTCCTAAAAATAATACTATATTTTCTTTCACGGATCACTGACGTCTCGTGCAAGGGTCTGGTTCACAGACGACTAGTTCCGCTCTCAGGCCTTCGTATTATACCCGTATAAACCACTATTAAGTCTTCTATCAAATATAACCAACTACACTAGGAACCCTTGAGGTCTTAACACTGATTCTGATAACTGCTTCGAATGACTCCAACTTTATTCCTCCGATGCTTGATTATATTAATGAACTTCATACGGATCACTGTTGACGTCTTCTTCACTACAGCTAACAAAACCTTTTGTGCATATACCCAATAAACAATCTGTACTGATCCTAGTGGAACATAGATTATTTCAAAGTCCTTGTTCTATGTTGAGTTATCCAAACTAGTATTGTTAAGATATACATACAGCTTCAATCTTGCTCAACAGTCTCCTTGGTTGTTTCAAAATTATTAGTATATTCGGCTTCCATCATAGAATCATCAATGTTCTTACTGTGAACCATTCTAGCTAACATAACTTATATTTAGACAAAACATAAACCAGATATAGAAACATAATCATCCTTGTCTATCCAGAAATTAGGTTAAGAAACTAGTATCAGTGTAACCCTTTATAACTAGTTCCTTATCTTCTCTATACACCAAAATAAATCTTTAGTCCACTTTAAGTACTTAAGAATATTCTTAAAAATTATCCAGTGACCCTCACCTGGATTAGACTAGTACTGCTCGTCATGCTCAAAGCTTACGAAATATCAGGATAAATACATATCATTGTACACATTATAGATCCAATTGGCATATGGAGCTTTCTCAAACGGCCCTTATCATCTAATGATTCATGGGGAAATTATCTTTTGAGATCACTATCCCATAAGACATCGAAACATATCCTTTCTTTATCTCTTGCATCCTAAAATGATGTAATATTTTATCAATGTATGTACTCCGACTAGGTCGATTAATCTTTTCAATCTATCTCTATAGATCGTGATCCCTAATATATAGGTAGCATCGCTTAAATCTTTCACCGAGAAATTATTTTTCAACAAAGTCTGAACAGCTTATAGAGAAGGTATGGCATTCCTTATTTGTTATATGTCATCTACATATAATACTAGGAATGTCACATGCCTCCCACTAACCTTCTTGTAAACATATGGTTCATCTTCATTTTGAATAAACTCAAACTCTTTGACCGTTTTATCAAAATGAATATTCATTCTCCTAGAGGCTTGCTTCAATCTGTAAACAGATAGAAGCAACTTACAAACTATCTTAGCAAATTTTGGATCAAAAAAACCCTCAGGTTGTATCATATATACATCCTCTTCAAAGCTGCCATATAAGAAAGCAGTTTTGACATCCATTTGCCAAATCTCATAGTCAAAGTAAGCAACTATTGCTAACAAAATCCTGATGGACATGTCCATAGTAACCGGTGAAAAAGTCTCATCATAGTCTATATCATGAATTTGTTTAAAACTTTTTGCCACTAGTCGCATCTTATAGGTCTATACTTTACCATCCATGTCAGTTTTCTTCTTGAAAACCCATTTGCACCCTATAGGTTTTACCCCTTTGAGTGGATCAACTAAAGTCAATATTTTATTTTGATACATGGATTCCATCTCGGATTTCATGGCCTCTAGCCATCTCTAGGAGTCTGAACTGTTCATAGAATCTTGGTACGTGAGAGGCTTATCATTATCTGTAAGCATCACATCAACATCTTGAGTCAAAAGAAATTCATAGTTTCTCCCGGGCTCATGGTGAATCCTACTAGATCTACGAAAAACCTGTGTTTCTTGGACAAAATTACTTTCAACATTTTGATGTACATCATGATCTTATTCCAACTCTGGTTCAATGTTATCATGTGATTCTCGATCTTCATCGAGATGTATTATCTTGCCACTAATTTTCTTAGAAAATAGTTCTTCCTCAAGAAATACATCGGCCCGAGTAACAAACACTTTTTTCTCGGAAGGATTAAAAAAACTATACCCTAGTCTCACTTGGGTATCCCACAAAATAGCATCTATCGAATTTTGGTCCAAGCTTGTCAAAGGCTAAACGTTTTACAAACGCTTCATGTCCCCAAATTTCCATAAATGACATGCTATGACATTTATCACTCTATATATCATACGGAGTATTTTGAACTGCTTTAGTCGGAACTTGGTTAAGTGTATATGCAGCTGTTTCCAGAGTATAACCCTAGAAACTGAATGGAAGATCCGCTTGACTAATCATCGATCGCACTATGTCCAACAAGGTACGATTTCTCCTCTCAGAATCTCTATTCCATTGAGGTGTTCCAGAAGGATTAATTTATGATATACTATCACACTCCTTCAAGAAAATCTTGAAATTGAGGTTTAAGTATTCTCCTCCACGATCTGATCGTAAAACTTTTATACTTTTCCCTTGTTTGCTTTTCTACTTCGGCCTTATATTCTTTGAAAATTTAAAAAGAATCAGATTTGGAGCACATAAGAACCACATATCCATATCTACTAAAATCATTAGTAAATGTTATGAAGTAGTATAAGCCACCCTTTGCCATTATACACATTCGACCACATACATCATTATGTATAAGTCATAATCGCTCGGTGGTCCTTTCACCTGATCAGGTAAAAGAAGTTTTAGTCATTTTGCCAATGAGGCAAAGTTTGCATCTTCCGTATGATTCAAAATCAAACTTATCCAATTATCCATCTATATATAACTCAGAAATGCGTTTCTCATTAATATGGCTTAACGACAATGGTAGAGGTAATGTTTGATTAGAGTCATCTTAGAACATATAAATTGTTAACTAATTGTGCAACATTATAGGCCTTGTCATTAAAATAGAATAAACAACTATTGTTTATATTTAATTAAAATGAAAATCTTTCTTGTCCTGACAAGAAATTGATTTAATGTATCCCCTAAAGGCAGACACGTAATAACAATTTATCAAGTTCTCAATCTCGCCAATATGGGAAAAATTAGGTATCGAGTTCCTTCAACTAGAGCAAAAACTTTTGCTCTAATTCTAACCCGATACCTGAAGCTTGACCATTGCTAGTCTCCTTCTTTAGATCTTCCAAACAAGCTCGACAATTTAACTTCCAATCATCCAGTTATTTCCACAGAAATGAAAATCATCTCCTTTATCAACACCACCATCAGGCTTCAAAAGACCTTTGGGATTGGACTTTGGTTTGGCACCGAATAAGATCAAATATTCACCTTGCATGTCCACTTTCCTTCCCCATTTGCATTCCATGTGTACATCATCAATATGGATGTAATTCATGCCTTGACCGTGTTATTTTCAGCAATTCTAAACATGCTTAACAACTCAGTGAGTGTTCTGTCTATCTCATTCCTTTTGTTCTTAACAAACTAAGAATAGAAGTTGTTCAAAGATTGTTTGATCAAATCAAGATGAATCTCTAGACTATTCTTGAAACCCAAAATATCAAGGTATATATATTTATCATCTTTAGAACATGTGGTCCAACCGGATATCATTCTCCCATTAATGCAAAAGTATGGTGCCTTATTATTGTCAAATCTTTCTGACGATCCTATCCTTCAAACATCCTTTAAAGGTGCTCAATCATATCAAAAGCATCATTATGTTTTTGTTTCTTCTAAAGCTCAGCACTCATAATTACAAGCATGAGATATGAAACATCAGTTGCATAATCAATTTGCTTCTGGTAAGCATTTTGTTCAGCACATCTTTCATTCTCAGCTAGAAGAAATAAGGGAGGGGTTTGAGTGACATCCTTGAACCTGAGGACAATCCTCAAGTTCCCATGTCAATTGTGGAAATTATTTCATGTTAGCTTGTCCTTCTCAAGGATTATTACATAGAGAAGTTATTTGTGTTATTTGTCATTTGATATCTATAATATTAAAGTGCATAAAATGACTTAGTCTATAGATGATCATTAAATTATGTTCAAGTGATTATTCATATATATATATATATATACACAATATATAGCTCCCGCTATTTTATCAAATCAATAGCCCTAACTATTAATTCAAAAAAATATCTTCTATATCCTTTCTAGTGAGGCAAGATCCATATTTCACCATGCGTTAGGTCAGCTTTGGCTTTTCTCCTAAAATATGATTATTTAGGTAGACAATATTTGTCAATTATATCAACTATATAACTCTTGGATAGCTTGGTGGAACAACATTTTTTCATATTTATCTAATAAATCTCGCCAAACTCTATGCCTCTAAGTTCACAATCCTATTGTGGTAACTTAGTTAAGTCAAACCCAATAGTCAAAAGTATCAATATACTTCAACACATCTCCCATGATAGATGGGAGTACTTCGCTTTGGTGAACCCACTCCTTATCGATCTAGGTTTAACACATTAGACTTATTGGAAGGCATCCGATCAACTTAATACTAACTTTAGGGTTTTGTTAATTTTAAAACGATCATGATCCCATCATAAAGAGATTCCCAATTTTTCCTTGAATAAAATACTTCAAATCAATATTCATCATTTTTTTGATTTCCAGGTAGTGAGGGAGTCACAACGGTCTCGCTTAAAACCCACAACCTTACAAGTTCAAAGAACTCGCTTTGGACAAAATCGCCCCATGTCAGAAATAAAGAAAAATTGAATTTTATTCCGTATTTCGTAAATACGAGAATCTCATAATCATTTGTTCATTTTAAAATCTTGAGTCGTTACAGAGTTTATCTTCTTTAGCAAGCATGACATGAGTGTCGTATTTAATACATACATCCTTAATCTAATTAATCATGCATCTTTATAAACTACTCTACACATACATTCATCATATGCGCATATATATGTAAAGTGTAATAAATAAATGTGGTTGGTTATGGTTTATCCTATGTGATCTTCATCAAGCAAATGACAAAGATCTAGGTCAATCTAAGGTGAAAAATAAATACAAGCTAACTATTACATGTCTTCTTTCTTGTATTGCTTCCTTGGATGGCCTCCATGTGGGATTACCCTTGATCTTCAAATCTTCATGTCTTCATGTACATTACAAGAATGAAATACAAAAACTAATCTAATGAACTTACAAGAAGAACTCGAGTTACATTCGAGATTTAAAAATTACAAGATTAAACGACATGCAAGCCGTATTTAAAAAACCAAAACCATTAACATAAGGTCATAAGCCATAACCATCCACCATGCTCAATTAACACATAAGAACATGTTAAAACACATTATATGATCTTAACATATCATACCCATCATGATCTAATCATATAATAAAATATGGAAAAAAATCAGAAAAATCAGAATCAAATTCTGAAAACATTACATCACTGATTACAGGGTCTTAACGACGTCAAACGCCTTGCAGATCCTTCAATTATATCTTTAGCTATCAGTTTCGTTCAGACGCTCAATTCCATATCAAATAGCATATTCGTTTGACAAAATTGGACATGTTAGGTCACACACACACTGTAGAGGGGGTGAATACAGTGTATAGTACACTCAAATCGAACTTTAAGAACTTAAGTAACAGAAAACAAACTTTATTGAAACAATAAACTCTGTTACAGTATGGAACTGTTACCTCTCAGTGATGAACAAATATCACGAGAGCTGCAAGGGTTACAATGAATAATCTTTTCTAATAATGATAACACTTATAGTGTAAACCCTATGTCTGTGTTTATATACTACACAGTTACAAGATAATCGCTAATTGATATGGAATATAATTCTGCTTCCTAAAATATATCAATCAGATATCTTTTCTTCCAAGTATTCCATTCTTCACGGAATTCCTTCTTCATGCATATCTCTTCTTATGTTTATCTCAATCTTCTTTCCTTTAATCAGCTACTGTCCTTATCTGATTGTCCTTCAGCACTTAAGTTCTGATATCTATCTTCTGATGATTATCTCCTGATAATATAAGTACTGATATCCTTAAGTCCTGACTTCCAGTATAAGTACTGATCAACAGTTAAGTACTGATTTATCCTGTTCACGTAAGATTCTGAAAGCTAAACATAAAACATATTAGCCATGACATTATCAAATATATCTAACAATATCCCCCAACTTGTAAATTAACAAAATATACAAGTTTAACAGATATTTGATGATGTCAAAAACATTAAGTACAAATGCATGAGAAATAGACTAGATAACTACAACTTACAGTCCTTAAAGTTTTTACCAATTTCAACTTCTGATAACAACTTCAATCTGTATAAATATCAGAATTTAAGCAGTTGTAGATCTTCGACTTGGCTTCTTCATTTTCTGATCTCTCTGATGTCAGGAGTTGTTCTGAGATAGTTCTTCAACAAACATTTCTCAGCATATCTTAGTTCATCAATCATTCTCCTTTTAACATCTTTAAGCTCTGCAGTATCTTCACCAGTTTGAAAGATTGCAGCTCTGAGATCATTAATCTTTGCTTTTCTCAACTCCTGATCTAGTCTTATGACATAAGCTTTGTCAGACTCAAGATTGAATTCAAGTCCCTTAATACCAAGATACGTTCTCATCTGTGCAGTATTAGGCTTCATATCAACAATATCACCATTGTGATCTCTGTACTTTGGAACATATATGCTGTCAGACTTAACAGAATAAAGCCTTTTCTATCTCTGAATCTGTTCTTTTAAGTAGTTTGCAGCAGTCTCTGTTATTCTGTCATCCACTTGAAGTAAGAAAAGTACATGCTCCAATTCTTCAAAATACTTCAAAGGAATGGCATTTTGTCTTATATGATAAACCCTACCATCTGTCATGAAATACAACATGATGTATTCTTTCAAGTAGGTATGGTAAACCATCTGTACAGATTCCAGTTGATTCAATCTCTCAGGAGTTGCTCCAATACCTGGTTCACTCAAGGAAGTTGGATCATTGGTAGTATTGTGTACTCTTCTTTCATCAGCACTTCCCAATCCAGTTTTATCTCTAGCTTCCTTTCCAGTAACTACTCTTGCTTCAAAACCACTTGCAGTAGTCTTCAAAGATTGAGTCTGTTTTGCTTTAGTGAATCCTGGTAGGAGTGTCTTTGATCTATTTTCTGATATCAAGTTAACTTGAGCTCTGTCAGAGGTTACTTGCTTCTTCTGAATATCAGAACTTACAATTTCTTGACTCTGAACAACTTGAGCCATGTCAGAGGTTGTTTTAAGAACTTTTCTTGAAGTCAGAGCAAGATCATCTTTTTCATCAGCAATTTCTTCTTCCTCAGGAGGTACATAACCCTTGATAGGTTCACCAACCTTTTCTTTACCCTTGGATCTATCTGTGGTTGTGATCTAGCCAATGTTGCTTCAGTATGTGTCCTTTCTTTGATCACAATGCCTTTAAGTTTTGGAAGTGACTTTTTACCAGAAGCTTCAGATTTAGATGTGACTTTCTCTAATTTAAGTCTGGCTTCTTCTTCCTTTAAACTTTCCAAGTCCATTCCTGGATTTTCTTGAAGAAATAACTGTCTTGACATTTCCTCATCAAGATCTAGAAGTTCATCAGAACTTATCCTTTTACCAGCAGCAGAACTTATTCTTTTCCCAGTATCAGAACTTGTTCTGTGACTAGATTGTCTTGATGTAAACCTTCTACCTTGACTATGACCGCTACCCATTCCAGAGTTTCCTTGGTCATCTTTTCCATCATCCTTTCCTTGCAGTGTCTTGTTGGTTTTGCATTTGGACTTAATTACCTTCTCCCCCTTTTTGGCATCAGCAGGTAGTAAAAGAGAGATAAGTAATTCCACTGAGGTCTGGATTTCAGTAAGTTGCGATTGCTGAGAAGCTTGATTTGTCAGAATTTGATCAATCTGAGCTTGTTGTTTCTCTTGATTTTTCTCAATATAAGCAATCCTGTCAATGGTAGGTTGAAAGAACTTTTTCTTATCAATTTTCCAAACTTGTTCCTGTTTGATAAAGTTCTCCTGAATCTTGTGTAGCTCTGCATGAGTAGTTGAATGAAGACCTTGTAGATGTTTAGTACTCAATGCAGTGACTCTAAGCTGAGTTTTAAAATCATCAGAATTTAACATTTCATCAGCTTTAGTCAAGTGCTCAGCAAGATGTAAAGCATTTGGAGCACATGAAACTGAGTTCCATTCTTTAGTCCACTCCTGACCTGCAGGAGTTTCACTCCAAGGCACTGGTGCATCCCTGATAACAAACTCCTTTACCAGTTCAGACTTAGGAAGAGTCGGTGGAGGAGTATGTCCTGAAGGACCTGCTTCATCAGCATCTACAGTTGGAGCAGCTTCACCAGTATCTCCAACATTTGCAGCATCAGAACTTAAAGAATTAGTATACTCTGATAAGACAACAGTGTGAGTAGCAATGGAGGCTTCAGCATCCTCTAATTGCTGATCTGATACTAAGTTCCGATCAACAGCCATATCCTGATGCTCACCTAAAATCTGATCATCAGCATCTTGATGCAGAGAAGGTGTTGTTGATAACTCTGGAGTTTGAACAGCATCAGTAACAGGTGTTGTGGAAGGATTATTTGCTGTTGGAGCTTCTAAGAAAAGTATTTCAGGCACAACCAAGTTCTGAATATCAATTTCAGCACTTGTTCCTGGATGAACAAGAGACACAGATGGTGAGTTAGCCTTGTCAGATACAGCTTCCTGAGATGGAGTTGATGGAGAAGAAGTGACTGGAGCAAATTTCTTGTCTTGTGAGATCAGAGATTCCTGATCCCCTTCCTTAGCTGCTTCCTCCTCATCATCTGAAACTGGCCTTTGTGCCCTCTGTTTCTTGTACTTCCTTGATGATTTGGATTCCTTGGGAGTTTCAGGAACTATCATTCGTCTAAGCCTCTTGAGAAGCCTAGAACCCCCAATTTCAGAATCCTTCTGAGAAGTTGCTTTCTCAGCTTCATCGACCACAGGTTCTGAAGAAGTTCCTCAGAATCTGATTCATCTCTCAAAGTAATTCTCCTCCTCTTTTGAGGTGTTTGAGGAACAGTCTTTGTTCTCTTTGGCTTAGAGGATGTAGGCTTCACAGTAGGTGCTGAAGAAGAAGGTTGAGCAGTCTTTGAAGTGGAGAGATAGGATTTGAGATAAGTTCTGAGGGTAGGTTGAGTAGAATGAGAGGTAGGTACTGAGGTTGATGGATTTTGGGTGGTTGGAGTTGGTTGGACATCAGAGTAAACAGATCTATAAGTATCAGGATCAGCATTTACCAGGATCTATTTTACAGACTTAGGAATCTGTAATGGTCTAACCACTTTCTTCTTAGTATCAGCATTTACCAGGTCATTAAAGTATCGTTTTGCAACCTTAAAAGGTGGGGTTTGAGTGCTGACTAAATGAGGTTCATCAGTACAGTAAGTGTAAATAAGTTGACAGAATCTAGCAAAATAAACAACATCTCGATCCTCTGTCATCCTATCCCCAATAAAACCAATTATTCCAGTTGCAAAATCAAAATGAGTTTGATGAATAATAGCATACCCTATGTGCTGACTCGGAATTGGGATAGCATCAAAATTTGAACATTTGTTCCCAAAAGCTTTGGTGATGCAATCAAAGAAGAAACTCCATTCTCTTCTGATATTAGCCCGTTTCAACTGTCCAAGTTTCGTCAGACTCTTTTCATATCCCAATTCAGCCATTAACTCCCGAAGGGCTGAGTCCTCTGGAATTGAG